>NC_031991.1:38516691-38628177 GCF_001879085.1 Nicotiana attenuata | reverse complement strand
CTAGGAAAGTGCTAGATAGACTCTAACTCCACGAATAGTCTAACAAAGAAAAGAAATACAGAAGGGCTAATACTTAAAAGCGAGAATAGAAAGGGACTCCTCGGTCTGCGGACGCGGCAGATATACCTTGAAGTCTCTACAGAAGCGCCTCCCCTCAAGGATGATAAGACTGAGCAAAAGTACCTGGATCTGCACATGAAAAACATGCGCAGAAGGGGCATGAGTACACCACAGCGGTACTCAGTAAGTGCCAAGCCTAACCTCGGTCGGGTAGTGACGAGGAAGGTCAGGGCCCTACTGAGGTTAAATAAAATATAAGGGTTAACAGTGTGAAATAAACAGTATAAGTAAGTGCAAGAGTAAGAAATAACATAAAATTGGAAGATCAACAACAACTAGAACAGAGACAGAAAAACCATGGAAAGAATACAGCTCAACATAGAGATAACAACTGGGGCACCTTCCAGGATACCGTCCTGTAGTCCCAATTACAACTATCCAGTGGATCTCCCGGGATACTGTCCCGTAGTCCATCATATATGTGTCCGAAGGATCTCCCGGGATACCGTCCCGTAGTCCAACTATCAATACCCAGTACTGGGGGAATCTACCGGGTGCATTCCCATAGTTCCATATAACTGTGCAGGGGGATCTACCGGGAATCTAACCCGTAGTCCCAAAGTAAATAGGAAAGGGGGATCAACCTGGAATCTAACTCCAAAGTAAATGTGCAGGGGGATCTACCGGGAATCTAACACGTAGTCCCAAAGTAAACAGACAAGAAGGATCTACCGGGAATCTAACCCGTAGTCCCAAAGTAAATACACAACAACAGCAAGAAAATACTCAGAGAAGGGAGATTTCATATCGAGGCAAAAAATAATTCTAGCCTAGCATGCTGCACAGAGTTCAGGTAAATAGATTGAACAATTAAAGCAATTAAATCACATAGACACGCTTTCCTAAGCTAACGACAGGCTTAATAGTACAAGTAATATAAGCAGGGGAAGAAACATACTAATAAGTATTTAAAGAAAACCGAATTTCCAACAATTTGCACAAGTACGCGCTCGTCACCTCACGTACAAGGCATTTCAATTACCAAATACATCAAACCTAAGGGGAAGGTCCCCCACACAAGGTTAGACAAGCCACTTACCTCGAACCGGCTCAAAATCAACCCGAGATCACGTTCTTGCCACGAGTATTCGACTCCAAACGGCCCCAATCTATTCAATTCAATTTCATAGTGTAAATAACACCTCAAGTAACTGATTCCACAATTAAATTCTAAGCTAATACGCGAAATTAGGTAAAATGACCAAAACACCCTTTGGGCCCACGTCTCGAAATTGGGTAAAATTTATATTTTTAGAATCCTCACACTCTCACGAGTCTAACCATAACAAAACTATCCCAATCCGATGTCAAATCCCCAATCAAAACTCAATTTTTTGGTCTAGGAACTTTTCCCCCAATTTTCATACAAATTCCGAAATTAAAGGATGAATTCATGTTTAGATTAATGGGTTACAAGCAAAAATGAGTCAAGAATCGTTAACCAATCGATATCTCTGAAAATCCCTCCAAATCTCGCTCAAATCCGAGCTCCCAAGCTTAAGTTTTGATAAAAATGGCTAAACCCTCGATTTTGAAATCTTATATCTGCCCAGGCGCGTTCTTCTTCGCGAACGCGAGGCTACTATCGCGAACGCAATGCACAAAAGTCCTGCTAGCCAAATTACTCTTTCACAAACGCAAGGTCCACTCGCGAATGCGTAGCTTACACGTGCAGACCCAACGCGAACGCGGGGACCATGTCGCGAACGCGAAGACCAATGGGTCCTTACCTTCGCGAACGCGGGACATCATCGCGAACGCGAAGCACATTTCAGCTGCTCCACCCAGATGCTCTACGCGAACGCGAGACCCTCTCGCGAACGCGATGAAGGTTTTCTCTGCAACACAACAGTAGAAAATCTGCAATCTTTCCAAGTCCAAAAATGGTCCGTTGAGCATCCGAAACACACCCGAGGCCCCCGGGACCTCAAACAAACCTGCCAACCAATAACAAAACATCATTCAAACTTTTTCCTACCTTCGGAATGCTCAAAACAACATCAAACACCTATTTTTCATCGGATTCAAACCTAAGAATTCCAAAAACTCTAAAAACACGCTTTCGATCAAAAAGTCTATCAATTCTCGTCCGAATGACCTGAAATTTTGCAAGCGCGTCACATTCAACACTACGGAGCTACTCCAACTTTCGGAATTCCATTCCGACCCTCGGATCAAAATCTCACTATCGAACCGGAACTTCAAAATTCGACCTTTCGACATTTCAAGCCTAAATTAGCTATGGACCTCCAAAATACAATCCGACCACACCCCTGAACCCAAAATCACCCAACGGAGCTAACGAAACCATCAGATTACCATTCCAAGGCCGTCTTCACACTGTTCTGACTACGGTCAACTTTCCAACACTTAAGCTCTCATTTAGGGACTAAGTGCCCCAAAACTCTCCAAAACTTAAAGCCGAACATCCCGGCAAATCAAAATAGCATAAATAGACTCGGGTAAAGTAGTTAGTAGGGGATCAGGGCATTAATTCTTAAGACGACCGGCCGGGTCGTCACAGGGTGCATGGCTGGTACCATGGTGATTACTGGGTTTTGAGGCTTTCGAGGTTCATGTTTTGTTACGTGGCAAGAAACTCTATTGGATGCTTCAGTAGAATAATAGGGTGTGAGTGATATATCAACCATTTGATTTGCGTAGTTGAGTTGGGTATGGAAATTTTGGTATTCCAGAGGTTTGGGGCTAGATGCCTTCATATGTGGACTAATTCCTTTTTGCAGACTTTGACGAAATGTTGAGAATGGGATAATTAATAGCATACAATACTGATAAGTTGTTGTGGATCTTTTGAAGCATATTTATCTAATTGGGAAGAATAAGGATTTGGTTGGGACTATTTGGAAGATCAACGATGTATTTTGTATCAGGTCAAGTTTGTGTGCTCCTATGAGATTGTCATTTTGGTTATGTTCTCAGGCAGAATGGACATTATTTATGCCTCTGGCCTATGTTATGTGCTGCTCTCTTATGTTGTGGTGAGCTGTGAGGTTGTATGATTATTCCCCACGCATGTTGTAATTCTGTTCAGGCCTTATGGCGATGCGGGTGAGATAGCCCTCGTGATGTTTATTTGCTCATTGCACCTTATATGTGCTTGCTTCTCTCCTATTTTATTACTTCTATTCATTGTTCCCACAGTTTTACTTGTGCACTCTGCTGTGCTTGATATCAGTATTCATGTGATCAGTGAACCTGAGTATTTTGGCTCGATGAGCATTTGGGAGCGGGTTGCACGCCGCAGCAGATGTTATATGGGATTGTACTTGATATCAGTATTCATATGTTCAGTGAACCCGAGCTTTTTGGCTTGATGAGTATTTGGGAGCGGGCTGCACGCCGCGACGGATGTTATGTGGGTACCATTTCCTTGTGTTTATTTGGTGTTGTGTCTTTCCTTTGTGGGATGATTTGATGAAAAACCTATACTTTTGTTGTCACACATGTTTTACTTGTTAGATAATTCTTCTACTTTGTTTTCCTTTATTTGTGCTGCATAATTGAGTTATTGCTGATTTGGTGTACGAATTGTGTAGTGTAAGAATCTGTGTGGTTCCGTGATGAGTTGTTAGTTGGATTGTTTGTATTGGCTGAGATGACATTCTTAGACCTGAGATTAGTTCTTTGGTAATGGGCTGGGGAGTGTTTGGAAGTGAGAGGGTGTTTCTGCTAAGATTTGGGTAATGGCCCTTGGCAGGCCAGAGAGCTTCGTGACTTGTTGACTTCATGGGCGGCTATGAGTTTCCGCATGTCTCTTTATCATGGTTAGTGTTGTGGAAGTCCGGAACAAGGTTGTATTCAATGTGAAGTATATTGCCGGCATCCAGGATGTTATTTGAAAAGCTATGGTGGTCAGAGGTTATTGCTTCGAGTATGTGAGTTGTGTGGAACAACATGTGATTGTATTCTGGATTGGAATTTTTGGCTCGATTCAGCTTGTGTAGGTGTGTTCAGTGTGATGATGTGGAATTCGGGTCCTATGATGAATTTTGGATGTTGAGGTTTGGGTCCTGTTCTAAGGTTATGGACTAAGGAAGTGATGAGACCTTCAGTTAAGTTGCATTGTAAGTTCTGCATAGGTTGGATGATGGGGAATCACCCCCGGGTGTATGTATGAGCAGCTCAGGCAGTGGTACGATGGCCTTGGAACGACTCCGGGCACGTTCGAGGACGAAGTGCACTCCAGAGTATTATGTCTAGATCAACGAGGAAGACGAGCTAGCCCGACCAAGAAGAGAGGGTATAGCCTAGCTAGAGGATGCATTGGATTCTTTGCAAATCTACCTTGAGATCCTTCCACATTACCTTGTGACTACCCCAATGCACCGTCAACTGGTCCCAGGATCCATTGATCACATGTCGCCACCTGCTGAAGACGATGACCGTGTAGTGAAAGACATCTAGATAGAATCTGAGACAGAGCCAGAGGGAGATCCAGGAGAGGAGTTTGAGTTCAACGAAGATGAATGGGAGTTTGAAGAAGATCCGGCGGAGGTCCGAGGAAGAGCTAGAAGAGGAAGAGGATATGGGGAATAATTCCAGGGATGGTTACTAGAAGTTGGTTGATTTCCCTTTCTTTCCCACTTTGTACCCTTTTCCCCAGTTCTCTTATTTTCCTAAAGGGCGAGTTGTTTAAGACCATGCAGTTCTATGAATATCTGAAATAGTGATGCACCCTTTGTTCCCACTCATCTTAGTCAAAACATTATCAATGAAAACAATACTTGCTTTGGATCTAAATGTGTCAAGTCTAATCGTTTGTCAAACATTCACGATTTAAGCCTACCTCCGGCAATGAGAGGTCCCACAAATTCTAGGAAAACACGCTAGCCTGAATACATGAATTAATTGCTCTGTGTGATTTTCTGCTTGTATAAAGGAAGAAACTTACTTTTGTTTCTTTTTCTTTTTCTTTCTTTTTGTTTTTTACTTTGTTATTGTTCCCTAAAAGAAAAGTTGGTTTGTGTCAACCCGAAACTGATGGAATCACCATATAACTACACAAAACTGACTGAACATGCTCTAGTCATAGCCGATAACCTGGGGCGATTTGGAGAGAAGGACGATATAAGGAATGATGAACATGTGGCCAAGATGGCCCAAGAGATGGAGTCTTTAAGGGAGGAATTACATCATATTAGGGAACTAGCACATTTGGCCGTGACAACTCTCCCTCAGCCTCTTGCTTTCCTTCTTTAGATTCAATCTCTGACCACTTTTCTTCCACATCAAGCCAAACCAACAACACCCCAACTTCAATCCCCACCACTCAAGTCATACCTCCAGTAACCCCTGCAAACCCACCAAATCCCCCTATCCACACTCCCTACGTACCACAATATGTCCAAACACTACAAAACCCGCCTATTACCACTAATGCAACTCACACCCCTCCTTGTGACGGAGTCACTTTTACCAATCACCCAAATTAGCACATACTCGTGGCACATACCGCCACCCATGGGCGATATGATACACCATTTCTGAACCTACCTTTACAGCACTTGTCACGGTCAGGGTGCCTTATATGACCCATATGCTGAGATGGAGAGGGAAGCTACGCGTAAGGAAGGGGAGTCGGTGTCTGAGCAACTCCAAATCTTGAGAAAACAATTGAAGAATCTCCAAGTCGCTCGGGGAAGTGGAGTTTGGACTACGATGATCTGTGTCTCCATCCGGATGTGGATATGCCAGTGGGCTATAAGCCTCCAAAGATCGATATCTTCGACAGGACAGGTGATCCCCATGCACATTTGAGGGCATATTATGACAAGTTAGCCGGAGTGGGAGCCGCAGTGTGAAGGAACGGGAAGCTAAGAATGATGTTGTTCATAAGGAGCCTGATAGGAGAAACACTTACCTGGTATACTCGACAAGATCCGCGAAACTGGAGAACCTGGCAAGATATGGCGAAAGATTTTATGAATCGGTTTTGATTCAACAAAGAGGTCACTCCCGATACAATCGCACTAGTAAACCTATAGAAAAAGCCATCCAAGTCATTCCAAGAATACACACGTCGGTCAATAGGGCACAACCTCCGTTGGAAGACAATGAATTAACCAAATATTTCATCAGGGCCCAGGAAGGGATATACGTAGAAAAAATGTTGGGAATGATGGGACGGAAATTCCCCGAACTGGTCAAGATGGGAGATTTCTTAGAAGAAGGTATAAAATCTGGCAAAGTACAATCCATGGTTGCACTACAAGCGGCTAGCAAGGCAATCCAATTAGGGTCTATCGGTAGGAAGAAAAAAGAAGAAGTCTCAGCATCGTCCCTTACTACCAACCCAACCAACATCATGGACACACTTCTTATTCCCCGAACAATCATTCATCACCACCCGCTTACGCTCTAGTCTATAAATCCCAGCCATATTACCACCACTAACCTCAATACAACCCTCCTCAAGCCCACAACAACCGGATATACAACGACCATATGCTCCTGGCACTACCCACAAAAACTGACCCAATTTTGCACCAATCCCTCATCCCAATTTTGAAGAGAGGGGTCCCAGAAATTTTATCCCGATTGCTGAACCTCTGGCTCAATGTTCAAAAGATTGAGAATAACAGGATTGATACATCGAATGGAAGGAAGGGTTCCTGAGTATCCCTCTAAGTATTTTGATGCTACTAAAAGGTGCGTATACCATTCAAACGTGCCTGGGAATGATACTGAAGATTCTTTTAAGCTGAAAAATGAGATTGAAACACTGATCAAGAGCAAAGCCATTTAGTGCACTCCGGCTACACCCAACGTGAATTACAATCTCTTACCAAATCACTGAAACCAGAGGGTCGACATGATCACTTTGGATGAAGAATATGATTTGAAAGGAATGATTGTCACAATAGGAAATGCAGAGGCTGCAAGGATCCCACCTCAAAGTACTCCAATAATCACAGTGCAAGTGATATCTACGGTGATGGTTCAGACTTATTAGCAATAACCTGCCGTTACTATAGGGGCAAAGAGAGTCGGGAATACAAAACTGTCCCTTGGACGTACTAGCAAAAGGGGAAGGACAAGATGACAGACTCTGCAGCAGCCCATGGTATGACTAGGTCAGGGGGATGTTACGCTCCTGGAGATGCAAATCGAGGGAATTTGGGAAGAGAGCAGATTCAAAGAAGGAACGTAATAGATCCATAAGCCGCAAAGTTCTGGAAGAGAATGTCGACCAAAAAATACTCCGTGAAGGAGCAGCTGAAGAAAACTCCAGCGCAATTTCAATCATGGACTTGCTGATGAGCTTTGACATTCATAAAGATGCCCTAATGAAAGTACTAAGTGGAGTAATATGCCAAGCAACACCACCAGTGAGGCGTTGGCTGCAACAATTAGGAAAATGGTCGAATCAAATAAGATCACTTTCAAAAGAGACAAACTTCCCATCGAAGGTGTAAGTCACAACAAAGATCTTTATATCACTGTCAAATGTGGGGACAAGGTGGTGTCCTGAGTGTTGGTTGATGGAGGGTCAGGAGTCAACATTTGTCTGCTCTCTACTCTGTGGAAGTTGGGAATCCATTTGAGGGAAGTCAAAAAAGCCATGTGAGGGTAAGGGATTTTGATGGTTCACAGAAGAATGTAATCAGAGAAATTTATTTGGCTTTGCAGATCGGGCCGGTCGAATTTCCCATATTGTTTCAAGTAATGGATATTTCTTCTTCATACAACTTGCTGCTCGGAAGGCCCTGGATACATATGGCAGGGGTCGTCCCATCCACTCCACACCAATGCATGAAATCTGAGTGGGGATGTCAGGAGATCGTGGTCCATGGCGAATGGGGCCAATCAGCTTATGTGGAGCATGTTGTCGCCTTCATTGAAAGGCCAAACGGGGTTGCTTTCCATGCAATGGAAATCATGGAGACCACTAAATAAAAGAGACTGAACAAAACTTGGGTATGTAGTCGCCACATAGATCCAAGATGGCTATGAGGGAGATGATGAAATATGGATACAGACCAGGAACTGGGTTAGGAGCTAGGTTAAACGGAATCATAGAGCCAATTGAAAATAATGGGAAGAAAGGAAGGGCCGACATAGGATATCAGCCTCCAATGGGAAAAGCTCATATCGGTAGCTCCGGGAAAAAGGTATTTGTGCCAGAGCATGTTTCGGGTACGGGCCAAAGTTCAGCACTAGAAGATAATATCAACTATGAATTGGGAAGGCTACTTGTGAATATGATTGAAGAATACTGTGAAGGAACTAACATAAAGACACCGACCATCAGGGGTGCCGAACTAGGAGAAATGCTGTGGAATTGGACCACCAATCCATCTTTGGTTCGTCGGGAGTCTTGGTAGTGTGAAATTGTAAAAGTTTTCTTTTTGAAAAGCACACGATCAATTGAGGCCCGTATCGTGTCTGTACCTTTTAGTCATTTTCCTCTTTTGAATTCTTAGACGTTCCTCTTTTCATGAAATAAAAAGAATCATTTTCTTAAAATATCGCAACTTTATTCACCACTTCATTTATACTTAGTTTTTCTTTTTAGTGATCAAAATGATAAAAACTTGTGTTCTGCGATTGTGACAGTAACGAAACCGTCGAGCGAAACGACCTAGATAACGAGGAGTATGATGAGAGTATGATGCCCGACAATCTCCCACAAGAGATTGAACATCTGGAGTAAGAAATAGCCCAACCTCGATGAAATGGAAGTGGTCAATCTCGAAAGTGAAGAAGACGTGAAAGAAACTAGAATCAGCATTCATCTAGTAGCCGAACAGAAGGACTGGTTGAGCTCCTCCGAGAATGAATTGATGTGTTCTCATGGTCATATGATGACATACCGGGATTAAGTACTGACATTGTCTCGCATCGACTACCCACCTATCCTGCCAGACCGCTGGTCAAGCAAAAACCTAGAAAATCCAAGCCCGATTTGAGTCTGAGGATAAAGGAGGAAGTAACCAAGCAGATAGAGGTGAATGTGGTAAGGGTCACCAATTATCCCAGCTGATTGGAAAATATCGTCCTAGTACTCAAGAAGGATGGGACGACCAGGATATGCATGGATTACCGAGATCCATATCCTCATGGACAATCGCGCGAAGCATGAATTGCAGTCGTTCGTGGATTGTTTCGCTGGGTACCACCAGATCTTGGTGCACGAGGAAGATGTAGAAAAGATAGCCTTCACCATACCTTGGGGAGTTTACTACTGTAGAGTCATGTCGTTCGGTCTTAGGAACACCGGTGCCACCTACATGAGGCCATGACGACCCTTTTTCACGACATGATTCATAAGGAGATCGAAGTATATGTGGATGATGTCATCATCAAGTCTCGAAAGAGTTCAGAGCACTTGGATGATTTAAGGAAATTTTTCGAGCGCCTACGGAGGTACAACTTGAAATTAAACACGACAAAATGCACATTTGGGGTCCCTGCTGGAAAACCATTTGGCTTCAACGTAAGCAGAAAAAGGATAGAACTGGACCCATCAAAAATCAAGGCCATTCAGGAATTTCCACCACCCAAGAGTACGAAAAATATGATGAGTTTCTTGGGTAGACTTAATTACCCAAGGGGAAAGCTTTAGACGACCACCTCGCAGAGAATCCAGTGGATGGGGATTACGAGCCACTCACCATGTATTTTCCCGATGAAGAGGTATTATTTACCAGAGAAGATATTGCAGAATCACACCCTGGATGGAGAATTTTTTTCGATGGAGCAACAACTTTAAAGGAGTCAAAATTGGGGCAGTCCTAATTTCGGAATCCGGACAGCATTATCCAGCATCGACAAAGATAAGTCTCCCTTGTACCAATAATATGGCTGAATACGAAGCATTCATCCTTGGGATCAAAATGGCAGTCGACATGAACATCAAAAAACTTTTGGCCATAGTGGATTCCGATCTACCGATACACCATGTCCAAGGGGAGTGGTCCACAAAAAATGTCAAGATCCTTCCATATTTGCACTGCATGAAAGAGCTATGCAAGAAGTTCCTGAAGATTGAGGTCAAGCACGTCCCCAGGATTCAGAGCGAGTTCGCCGATGCCCTTGCAACCCTATCATCCATGATTCAACATCCAGACAAGAACAACATAGACCCTATCGAAGTAGGGATGAAGGATCAACATGCCAATTGCTTCCATGTAGATGAAGATCCAGATGGTAAATCATGGTATCACGATATCAGGAGATTCCTTACAATCAGAGAGTAGCCGGGGAATGCTATTAATAGTCAAAAGCGAGCCCTCAGAAGGCTGCCGAATCACTTTTTTCTTAACGGGGAAGTCATGTATAGGAGGACCCAAGACTTGGGTTTGCTGAGATGTGTAGATGCCGCCGAGGCAACCAGGTTATTGGAAGAAATACATGCAGGAATGTGCGGACCCCACATGAACGGGTTCACATTATCCAAGAAGATCTTGAGAGATGGATACTTTTGGATGACTATGGAAAGTGATAGTATCCGCTACGTACAAAAGTGTCACCAGTTTCAGATTCACGGGGATTTCATCTGGGTATCGCCGAATGAGTTAAATGTGATGGGTTCACCTTGGTCATTCACCGCTTAGGGCATGGACATGATTGGACCTATAGAACCCACTGCGTCAAATGGGCACCTCTTCATCTTGGTAGCCATCAACTACTTCACCAAATGGGTCGAGGCATCTACTTACAAGGCCGTCACAAAGAAGGTAGTGGCAGATTTTGTTCGAAACAACATCGTTTGCCGATTTGGGATACCTGAGTCAATCATCACTGCTAACCTCAATATCGACCTTATGAGAGAAATCTGCGAGAAGTTTAGAATCGTCCATCGCAAATCCACAGCTTACAGACCACAAATGAATGGGGCAGTCGAGGCAGCTAACAAGAATATCAAGAGGATTTTGCGAAAGATAGTGGACAATCACAAGCAATGGCATGACAAACTATCATTTGCCTTGCTGGGCTATTAGAGCACCATGAGAACATCCACTGGGGCAACGCCATACATGTTAGTATACGGCAGTGAAGATATGATACCCGCAGAGGTCAAGATACCATCTTTAAGGGTCATTCAAGAGTCCAAGTTGGACGATGCAAAATGGATATGGTTCAGACAGGGGCAACTCATGCTCATCGACGAGACGAGAATGGATGCAGTATGCCATGGTAAGCTATATCAAAACAGGATGGCCAGTGCATTTAACAAAAGGGTGAAGCCTCGCCAGTTCACACCTGGGCAGTTGGTCCTGAAGAAAATCTTTCCCCACCAGGAGGAAGCGAAAGGAAAGTTCGCACCAAATTGGCAAGGTCCTTACGTGGTTCACCGAGTGTTGTCGGGCGGAGCTCTAATCTTGGCAGAAATGGATGGAAGAATCAACACGAAGCCCATAAACTCAAATGCAATCAAGAGATACTATATTTGAAGACAAATAGAGTTAGGTTTTTTGATGTAATAGAACTACGTTCAACCTGACTTCCCACGAGGGAATACGTAGGCAACCCACGTAAGGTTCGGTTTCTCTCCCTCCTTTCTTTTGTAATAGAAAATCCAAACACCATTTTTGTACGTAGCTTTGGAACTACGCCGGCTTGATTTCCTCAAAAAGGAATACGTAGGCAATCCTCATTGGATTTAGTTGTCTTTTGTAATTGAACTACGTTCTGGACTGATTCTATTTGGATACATAGGAAGTCTGAGTCAGAGTCGGCCATTTCATTCTAAATCTCATCATTTTGCATCTACTGTAATTGAACTACGTCTTGACCTAATTCCATTTGGATACGTAGGGCGCTTGAGTCAGGCTCGGTCATCTTCATCAATTATTCTCATCATCCACGAACTACGTTCAAACCTGATTCCATTTTGGATACGTAGCAAGCTAAAAGGGTTCGGTCATATCCTTAGGAAAAACCTTTGTAATGCATTAGTTCGAATTAGGGCCCAATCGCAACGGCAAGCAGCCGTGTTGTCAAGAATCACAGAGGATCAACATCAATAGGATGGAGTTTTCAAGAAGCGACACTCGTGTTTGGAGAAACTTTCGTAACAAGTCATAATCTGGAATGACGCCATTTGTCAAAAAACAAAGATTTTCAAAATTGTTTTTCTAAAATACAGTAATTTGTTCCACCTACCAAACTTCGCGGCGTAACCATATCAAAGGCTGGGGTACACCGATATTGTGGTCGACACAAACCAGCCCCGCCCCCGCTGAGAATTTTTCTTTGAGTGCAGGGTCAACAGGAAGCAAGGAAATTTTTGGACCACACTAGGGAAAATGACGGATCCACCACTTTCCCACGATTATCACCCTTTTCTCCTTCACTTGAGTTTTTCTAGTACAACTAAAGCTAATCTTTGAATCCTTTGCAGGTACCTCGGAGTCAGACTACTGATACTGAAGTGGCACCGTGTACATAACAAACCGCCTGCTCAAACAACCAGAGCACTTTGTACAAAACAAACCGTCGGATTCACCAATTGAAGCCCTGTATATAGCAAACCGTATCCTCAATCAACCGGAGCACCTTGTACAAAATGAGCCATTGGCTTCACCAATTGAAGTCCTGTATATAGCAAATCATCAGCATAATCGATCGAAGCGCCCTGTACTAATCAAATGCCAGTTTTGCAATTCAAAGCCTTGTATATAGGAAACTTTTCATTCTGCCAATGGAACAATCCACACTGCCACTCCGTCGCAACGAAGGCCAGCATAGACAGTCGCAATCGATGGCCGCAACTTAGCTTCGCAGTCAAGAGTATCTCTTGGGCATGCTTTTCTTTTCCTTTGGTATTATCTTGTATGTTTTGACGTTTTGCTCATGCAACTTCAGACATGATTATGATTTAAGTCAATCACTCCCAAGCGGCGATTACTTTACATTTTAGTGCAAAGCTCTCCCAACAAGCGGAGACACTCTACAAATCAAGCTCTCCCAATAAGCGGTGACATTTTCTCAGTGCAAAGCTATCCCAACAAGCGGAGACGCACTCTACAAGTCAAGCTCTCCCAACAAGCGGAGACACTTTTTAATGCTCTGATAGTTGCGGAACGGTACAGAGCCCGGCTAACAAATCGAGTCAAGTTCAAGTATCCCATCATCCCGATCCTAAATAGTGGCTCGCAGGTAGCCAAACATCATCATTCCTGCATCATTTATATCACATCATAATATATTATGCATTCCAATATATGGTATGTATGTATTTCATTTTTGCAGGAACAAATATCGCAACGTGGAACTCTTTCTAAGAAGCAGACCAAACTACAACGCTATGAGGGACAACAAACTCATTAGTGGGCCAAGGATCCAAGTTCAGGCACAAAACAACCAGTGGAACTCCAAATCTTCAAATCCCTCAAGTCAAGCTGCAAAATTCAAGCTATCGCGAGTGCCCAATCCTCCGTCTCACCGTATCGTCATAATACAATACTGGGACAGTTCCAACGAGTATCGTTTCCTTAAAATCCTCACTCCAGAACTACATGAGGCATGATCCTCGTTAAGCCCGAGGTATGTAAGCAATTCAAAGGCAGAATTCGGCCCCAACTTCCCAAAAATTCTCCCATAATCTTCCTTAAATCCCAATACCACAACTCATAATCTTTGTTCCATTCCTAAAATGTGTGCCTAAAGTCGAGACAAAATTGGATTTGGTTCGATTTCTTTGCATGAAAACTCTTTCATCGTCTCCGGTCAAAGAGGGGCTGCTGTTGACCGCCAATTTTGACCATCCCTTTTAAAATTAATTTATTTATACTTAATATTTACAACGAATGTTTTGAAAGTATTTTTCTATCAATAAATACTTATTTTTACAAATTATTTAAGTATTAGCTTTGAAATTAATAACCTAGCATTAATATTATGTAGTTACAAATATACTTATTATTTAAATACTATTAAATATTCTTTAAAATACACCATAGAGGTTTTATAATTAATTTATGAATTACTTCTCAAATTTTGATTAATTAGATTACTATCTTGATAAATCAAACTAGTGTTATAATTTAGAAAACAAAGTATTTAATAAATAAATAATTACAATAGTTAGTAGTGTATTTGATAATTATAATTTTACTATATTTTATTGGAAATTAATTAAGTTTAATTAAATTAATTTTAAAGGGGTTAAAAACTAAAAGGCTACAATTGCAATTCCTTAAATAAATATAAAGTGGCTAATCATTAAATGAATTTCAGCCCAAATACCCAAGCCCAAGCCAAATCTGACCCATATCCAATTCTCTTCTCTCCACAATGGGGATCCCTGTCTCCTCTTCTTGCCTAATGAAATTGTGTCACGTCACCCGTCTTTGTCACTCACAAAAGAAACACCCATCTGGACCGTCCATCTTACAGAACAACGACCCTCGTTTTGTCTCTATTTTTCCTTAAATTTTAAATTCCCCGTCAGATTTTATCTCAGCCATTGAAACAAGGAGATCCAACGGCCCTCACATTTTCTCTTTAAAATCTTTTAATCCCTGAATTACCTGGGTCGTCGATCTAAATAATCAACAGCCCAAATTCTATCTCCCGTCTTTAACCTCAAAGACCAACCCCAATACGCAAACCCTAATAATCATTCCCCCCTGCCCAACCGCCCTTGTTTCCTCTTTCTCTCTCACTTCTCTCAACCTCACAACCCAAATCAATCAAAAGACCTTGCACAAATTCGTGCAAGGTCTTGAATTTATCCAGAGATTCATTCTCCGTGTCTCCCATATCCATGATTCTCGCTGAATCTTTCCTCTTTCATCGATCAAGTTTGAAATTCCCCAAATCCGAACCCTAGCCCCAAAAATGAAACCTCAAATCGCCATTGATCTTTCTAATCCATGGCATGCATGGTTATCCGTTTTGCTCCTGTACTTCATATCTCATTGCTCTTTCCATTTTCATCATATGACTTGAAAATCCCTAATCGAAGAGTCTCAGACCAAAACGTGAAACTTCAACACGTCTGACTTCTTCCTTCGTTATTTCAAATCGAAGCAAGCATGAAGACGCTAGCTGGCTTCATCATTGATATTCTATATCAGAGGTCAAATGCAATGACCTCTCGGTATTAGGGTTCTAAACAATGGTCTCTCATGCTTCAACGGTCGGTCTCTCACTTTCCCCTTCTCAGGTAAAATCACTACCAATTTCCCTCTGTTTCTCTAAGATATTCACTCGATTGTGCTTGCATTACTATCCCTTCGTCACTCTCAACTATCGGTTTGAATATGGAACCCTAATGCTTCACAGCCACTATAAATAGGGGCTTTTAATGTTCTCACCTAACAGACCTAACACACAGAAAAGATACAACAAAGACACCATGAAATCACTTAACAAATATCAATTTAGTTTTGGGTAGTAAAAATCAACCTAGGTTTCTAACTAGCTTCTAATTTCTTCCGGATTCTGAGTCTTACACTGGTCAGGGTGAGTTCTTGATTCTATACGGCTAGGAAAGAGTCCTTTGTTTGGTTTGCTGATCAAGAGGAGGTCAGTACACCTCCATCCTTTCTCTTTTAACTGATTCATTCGAAAATCATGAACATGCTACTATTTCATGGTAACCACTTCATTTATAATGTCTTTTATTAGTCTGTAATTGTTTATTTTTGTTCAACATGACTTGTTGATAATCTGTAATGAGCTATTGTATTTATTTAATATTGATTGAGTGGTTGTGTGACTGTAATGACTTCAATATCTGTATTGAATAACCTATGTGATTAAGATGCTTAACCTGCCGTAATGATTTCTCATATCTACCTAGACTTCAGACTTTCCTCTAATGTTCTGTCATAATCTTCATGTTTATCTTGCTGTATTTTTTTCAGTTCTATTATTCTATCCTTAGGGTTGCTGTTATAGTTTTTATGCTTATCATGCCATATTCTTTTGAGTTCTGTCATTCTATACTTGGGTTTGCTATTAGATGATTCTAGCTAGAACATACATAAAAGTACATAGTGTGACCCTACATCACTTGGTTAAGGCTTGTGAAGTATGAGTATCCAAAATGTTTTCCTTTCTTTACATGAATGCTTCTTAATCCTTAAGTGTTCTTTGAGTCCCCAATATGAATGCTTTACATCCTTCTCTAACTGTTAGTTGTAAACAATCCTAACTTTCTGTGAACACCAGTGATATTTTTTATGATCAACCTACCTCTTATAAATTAGATTATAGTTGTGTCTGTTGTGGTTGAATGCTAACTGTTTCTGTAACTTGAATACAACTCCACATTGCCTAGCTATTAACCTTAGTCTGTATAGATGAGTTAAGTCTGCTTAGTATAATGTTTTCCCTTTTCTTCAACTCCTTAATGATATTGATAATCTAATTTTGCAATGTTTGATACTCATCCTATCTTGTGACGTCATAACTTTGGTTAAGATCTCTGTATGTGTGGAAGTTTGGCATGAACTTTTGTTTATCCCTCATGACTTTATACTTTTGAACACTGTCTTGAAACTACACTTAGTCCTCCCTTTCCCCTGTTATTCTGGATTGAATCTAGTATAGGAGAAATCCTTTTATTATTACTGATTGAGTATAATAACTTGTCTATGTCATTGTCTGAATCTTTACCGAGGATCTCAAAAGATTCAAGTAGTGTTATTAACATATGTGTATGCTCATGATAATGTCTGGTGTTAAACTAATTTGTGATCAATATGTTGAGGCAATAACATCTGTATCCCAAAGTTGTTGCAACTCTAAACTATGTACCATCATCTATCTCTGAGATGTTTGATTTTAATTGTTTGTTTCTTTAGCAAAAACAATATGATGTTCCTGCCTATGTATGCATTTTGAAATTTGAGCCTCATGTCTATCTAGTATGTTAATCAATCACCTAAGCCTGAAAATATTATTATAAGAAACGGAACTGTTTCTATGTGTTTTCCTATGTTATTCTATTAAAAACGAGTATAGTTTTGTGGTAGGAAATGTCATATTAGTTGGTTGGCATTGAAACGGCCTCATTGGCATTCAAACCTATTGGGAAGAATGATTTGTTAGTGGTTAGGTGTATTTGGGAGTAGAGTTTAACTCTAGGTTGGACCACTCTCCCCGGCACAATCATTGCTCTGAGCCTTGAGACCCTTGGGAACTTTGAAGTATCGGGGGATTCAAAGAGGGCATCGACCTTGAGTAAAATTCTCTCCTTAGCCCTTAATTCATTAACACTTATTCTCTTTGGGTTTGGTGTTTAATGATAATGAAAGGTGTTCAATGTGGATCATTTACTATACACAACCTCCACATTAGTATGACTTCCTTAGTATTTAAATATTGTCAGTGATCTTTTCCTTTACTCTTTGCTCGCAAATTTCATTTATCGTCATGTATATAGTACTGTTTTTCTAATGACCTTCTCTCTTGTTTTTGGACATGTACAATGATTTGGGCCTACCGAGTTATTTAATAACTCAGGCCCAAGTCCAGCCCCGCTACGTCCCAGAAGGTTCAGAGTCAGCTGTCGCTCGTCCCTGTTACTGCTGAGCCTCTCTTTTTGAGGCCCAAACTCTAGAGTCCTTTCTTTCCCTTTGCTCCTTTATTTACTGCTTTCGTTATTCTATAGCTTCACTATATCATTATTCTTCATTGTGTTTCTGTTGTTTTATCTCACATGTATATGATAGGCTTATATTGGATTGAATGTTTTATTTTATCTTTTAACTCACGTAAAGTGACTTAGGCAAGCCTTAAAGAACCTAGGATTAAAAGAGGCATTAGTTAGTAATTAATTCTACATCTGCTAGTAATGAACTGTTATTAGTTTATTATGCTTTGCTAACTGTTTTCTTAAAGATTTTTGAAGCCCAAAGGCATAAAAAAGATAATAGTTCCTCTTTCAAAAGGAAAAACCATAACTGAATCACGAGTTTAACTTTTCTAAAAAGGGAATCGACTCCTATTTAAAATCAAAGTGCTGCTACCCAAAAACAAAGGCTTTCAAACAGTTTTCTTCAAACCTACTTTCTAAAACCAAGGTATATCTTAGGTTCATTTTCATAACATTTTCACTTCATTAGAGTAATATGAACTTCTATGCTTTAGGAAAAAAAGTGCTTTAACTTAGCTTCTCTTTTGCACATTTTTCATACGAATATCCTATCTTTCAAAGCTCTTTTCAAGCATATATATACTAACATTATTTTCCTAAGACTCTTTTTAAATCCATCCTCTTTAAACTACACTCCTTCTTTGTAGGTATTACGCCCTAATATATAGTAAGCTACATTCTTTAAACACTAATTAAAGCATAGTACAAACAATTAGTCCTAAATCTAAGTCCTATGGAACTATCTCAAGTTGATTTCAAGGGGTGCCTAACACCTTCCCCATAGAAGAACAAGAACTCTTACCCATAATTTCACCGGTTAGCAGACTAATAAAAGATATGACCTTTAGTAATTAAATAGGTACCCTAGTATACCTTTAAATATTAGGTGGCGACTTTCTTTCATCAACAATAGAGAAACCACAAGTTGAATCTTCTTTTAACTAGTGCAAAATAGGGTGCAACAATGCTATCTCGTGAAAACATGAAAAATATCATAATCAACTCTGAATCACAAGAAGGATGAACACCTCATCCACCGAGAACCTTCCATTTAACTCAATCCGGGAGGACACCACTACACGCAACACGCCTTCTATAGCGGTAGAAGTCATCAACCTCGAGTCGTGCCCATAACCATCATGAATTCTCTGAAACCCATTTGCACATAACAAAAACATTAGAACTAAATCCTTGTAAATCAACCGAGTCACATAGACTGCTATGAGCCAGAGTACCTCAACATGAAGATGCCTGCATTGAAGGACCCTTTAATGAATCTGAAGCTATTCCTCACACCTTCTAATACTGCAATGTAGAATCATCAATGATATAGAGTACCGCAAGTCTCAGAACCCTCCAACGTAAGCCCCACATCCTAACCATATGCGAATCCAAAAATACTTAAATAATGCATATGAGTCCTGAACCCGTTGGAACCTTCTCGAAAGTCATTCACCTTGCTCTTAATCACCCTCGATGAAACCTTTCTTAAATCATAGACAATACTGAAGCACATCCTAGTCCTGCCAAAAAACCTCAGAAAATGCCTTAATTCTCATCAAAATCATACAAAAGCCTAAGTATCAAGAAGACATAAGGTGGTAAATCAAACCCCCAAACTTAAACTATTGCTTGTCCTCAAGCAATTCAAAGACTAAGAACATCCTTCACTAAAATCATCAATTAAGCTCAATGGCATACCAAGCATCATTTCAAGTAAAAAAGGTACAAATTAAACACAATCTAATGACTTTGGTTGGTACTAACAATTAATCCAAAGCATATGAATCACCAACTTCTCACAAATTTTATTTTAATTCAAGTGCCCAAACACTACATTAATCAAAGTGGCAACCAAGTCATGACACTAAAGCTTCAAAATTTGCCTCATTATCACAAACAATTTTCTTTTGTTCATTCCTCCCAATTGGAGATTGGATTAAGTTCACAACTCAAAATTTTCATGTGCCCTCACACTTAAGAGAGAACCCCAACTTATAAATTGCAATTTAAACACACATGGAATATCAAATGGAAAGAATTAACTCTCACTCTCTCAAAGATGTTCAAACGCACAAAAGTAGTGTCATAGGCTTGCCCTTCATGTAGTTCTCCACTAATGTAGACACACTTGGTTCAAAATCAAGTAGGACTTAAAGGATTGTAATGTAGGCTTTTGGTTAAGGTAGGGCACAATTTGGCTAAGAGTGACTCAAAACCTCCCTAAGCACTACACTTTGCAACAATTAAAGCACACTTCCTTCAAAAATATTTTCCATCCTTTCTTCATTTTTTTCATTCCACATCTAATCTGCCCTTTATTCACAACTTCTCCTTCCTTCTCCCTTTTTTTTTTACTTTTTTCAAAATCAAGGAAGGTTCCACTTTTTTTTTTATTTACCTTTCACCTTTTAAGCAACTTACATATCGCCACTTTTCCAACTTTCACCCCCAAACTTAGGCTTTTAGCCTATGTTTACACTTGCAAAGTACTTAGGGAGGTAGGGTGCCAAAAGCTAGATCAATAAAGAACAAAGGATTAAAGCTTGTAACATGCTTGCCAAAGAACAAGGTTAAAGGCTCAAAATGGGTTGACTAGAGAAAATATTAAAGGGTAGGAAATTTAAGGCACAATAGCAGTCCAAGGAAGGCCTAATATTATTTCTCAAACCAAGTTAGTCTAAGATTTCGCCTTGAAGCACATTCCGGGCATGTTCTAGACTACAAATGATGCAAAAGAATTCACAACAAATCTCACCACACATGGCACATGCAAACTCGAGGGACATATAAATCCAAAATCCAATTAAAACCAATGAACACAAAGAAAATCATATATAGCCTAAAAGACTATTTAATGAATCAAAGAGCCAAAAATGGAACCTAAAAGTCACAACAAGAATTTTCACTTCAATCATTATTCATTTTAAAGCTCAAAACTTCATATGCCAAAGTTTAAATTATGTTGGTACCAAAGAAGTCACATGTTGGTTTATGGACAAAAGATTAACANAACGAATCTCACAAGAAATAACTGGAAGGATACACATGCATCTAATTTCAACCTCAAATACGACTCTTAAATCAACAGATAGCATCAGATACTCTCAAGCTAGGGCACAGAACATAACATTGAAAGAAGAAAATCTTGAAGAAATGAAAGATATTACCAGTCTTTATTTTAGCTATAAGTTGTCACGCCATCCATCATAGGGAAAAGTCACCCGGTTCAACACAAATAAATTCCTTGGAAAAGAACCACGGTAGAAAGAAAAACCAGGAGTTTCATTAATACTACTATATATAAAAAAAATAAAAAATAAAAAATAGAAACCAAAATAAACACCAATTAAAACAAGAAAAATAAAAGCCAACAAGAAAATGCTAATTCTACAAAATATTACTAATAAACTAACAATGTCAACCAATCCACATAAGTTCACAAAAAAAATGATCATGCTCCACATAATGCTCTACAAACATCCATCAAATATGAGCCACCCCCAACCTAAAGTGTTGTATTGTCCCTAATGAAACTAATCAAAACAAGATAAAATGAAGGAGGTGCTTCCTGAAACTGCATCACTCGGAGCTGGAGGTGGTGGGAAATTTGAGCTCCAAATCCTCATCATCTTCGTCCACAGAATCATGTGAGCNTGGGTTGACTAGAGAAAATATTAAAGGGTAGGAAATTTAAGGCACAATAGCAGTCCAAGGAAGGCCTAATATTATTTCTCAAACCAAGTTAGTCTAAGATTTCGCCTTGAAGCACATTCCGGGCATGTTCTAGACTACAAATGATGCAAAAGAATTCACAACAAATCTCACCACACATGGCACATGCAAACTCGAGGGACATATAAATCCAAAATCCAATTAAAACCAATGAACACAAAGAAAATCATATATAGCCTAAAAGACTATTTAATGAATCAAAGAGCCAAAAATGGAACCTAAAAGTCACAACAAGAATTTTCACTTCAATCATTATTCATTTTAAAGCTCAAAACTTCATATGCCAAAGTTTAAATTATGTTGGTACCAAAGAAGTCACATGTTGGTTTATGGACAAAAGATTAACACCCAATAACCAATTTATTCACTACTACCTACTAAACTAAATAAAAAAATATTTACCTAGACAAGACTAATCCCTTAAGAAAGTTGTCACGCCATCCATCATAGGGAAAAGTCACCCGGTTCAACACAAATAAATTCCTTGGAAAAGAACCACGGTAGAAAGAAAAACCAAGGAGTTTCATTAATACTACTATATATAAAAAAAAATAAAAAAATAAAAAATAGAAACCAAAATAAACACCAATTAAAACAAGAAAAATAAAAGCCAACAAGAAAATGCTAATTCTACAAAATATTACTAATAAACTAACAATGTCAACCAATCCACATAAGTTCACAAAAAAAATGATCATGCTCCACATAATGCTCTACAAACATCCATCAAATATGAGCCACCCCCAACCTAAAGTGTTGTATTGTCCCTAATGAAACTAATCAAAACAAGATAAAATGAAGGAGGTGCTTCCTGAAACTGCATCACTCGGAGCTGGAGGTGGTGGGAAATTTGAGCTCCAAATCCTCATCATCTTCGTCCACAGAATCATGTGAGCCACAGAATGAACTCAGCTTGTGCATCATCCTTGACAGAAACTTGCTTTTCTTCTTCTCATGCTCCTTGAACTTCATCTGTCGCCTTTCAACTTTTCCTTGTCTCCGGCTCATGTCTTCTAACCTGGTTTTGATTGCTTTTTGATCCTGAACTACATCATCCAAAGTTGGTGGCTTCTTACCAGTCCCAGTTGAAGTGCTCTCCTCAGATGGACCAGAGGGAAGGCCAGCGACAAGATGTCGAATGTGAGCATCTACGCCATAGATTTGATAGGAAATGTGGCGCATGGTGGGGGGACCATAAGGAAGTGGAGCCATGGGGTCATGTGGTCCCGCTGCAGTTGTGGAGGAACCACTGGATCCCTCGACAGTCTCAGCAAACTGCCCAAATGAAGGAGATAGCACATCAATTCTTCTCTTCTTCTTCTTGCCTGCTGGCCCCTTTCTGAGAAATGGATAGATAGCCGTGCTTGGATCCTTCTCAGAATCATGCGGGTCCTTTAGCACCCCAGCATCATAGCACAACTGAATGATCAATGAGAGAAAGAATAGACTCTTAGACCTCCCGTTGCATGCTTCCTCAACTTCACTCACTATGTGCTGGCCCACGTTCACTGGCAAGCCATCCATAATGGCAGCAATCATCATTGCCTTCTCAGGCATCACCTCAGTCTCATGTTTAGCCGGCACGATTCTAGCACAAATAATGGACAGCCAAGTCTTGGCTTCACCTGTGAAATCATAAGAATCAACCCATTTGTGCAATCTTTCCAAATTTGGTGTTACCCCGTCGTAAAGCTTCTCCACCAACCATTGGCTACCTTTCTCTCTTGCTCTGGCTCTGTATACCTCATTGTCAGCATTGGGAAGCATGTAGTGTGCATTTATTACCTCGGGATCAAATTCGACCCGCTTTCCCCTAACAAAGGTGAATATTTCCCCTCGGAACTCTGTTTTCAAGGCATTGGCATAAAATTCACGAACTACTGTGTAGTTCACTTTAATTGGTTCAGGAGCAAAGCACATCCATCCACTGTCAGTCAATCTTCGGAAAAAATCCGGCATCTTAGCCTCAACGTTGTCCAAACGGATGCCCCGTTCTTTGACAATGCTCTTTGACATGAGTTTGTCATAATTTCTTTCACATTGAGCAGCTATGAATCTGGCTTGATCAAAATATTCTTCTTCCACAGCTTGGGGAGCATGATCTTGTGCAATTTCAACGTTTTTCGAGGCCATTTGATGCTCAAAGTACCTACAAAAAGAGACCACATGTCAAATGCTTGTATGGGTACATAATACATTGTATTATGATGCACTTAGGCCAAAGAAAAAGATCAGAAAGCATCAGGGAAAAATTCTGCAGAGCTACCGTTTTTGGACTGCTGAAGTTGAAGCTATGCGATCGCGGAGATACACATGCGATCACAAAGTGAAAATTTTAGTTCTCAGAATTTAAAGCTCTGCGATCGCGGAACAGTCAACGCGATCGCATAAGGCATCTTGTTCACAGTGCATAATTAGACCTATGCGATTGCGGAACAGTCAACGCATTCGCGAAGGTCTCCTGCCTCGCCCAGTTGAAGTTCTTTTGGGCATTTTCCCAAACACATGATGAGCATCAGGTTTTCATATCAAATTCAGAGAACTTAAGCACAGATCTAATCCCAAATTTTTCAACAATTAAGAACTCACTCTCTCAACCAACTTTACCCAGCAAGCAAGCACACACTCAAACACAATATTCACAGCAAATACTCTAAAATTTCAGCCCTAGACATGAAGTAGAGAAGAAGAAGAAGAAGAAGAAGAAGAAGAAGGAAAAATAGTTGTTCATTCACATTTGTAGCACCAAGAATGGAACTTTAAGAGAGATTAGAGTGACGAAGCACATACCTTTGAGATTAAACTTGATTATTGAGATGGAATTGAAGAGAGAACACCTTTTTATGATTTTTAAACGGCCAAGGGGTGAGAATTTTCGCTTTTGGGCAGAAGATTGAGTGAAAGGATCGTTTCCAGTGTTTAATTATTTTTCACCTACCTGGAGGAATGTGATCGCGTGAGTACAACTGCGATCGCACAGTGCAAAAAGTCCTAAAAATTTGCGATGGCTTTAGCAGTTATGCGATCGCATAGTGTACTGCTACCTACTTATATTCGAACGCGTTGTTTGTGCGGCGATCGTATAGTGCAACAGTGTGCTGCACTGCAATTTTTGTACCAGCTACTGGTTTTTGGCTTCCCGGTATCCCCGACCTGCTCAAATCAACTCCAAAAATTTTGAAACTTGACAGATTGGTTAGAAACAATATAATAAGCTATTCTAAAAAAGAAAATTTCAAAAATGACCAAAAAATTTGGAAACAGTGGGTTGCCTCCCACCAAGCGCTGCATTTAACGTCGTGGCACGACGCAAAACAACTTTACCACTTTTCTCACCACTTGGACGATATGAATTGGGCACCCAACTTGGAATCAAGCTTGTGACCACGAGAGATGGGGGGTGGTAAGTGATGATCAAGCCAAGACTTAATTTCTTCATTTTGCACTTCTTGGCTTTCATGTAAGGAATGTCATTTTGTCTTCTTGTTCCCTCAAATTGTAAGATGTATGGTTTTTGCCTTTCTTCCTCGCAATCCCTCATTAACTCGTGTAGTTCAATTCCCATATCACCACACAATTCCAATGTTGAAAAATGCTTGGAATGTGATATCTAACCTTCAAATTGCAATTTTTCCCGTATTTTGACATCCTCTTTTTCTCCCGAACTAGAGTCAATCTCAACCAAATTCTCATTTACACTGGTTGACTCTAATTCCATATTTTTCTCGGCGTAATTAACACTCATGGAGTCGGTTGGCGGATGTTCAATTCTTGATTCCTCAAAGTAGAGCTCACTTTCTTCCTCGAAATCGGACTCTTCTTGACTTGCTTCCACACACTCAAGTTGGTGGGCATAGTGAGCCTCCACCAATATTTTCATTTGAGCTTCCAAAGTGCGGATATGTTCATCATTGTGCGTCAAGCTTTGTTTCATGTCCTCGAGTGCAAAGTTGTGCTTTTCCTCATTTGCAAGAATGGTCTCCAACATGAGCATCATCTTCTCATTTTGAGCATTTGAGCGCTCTTCTTGATTTTGATCAAGCGCCAAGGAAGGATTTTTGGCTTCCACATCAAAGGAAATTCTTGGCTATCATTAACTTCCGAGGATTTTTGGACCTCTAAAGCTTCAAGCATTTCTCCCATTTGTGAGTGCAACCTTTCGAGTGCCAAGTCATTTTGGCGACTATTTTCCAAAAGCTCCTCCAAGGCACTTTGCTCTTTGTTTCCTCCTTCATGTAGGCATTCTAGCATGAGCTTGAATGTCACGACCCCAGTTCACCCTCCATGAACATGTCGTGATGGCACCTAGTTCCTACAACTAGGTAAGCCTAACAGTGCGGAATAACAAATTAACATTTGCAGAATAATTAATTAAAACTGAACATACGAAAATAACAACTGTATATAAGGGCACTCGGCCTAAACAACTCAAAAATATGCGGAAGTCTATAACTAAATCCCAAAACCCGGAAACTCACGGGAAACACAGGCTAATAGAATGTAGTGATCTGCTCTACACCAGAATGTCTAACAACATGAAAGGAAAGAAAGGAACTATCTGCTAAAGCCGGAATAGAGTAGAGACTCCTGGTCTGCGGACGTAGCAGATATACCTCAAGTCTCAGCTAGAACTCTCCACCACGAGGATGATACACCTGGGAGGAAGTACCTGGATCTGCACATGAAAAACATGTGCAAGAAGGGCATGAGTACACCACATCGGTACTCAATAAGTGCCAAGCCTAACCTCGGTTGGGTAGTGACGAGGAAGGTCAGGGCCCTACTGAGATAACATAATAAATAATGAGATAACAGAAACAGTTTAAATAAAGTCTACAACGGGAATTCTAAACCAGGTAAATAAGGAAGAACAGTAATAGAAAACAAGGTAACAATACAAGGAAAACTGCCCTCAACAAGGAATAATAGCCGGGGATCTCTTGGTATCCCGAGGATCTCTTGGTATCCTCATCATATGCACTAGGGATCTCTTGGTATCCCGAGGATCTCTTGGTATCCTCAATAAGTAAGCCGGGGATCTCTTGGTATCCCAGTATATATATAGAAACACATGTGCCAGGGATCTCTTGGTATCCCGCACCCTCAGTCCAGAATATCTCAAGTACAGGGGATCTCCCGGGAAGCCGTCCCGTAGTCCCAAATTAAACACACAACAACAAACAACTCATAATCTCAGAATAATGCTAAAAGATCAGGACAAGAAATAATAAATTCTAGCCTAACATGCTCCACAGAGTACAAATAGCACTGCTAAACAATTAACAAGTAAGCCAGATAAACATGAGTCTCTAAGCTAGCACAGGTATAAACTTACAGTTTAAAATGAACAAGTAAACATGAAATCTCAATTTAAATACTTCAAGTAGAAACGGGTTTACAACAATTAGCTCAAGTACGCGCTCGTCACCTCACGTACGAGGTATTCAAATATTCAAAGATCATGTCCTAAAGGGAAAAGTCCCCCACACAAGGTTAGACAAGCCACTTACCTCGAACCGGCTATATATCAACTAGAAACCACGCTCTTGCCACGAGTATCCGACTCCAAATGGCTCAAGTCTATTCAATTCAATTACACATCGTAAATAACATCGCAAACACCTGGTTTTGCTAATAAATTCAAAGCTACAGCGTAAAATTAGGTGAAATGACCAAAATGCCCTTCAAGCCAACATCTCAGAATCGAATAATTTTCACATTTTTAGAACCCTCGTACTCTCACGAGTCTAACCATATAAAAATCTCCCAAATCGGAGGTCAAATGCCCACTCAAAACTCAATGGTTTAGGCAATGAAGTTTTACCCCAAATTATCCAATTTTTTGATCCTAAATTCGAATTCCAATGATGTATTTAACTATATAATGATGAAATATAACAAAAAGGGACCAAAGAAACGTTACCCAATGATCATCTCTTCGAAACCCACTCAAAATCGCCCAAAACCGAGCTCTCAATTGATTTCTCCAACTTATGAAATTAAAACCCTCGAATTTCTATATCTGTACAGTGAATGCCGCTTCTGCGGTCTAGAGACCGCTTCTGTAGTTCCGCCTATGCGAAACACTGGCCGCTTCTGCGGCTTCTTTTAAAAGGCCAGACCTCCGCTTCTGCGGATAAATAACCGCTTCTGCGGTACCGCTTAGGCGGAAAATTCAACCGCTTCTGCGGTTCCTAAGGGGGGACCAAACTCGCTTCTGCGATGAGCGAGTCGCTTCTGCGGTTCCCAAGCCGCAGAAGCGAAAATACCGGAAGGAACAAAATACCAGCTGCTGCAAACTTAGAAATTTTCCTCCGTTAACCACCCAGAATCATCCCGAGGCCCCCGGGACCTCAACCAAAAGCACCAATACCACCTAATACCTTATTCAAACTTGTACCAATCTTGAAAACACCTAAAACAACGCCGGAAACCCGAATTAATCAAAGATTCAAGCCTAAGAACTTCAAATTTCTTCCAAATACGATTTCGATCAAAAACCTAACCAAAACACGTCCAAATGACCTAAAATTTTGCACACACATCCCAAATGATATGACGGAGCTACTGCAACTTCCGAAATTCCAATCTGACCCTCGGATCAAAAACTCACTATCGAACCGGAAACTTCAAAAATTCAAACTTCGGCATTTCAAGTCTAAATGAGCTACGGACTTCCAAAATACATTCCGAACACGCTCCCAACCCCGAAATCACCTAACGGAGCTAACGGAACCATCGAATTTCCATTCCGAGGTCGTCTTCACACTGTTCCGACTTCGGACCATTTTTCAACACTTAAGCTCTCATTTCGGGGCTAAGTGTCCCAAAACACTCCGAATCCTAACACCGAACATCCCGGCAAACCAAAATAGCAGAAATGAACTTAGGGGAAGCAGTTAAGGGGGGATCGGGGCGTAAATTCCAAAAACGACCGGCCGGGTCGTTACATTGAACTCTCCATTTTGACCACACTCAACTTCTTCCATTTCCATAGCCCTATCATTTTCATCACAAAAAGTAGAATCGTCATAGCGGGGGCTTGGGGAAGGGAAGGAAAAATAATATCAATCATCCCAATGACCATTTTAACGATCACACTTATCACAAATACTCCACTCATGGGTTTGAGATTGTGCGCACAATCCACCCCCGGAAGAATTTAAATAATTTTGCCATGAGTGTGGTCCTCCACAATAAGGACATGGGTCATCAAAGTATGAACAACTACCATCCGACCAATTTTTATTATATGATGCCATTTTTCAAAACTATCAAAATAAATAAGAAACAAACAAGAAAAATAGACCAAGGTAAGAAAAGTTAATTACACAAATATTCACAAGTTTGGACCAAAGCACTTACGCTTATTTCTCAAACAACCTAAATTACGCCAAATTGAAACCCGGCAACGGCGCCAATTTTGATGACGTCCAAATCCACTACTAAAAAGTAAATGGACACGGTCGCATGCAATATAATTTACCCAACTATGAGTCGGGGTCGAATCCCACAGAGAACAATATGTAGGCGATTAGGAATGTAAGAGAATTATCACTTATTATACAATGCCAAACACTTAGAATTTGTTTTGAGAAAATATTTATATCTAATTGCGGAAATGAAAACTAACCTAGAAAGCAAGTAAAATGATCAATGGCTACAAGTATGGATGCTTTGGGAATCACACTCAAGTAAGATCCAATGTATTTCACGATTTTACAAATATGAGCGAGTTTATGTTAATTAGCCACGGATAATAATTCTATATTAGCTTCTTCCAAAGACTAACAAGACTTCCTAATTGAATTATCCCTAAAACAATTAGGAGATTAAGCACACCCGGATATGGCTACAGGTAGTTCAATCCTATTCCTAGGTAGAATCTATAAAATGAGGGTTAAAGCCTCAAGTTCTTGTTAATTAGTCTTTCCCAAAATTAATTCGGAGTTAATGGGCGAGTCCTAGGGTTAGCTAATCCCTTTGGAAACATTAAAGAACAAGAATAATTAAAGTAACAATAACTCACTTCATAAGAGAAAAAAATCATTCAATACATAAGCACAACAAGGTATTTAATCCACACTTTAAATATGATTATTTCCATAAACAAGATTCAAGTGTTGGATAAAATACTACACACTTAGATATTCAATACAAAGCAAGAAAATGAAGAAATGAGTACAAAAGAGTAAGAAATTCTTAACCACAATCTTCAAATCTTCAAGACCAAAGTGTGTGTGCAAACCCTAGCTTCCAACCTTGTTCTCTCTAGTGTTTGGAATTGAAAATAAGCCAAAAAATTCTGCCAAAGATCTGCTAACTCGTGTATTAAAGGGTTTGGGGACTAAAAACGTAAAATTCCATTTCTGCCCAGAAAATACACTATGCATTCGCGTATATCCTCATGCGTTCGCGGTGAATAATTTCTCCAAGCTACGTGATCGCGGACAGTGTCACGCGTTCGCATACCTCAGTTGACCAGCCGTTGACCAGGCTTTCTTCTTTGCGTTCGCCCTCATCCACACGCGTTCGCGTAGCTTTGCTATCACTGACTAGTGCGATCGCGTACAGTGTCTTGCGATCGCATAGAGTAATCGCTGGCAGTGGTCCATTTTTCCTTTTTTAGCACTTTTTGACTTGTTTTCTTCTATATCCTCCAAATCATATGATACCTGAAATATGCCAATAAACCTCAGAAAATGCCTTAATTTCTCATCAAAATCATACGAAAGCCTAAGTATTAAGAAGAGATAAGTTGGTAAAATACCAACTTATCAGAATTCAACCAACAAAATAGAATGCAAGAATATCACAAGTTATGCCTCTCTCGATTACATTAACAAGTGAATATAGATGCAACGATTAAAACATACAAAACGATTCAATACATCATAACTAGAGTTAATTATCCAAAAACAAGTATCAAGACACCAAATCCATCAAACACTAATGACAACTACTCCATAGACATGGAGCAATTCATCAAAACTATGTTTCAGTTAAAGGAAAACATAAACGATCCAAACCCTTGTCTTGAGTGAGGATTCAATGATGAAATCCTTGCGCTTTTGCTTCTCCAACTCCTCCTTGGCTTCCTTAGGTCTAAGATGTGTCCAAAAGTCCTCCAAATAATGTTTTTTACATGTATTTACACTAAGTAGGGTCAGGCCCAGATGAAAACACCTTTTCCTACACGAAATAGGATTCTGGCTCTGTAAAAAGTGCACAGGCGTGCCGCATGGGGAGACGTGCCAGGCAGTGCTGCAGTGGGAAACATCAGAGAGCTAGCAAAATCAACAGGCAACAGATTTGGGCAGCCGCGGCGCACCACGCGCCAGCCCAAGCGCAGCAGCTGTGGACTTTTCTCAAAGCCAGCCTCTTTCTTTTGTTTTTGATATCCAGATGTGGTTTTCGACATCCGAATAGCTTGAATTCATTCCATAACATCTACATAGCTCGAAATCACTTCTACACGGAATAAAACATGCAATTAGTGCAAAACACTAGCGATTAAAGCTCAAACTCAATTAAAGTGCAGTAAATTAGAGTGCAATAAGCGACTAAAACATAGTGTACTCAAAATTCAACTGCGATAGTGAGTACAACTGCAAGTGAGTACAACTGCGATCGCACAGTGCAAAAAGTCCTGAAAATTTGCGATGGCTTTAGCAGTTATGCGATCGCATAGTGTACTGCTACCTACTGATATTCGATCGCGTTGTTTGTGCGGCGATCGTATAGTGCAACAGTGTGCTGCACTGCAATTTTTGTACCAGCTACTGGTTTTTGGCTTCCCGGTATCCCCGACCTGCTCAAATCAACTCCAAAAATTTTGAAACTTGACAGATTGGTTAGAAACAATATAATAAGCTATTCTAAAAAAGAAAATTTCAAAAACGACCAAAAATTTTGGAAACGGTGGGTTGCCTCCCACCAAGCGCCGCATTTAACGTCGTGGCACGACCCAAAACAACTTTACCACTTTTCTCGCCACTTGGACGATATGAATTGGGCACCCAACTTGGAATCAAGCTTGTGACCACGAGAGGTGGGGGTGGTAAGTTGATGATCAAGCCAAGACTTAATTTCTTCATTTTGCACTTCTTGGCTTTCATGTAAGGAATGTCATTTTGTCTTCTTGTTCCCTCAAATTGTAAGATGTATGGTTTTTGCCTTTCTTCCTCGCAATCCTTCATTAACTCGTGTAGTTCAATTCCCATATCACCACACAATTCCAATGTTGAAAAATGCTTGGAATGTGATATCAAACCTCCAAATTGCAATTCTTCCCGTATTTTGACATCCTCTTTTTCCCCCGAACTAGAGTCAATCTCAACCAAATTCTCATTTACACCGGTTGACTCTAATTCCATATTTTTCTCGGCATCATTAACACTCATGGAGTCGGTTGGCGGATGTTCAATTCTTGATTCCTCAAAGTAGAGCTCACTTTCTTCCTCGAAATCGGACTCTTCTTCACTTGCTTCCACACACTCAAGTTGGTGGGCATAGTGAGCCTCTACCAATATTTTCATTTGAACTTCCAAAGTGCGGATATGTTCATCATTGTGCGTCAAGCTTTGTTTCAAGTCCTCGAGTGCAAAGTTGTGCTTTTCCTCATTTGCAAGAATGGTCTCCAACATGAGCATCATCTTCTCATTTTGAGCATTTGAGCGCTCTTCTTGATTTTGATCAAGCGCCAAGGAAGGATTTTCGGCTTCCACATCTAAGGAAAATTCTTGGCTATCATTAACTTCCGAGGATTTTTAGACCTCTAAAGCTTCAAGCATTTCTCCCATTTGTGAGTGCATCCTTTCAAGTTCCAAGTCATTTTGGCGACTATTTTCCAAAAGCTCCTCCAAGGCACTTTGCTCTTTGTTTCCTCCTTGATGTAGGCATTCTAGCATGAGCTTGAACTCTCCATTTTGACCACACTTAACTTCTTCCACTTCCATAGCCCTATCATTTTCATCACAAAAAGTAGAATCATCGTAGCGGGTGCTTGGGGAAGGGAAGGACAAATAATCACAATCATCCCAATTACCATTTTAACGATCACACTTATCACAAATACTCCACTCATGGGTTTGAGATTGTGCGCACGATCCACCCCCGGGAGAATTTAAATAATTTGCCACGAGTGTGGTCCTCCATAATAAGGACATGGGTCATCAAAGTATGAACAACTACCATCCGACCAATTTTCATTATATGATGCCATTTTTCAAAACTATCAAAATAAACAAGAAAAAACACTTGAATCTTGTTTATTTCCATAAACAAGATTCAAGTGTTGGATAAAATACTACACACTTAGATATTCAATACAAAGCAAGGAAATGAAGAAATGAGTACAAAAGAGTAAGAAATTCTTAACCATAATCTTCAAATCTTCAAGACCAAAGTGTGTGTGCAAACCCTAGATTCCAACCTTATTCTCTCTAGTGTTTGGAACTGAAAATCAGCCAAAAAATTCTGACAAAGATCTGCTAGCTTGTGTATTAAAGGGTTTGGGGATTAAAAACGTAAAATTACATTTCTGCGCAGAACTGCCCAGAAAATACACTATGCGTTCGCGTATATCCTCATGCGTTCGCGGTGAATAATTTCTCCAAGCTACGTGATCGCGGACAGTGTCGCGCGTTCGCATACCTCAGTTGACCAGCCGTTGACCAGGCTTTCTTCTTTGCGTTCGCCATCATCCACACGCATTCGCGTAGCTTTGCAATCACTGACTAGTGCGATCGCGTACAGTGTCTTGCGATCGCATAGAGTAATCGCTGGCAGTGGTCCTTTTTTCCTTTTTTAGCACTTTTTGACTTGTTTTCTTCTATATCCTCCAAATCATATGATTCCTGAAATATGCCAATAAACCTCAGAAAATGCCTTAATTTCTCATCAAAATCATACAAAAGCCTAAGTATTAAGAATTGATATGCCTCTCTCGATTACATTAACAATTGAATATAGATGCAACGATTAAAACATACAAAACGATTCAATACATCATAACTAGAGTTAATTATCCAAAAACAAGTATCAAGACACCAAATCCATCAAACACTAATGACAACTACTCCATAGACATGGAGCAATTCATCAAAACTATGTTTAAGTTAATGGAAAACATAAACGATCCAAACCCTTGTCTTGAGTGAGGATTCAACGATGAAATCCTTGCGCTTTTTCTTCTCCAACTCCTCCTTGGCTTCCTTAGGTCTAAGTGTCACACCTCCTTTTTTATTACTACACCCGCAGAAGAGGGTATAATAAAGGGAGTTATTTCCAACTTGAAGTGACAATCGGAACGGGATTTATTATTAAGATTTCAGAGTCGCCACTTGGGGAATTAATGGTGTCCCAAGTCACCGATTGAATCCCGATCCGAGGAAATTATGACTCTGTTAGCAGTCAGCGAACCAAAAATCCGGGTAAGGAATTCTGTTAACCCGGGAGAAGGTGTTAGGCATTCCCGGATTCCGTGGTTCTAGCACGGTCGCTCAACTGTCGTATGTAATTTTATCTGATTTCGAAACATGTTATAACTTATGAGCCTTTTATTAGTAAACCACTTTTATTTTTTATGAGAATTGCAACGTCGTGAAAATGCGTCTTGAACCACGTCGCACCAGTGCACCCGTGATTGTTAACACATTTCGACTTCGTCGAGATTTGATTTGGGTCACATAAATGTGCACCCGTATTTAGGAAGGTAATATTATTAAAATATGCGCCTAAAGCAACTACGCGTTTATTATCTTTGGGGGAAACCGTGAAATTCGCTAAACGGTTCACCCGAATTCTAAGTATTTTTTTACAGCATTTATTGAGGGCACCGCCTTTTGTATTCCATGTGGCGAGGCTCGTCTCATCATTTATTAAAAGGCCAAACTAAAAATGAATAAGATCTTTCTATTTTTGATTTGTCTCTGAATAAAGAAAGAAGTCTAGTTGACTATTATTGCGAGAGTACACACAGCTTACCAATTAGGCAATATCGAGTCAATTGTCTTCCTGGCCTTGGGCCTAAACAGCCCAATCCACATGGGACTGGCAGACTGGACAGAATTTCCCCAATAAACCAAATGTTGGGCCTAAAATCAGCCCAGGTCCTGAGAGGCCAATTAAACCCAGGGCTAACGCCAGCCCAAGTGAGGGGCTACTGGACGGGGTCGCATATCAGTAGAGACTAGTGCCCACGTTATTCAAAAATAGGATGTTAAGCCTCGATCCGTTAACAGATCCCAATCAGAACTGGAACTTAAGCAAATTCACACGGAAAAATACTACTGAACCTATTTCAAGTTGTTCAATGGTATCCACTACTTGCTGCAACTAATTTCAAAAATTGATACGGGATAACTAGACTAAGGTGATTACTAATAATATGGAGGTATCAAACTTAAGATGTTCAAGTCCTTATTCTATTCTGACTTCAACTTATCAGGCTAATATGTTACATTACCCTACTACACTTGTTCATACAGACAACTGCAATAGGCAGTCCTATTGACATGAAATAAAAATCGAAACAGTCCAATCATGTCATTAACCGCAGAAAGTAGACATTAGATTCTAACATGTGAACTGCTATAATCAGAATTAAAGCTCATTGCACAGTCCATACGAACAGTCCAGTTATACAGTCTAGGGTTTACACTCATATAAATCGATTTACACTATGCTAGGTGATTAAATCTAATGCCCATTTGACTATCAACACACCACAGTCCAGGCAGCACATTTCAGGATCAAACAGGGAGTAATTGTATTCCATTTCAAGCGTAAAGTTACAGCAAGGCAGATTCAAACGTGTACCTGGTAAATGCAAATAAGAAAAGGAAAAGATCAGCAGCAGTGACAGCTTTCAACAGCAGCCCAGGAATAAGTTAAAGTCCAGTAACAGCTCAGTCAACATAGCAAGTTCAGGGATAAGTTTGAAATTCCAGTGATGAACCAAGACAGCAACAACTTCGAGCATCAATGCAAATCAAAACCAACTTGACTACTCAGACTTCATTTTATAGCAGCTCAACTACACCCTATTGACTCTCTTTGCAGCAACTTTCAAATGTTGAACAGTACACTCGCAAACCAGCTTGTTTCTGATCCTAATGCTGATATTAGTATTATTCTGAAGGAATTTTAGGCTTCAGAAACTTTGTATAATGCCTTTTGGGTAGGNAACGATCACACTTATCACAAATACTCCACTCATGGGTTTGAGATTGAGCGCACGATCCACCCCCGGGAGAATTTAAATAATATTGCCACGAGTATGGTCCTCCACAATAAGGACATGGGTCATCAAAGTATGAACAACTACCATCGACCAATTTTCATTATATGATGCCATTTTTCAAAACTATTAAAATAAACAAGAAACAAACAAGAAAAATAGACCAAGGTAAGAAAAGTTAATTACACAAATATTCACAAGTTTGGACCAAAGCACTTACGCTTATTTCTCAAACAACCTAAATTACGCCAAATTGAAACCCGGCAACGGCGCCAATTTTGATGACGTCCAAATCCACTACTAAAAAGTAAATGGACACGGTCGCATGCAATATAATTTACCCAACTATGAGTCGGGGTCGAATCCCACAGAGAACAATATGTAGGCGATTAGGAATGTAAGAGAATTATCACTTGTTATACAATGCCAAACACTTAGAATTTGTTTTGAGAAAATGTTTATACCTAATTGCGGAAATGTAAACTAACCTAGAAAGCAAGTAAAATGATCAATGGCTACAAGTATGAATGCATTGGGAATCACACTCAAGTAAGATCCAATGTATTTCACGATTTTGCAAATATGAGCGAGTTTATGTTAATTAGCCACGGATAATAATTCTCTATTAACTTCTTCCAAAGACTAACAAGACTTCCTAATTGAATTATCCCTAATACAATTAGGAGATTAAGCACACCCCGATATGGCTACAAGTAGTTCAATCCTATTCCTAGGTAGAATCTATAAAATGATGGTTAAAGCCTCAAGTTCTTGTTAATTAGTCTTTCCCAACCCCGAATAATCTTTCCCAAAATTAATTCGGAGTTAATGGGTGAGTCCTAGGTTTAGCTAATCCCTTTGGAAACATTAAAGAACAAGAATAATTAAAGTAACAATAACTCACTTCATAAGAGGAAAAAATCATTCAATACATAAGCACAACAAGGTATTTAATCCACACTTTAAAATGATTATTTCCATAAACAAGATTCAAGTGTGGGATAAAATACTACACACTTAGATATTCAATACAAAGCAAGGAAATGAAGAAATGAGTACAAAAGAGTAAGAAATTCTTAACCACAATCTTCAAATCTTCAAGACCAAAGTGTGTGTGCAAACCCTAGCTTCCAACCTTGTTCTCTATAGTGTTTGGGACTGAAAATAAGCCAAAAAATTCTTCCAAAGATCTGCTAGCTCGTGTATTAAAGGGTTTGGGGATTAAAAACGTAAAATTCCATTTCTGCCCAGAACTGCCCAGAAAATACACTATGCGTTCGTGTATATCCTCATGCGTTCGCGGTGAATAATTTCTCCAAGCTACGTGATCGCGGACAGTGTCACGCGTTCGCATACCTCAGTTGACCAACCGTTGACCAGGCTTTCTTCTTTGCGTTCGCCCTCATCCACACGCGTTCGCGTAGCTTTGCTATCACTGACTAGTGCGATCGCGTACAGTGTCTTGCGATCGCATAGAGTAATCGCTGGCAGTGGTCCATTTTTCCTTTTTTAGCACTTTTTGACTTGTTTTCTTCTATATCCTCCAAATCATATGATACCTAAAATATGCCAATAAACCTCAGAAAATGCCTTAATTTCTCATCAAAATCATACAAAAGCCTAAGTATTAAGAAGAGATAAGTTGGTAAAATACCAACTTATCAGAATTCAACCAACAAAACAGAATGCAAGAATATCACAAGTTATGCCTCTCTCGATTACATTAACAAGTGAATATAGATGCAACGATTAAAACATACAAAAGGTTCAATACATCATAACTAGAGTTAATTATCCAAAAACAAGTATCAAGACACCAAATCCATCAAAAACTAGTGAGAACTACTCCATAGACATGGAGCAATTCATCAAAACTATGTTTAAGTTAAAGGAAAACATAAACGAACCAAACCCTTGTCTTGAGTGAGGATTCAATGATGAAATCCTTGCGCTTTTGCTTCTACAGCTCCTCTTTGGCTTCCTTAGGTCTAAGATGTGTCCAAAAGTCCTCCAAATAATGTTTTTTACATGTATTTATACTAAGTAGGGTCAGGCCCAGATGAAAACACCTTTTCCTGCACGAAATAGGATTCTTGCTCTGTAAAAAGTGCACAGGCGCGCCGCATGGGGAGACGTGCCAGGCAGTGCAGCAGTGGGAAACATCAGAGAGCTAGCAAAATCAACAGGCAGCAGATTTGGGCAGTCGCGGCGCACCACGCGCCAGCCCAAGCGCGCTGCTGTGGACTTTTGTCAGAGCCAGCCTCTTTCTTGTTTTTTTGATATCCAGACGTGGTTTTCGACACCCTAACACGATCTCGTCTTAATCATTTGGGCTTTTACTCAGAATTCAAAGCTCCGAATAGCTCGAATTCATTCCATAACATCTACGTAGCTCGAAATCACTCCTACAAGGCATAAAACATGCAATTAGTGCAAAACACTAGCGATTAAAGCTCAAACTCAGTTAAAGTGCAGAAAATTAGAGTGCAATAAGCAACTAAAACATGAGATTATAGCCTACCATCAACACTCCACACTTAATCCATTGCTTGTCCTCGAGCAATCAAACCACACTTTAAATAGAACAACCTTATTAAATAATTCTCCTTACTCATCACACCAAGAATATTTAAATAGATAAAGCACAATAGTGTAACATCTTCACCTCAAAATTTGACTCACAAGTACCATGCATTATTCACAACTCACTCACTTACTCTAACATAAAGGCGTTCCAATACCTTTCCTTCATGAATCACATGTCCTCACATAACAAAAGAGAGTAGTTCCACATACAATGCAAGTTAAGAACAATTAGGAACTCAAGATAGAAAGAATTCACTCACTCTTAGAAACAACATTCATATGCCACAAAAGATGAACCATAAGTTTGCCCATAGTGTACTACTCTACTAATTGAGCTCATCCAGTCAAGAATCAAATAAGACTTTAACCGGTTGCAATGTAGGCTGCAAGATGGGTAGGATACATTTAGATATAATAGTGACTACACCTCCCTAAAAGCACTTTAATACATACACTTTAACATTTAAAATCCCACAATTATATCCAACCATAAGTCCACCTTCACATCAATATACATCAACTCCGAAATTATTTAAGCACAATTACATCAAGAGTTACCACTTATCAATGAATATTTTGCACAACAATTTTCTTTCATTTTCAACTCAAGTGGCTCTTTCTCTTTCAAAACAGTGCACCTTTCTACTTATTTCAATAATTCCACTCAAAAGTCAAACCCACCACCCCACACTTCAACTTTTACAAAGTTCATAACAAATTCAAGTGCTCATGAGAGGTGAAAAGGTTCAAATAAATGGTCAATTCAAACAAGTGGGTAAGGTTTGTAATGTGATTGCCAAAGAAACAGGATTATAGGCTCAAAGGATTTAACTATGATACCTAACAATTAGGCGGGTACACATATATCATTTGCTCAAAAAAGAAACGCCTATATCACTTCCAAGACTGAACAAAACTACTATTTCGCTTTGCCAACACACCGGGCAAGTTCTAGACATCAAATGCAATGCAGAGAATATAACAAAACCTCGCACACACATGGCACATAACTCACTCAGGATTGGCCTCATCAAGATACTCTAGTCAAAGCAGTTAAGCAAAGTTAAGATCATACGATTTAAGGTACCTATACAAGAGTCAAAAACTGAGCCCAAGCGTTACAACTAAAGCATTAACTATTCTCAAGGCATACTAGAGTCAAGAGATATTGCTTCAAATTCAATTCACAGCACAAGGTTTCCTACTTCTACTCCTACAAAATAAAAACTAACTACACCTGGTTCAAACAAAACCCTTGGAAAAGAACCGCAGTCCAAAGAAAACCAAGGGGGAATTATTATACTACCTACAAAAGAAAATCTTTTTGGTCTTTTTCTTTCGACTTTAATCCCTCAAGAAACCTGTCGAATGATATCTATCATCGGGAAAAGTTGAAAATTAAAAAATTTAAAATCTTTTATGGTTTTTCAATTTTTTTTCTACTACTCAAACAAACAAAAACAACAACAATCAAGCAACTAAAGCAAAAAAAAAACTAAGACTAATATACATACAACATCAAATATCCCCGCCCCACACTTTAAGTTGTGGCATGTCCCTGCGACACACAATTAAAAAGCATAAGATAGAGGAAACTTCCCTGAATCTCTAGGCGGGGTCTGAATCAAAGTCGGGACCCATTCCACGCGCTGGAACTAGTGCACACATCCATGCAGACAGCTTCTTCTCAGCCTTCTTGGGGTATACCCCACACTTATCTTTTTCAATAACAGCAGCCTTCTCTTTTAACCCTTCACCTTCCACTCAACACTTGCAGCTTGCTTCTCCTTTTTTACTCCATTTGCTACATTCATCTCAAAAGTCACAGTCTCTTCACCCACTCTAAGCATGAGTTTTCTATCATGTATATCCAGTATAGCTTTGCCCGTTGCTAAAAATGGTCTTCCTAGGATGAGGGAGACCTCCTTATTATCCTCTATATTCACCACTATGAAATCTACAGGAAATACCAACTTATCTACCCGAACTAAAACATCTTCTACTATCCCCTCAGATGTTATAGTCGTTTGGTCAACCAGCTACAAAGAAATTCGCACCAACCTTATCTCTCCAATCTCCTTCTCTAGTTTCCTATAAATAGACAAAGGCATTAGATTAATTGAGGCACCAGAATCACATAAAGATTTATCAAAGTTAAGAGTACCTAAATAGAAAGGTATGGTAAAACTCCCTGGATCACCACACTTTTGTGGGAGTTTATTTTGTAAGATCGCACTGCAATGTTCTATGAGCTTGACCACTGAGGTCTCTTCTATCTTACTCTTCTTTGTTAGGATCTCCTTCAAGAATTTGGCATAGGCTGGCATTTGTGAGAGAACTTCAGTGAAAGGCAGATTTACATTAACCTGTCTCAGCATATCTAAAAATCTCTCAAACTGCTTGTCCAGCTTTTCTCTATAGAGTTTTGGGGGAAAGGTAGAGCAGGAATGTGCTTGCTCTCTTCATTAGATTCCTCCCTTCTTGAAGTCTCTTCCTTCTTTTTTTGTCAGCTCCCTTCTTGCCTTTCTTATTCTTATCATCTTCAATTTTCAGCTCCTTCCCACTTTCTTTTTCAGGTGTAACCTCTTTTTGGACTGGAGTGGGTTCTTTCAACACTTCCCGCTTCTCAAGGTCACAACATTTACTATTTCTTTGGGATTCTTCTCCATATCAGCTGGCAGAGTACATGGGATTCTCTCAGACAATATAGTTGCAATTTGTCCTACTTGTCTCTCCAAACTTCGCAAACCAGTCCCAAGTTCTTTGATAGCTACACCATGAGCATCTAGCCTCTCATCTGTCTTGACAATAAAGGACTTCATAAGATCCTCTAACCCAGATTAATTTGCTTGTTGAGGCTGAAACTGCAGCCTCAACTGATTTACAAAACCAGGAGCTCCCTGAAATCTGGAGTTATTTTGTTGCCATGCATTTGCTGTACCCCCAGGTGAACTCCATTAAAAACGAGGTGCTTTTGACCCATTGCATTGAAGATATAATTACCCACAGCATTCACTTCTTCCATTGAAGCTTGACACTCATGAGTAGGGTGTCCTCTTTCACATATATCACATGCTGCATGAGGCTCATTATGTATTGAGGCTAAGGTCAGCTTCCTTATTTCTTTGGCCATGGCATCAAGCTGTACCAGCATAGATGTGTTAGTATCAACTTGGTGAACACCAGTTGATCTTCTTCTTTCAACAATCTCAGAGGGCCACTGATTTGCATCTTCAGATAACTCATCTAAAATAGTGACTATATCCTCTTGAGTCTTTTTCATCAACGGATCTCCAGCTGCATTGCTCAATGTTCTGTGTGAGGCAGGTGTCAATCCATCCCAAAAGTCCTGGAGTTGCATCCAGAGTTCCATTCCACTATGTTGACACTTTCGCACTATCTCCTTAAACCTCTCCCAAGCTTCAAACACTGTTTCAGCCTCGTTCTGGCAGAAGTTGTGGATTTCTCTTCTATACTTGCCTGTTTTAGCTGAGGAAAAATATTTAGCAAGAAATTTTCTGGTCATCTCCTCCCATATTCTAATTGATCCATGGGGCAAGCTTCGAAGCTAATACTTTAAACCATCTTTGAGAGTGAAAGGAATGCCCTTAGATAAACTACATATTGTGACACACCATTACATTGAAATGTGTTCATAATCTCCTCGAAGTCCATCAGAAGATCGTTTGAATCTCCGATCATCTTTCTTCTGAAGATAGAGCTGTTTTGGATGGTTTGGAGCAACCCTTGCTTCAATTCAAAATTGTTCGCTGCAACTGGAGGTGGTCTCACACTAAATAAATTCTTGGTTGTAGATCGATCTAGCATAATCGCCAAGTGGTCTCCCTTGGCCGGGAGCTATGTTTCCAAATCGATCTTCACCCAAGGGCTAATTCTGAGCCATTCTTCGAGCCCTCTCTTCTTCATATGCAATTTTTGCATCTCTAATAGCTGCTTCCTCAGCATCCCGATGAGCTTTTTCTCTTAGTTGGGCTACCTCCTTCGCAGCCAAATCCTCAATATTATCATCTCCAGCCATAATTTCTTTGGTTGAGGATTGCCCAACCTTCTCTATTTTCTCGTGGAGATTTTTTTCCTTCCTATTTTCGGTTTGTATGGTTGCACTTCTTTCCCAGAAGATCGAGTCATGCACCAATCAAACCTGTAGCCTGCACACAGTCAAAGACAACCACATGTAAAAAGAGAAAAATAAAATAAAAAGAAAAATTCCTGAATTAGCACTACAAACAATTTCAAACACTATTGATTGCTAATCCTCGTCAACGGCGCCAAAATTTGACGAGCGCAAAACACACACTTAAATTATGCTCGCTAATCAGATATAGTATAGTAAAATATCGTATCCATAGGGATTGGAGTGAAACAATTTTTGGTAGTTTTATAGCTCGATTGCTATCCAAGATGATCAACAGTTGAGAATTATATGATTTAAACTAAAATTGACTAAGATTCTAAACTATTGCCTAATCACAATCGACGCAAGTAATGAGCAAAGAAGGTTATCAATTGGGAGAAGATAGGGTTGATAGGACAGGTTCAAGACAAATGGTTGGGATTTAACTCTAGATAATTCACTTCTAATGTTCAAGTGATTCTCTCGAATTCACTTGGTTATTAGTTCACACGTTTAGAAGAAACTCCTCTCTCGATTAAGTCTCAGCCTCACAAGATGAACCAATTTTAAGCATGTGAAGATATGCAAGAATGTCGTAGTGGATTGGTCTTTAGGAGAACCTCTCTCGATTATCCTCCTAACTAGGTTCAATAAATAATTCAATTAGCCTCTTTCGATTACTAAGAAGAATTAATGAATTCAACCAACAAAATAGAATGCAAGAATATCACAAGTTATGCCTCTCTCGATTACATTAACAAGTGAATATAGATGCAACGCTTAAAACATCCAAAACGATTCAATACATCATAACTAGAGTCAACTATCCACAAACAAGTATCAAGACACCAAATCCAACAAACCCTAATGAGAACTACTCCATAGACATGAAGCAATTCATCAAAACTATGTTTAAGTTAACGGAAAATATAAACGATCCAAACCCTTGTCTTGAGCGAGAATTGAATGATGAAATCCTTGCGCTTTTTCTTCTCCACCTCCTCCTTGGCTTCCTTAGGTTTAAGATGTGTCCAAAAGTCCTCCAAATAACGTTTTTACATGTATTTATACTAAGTAGGGTCAAGACCAGACGAAAACACCTTTTCCTGCGAAATAGGATTCCGGCTCTATAAAAATTGCACAGGCACGCCGCATGGTGCGACGCTCCAGGCGAGGCAGCAGTGGGAAACTTCAGAGAGCTAGCAAAATCAATAGGCAGCAAATTTGGGCAGCCGCGGCGCGCCACGCGCCGCCGGCCCAAGTGATGCGGCTGTGGACTTTTCTCAGAGCCAACCTCTTTCTTGTGTTTTTGATATCCAAGCGTGGTTTTCGACCCCCGAACGTGATCCCCGCTTAATCCTTTGGTCTTTTGCTCAGATTTCAAAGCTCTATAGCTCGAATTCATTCCATAGCATCTACATAGCTCAGAATCACTCCTACAAGGCATAAAACATGCAATTAGTGCAAAACACTAGCGATTAAAGCTCAAACTCAATTGAAGTGTAGTAAATTAGAGTGCAATAAGAGACTAAAACACGAGGTTATATCCTACCATCACATCCTCCAAGGATGAACGTGTTCAAGGGGGGTTCCGCTATTGGTTCCTCGACAGTAGTATGCACGGTCTCCTCGGCACCGGCCGCGATGTGGAAGGAGCTTCTTTTGGGGAATGGTTTTTGAAGTTTTCGCCATTTCTTGTAAAATGGAGGGAAAAAGAGGAAAATAGAAAGTTAAATGAGTACACTTATTGGTTTGGGATAAATACGAGCAAAAGTTCTCACAAAAGATCTCAAAAACCATGATATAAGGGCCAGAAAGTATAGAGATTTCTAAGGAACAAGGGTAGAAGGTGCAGATGTAAAGTTTGAATAAATAAATAAGGGGTACTTATAGTTTTCAAATGACGGTTCGCATCCAGGAGTGGTTGACCGGCAACTCACAAGCATTTAAAGCCATTAAGACTTGACTGACGTGACGTTTCGTTTATTTTGTCATTTCTGTCATGGGGTATCGAAGTGAGAATCGGAAGCTCATGTCGTTTCTCGTCGTCTACTCTCCGAAAAATGAGGGAACTATCTGTATACGTTCGAAATCGGGCTCGTCTACGACATGGTTAATAGGGCTCGGAACATGAGGGACTCAAGATTGACCCCAAGTCCCACCAGACTGGAACCCGAGGTCAAAATGACTATCTTCGAGAACATTGAGTTTATGATTCCGGAATCGACCCTGACCCCGAACGAGCACGAAAAAACATTGTTAGCGTAGCCAACAGAAGACCGAAATATCCGTGACCGGTCGGATATTACGGCGGGAATCTCGGCACGTATCAATAATGAATCCGCAATCAGCAAATCAAGAGATTTTTACCTTTTATAGAATTGTACCTAAAGTAGGACTCCCCCACCATACAAAGGGATCTGATAATTCGTTTGACAGATTGTAACACACATTCAGAAGCAATACATTGTTATTTTTCTCTTTGAGCTTTTATTCAACTGTCTTGATACCGATCAAAGTGCATCCTATTCAAAGGTGGCTAACCCCTAGGTTGTAACTGTTCAATTCGTATGGCTTGAGTTTACTTTATCATTATTTATTTCAATTGCAATTTAATTTATCGCTTTGTGTCAATTTAATCTACGTATCATTAAAACTACTTACAAATTCAATTCTTATCCGACTGTGAGGGTAAACACAAGTACATACACAGATAAAATTTGAGGGGACGAATAGACAATAGGAAGTTCAACAAGAAAGAAATCATACTTCTCATTGTTACCATGCGTAGAGGAAGAGTAAAATCCATTTTATATATATACACACACCAAGAGGATAGATTACATAATCAGATATCATCCTTTAACAACATCTTTTTGTCCTATACCCCTATAGATACATAAATTCATAAGTAGAGATGGCAAAATGGTTTAAAAAAATAGTTATCCACTTATATTATCAATCAAATAATGGGTTGGATATAAATCATTTAAAAACGGTCGAATATGGATAAAGAACCATATTATCCACTTAGAAAATGGTTAACCAAATGGATAACCAATGGATAACTAATGTGTTTAACTTTTACCTTTGTAAAGCCTCAAATTGGAGTTCCTCAAGTTTGGAAGACAAGGAATTTTCTCATAAGTGATCATATTTAAGAAGCCATGGAAAATATGGATATCCATATTATCCGCCGGATAAACCCGTTTTTTATCCGTCTCAAATACGGGTCGGGTCGGATAATTTATCCGTTTAGACCCGCCCATATCATACCCGACCCGTCCTTTTGCCACCCCTACTCATAAGCATACACATAAATACACCAGCACAAAACGGGAAACCTTCTCCTCCTCTGAAAGGACATTTAAACATTATCACTAGAATGTGCCTTCACCACCTCTACATTCTCTCTACTTTGCAGCTTACATGCATCGAGGCATAACAAAGAGCACGGCGAGAGCGTTCATTTACTTTCATTTGTTCTATTTCCGGAAACAGTATTTAGTGTTTAGAACCATCCAGTAACTTTTCAAGTGAAGATACTCATCTTCTTTCGGTTGAGATAACCACATCCTATGTCAGGTTAACTCGTAAACCCATTCCCCTTGTAATCATAATGTTCAAAATGAAAAGCTTTCAAATTTACATTGACGCAATATAACGGATGGAGAGTGCTTTCCAGCTTCCTCATAAAATGCTCGGCTCAAAACATTTCTCTCATATCTTCTTTCATCAAAGGACACACCGAAATCGACACTGTCATATAAACTTCTTGTCTCTCTTATTCTTCTCCCTTTCTTTTATTTTCTATATTTTTAATTCTCCTGGAATTCATAAATAAAAGTTAGTAAATTCCCCTGTACGTGCAATTATCTAAGCATCAATCCAAACCCTCAGGGGTCATTTGGTAGGATACATTAGATAAAATAATATATGCAATAGATTTGTGTATAAATAATATCTTGTTTGGTGCATCTTTTGAATTTATGCATTATATAATTAGTTATACAAGCATTAGCTATACACCCTATTTGGTATTATCCTATGCATAACTAATGCATAAGAAACCATGGTATTAACAACGCAATGAGTTTTAATGCATGCATTAGCTCAATTAAAGACAAAATTATCCTTCAAAATTTATGCTTGATTAAAATATGCTATTATATTAATACAAGTGATCACACCCAACTATGCCTTATAAAAAGGACAAAACGGTCGCTGCAAATATATTCCGATTAACAAGTTCGGAGTCGAATCCCACAGAGAACTAAGGCTTAGCTACAACTGTTCAATATTGCTAAGAACACAAGCTCGAACAATTCCTGTGTTATAAATATTAAGATTCTTGTATCTAATTAACTAACAAATTAAATTAGTAGATTAACAACTACAGATACTAAGGGTTAGAGACAAGATTAAGGAGGTCTAGAGTTATGATTTTTCCAATTGTCAGAATCCTTCCCGCTACGTTTTCTATAAATTTGCCTAAGTCTTCTATACCGATCATGAGCACTCTGACTGTCGTAACTCTCTCCCAAGTAATTACCACAATTTACTAGACATATTCTCCCGAATTACGCTAGCTGGCATTAAGTATGACTCACTCGGATCGCACCAAGGTTTCGTTATCCCTCATCCCACCTTTAAACTCTCCGTATTGATCCCTCATATACGTTAGGAGTGATGTTGTTCAACAACTACCTAAATATGCACTCTCTCCCGAGTAATACACACTAAATAGGCACAGTCGATTGAGAGCTCTTCAACCAACCACAATAATAACGTAGTTGAACAAATAGAGAAAATACTACAGCAAATCTATATTAATGTAACATGAAAATCATCCTCCAAAAGGTTCCATCAAAACCCTACATAACAGATTAGCTATTCATAATAGTATGCAAAACTACAATACTAGAATTCATAACCAATAATGGAAAATAGGAAGAAGGAAGTGAAAAACTCGTAGAAGAATTCCTCGCCTTGCTCCTAGTGTGTTCTTGCCTCCTTAGGTCGAATCTCCGATCTCCACGACGGCTCCGTGCTCTTCCTAGGTCTAATGTTCGTCCAAAAACTCGATCTCCCTTTCAAAATTAGTGTTTAATGACTATTTATATGCGTAGGGAAAAAGCCTAAACGAAATAACTAAGTCCAAAACCAAATAAGAGACAAAATAAACTTAAAACCCAAAACACGCGACAGACCGTGCGTTAGGCCTGCGGCGCCTGCTCAAACGCGAGCAGACAATCTCACGTCGCCTGCTTTGTTTGGTGGTGACTCCTCTCCATTTCTTATTATCTCCATTTCCCAAGTTCTTACTTGGATAAGAGACACATATATCATTTGAAAATCAATGGTCTAGATTGAATTATCTAAAACAAGGCACTAATCATGGTTAAAATAATAGATATTCCATATATAATTTACAGAAATTTTGATACTCCCTCCTACGAACTCCAAACGCCAAAATTTATCTCGAATTTTTTTACCACCATATCAATCCCTTTAAAAAATTTAAGTTGCAATCTGCCATAGTAAATTTACCTTTTTATTCCACAATTTTCTTTTCGTTATTCTGGAGTTCACTATCCTTTTAAAAAAACCATTTGAGAAAATTATTTAAGAACTCAATCTAATTTTAACTAAAAAATTAAGCTTTAGTCATGGTAGAACCATGTATTAGAGAGTTTTGAATTGTGGCTAGTATCTTACTTTCTCCTTTTAAACGATAGATTTGTGATCAGATCTTAAATTTAAGGATGTTTCTCAATTCTTTGTATCAATAAACATTGGGAAAAATTTGATGAATAGTACTACGAAAGAGTACGCTGCTAGAATTGGTTGGAACATGAGAAAGTAGTTGAGAAGAGGGATAAAGGCATGTAGGAGAAAGAAATTGAAGATGACGTGAATTTGAATGTTTTGAGAACTATGTGGATATCGAAAATTTTAATTGCTTAAAACTTAATTCTTGTTGATTTACTGTAGTACTCAGATCTTGTATATTAGAATAAAGTGCTAAGATAATAAATAATAAAAACTTAGTACCTAGAATTATGGGATTACCAAATCTTTCGAGAGCAAATATATAGAATATATGTGTTATCTAATCATGGTTAAGGCTTATCTTAGCTAATTAAATCTAAACCATTAATTTATAAATGTGACATATGTCTTCCATCCAAATAAGAACTTGGGAAATGGACATAATAAGAAATGGAGAGGAGTTGGATCTGCTTTGTTTCTGCTCCCATTGCTTGATTCACTTTTTGTTGCCTAACTTTTGCGTTCATTAATTTCTGCTCTTTTCCTTTCTTTATTCCAATTTCCATTTGTCTTCCTTTTGCTTCTTTTAATTTTTAATTTTTTTTTTTGTCTTCAATTGCATGGACATAATCATGAGTCATTCTTGTAGTGTATAAAATACACATAAAATCTTTATTTTGCTCCGAATTTCGTCTTCAACGTACCTACACATAAAATAAATTCAATTAAGCACAAATACAATATAGTTTAGCATTAAAGCACCGAAATGTAAGGTAAATAATGTACTAAAATATGGAATTATAGCCGAACATCAATACTCCACACTTAAAAGTTGCTCGTCCTCGAGCAATCAAATTACACTTATAGACACGACCTTTTTAAGCAATTCTCCTAACTCATCACACCAAGAATCTTTAAAATAGACTAAGCACAAGGGTGTAACATCTTCACCTCAAGATTTGACTCGCGTACCATGCATTATTCACCACTCACTCACTTACTCTAGCATAGAGGTCAATGACATTATCTCTCCATCATGAATCACGTGCCCTCACACGGCAAAAGAGAGTAGTTCCACACACAATAAAATTTAAGAACAATTAGGAACTCAAGATAGAAAGAATTCACTCACTCTCAGAAATAACATTCATATGCTACAAAAGATGCACCATAGGCTTGCCCGTAGTGTACTACTCTACTAATCGAGTTCATTCAGTGTAGGATCAAGTAGGACTTTATTTAGTTGTAATATAGGCTGCGGGTCGGGTAGGATACATTTGGATATAAGTGACTACACCCCCCTTAAGCACTTTAATACATATACTTTAACATTCAAACCCATACTTATGTCAAACAATAACTCCACCTTCACATCAATATATATTAACTCCATACTTCTTTAAGCACAATTACGTCAAAAGCCACCACCACAAGGAATATTCTTCACAACAATACAACTATTTTTGTTTCTTTATTTTTTTTTTCAATTCAAGTGGCTCTTAATTTTTTTCAACACAGTGCATCTTTCTCCTTATTTTATTAGTTCCACTCAAAAGCCAAACCAACCACCTCACACTTTAACTTTTACAAAGTTCATAACAATTCAAGCGCTCATGAGAGGTGACAGGGTTCAAAAAGATGGTTAATCAAACAATTGGGTAAAGCTTGTAATGTGGTTGCCAAAGAAATAGGATTACAGGCTCAAAGGGGTTATCTACGATACATAACAATTAGGCGGATAAATTATATTTAAATGGCTCAACAAAGTAATGCCTATATGACTTTCAAGACTGAACAAAACTACTATTTCACTTTGCAAACATACGGGGCAAGTTCTAGACATCAAATGCAATGCACAAAATAACACAAAACCTCACACACACACATGGCACATAACTCACTCAGGATTGGACTCATCAAGACACTCTAGTCAAAGCATTTAAGCAAAGTTAAGGTCATACAATTTAAGGCACTTCTACAAGAGTCAAAAACTGAGCCTAAGCGTCACAACCAAAGTACTCATTATTCTCAAGAAATAACAAAGTCAAGAGATATCGCTGCGATTCAATTTATCTCACACTAGCTCCTACTCCTTAAAAAAAACTAACTACACCCGGTTCATACAAAACCCTTGAAAAAGAACCGTGGCACAAAGAAAAACTTAGGGGGAATTACTACACTACCTATAAAGAAAATCTTTTTTTAAACTTTAATCCCTCAAGAAAATTGTCTAATATATCCATCGTCGGGAACAGTCCAATCTTTTTATTTTAAAAAAATAAAAATATTATTCAATTAAACTAACACAACTAAAATAGCATAGAAAGTCACCCAAACAATCACCCTACCCCACACTTAAAATTATGCATTGTCCCCAATGCACACCATAATCTCTCCTACATAATGATTATGACCCAAAAACCGAGTGGAGACATTTGGCGATAAGCTTGCGCTTGTTTGGAGGGATCATCATAAATGATTAAAGTGTATCGAAAAGGGAACTTTCTAAATTTACTAAATTTAGAAATATAAATAGTTTTAATCATTCCTTATAAGCGGAATCTTCGCTATTTGAAGAAGTATGAAATAGGTCAATCCCCCTACTATCTACATCTCCAGACGCGACAAGAGTGCTTATAGGAAATACATGTCGCTCAGCCAAAGAAAGATGATGGAGAGTTGACCGAAATGTACACTAAATACTTTTCAAGAGATCTCCTCCAAATCACTGGTATGGCTATCGAAATCGTGAGCATCAGCATGTAGGTTCCAGATCCAAGTGGTAGTATCAAGCCTTTTAGCTATTGTTCTTGAGAAATGACCCGGTCTGGCCCATTCCTCGAACGAAGTTTTTACGGGATCCCTATCTACCAAAATTTTAACTTCTGGTTGTAAAAGAAACTCCCACGTAGGCCAAAGGCCAAAACACTAGCAGCTCATGGGGTCTCAGACTTCTCCCAGGCTTGGTCCTTCGTGCGGGTACCTCACACTTAGTTCCAACCATCTAGTTTGCTGTTGCATCCTTCCAATAGCTTTGCTTTCCATGCTCCTAGAAAATCAAAAATCGACACTACAAAAATAATACAATAATAAAAAATATTATTATTATTATTATTATTAATAATAATAATAATAAAAGAAAGCAGTAAAGCTGGGTTGCCTCCCAACAAGCGCTTGATTTAACGTCGCGGCACGATACGAATCACTTTCTGCCTCCACTTTGAATTTATAAATTGGACCCCAAGTTTTGATTCTGCTCTGTGATCATGCTCTTGGGGTGGTAGAACGAATCTGACTGGCCCAATAAAACAATGTATTATTCTGCACTTCTTGGCCTTTAGATGAGATGTGTATTTCGACTTTCTGGCAAGAAGAATTCCAGAATGTAGGCACCTTGTTCCTTATTCCTTGACTCCTCAAGTGGCTCGGACGACTCTATTTCCATATCATCATCCAAACACAATGTAGAACATTGGGATTGTCGACATCCTCAGTATCAATGACACTAGAGTCAACTAAATATGTATCCTCAATATCCTTGGTCGACTCTAGTATCTCTTCTACGACATCAGCATCCTCAAAATCTAGTTCGATTGATTGTTGGTGTTCTACTCTGGCCTTCTCCTCTAGCTCCTCCCCGTATTTTTTTAAATCCTCCAGTATAATGGCAATTCCTGCAGCCAATTCATTCTCATATTAGCTACTATCCACAATGTAAGCTTGTTGCGCTTTACAAGGTTCAATTAGTTTATTCGCTTGAGCCTCCAAGTGGTGAATTGTTGTTTCTTGCCTTTGTATCTGCCGTGGTTTCTCTTCATATTGTTCCACATGGCACTTTAACATATCTTTGATCTCTTTTAGGTCAGCTTCCCTAGGTTCTTTGTTCCTGTTATCTTCACAAGGAAAAGTAGTGATGGGTTTTACTTAACCTTATGCTTCTTGGGTTTTGATGATTTAACAAACTTGTTGTAAAGAACCAGATAGAGAACCTGCTCTGCTTCATACACATCCCATATGAACTGATCGAAGCTTGAACATCAGCAATTGGATGGACGACCACATGGAGGAATACAACCGGGACCCGATGACCTTGTCTATTAGGGTTCTCCGACAAAAGGACAAGTCAGTGACTGTACACATTAAAGATAAAGAGAAACACAACAGGGATCTGCTCCCTTGGGGTTCTCTAACAAAAGTATAGCTCAAAGTGCACAGCTGGAATGTAGCAGAAGAAAGCCATAAAGCAACTGATACAGAAGAGGAACATAACTAGGACCTGGTTCGTTGGTATGTCCTGACAGAAGTATTAGACCTGGTTCATTAATATGTCCTGACAGAAGCACAACGTCCAGCTGGAACGCACCTGTCCAGAAGTGGTTGTGTAGACAGTGCAGCAGTCACTTCCCACTGACAAGAAGTACACCAAGAGTTGACACCACTATCTATTGTGATATCCTTTGTGATAAAACAACCTGGTGCATGACACACCAACTTGTGCATTTCAGTGATACTCTCTCAAGAAGAAGAAACATCCATCCAGTATTGAAATCACCGGTGTGTCAAGAACAAGAAGACAACTCCACTAAGGATCAGTTTCTAAACGAAGTCTTATGTCTATCCATAGTTGAGTTGTAATCTTGTTATTTGCTTTACATTGTAATTCCTACTTCGCTTTCTTAGAAGCACTATTTTAGGAACAAACCAAATCCGTAAACTTTTGAGTTTGCGTTGTGACTAGGAGTAGTCATAAGTTGAATCCTCTGTAACTAGGAGAGTTAGAGAGTGGCTTGTGGTGGTGCATCACAAGTTAGTTTGAAGTCTTTGCAAAAGGGAGTTTGCAAAGTGGCTTGTAATAGGTAGATTACAAGTTAGTTGAGTTTAAAGCCTACTGGTGTAGGTCGTGGTTTTTTTATCCCCGTGTGTGGTATTTTTCCACGTAGAAAAACCTCTGGCCTCCTTTACATTAAGTCTTTACTACTTTCACGTATCAATCTCATAGAGGACCGGGTACTCTATTGTTTGGTGGACCCATATAAGCTAACAATTGGTATCAGAGCAGGTTTCTCCTATCAGGCTAACACCTAGGAGGAATCCTCAATGGCTGCTCCACCAAGCTTTGAAGAAGGACAATCAACCTACAGACCTCCCAGATTCAATGGACAATATTATGGCTGGTGGAAGACCAGGATGCATGATTTCATTATGGCAGAAGATTCAGAGTTGTGGGATATTATATGTGATGGTCCACATGTTCCCATGAAAAAGATTGAAGAAACAGGGCAAATTGTACCCAAAGGAAGAAGAGAGTACAACGACGTTGACAGAAAAGCTGTAGAAAAGAACTACCGTGCCAAGAAAATCTTGATGTGTGGTATAGGACCTGATGAGTACAACAGAGTCTCAGCTTGTGAAACTGCCAAAGAAATATGGGAGGCGTTGCAAACCGCACATGAAGGAACCACCCAAGTCAAGCAATCCAAAATTGACATGCTCACCACAGAGTATGAGCTCTTCAGGATGAAGGATGATGAATCTATACAAGACATGCATACCAGATTCACCTCCATCATAAATGAGCTACACTCGCTTGGAGATGTCATTCCCAGAAACAAGCTCGTCAGAAAAATTCTCAGTGTTCTACCTGGATCTTGGGAGAGTAAGGTGAATGCCATCACGGAAGCTAAAGATCTACAGACTCTGACCATGGATGAGCTGATTGGTAATCTGAAAACGTACGAGATGAAGAGAAAGAAGGACAATGAACGAAGAGAGCCTAAGAAAGAAAAGAACCTGGTGCTTAAAGCTGAAAGGAGTGATTCCAGTGATGAAGATAGTGACATGGCCTATCTTACTAAAAGATTTCAAAAAATGATTCGAAGAAACGGTGGTATACCAAAGTGGGGCAGCTCAAGCAAAACTAGGAACAATGATCTTTGCCACGGATGTGGAAAGTCAGGGCATTTCGTCAAAGACTGCCCACTTGCGAAACAGGAGCAGTACAAGCAGAATCCTGACAAGGCAGGAAAAAGGAACCTGGTTCCCGAGAAAAGATTCAATCGAAAAAGTGCTGCAAACAATATCGTTAAGCAGGCCCTTGCTGCTTGGGGAGACTTCTCAAGTGAATCCGAAAGGGAATCAGATGTAGAAAACAGTTCCCTACTGGCAGTGGAAACCAAAGCAACAAAGTACGACTCACTGTTTGCGCTGATGGCTCAGTCAGATGATGAAGATGATGAAGAAGATGAAGATGATGAGGTAAGCCTCCGGGATGTTCAGAGAAATCTGAAATCCTATTCTTCCAAGAAGTTAAGGTCTTTATCAAATGTCTTAATTGATGCCTATTATAGTCTTGTAAACGATAAGGAGACCCTCACAATAGAACTAGGAGAGGCAGAGCAATCTAGAGATGATCTAGTGGTATGTGTAGTAGACCGAGATGAGACCATAGCCAATCTTGAACTAGAGAAGGAGGCCCTAAATGAAAAAATAACCAGAGTGGAGAATGAAAGAGACGATCTGATGGTGGTAGTTGTCGATCTGAAGGAAATAATAGAAGATCTTAGCAGTAAGAAACACTCTTTAGAAGAAAAGATCGCCTCTATTGAAAAGGAATGGGATGACCTTCTTGTGATATGTGCTGATCTAGAGGAAACCAGTGAGGGACCTAATAGAGAACATAGGAGTGTAAATCTTGAGAAAGGGAAGGAAGTAGCTAGTGAGTTGCACATCTTGCTGGAAAAGGAGTTGAATGTCGTAAAAACTAGTCTTTGCAAAGAACTCGAGAGGAATCACCAACTCCAAATTGAGTTGGAGAAAGTGAGAACTGATCTTGAGAAATCCTTAAAGTGGACCTGGTCCTCAGATGCTGTTACTGCTATGTATCTCAACAATGGTGGGAACAAGTAGGGCATCGGGTTTAAAAGGGAGAAAACTCCCTACAACCCACACAGCAAATATGTCACTGTACCTGACAACTGGCTGTGTACCCACTGTGGAAACAATGGGCATTTTAAAGAAAATTGCCAGGCCAGGTTTATGTCACTTCAGAAGAACAAAGCATTCACGAATAGAGTGACTACTAGCACAGGACCAGGTACCACTCGCAAAAAGTAGATGCTGCCTGCATGGACCAGAAAACCTCTCATTTACCCTTTTTATAGTAATAAGGGACCCAAACTAGTTTGGGTTCCTAAATCTAACCCTTGATGTGTATGTGCAGGGAGCAGTGAGAGGAAGCAGAACATGATGGACTATGGATAGTAAAATGCCTAAAAGCATGCCGTCGAAAACTTCATGAAATGCTTCTCACTGAAAGCCCTGCAGGAAAAGAATGTATCCTTGAGAAGAAAGTAAAGGGTACATTCTCAGAAAATGAAAAAGCAGAAGTGCTCCCTTGGAACTTGAATTCTTACCGAAGAACAGGTGCCGAACCAGGTCCTTCCTCAAAGCAAAACTCGCCAGGAACCACCAATTGGAGGAAAGTGCCTTGCTCCAGAAAACAGGAAGAATCAGCTTGGGAAGCACAATGCAAACAGGTGAGAGAAGGAATACTCCTGAGAAACAATCCACAAAACAAGGGCACTCTCTCTCTCTGTCAAGAAAGAAAATGTGAAGATTAATGTGATGGACCAATCCTGTCTCCGGGAAATGCCTGAGGTTTCAAAATCAGGAAGATGATAAAGTGAGCAAGGTGTAAAAGACTGGCGAGAGACATCACACCATCATAAAGAACCCGGTCCATTACTGACTATCTATGAAGCTGAAGGAAGAAGCGAAGATGTGGCTCTAGGCACTACGCAAACAGCAGAACACATAGCATGGGAAGTCAAGTAAACCACCATATTTCTCTTCTCAACCAACTTCTGCCTCAAACTAGAATACCAAAGTGTACCCGTGATGATTCATGCCTCTTCTTCTGGGAGACAAGAAAGTAAAATGAAATGACCACACCAACAACTGGAACGGAGAGATCTTCCGTTGAGGATCAGTATGAAGGAGGGAATACTGTTCTATGGAAAGCACACCAAATTCCAGACCTCAGCAACAAAGCTTCAAGAAGTGACCATTCCAGAGAAATCAAAGAGAAGATGGAGTCACAAGAACCCAATGAAGAACCTGATCATCAATTTGCTAGTTGTGTAAGAGACCATCAGGTAAGGGCAGCTAAAGAGTTTTCTAACAAAGCCTAACTCACATCGATAACGTTATAGGTAAACACGTATAACGATCATAGAAGCTAAAGGTGGAGTTATCAACTGCAAAAAGGGGGGAGCCGTGAAATCCTGTTCAAAAGGACTGATCCATCATCAGGTTCTCGTCACTCAGGTTAGTGGTAATAAGCTTATTTTTTGCATGCACTCTCAAAACAAAAAAAATATGTAATAATTTCCCTATAATTCAGCTGCCACATCATCAAACTTTTCAAGGTCCGTCCGTCATGTCTTGTCCGTCAAATCCTTTCACCTCTTTCCCACAAACCTGCCGCCGTCTCTATGACTATTCAGAACATGTTTATGTCTTCACTCATCATTAGCTTCTTCTCAAATAAATCTTCCCTCCTAAGACAAGTCATGAACCTTCTTCTCCGTTGTACAACTAGAATTCACTCTTCATCTCTTACCATCTCCAAGCTACCTGTCTGGAAGGTATTTTTGAAATGACGATCGAACAATCGTCTCAATCTACCACCTCGAACACCGTCCCTATTTTATTTCCTTCATTAAAACCAAGTTCAGATCATTACTGTCTCCCGCACTCTAATACTCTACACACTTCTGATCTCTTCTCCACTCCTACAGTCTCCCCTTTTCTGCAAAACCCTGCCTACCACTATTTTGAGAACTCTATGTCCAGTCAATCCCATGACTTTTCAAAAGAACATACAGAAGGTCTCACTTCTCTGGTTTCAGAAGCCCATGAGGATGACCCTGACCAGTATATAAACTCCTCTATGTTGGACACTATGACTCTCAAGGAGTCACCTGAAGAAGAAGCAGCTCACAACATATTGACCATAGTTGCTGAAAGTCTGACGAATGGGGAAGTTTATTTCTCGTCTGAGTGTCAGAGGGAAGATATCTCAGTTTTAGAAAGTGCAAGAACTGCGGAACTCTTGGAGTCCCTGACTCGTGAAATGTTCCCAGAAAAATCTTCAGGTGAACCCGTTCCTCCTCCAAGCAAACCCACTTCTGTACCCCTCATTCATTCCAAGATCATGGGATCTTCCTCAAAATCTCTCACAATTAGGCCTCTACAGCAAGAAAGCTTCGAATCTTCACTTCAGAAAAGCAAAAAGAGTGTCAAGCCAAGAAAAAGGAGATAAATGAATCAAAAGGATTTTATCAAAAGTGGGTCATTAAACCAAGCAGACACAGATGCTTCCAAGGAACCTGGTCCCATAGAGCAACAATCCATGGAAAGGGGACTCGCTGAAATTGTTGAGAAACAGAAAGGGCCATCTGTGACGTATAGGAGCAAGTCGAAGTGTAGTAAAATTGAGCTGGCTGCGTCTGAAGACAATAATGTGAGAATAGCAAGCTGTAAAGGAAATTCTGATGAAGGTTGTAGCAATCAAAAAGTGGAAACAGTAAAGTAACCTGGTCCGATAAGGTGCATGGCAAATGATGGGGGTATCTGGCAACAGAGACTTAGAACTCAAAAAGTGTTGTGGGGATGCACATTTGATCGAGCTATTTTGGAAATGATAGGAATGCGTCAAATTCTGGAAATTGTGGAGTTCCAACAATGGGAACACTTGTTCGAAGAAAGAATGCCTCTAGTGTACGAAGATGTTGTACAAGCCTTCTACGCCTCTCTTTTCACTGTAGATGGGGACCACATCTGTGCTGTCGTAAATGGAGTTGACATTGTGCTAGATGCTCCAACATTGGGGAAGGTTCTCAGAGTCGCGTCTGAAGGTATGAACTCAGTTCAGGGTGTCTGTGGAGTAAACTTTAGGGGAGCCATTATGAAGGAGCAAGCCATTCAACAGGTGAACAGGTTCATAAGAAGGTATTGCTTCTTGAGTACCAGCTTCTCTTTGAACTGGTCAATAAAGTGCTCCTGCCCCGCTTTGAGAGACGTTCCATTGCTACAAAATCAGACTTGGTTCTGATGGAAGCGCTTGATGAGTTTGTGCCAATCAACTTGCCAGCAATCATGATAGATCACATGCAAAAAGTGGCAAATTTTAAGGGTGGAAATCATGGATTACCTTATGGCTTTCTCCTCACTCAAGTGTTCAGATTCTATAAGGTTCCCTTGGGAAACCCTAGAGTAGGCACACGCAAGCAAACCTTCTCAAAGACCACTTTAGAAGAATGTGAGTGCATAGAAAAGGTTGGTGGAAGCATTTCGACCATCTGTCAGCTGATAAACGCCCAAAATGTAGCATCTGAGGAGATACAGAGAGTGAGGGCTCGAAATGCCATTCTAGAAACTCAGCTTAGCCAAGCAGGTCAGGGACATGATTCTTTACATAAGAAGGTTGCTCAACTGAGAAAGGAAAATGAGACACTCCGGGCTCAACTACTTGAAGAACAACTGGCTACAAACGCCAGACTGGACTAGGTTCTCAAAACAATTGTTGTCTCTCCATCGAACCCTCCGTCCCTTAGTGCTCTCTAGGATCCTCCCCCAGTGTCTAACTATTTTTTTTCCAACCTTCCGTGGGTGCTGTTTTACTGGTGTTTATTTGTTTTTCTTTGTTGTGATGGCATGTGGAAATTACCCATTACTGCTCCTGACTTGGTCAGTCCAACATAAACATTAATGAAACAACTCCCCTTTGCTTGCATGTACAACGCTGTGTTCATTTGGCTTCTCTTTTCGGTTATGTTGTGTGCACATATGTGGCATGAGCTAGCTGTGTTAGACTTCTTTATGCTTATTATCTGCTGGTGCTTCTCTTTTCTCTATCTTTTTAATGATTCCAAAAGGGGGGAAAACGCTTACATTAAGGGGGAACTTAGACCTTATACGTGGGAACTCATGTAAACTTCAGTGTGATGAAGTTGTGAGAATGATGGATATCTTAGATTAAGGGGCAACTTCATCACTACTGGGTTATTTTTGCTCTAAACAAATGTTGTCCATAACTAAGTTTGTCATCATCAAAAAGGGGGAAATTGAAGGGTTTTACTTAACTTTATGCTTCTTGGGTTTTGATGATTTAACAAACTTATTGTAAAGAACCAGATAGAGAACCTGCTATGATTCATACACATCCCATATGAACTGATCGAAGCTTGAACATCAGCAATTGGATGGACGACCACATGGAGGAACACAACCGGGACCCGATGACCTTGTCCATTAGGGTTCTCCGACAAAAGGACAAGTCAGTGACTGTACACATTCAAGATAAAGAGAAACACAATAGGGATCTGCTCCCTTGGGGTTCTCTGACAAAAGTACAGCTCAAAGTGCACAGCTGGAATGTAGCAGAAGAAAGCCATCAAGCAACTATTACAGAAGAGGAACATAACTAGGACCTGGTTCGTTGGTATGTCCTGACAGAAGTATTAGACCTAGTTCATTGGTATATCCTGACAGAAGCACAACGTCCATCTAGAACGCACCTGTCCAGAAGTGGCTATGCAGACAGTGCAGCAGTCACTTCCCACTGACAAGTAGTACACCAAGAGTTGACACCACTGTTATTGTGATATCCTTTGTGATAAAACAACCTGGTGCATGACACACCAACTTGTGCATTTCAGTAATACTCTCTCAAGAAGAAAAAACATCCATCCAGTATTGAAATCACCGGTGTGTCAAGAACAAGAAAACAACTCCACTAAGGATCAGTTTCTAAATGAAGTCTTATGTATATCCATAGTTGAGTTGTAATCTTGTTATTTGCTTTACATTGTAATTCCTACTTCGCTTTCTTAGAAGCATTGTTTTAGAAACAAACCAAATCCGTAAACTTTTGAGTTTGCATTGTGACTAGGAGTAGTCATAAGTTGAATCCTCTGTAACTAGGAGAGTTAGAGAGTGGCTTGTGGTGGTGCATCACAAGTTAGTTTGAAGTCTTTGCAAAAGGGAGTTTGCAAAGTCGCTTGTAATAGGTAGATTACAAGTTAGTTGAGTTCAAAGCCTACTGGTGTAGGTCGTGGTTTTTTGATCCCCGTGTGTGGGATTTTTCCACGTAGAAAAACCTCTGGCCTCCTTTACATTCAGTCGTTACTGCTTTCACGTATCAATCTCATAGAGGACCAGGTACTCTATTATTTGGTGGACCCATATAAGCTATCAATACCCATTTGGACTTGAGAAAGCCAAATTGGACAAAATCACTCAAACTACGGAGAGGTATAGAGTGAGTACTCGGGTGTGATAGCTATATTACGACCCCAACTAATCACATGATTGCCCTAGATTCTTGCTACTCGTTAAATATCCACCTAGGTAGAAGTCACTACCCTAGTCCCTTTAAACCCTTGAAAATAAATAACAAAAATATTATACTTAGTTTCAAATATTGCATGCAATAGAATAGAGTTAGAAGTAGAAATCAACCCCCAACAGTTGTGGAAGTGTAATTAAGAGCAAAACCTGCATCTAGACTTAGATATAAAACTAATTCCAAACTAATTAACTCCCTGTGGATTCGATCCCGACCTAGTTGGGTAAAACTGCATCGACCACCCTGGCTACTCAATAGTGTTGCAGGCTTGGACCCGATCATCAAGCTTGTACACATGATCAGGACATTCCTTGCTTTCAAAGCCCGGAGGTTGCTTGACAAACATTTCTTCTTTTAGATAGCCATTGAGGAAGGCGCTCTTGACATCCATCTGATGAAGAGTGAATTCCATGTAAGCAGCAAAGGCTATAAGAAGTCTAGTTTCTTCCAATCTTGCAACTGGAGCAAAGGTCTCATCATAGCCTATGCCCTCCTATTGACTATATCCTTGAACCACCAATCTTGCCTTGTTCCTTGTAACTGTTTTATCTTCATCAAGTTTGTTTTGGAAGACCCATTTTATGCCAATTACTGATCTGTCCTTAGGTCTTGGTACCAGATGCCAAACTTGACTTCTCTCAAATTGGTTAAGTTCATCTTGCATTGCATTCACCCAGTCTGCATCCTGCAAAGCCTCAACAACATTTTTAGATTCAATAAGAGATAAAAAAGCATCAAAATCACAAAGATTCTTCAAAGAAGATCTGGTTTTGATTCCAGAGGTTGGATAAGTAATTATCTTCTCAATGGGATGAGAACTTTGATACTTGTAAGGTTTCACAACCAGCTGGTTTCCCCTAGATATTCCTTCAATGTTTTGTTACTGAGGAACAGGTTCACGGACAGGTTCCCTCAAGGTTTGACGATCAGTTCCTCTTTGTTCAGTTCCCCCTATCAGGTTGCCCTGGGTAGAAGAACATGTTCCATCACCTGTTCCTTCCTCTGGTGCAGCTTCAGTATGGGTTGAGGTTTTCTTTGAGTTTCTTATCGGCCCAATTGCTTCATCTTCATGTTCCTGCTTCTCAGAAAGAATGTTAGTTTCATCAAAAACCACATGTACACTTTCTTCTACATACATAGTTCTTTTGTTATAGATCTTATAAGCTTTACTATGTGAATAATATCCCAAGAATACTCCCTCATCACTTTGGGATCAAACTTTCCTAGGGAGTCTTTACCATTATTGTGCACAAAGAACTTACATCCAAATGCCCTAAGATGGGATATATTTGGCTTTCTCCCTTTAAGTAACTCCTGGGAGTCTTCTCAACAAGAGGTCTAGTCATGCACCTATTTATGATGTAGCATGCAGTGTTCACAGCTTCTGCCCAGAAACTATGGGGCAGTTTACTAGGAAGAAGCAGAGTCCTAGCCATTTCTTCTAATGTCCAATTCTTTCCTTCAATTACTCCATTCTATTGGGGAGTCCTAGGAGCAAAGAAATTATGATCTATGCCATGCTCATCACAAAATTCAGCAAATTTAGAATTTTCAAATTCAGTACCATGATCAGACCTTATTGATGCAAGTTGATTACCTAGTTGTTTCTGAGTTTTTATAACAAAAGAAGTGAACATGTCAAATGCTTCATCTTTAGATGTTAGAAACATTGTCCAAGTAAACCTAGAGTAATCATCAACAAGCACTATAACATATCTCTTACCACCTCTGCTCAATGTTCTCATTGGTCCACAAAGATCCATATGGACCAGTTCCATTATTCTGGTGGTGCTTACTATTTTCTTGCTTTTGAAAGAGGATCTTACCTACTTCCCCCTTGCACAAGACTCACAAACTTTATCTTCCTTGAACTTAACGTTAGGCAGTCCTATCACCAAGTCCTTGGAGACTAGTTTGTTGAGTTGACTTAGACTGGCATGTCCAAGTCTTTAGTGCCAAAGGAGGGGATCATTATCCAACACACTTAAACAAGTGAGTTCATTATCTAAGAGTGTGGATAGATCCACAATATATATGTTGTTCACTCTTCTTCCCTGCAAGGCTTTCTGACTCCAATGATTTTACCTTTCTTTCTTTTTTCAAAGGAGACATTACCTCCTTTAAAGGCCACAAGTGAAAGGAACCTTTTCTTATTTCATGTCTTGTGTTTTGAGCAACCTTTTATCATATATCATTTTTGGCTGCTCTCTCACTTGGACCCGCAAAAAGAAAATCAGAGGTCAGTCTTAAGAACCCAAACTAGTTTGGGTCCCATTTTATAGGCAAAAGGATAAATTAAATTCTTTTAACCCAACTTGGCAGCCTATTTTTCCCTTGAACGAATTCTTTGTTCTTTTGACTTGCCTTTTCTTTTGCAGTGCATTCACTTTTATAGTGACTTGTTTTACCATAGTGTGTACAAATCTTGTTCTCAGGAAGTGTGAGGTACTTGCTTTTGGGATCCCACTTAGGTGCAGGGTTCCCAAAGCCAAGTCCTCTTCTGTTGCTACTATGGTGTTCTTGTAGCCAAGAAAGTGCATCGAAGGACCTGTTCCATTTACACGTTTTATCTAACTCATACTTAACCTTAGTCAAGTCCTCCTTCAGGGTTCTTACTGATTCATCCCTTTTATAAAGCTCATCTTTTACCTTTCCTAAATTCTTTTCTAGTGAGAGGTATGTGTCACTAGCTATTTCTTTACCTGTTCCTAACTTCAATTTCAGATTTTCAGATCTAAGTCCTAAGACAAATGTATCAAGTGCATGAACCTGGTTCTTCAAAGCAGTATTTTCCTTTCCAATTTTACAAATGTTTATTTCCAGGTTTTTGCATTGCATTTAAAAAAGTACACTCTCTTGACAAATGTTCTTTTTCAGAACTTATATTCTTAGATTCATCAATTAAAGTTAGCAACAATTCAGATAGTCTATCTTTATAAAAGAGTTTAATTTTATCCTTAAGGTCCAGAAAACGTATCTCATATTCTTCATCAGGTTCATCTTCAGATTCTCGAATTACTATGAGAGCTCGTTTAACAATATAATCAGTGTCCTCATCTGAACTATCTTTTCAAGTAGCAACCATCACTTTGGATGACCTTTTGTTGTAGTTCTTCTTGTCATGAACATGTTCCTTCTTGCAGATTTCTCCTTTTTCCACTTGACTTTCCACATAGTACAGTTCTTGATCATGTGGTTCTTTTTACCATATTTGAAGCATCCATCAGTCATCTGCAAGTGATATTTTCTCCTCTCCTTCCACAAAGAATAATAGTGATCATTGAATAGTTGTGGCCTAGTGGTGGATTGCTCTTTACAGTTTCCAAGTAGTGCACTCATTTTGATCTTTTCCTAAGGTGTTAGCCTCTTCAAGGATAACCCGCTATTATACCAATTGATGTTTTATACTTCAATACCAAACAAGAGGGGGGTGATTTGTGTGGTGCCTAATTTTTTGCGTGCACAGATTATAGAAGGACCTGGTTCTTCTACATGTTCCTTACACTACAGTTGCGGAAGAATAAATGCAGAAAGTAAAGAACACAAGTATTTTTACGTGGAAAACACCCGGCTCAAAAGGTGAAAAAACCACGACCTACTGCCCAGTAGGATTTTCTCCAAACACTTCACTACAACTCTAAGCCAACAACAAAGCTTATAAACTCTTGCAAACCTAAAGAATAACTCTAACCCTTATAGCAACCAGCCACAGGCTGTTGCGAGTACTTCAAGTTAACTCTAACTTGAACAATGCAACTCGAGTTTACAACCTCTTGCAAACCTAAGGATTAACTCTAACCCTTATAGCAACATACCACAAGCTGTTGCGACTACTTCAAGTTAACTCTAACTTAAAAGATACAACTGAGGTATCTAATACAATTTGCTTCTATAAAAGCTAAAAGGTACAACTCAAAACGCCTACTACACTTTGAACTAGAAATAAAGAAAGACACATAAAACTCTTTATGGAGCTGGTTCTTCAATCTGGTTCGTGTAGCTTTAGGATCGCACTCTTAAATCTCACAGGAATTGCTCACAAAATGCCTTGCTATTTTGCTCTCAATTCACGCTTAACTTCAGTATGTGTGCATCACCTGTAAAAGTGAACACAACTGATATATATTAACTAGAGTTCTAATGCTTTACTCTTCCTTGGTGGAAGAGTTCTAGTCCATGTCAACTTCTAACTCTTCCCTTATCTTGGATAGAGTTCTCTTCAAGTAAGGAGTCTTGCTCCTTATCATATATGCAACCTTTTCGTTCAGGGATTATCAGAAATAACCACTTATACTTATCTCTTTCACGTGCATGCCTTTTGCTTGATTATGTCTGTCACCTGTGTACACTGTCCATGGACCTGGTTCATGCATGTGTTCTTTTGTCAATCATTAAAATCAAAACTGCTCAAGTCAACACCTAGAACAGGTAATTAGTGGCTATATTGACTGAATTGATCAAAGAGAGAGAGAGAGATAGAAGAACAATCAAAGAAGCTCGATGGGTTGAGTTGAGAGAGAAGCCAAGAGCAGCACATTAGATATAGAGACAACGATTGTGAAAATAACCTTTGTTAGGATTTTGTCCTGATTTTATTTCCATATTTGGATTTTACCTTTTCTTGAAGGAAGGAAAAGAGTTTACCATAATTCATTTTACTTTTACTAAAAGAAAAATATAAATCTCTTCCTTATTTGATAGATCCCTTTCTTGGTGGAAAAAGTTGTGACATCTATAAATTGATGATCTTTCTTTCACAGAAAAACACAAATATAGCATTCACAATGTAGTCCTTAACAGATTTTTGTTGAGGAAGAAATTTCTCTCGATATTTTTATACTCTTTTTTATTTTAGTTGTTCATATGTAGGTCACTTGATCAAAACCTTTAAGACCCGACCGGTCATTTTGAGCAATTTCACTTTGCTCGGTTGTTTGAGGGCATGAGTAGCTCCGTATGATGTATTATGACTTATGTGAATCTTTGGTTTTGGTTTTTCAAGTTATCCGGAATTGATTTTGGAGAATGGCCTCAGCTTGAAGCTTTAAATTGGAAAGGTTTGACCAAGTTTTGACTTTTTAGTATTCGATCTCGGATTTGAATTTTTATGGTTCCGTTAGCTTCCTTAGGTGATTTTGGATTTGAGATCACGCCGAAATGGAATTTGGAGGTCCGTGGTAGAATTAGGCTTGAATTGGCAAAATTGGAAATTTGGTGATTTTTTGTCGACAGTGGAAAAATTTGATATCGGGGTCATAATGGAATTTTGGAAGTTGGAATAGGTTCGTAGTGTCATTTGTGACGTGTGTGCAAAATTTCAGGTCATTCAGAGGTGATTTGGTAGGTTTCGGCGTAGTTTGCGGAATTTGGAAGCTTAGAAGTTCTTAAGCTTGAATCCGAGGGTGATTTGGCATTTTGATGTTGTTTTGAGAGTTCTGAAGGTTTGGCTAAGTTCGTATGTTGATATGTGACTTGTTGGTATTATTGGTTGAGGCCCCGAGGGCCTCGGGATGATTTCGGATAGTTATCGAAGAGTTTGGAAATTTGAAAGAGTTGCTGAGGTTGGAACTCAGCTATCATAACCGCACCTACGGAGTGGGAGCCGCAGGTGCGAGCCCGCAGAAGCGGAGATGTAGCCGCAGGTGCGAACAGTGTTGAGATAGGTTGGGTCGCAGGTGGGTAGATGAGGTCGCATCTGCGAGACAGCAGGTGCGTGGTTTGGACCGCAAAAGCGGGTTCTGAGGTGTAAGTGGGAACCGCACCTGCGATGGATTTCTGCAGTGCGGCATCGCAGATGCGACTATTGGACCGCAGATGCGGAAGTTCTGGTAAGAAAGTATATGATAGATCTTAAATACTCTTGCCTTATGTTTTGATGATCTAACAAACTTACTGTTAAGAACCAGATATGGAACCTGACCTACTTGGATTGCTGCAAGCTTTAACGGATTCCAGCTAAAGGTGAACTGCTACAGCTTCAGGAGGTAGGAACCAACACAAGGACCTGATGCTCTTGTGGTTTCCTCATGACAGTACAAAGTCAATTGGACACAGTTGGAAATGAAGTGACTAACGGCACTGTTTCTGCCACACTCGACTGCATTGTCCGCCCACTCATTCTCTAACCAAACAAAGTACTCACATCACTTCAAGTGATGTGATCAAGATGCACCCACAATGAGTTTTATAGAAACATGACTGGAAGGCTTCTGTTTCTTATTCAAGTCTCTTCCAAAAATAGAAAAATCAATCCTCATAAGCTTGAAGAACAAGGTTGAACACTACTACGGACCAGTTCCTAAAAGATAGATTGTTGTTGTCCTAGTTGAGTTGTAACCTTGTTATTGTACTTACTGTATCTCCTAAACTGCTTACCTAGAAGCATTCTGATTAGGAATCCTCTTGTAAATCCGTAAACTCCTTGAGTTTATGTTGTGACTAGATTTAGTCATAAGGAAAAGTCTTTGTAATCGTAGAGTTACAAAGTGGCTTGTGGTGATAGCATCACCAGTTAGAAAAAGCCTTTGTAACTAGGATAGTCACAAAGTGGCTTGTGGTAAAGGTACCACAAGTTAGTTGAGTAAATCCTTTGCAATAGGAAGTATTGTAAAGTGGCTTGTAATAGGTAGATTACAAGTTAGTGAAGTTAAAAGCCTACAGGTGTAGGTCGTGGTTTTTTTATCCCCTTGTGTGGGATTTTTCCACGTAAAAATCCTCTGCCTCATTTACATACTGTTTTATTAAGTACTCTCAGTAGAACCTTGTAGAGGACCAGGTACTCTACGATTTGGTGGACCCATACAAACTAACAATTGGTATCAAAGCAGGTTCCTCCTATCAGGCTAACACCTAGGAAGGATCCTCATGGTGGCTCCACTAAATTTTGAAGAAGGTCAATCCATATACCAACCCCCCAAGTTTGATGGAAAATGCTATTGGTGGTGGAAAGCTAGAATGCACGATTTCATCATGGCTGAGGATTGTGAGCTATGGGATATCATTTGCGATGGTCCTTATGTTCCAATGAAGGTACTAGATGAATTTCCATTTTCAATGGAAAAAACCAGCAAAGAATACACTGAAGCAGACAAGAAAGCTGCTGAGAAGAATTTTCATGCCAAGAAAATTCTGGTATGTGGAATGGGACCTAAAGAGTACGACAGAATCTCTACCTGTGACACCGCAAAGGAAATATGGGAGACTTTGCAAACAGCTCATGAGGGAACTACACAAGCAAAACAGTCTGAAGATAAACCTAATACTGGTGATAGTTCCATGATGGCAGTTGAAGGCGAGGAGATTGGATATAACTCAACTTATGCTTTGATGGCTCAATCAGATGATGATGAAGACAATGGCAACAAAAAGGTAAACTTCAGGGATGTTCNCCACACCAAGAACTGGAACGGAGAGATACTTCCGTTGAGGATCAGTATGAAGGAGGGAATACTGTTCTATGGAAAGCACACCAAATTCCAGACCTCGGCAACAAAGCTTCAAGAAGTGAACATTCCAGAGAAATCAAAGAGAAGATGGAGTCACAGGAACCCAATGAAGAACCTGATCATCAATTTGCTGGTTGTGTAAGAGACCATCGGTAAGGGCAGCTAAAGTGTTTTCTAACCAAGCCTAACTCACATCGATACCGTTATAGGTAAACACGCATAACGATCATAGAAGCTAAAGGTGGAGTTATCAACTGCAAAAAGGGGGCGCCATGAAATCCTGTTCAAAAGGACTGATCCATCATCAGGTTCTCGTCACTCAGGTTAGTGGTAATAAGCTTAATTTTTGCATGCACTCTCAAAACAAAAAAAAAATATGTAATAATTGCCCTGTAATTCAGCTGCCACATCATCAAACTTTTCAAGGTCTGTCCGTCATGTCTTGTCCGTCGAATCCTTTCACCTCTTTCCCACAAACCTACCGCCGTCTCTAGGACTATTCAAAACCTGTTTCTGTCTTCACTCATCATTAGCTTCTTCTCAAATAAATCTTTCCTCCTAAGACAAGTCATGAACCTTCTTCTTCGTTGTACAGCTAGAATTCACTCTTCATCTCTTACCATCTCCAAGCTACCTGTCTGGAAGGTATTTTTGAAATGATGATCGAACAATCGTCCCAGTCTACCACCTCGAACACCGTCCCTATTTCATTGCCTTCATTGAAACCAAGTTCAGATCATTACTGTCTCCCGTACTCTAATACTCTACACACTTCTGATCTTTTCTCCACTCCTACTGTCTCCCCTTTTCTGCTAAACCCTGCGTACCATTATTTTGAGAACTCTATGTCTAGTCAATCCCATGACTTTTCAAAAGAACATACAGAAGGTCTCACTTCTCTGGTTTCAGAAGCCCATGAGGATGACACTGACCAGTATATAAACTCCTCTATGTTGGACACTGTGACTCTCAAGGAGTCACCTGAAGAAGAAGAAGCTCACAACATATTGGCCATAGTTGCTGAAATTCTGACGAATGAGGAAGTTTATTTCTCGTCTGAGTGTCAGAGGGAAGATATCTCAGTTTTAGAAAATTCAAGAACTTTGGAACTCTTGGAGTTCTTGACTCGTGAAATGTTCCCAGAAAAATCTTCAGGTGAACCCGTTCCTCCTCCAAGCAAACCCACTTCTGTACCCCTCATTCATTCCAAGATCATGGGATCTTCCTCAAAATCTCTCACAATTAGGCCTCTATAGCAAGAAAGCTTCGAATATTCACTTCAGAAAAGCAAAAAGAGTGTCAAGCCAAGAAAAAGGAGAAAAATGAATCCAAAGGATTTTATCAAAAGTGAGTCAGTAAACCAAGCAGACACAGATGCTTCCAAGGAACCTGGTTCCAATAGAGCAACAATCCATGGAAAGGGGACTCGCTGAAATTGCTGAGAAACAAAAAGGGCCATCTGTGACGTATAGGAGCAAGTCGAAGTGTAGTAAAATTGAGTTGGATGCGTTTGAAGACAATAATGTGAGAATAGCAAGCTGGAAAGGAAGTTATGATGAAGGTTGTAGCAATCAAAAGGTGGAAACAGTAAAGGAACCTGGTCCGATAAGGTGCATGGCAAATGATGGGGGTATCTGGCAACAGAGACTTAGAACTCAGAAAGTGTTGTGGGGACGCACATTTGATCGAGCTATTTCGGAAATGACAGGAACGCGTCAAATTCTGGAGATTGTGGAGTTCCAACAATGGGAACACTTGTTTGAAGAAAGAATGCCTCTAGTGTACGAAGATGTTGTACAAGCCTTCTACGCCTCTCTTTTCACTGTTGAGGGGGACCACATCTGTGCTCTCGTAAATGGAGTTGACATTGTGCTAGATGCTCCAACATTGGGGAAGGTTCTCAGAGTCCCGTCTGAAGGTATGAACTCAGTTAAGGGTGTCTGTGGAGTAAACTTTCGGGGAGCCATTATGAAAGAGCAAGCCATTCAACAGGGGGAACATGTTCATAAGAAGGTATTGCTTCCTGAGTACCAGCTTCTCTTTGAACTGGTCAATAAAGTGCTTCTGCCGCGCTCTGAGAGACGTTCCATTGCTACAAAATCAGACTTGGTCCTGATGGAAGTGCTTGATGAGTTTGTTCCAATCAACTTGCCAGCAATCATGATAGATCACATGCAAAAAGTGGCAAATTTTTAGGGTGGCAATCATGGATTACCTTATGGCTTTCTCCTCACTCAAGTGTTCAGATTCTATAAGGTTCCCTTGGGAAACCCTAGAGTAGGCACACGCAGGCAAACCTTCTCAAAGACCACTTTAGAAGAATGTGAGTGCATATACAAGGTTGGTGGAAGCATTTCGACCATCTCTCAGCTGATAAACGTCCAAAATGTAGCATCTGAGGAGATACAAAGACTGAGGGCTCGAAATGACATTACAGAAACTCAGCTTAGCCAAGCAGGTCAGGGACCTGATTCTTTACATAAGGAGGTTGCTCAACTGAGAAAGGAAAATGAGAGACTCCGGGATCAACTACTTGAAGAACAACTGGGTGCAAACGCCAGACTGGACTTGGTTCTCAAAACAATTGTTGTCTCTCCATCGAACCCTCCGTCCCTTAGTTCTCCCCAGGATCCTCCCCTAGTGTCTAACTATTTTTGTTCCAACCTTCTGTGGGTGCTGTATTACTGGTGTTTATTTGTTTTTTTTTTTTTGTTTTTGTTGTGATGGCATGTGGAAATTACCCATTACTGCTCCTGACTTGGTCAGTCCAATGTAAACATTAATGAAACAACTCCCCTTTGCTTACATGTACAACGATGTGTTCCTTTGGCTTCTCTTTTCTGTTATGTTGTGTGCACATATGTGGCATGAGCTAGCTTTGTTAGACTTCTTTATGCTTATTACCTGCTGGTGCTTCTCTTTTCTCTATCTTTTTAAAGATTCCAAAACGGGGAAGAACGCTTACATTAAGGGGTAACTTTGACCTTATACGTGGGAACTCATGTAAACTTTAGTGTGATGAAGTTGTGAGAATGATGGATATGTAAACTTCAGTGTGATGAAGTTGTGAGAATGATGGATATCTTAGATTAAGGGGGAACTTCACCACTACTGGGTTATTTTTGCTCTAAACAAATGTTGTCCATAACTAAGTTTGTCATCATCAAAAAGGGGGAAATTGATGGGTTTTACTTAACCTTATGCTTCTTGGGTTTTGATGATTTAACAAACTTGTTGTAAAGAACCAGATTGAGAACCTGCTCTGCTTCATACACATCCCATATGAACTGATCGAAGCTTGAACATCAGCAATTGGATGGGCGACCACATGGAGGAACACAATCGGGGCCCGATGACCTTGTCCATTAGGGTTCTCCGACAAAAGGACAAGTCAGTGATTGTACGCATTCAAGATAAAGAGAAACATAACAGGGATCTGCTCCCTTGGGGTTCTCTGACAAAAGGTACAACTCAAAGTGCACAGCTGGAATGTAGTAGAAGAAAGCATCAAGCAATTGTTACAGAAGAGGAACATAACTAGGACCTGGTTCGTTGGTATGTCCTGACAGAAGTATTAGACCTGGTTCATTGGTATGTCCCGACAGAAGCACAACGTCCAGCTGGAACGCACCTGTCCAGAAGTGGCTGTGCAGACAGTGCAGCAGTCACTTCCCACTGACAAGAAGTACACCAAGAGTTGACACCACTATCTATTGTGATATCCTTTGTGATAAAACAACCTGGTGCATGACACACCAACTTGTGCATTTCAGTGATACTCTCTCAAGAAGAAGAAACATCCATCCAGTATTGAAATCACCGGTGTGTCAAGAATAAGAAGACAACTCCACTAAGGATCAGTTTCTAAACGAAGTCTTATGTATATCCATAGTTGAGTTGTAATCTTGTTATTTGCTTTACATTGTAATTCCTACTTCGCTTTCTTAGAAGCACGGTTTTAGGAACAAACCAAATCCGTAAACTTTTGAGTTTGTGTTGTGACTAGGAGTGGTCATAAGTTGAATCTTCTGTAACTAGGAGAGTTAGAGAGTGGCTTGTGGTGGTGCATCACATGTTAGTTTGAAGTCTTTGCAAAAGGGAGTTTGCAAAGTGGCTTGTAATAGGTAGATTACAAGTTAGTTGAGTTTAAAGCCTACTGGTGTAGGTCGTGGTTTTTTTATCCCCGTGTATGGGATTTTTCCACGTAGAAAAACCTCTGGCCTCCTTTACATTCAGTCTTTACTGCTTTCACGTATCAATCTCATAGAGGACCAGATACTCTATTGTTTGGTGGACCCATATAAGCTAACAAGTAGAACCATCAAAATAAGGGCTTGGGGGAAGATAAGAATTATAAGCACAACCAAGAAAGTGACCATCTTGACCACCACACATATCACACATATTTCACACATAAGATTGAGTTGGTGCACATAACTCGCTCTTGGGAATATTTTGATAGTTTTTCCATGGGTGGTTTCCTCCACAATAAGCATTAGGAAGATCAATAGTAGAATTACCAACATCAAAACTCTCATAATTCCAAGATGCCATGTTTCTCAAATCAACAAATAAAACGAAAATTAAAAAAATCAAATAAATAAAAAAAATTTAAATAAAAGTTCAAACTTGCAACCTGGCAATATGTACACCTACAGCTATACCGTTAGTTCCCCGGCAACGGCGCCAAAATTTGATCACGTCCAACTATGCCTTATAAAAAGGATAAAGCGATAGCTGCAAATATATTCCGGTTAACAAGTCCGGAGTCAAATCCCAGAGAGAACTAAGGCTTAGCTACAACTGTTCAATATTGCTAAGAAGACAAGCTCGAACAATTCCTATGTAATAAATATTAAGATTCTTGTTTCTAATTAACTAACAAATTAAATTAGTAGATTAACAACTACAGATACTAAGGGTTAGAGACAAGATTAAGAAGGTCTAGAGTTATGATTTTCCCAATTGTCGGAATCCTTCCCGCTACGTTTTTTTTATAAATTTGCTAAGTCTTCTCTACCGATCATGAGCACTCTGACTGTCGTAACTCTCTCCCGAGTAATTACCACAATTTACTAGACATATTCTCCCGAATTACGCTAGCTGGCATTAAGTACGACTCACTCGGATCGCACCAAGGTTTCGTTATCCCTAATCCCACCTTTAAACCCTCCGTATTGATCCCTCATACACGTTAGGAGTGATGTTGTTCAACAACTACCTAAATATGCACTCTCTCCCGAATAATACACACTAAATAGGCACAGACGATTGAGAGCTCTTCAACCAACCACAATAATAACGTAGTTGAACAAATAGAGAAAATACTACAGCAAATCTATATTAACGTAACAGGAAAATCATCCTCCAAAAGGTTCCATCAAAACCCTACATAACATATTAGCTATTCATAATAGTATGCAAAACTATAATACTAGAATTCATAACCAATAATGGAAAATAGGAAGAAGGAAGTGAAAAACTCGTAGAAGAATTCTCCGCCTTGCTCCTAGTGTGTTCTTGCCTCCTTAGGTCGAATCTCCGGTCTCCATGACGGCTCTGTGCTCTTTCTAGGTCTAAAATTCGTCCAAAAACTCGATCTCCCTTTCAAAATTGGTGTTTATTGACTATTTATATGTGTAGAGAAAAAGCCTAGACGAAATAACCAAGTCCAAAATCAAATAGGAGACAAAATAAGCTTAAAACCCGAAACACGCGACAGACCGTGCGTTAGGCATGCGGCGCCTGCTCAAACGCGAGCAGACAATCTCGCGTCGCCTGCTTTGTTTCTGCTCCCATTGCTTGATTCACTTTTTGTTGCCTAACTTTTGCGTTCATTAATTTCTGTTCTTTTCCTTTCTTTTTTCCAATTTCCATTTGTCTTCCTTTTGCTTCTTTTAGTTTTTGATTGTTTTCTTTTGTCTTCAAATGCATGGACATAATCATTAGTCATTCTTGTAGTGCATATAATATACAAAAAATCTTTACTTTGCTCCTAGTTTCATCTTCAAGGTACCTACACATAAAATAAACTTAATTAAGCACGAATATAATATAGTTTAGCATTAAAGCTCCGAAATGTAAGGTAAATAATGTACTAAAATATGGAATTATAGCCGAACATCAACAAGTTTAAAATATTCCAAGAAAGTTGAAAATAAATTTTATCCCTAGTAAATAAATAAATACTTAGCATATTTTTTTTTATATAAATAAATATTCAGTTCAATAGACAAATCTAATAATTTTTTAAAATCATTTTCATATAAAAACATTCCTCAACATATGTTTCTTTCAAAAAGATAAAGTTGGACTGATTATTAGGATATTTTTGTAAACAAACAATTCTTTTAGAAATTGTGCAATATTATAATACATCAAACCAAATAATGGATAAGAAATATGTCAGCATAACTAATACCAGCATTACTAATACACTCTATTCAACATTATTCTTATGCATCCTACCAAACGTCCCCTTAAAGTAATTGGTTGAGTGGCCCAAGATACTATAAACCCCTTTGGAAATCCTTACATGAGAGATAAATTTACTCCCGTTGTTTCAAATTAGATGAGGTAGTTTGACTCGGCACAGAGTTTAAGAAAATAAATAAGACTTTTGAAACTTATGGTCTTAAAAGCTTAAGGGGTAAAAGCTTGTGGAGCTATGGTATTTGTGTGGTTATAAACCCTTCTCATTAAGGGTTAGTAAAATGAAGAATTTAAAGTTGCATCATTTCCAATTGTAGAAATGTATCATTCTTTTTGGAACGGATTAATAAGGAAAACGTGTCATCTAAATTGAAACATAGGGTGATTTTTTTTTTTCCTAACATGTTTTTTTCTTTACCCCTTCATCCGATCCATATTCCATACTTCCTAAATTCCATATTATTATTTTTTCACTTCCAGCCAAGCCGACATCTTGAGAGGTGAGGAGAGAAAGTTTAATTTCCATGAAAACAGTCAAACGGCTAAAAATGCTACAATTTAAAACGGCCATATTACGAGTTTAAATATCTCGTAATCCATCTATGTAAAAGCAAAAAGAACAACAATATTAAAACACCGAAACAAGGATGGTTTTCCAACTTGTAATAGTTTAAGTTGACAGAAAATCCCCTGTAGTAAAACCAATGTAAACGATATCCAAATATTTTCCATCGTCTTTTTTAACTACCAACAGCAGGCACAGTAGCCATCTGAATCTGGGCGTTGTTATTCTCCTCTTTTGCCTTGAGCTCTCGCAATGTTGACCTCCACTTGAAGAAAGTTCCAAACAATTCCTCAGTTTCCTCTAATGTTTTCGCCTGCGTTTCTGGCATTAACGTAAAGAAAAACACCCAAGCCAATCCTGCAAGTCCTGCATACAAAAAGAACGCCCCTCCGATCGTTATCGCCTTTTCCAACGACAAGAATGTCATTGATACCACCCCACTTGTAATCCTGTTCAGTGCCACCGCTAAACCGCACCCTGTTGCCCTGAGTCTTAATGGAAAAATCTCAGAACTATACACCCATGTGATTGGACCAGCCCCAATCGAGAAAAGTGCAACATAAACCAATACCATTGTGATACAAAGTGCTATGGCCCAAAACACCGTGCCATCTGAGTGGTCAATTACTGTAAGTCCAATAGAGAGGAATATTAATGACATGACCATTCCACCAACACTTGTTAGAAGCAACGGCCTACGTCCAACTCTGTCTAGTAAAAATGTGGCTACTAAAATAAATATTGTCTTTATAATTCCCACAGCTACTGTGGCAAGTAACCTATCCGTGTCTGATTTAATACCCGCCTTCTCAAAAATTGTTGGACTATACAAAACAACAGAGTCAATTCCACTTGCTTGTTGAAAAAAATGGATACCAAGGCCAGTAAGTAGTATGTGTTTAATAGCTGGTGTAGGAGAAACGAATAGTTCTCTCCATACACTGTCACCTTTGGAACGTTTTGGGACTTCCACAACGTCGTCGTTGCAGCATTCGGGTATGCCAGCGGCTTCTTTGATTTCAGAAAGTCTCAAATCTGCTTCTTCGGGTGATTCGGAGGTTTTCTTAAGAACAGTTCTTGCCTCCGAAAGTCGACCTTGCATGACGAGCCAACGTGGTGACTCGGGCATGGCTAGAACACTTACAGCCAAGAATACAGAAGGAACTGCTCCGATTCCTAACATGAATCGCCAGCTCAAGTGTGCTGGGAGCTTGGAGAAGGCGAAGTTGGACACATATCCCAGCAATATACCTGTTGTCAACAAAATTAAGCAACAAGAGTTAACCACTCGATCCGTGAATAATAGGATTAGTGATTATAGAAACGGAACGAGAAATGCAGAACAATAATGTTCACATATATGAATTCTATAAAAGCTCATCATCTTAGAGGATTATAAAAACATCAAATGCCAGAAAGGTTAAACGGTCGCTAATTAAGTTATTATTATTATTATTATTATTATTATTATTATAAGATCAACATTAAAATTATCCATCGACGGTACGAAGAATTTTATACAACTAGGAAAAGAGGGTAGATTACAATAATAATTTGTTTAACTTAAAAAGGAAGATATACAATTTGCAGTAACGGTCATACATAGGATAAAAAAACTTTACGGGAACGAATTAGGATTGGAGTCTCAAGTTGTAGAGTTACTTTTACTAAGTACTCCATTGAAGTAAGTTGGTTTATTTGATGACACACTCACTTTTAATTTAATCATTAGGCTAAATTGATTTAGAATAATAAGCAATATAACTTTTTAGGATAAGTCTAATAAAGTAACTTAAACAATAGAGAAGTTAAATTCAAGAAATATTTATTAGAAAAATATTACACTACTAATGATGATTCATGAATCATGTTAATGTGTTGTCAATATAACGCCTAAGTCAACGTAGAACTCAAAATCCAAATTAAAAGAGAGCGCCTTTGTTAGGCGCTTTACCCCAATGTGGAACTTACTAGCGCGAATTCGGATTAGTCGGGCCCCAATGTGGGTATCGGATACTGGGTGAGAAATCAAAAAAAACAAACTACCACACACGTACCTGCATTAATAAACACTTCAGGAAATGAAGTGAGGAAACCCCGAGAAGACGCCGGTGACACCTCAGCCGTGTAAACCGGAGCAATCATGAGCGCGTAACCGACACCGATGCCAGCGACGAATCGGCCAAACATGAGGAAGGCATAGTTAGTAGCGAAACCCATTAAGAGTGCTCCTACAAAGAAGATTACTGCCGCCACCACCATAGTGTTCCGGCGGCCTATCCAATCGGAAGTTCGGCCAGCGGCGGCGGATCCAATAAGGGAATAGAGATTGAGGATTCCTGCTAGAATCTCCACTTGTACATCGTTGATGTTGAGGTCTTTTCTGATGTAGATGATGGCTCCACTCATCACTCCTATATCTGCATGGTCGATCAAACCATATATCCGCAATTTAAATGGCCGTGAAATCACATTTTATGAAAGGAATTTCATTGTAAGCAACATGTTACAAGAGTAAAAACTAGGCTAATAATGTATATAATTTAATTCCTTTACGAAATTTGAAGAACAATATAAATTTTTTACCCTTATAATTGTGATATTACTTCACCTTGTCAAGTTATTTAAATTACTTCAATAGTGAACGTGAGTTGATAACATGAAAAATAGATAAATAATTATTACAATCAATTAAATATTATTAATAGAGTAAAAGAAATTTTTTTGTATGTCAGCCTATATACAGATTAATTTCTTCAAAGAGAGGACTCTGCATAGACATGATAAAGAAGAGATATGTCAATAGAGCAACGCCTAGGTACCTCCTCACTGTTTGGATTTGTTCTTAGTAAAGTGGTGTAAGAAACGTTTTCACGAAAAATCGTGCTTGAAAAAAAGTTTAAAAGGCTTTTTAAAACTCTAGATTAATGGACAAAGAAAAAGAACTACTCCCTTTGTTTTAATTCAAATGACACTTTCCTTATTAATCTGTTCAAAAAATAGAATGACACATTTTTATATTTGAAAACAGTTTAACTTTAAACTTTCTATTTTACCTACTTTACCCTTAATAAGAAGTTTTTATATATAGCAACATAAATGTCATGGCCCCAAAATCTTTTGCCACCTAAATTTTTAGGACCACATATTTCAAAAGTATTTTTTTGCTTAAACTTTATGACAAGTCAAATTATATCATCTAAATTGAAACGGAGAAAATAAATCTCTTAGTTTCTCAAATTCTAAAAGTCACCCCAAACTCCGACAAATCGATCAAGTTACACAAGGGGTACGTCAGTGAAAACCTTATAATGTATATATAATTCCTGAGATGGTGTAAAGAGAAACATGTTGAATGAATGTTATTCGAGAAAGCATTATTAAAGAGTGACCCTTTTTCCGCGCTTTTTTTAAAAAAAAAAAATTAAAAACACAGGCGGTTTTCTCTAGTGAAAAAATACTATGTTGCTCGTACTCTCCGAAAATATTGATGGGTGCGTATCAGATCCTCCAAAAATAGTGTATTTTTGGAAAATCCAATGGGTGCTGCAGCTGTTTTGGAGAGTCCGCGCAACATAAAAAAAAATTATACAGGCTACAAATGAACTACATAAAACAAGTTTACAGGAAGAATAATTGAAAACATCAGAAACTTTTAGAGAGATGAGAAGGCCAAGAGAAAAGAATTCTTACCATAACCAAGCAAGATGGATGCTAAGGAAGCTAGAAAAGAACAAGCAGTGGCATACTTGTTCCTTTTTGGTTTCTTGGGAGGATCAAAAGCTATCTGGAGTTGCCCACAAACAGCATTTCTCTCTTGTTTTTTGTCAGCCATGATCTGAATTATAAGAAGGGAGAGTGAGTTCTATGTTTTTTGTTGACTACTTTCATCCTAGAGTTAACTTTATATATTGAGAAAGATCCCCCTAATTTTGGCTAGGATAAATTATTTACTTAATCTGGGGTCTATCCATTTATCTTTATCTTTAAGGGTCTTTACTCTAGTCAATTTTATGAAGTGGAACCATTTTTCCACCTTTATACCTTGAACTAGATCAACTTTCTATAACTTGCCATAATTTGTTATCACTATCCCTTTTTCCGATGTCAACTAGTATTTTTTACTGATTTAAGTTTTGTACAGTAATATATTTTTTAAAATTAATTTTACAATATCTTGTTAAATAAAAATTAACTATGTACCCAATGATCATAAATTGATATTTGCAGGAGTTGTTAAAATTAACAGTGATGGTAGTGCTTTAGGAAACCCAGGGAAAATTGGTGCAGGGGTAATTATCAGGGATCACCATGGTATCTTTCTTCATGCAATTTCTTCCCCCCCTGGGAGAAGGCACCACCAACCAAGCTGAAACCCAAGCTGCTCTCATTGGTATCACTTGGTGCATGGACAATGGTTATACCAGGATTCACTTGGAAGCAGACTCCGACCTTCTGATTCAATGGATCACTAAAATCTCAACTCCACCATGGAACATCCGTATGCATATCCAGAAGCTTAGAGATCTGTGCAACATGTGTGATTCCATTTCCTACTCCCATGTTTATAGAGAAGCCAACTACCCTGCAGACTCTCTATCCAAACTGAGCCATTCCCTATCCTCCACAACTCACTACCATAACCTGCAGGACCTCCCACCCCAAATTAGAGGCCAAATCATACTTGACTTCAGTGGCACCCCTGCCTTCAGGCACAAGCAGACCAGTACTGTCCATCTCCCTCCTCTTATGTCCAATATGTACTCCAATGGTTATGGCTAAATTCAAAGGCATATTTTGGGACCAAATAATTCCCCTAATCCAAATGATCTCCAACCTCTTCCCTAGCCAGATTCACCCTCCCAATGGTCTACCTAATGCTATGTCTAAGTTCCAGTGTGTGGTATCAGCACTTTATGTGCTCTTTCTACTGGACTTTCCACAGAAAAATAGGGAAGGCCAAAGAGAGTTCATGCACCAAATAGCCTCCCCACACACTCCCCAGCAAAAAACAATTTTTCTAACCATGTTTGAATTCTTGCAGGTTCAGCATCTTCATAAGTTGCTCAGCCCCTTTGTTTGGTTTCAGGATGTGATGTCAGTCCTTGGGTTTCTACTCTTGAAAATTAAACAAGGAGCTGTGGTAGCCAATGGGGAGGAAGAAAACAGTCACAAAATATGGGCAGAAATGCCAACTTTTCAACTGACCCTGTGTTATTTTGCTGCAGGTACACCATCCTGTGATGGTTTTCTGATGCAATGCAGGGCCAAGGTCCTATGTACCTTTGTCCTAGCCCTCAAAACACCCCATCAACACAGAAACTCATCCCCCTGCATCTGCATCTTCCTCTGCCCACCATTTATACTCTCATTTACTTCCTGTTGCAGCAGAAAATGCAGAATCTGCAGAATGATTATGCAGAAACTGCAGAACAGTTCTTTCCAACCCACAAACATTCACCCAACTCCCAGACCCCTACAATGTACAATCTGCAGGTTTTCATACCTCTGCAGTGATGCTTTCTCACCCTTTGCAATCTTCACCTTCCACAGAAATATCAGACCAACTGAGTGCAGTCTCCACAAGAACATGCACTCAGTTTTTTCCTCACAAACAAGGGGTCATAATTCCCCCCTGTCCCCAGACTCAGGTCCAGCATCCACAAGAACCTGGATTGTGAGCTCCCCTTTGCTAACAGCTTTGCTAATTTTGCAGGTACTGGGAGCAGACTTGACCAACTGATGCATTCCCAGTCAGTGGTATTAGCATCCCAAATGCTCATTCTGCTGGGAATGTATCGGTTGAATCAAGTCTATCCAACCATCTCCACATATAATCTTTGGATAACCTATTCATGGACACAATCCAAAGCATCCACAATCTCCAGGAGGCATTCAAATTGCAATGCAACCTCTCTGAAGCTGCAATACATTCAGCAGCATCACACACAACAGCAGCAACAGTCGGACAATCATGCAGCATCTCCTCTTTCAACAGCCCAGCCTAGTCCTCTCACAGCAAACTTCAAGTCAAAATGGACAAAGGAAGCAGGAAGTGAACCACTCCATTGCTCACTCTCATCTGTCACATCCACCAAGTAGAAGCAGCCATGTGTATTCTCCTTTGTGCTTGTTATCTTCCTACTTGCTTTCTTTGTCTTCAATGCCAAAGCAATATGGAATATAACCATCACCTTGGGCCTTTTTTGTTCATCAGCCCTTCTAGGAATTTTCTACATACCTTACAGATGTAGAACTTGTTGTAGTATATGGAAGATCATCTTCCAACTCATTTACAAAGTAGTTTTAGGATCTTTTGTGCAGTATTGTATAGTTGACCTAGGCTTACTTTACTTGTATTTTGTACATCCAATTACCTATCACTTTTGGATAGATAATTGGTACATCATCATAGGTCTAACTCACCATAGTTTTCAGGTGATACTTGGTTACCACATGTGGTTTACCAAATGCATCTTCATCTTATATGTGGAGGTAAGGTTCAGGTCCCCCTCCACTATGTTGTACTTCCTTTCATATGTATGAAAATCAACCCTAGGCACAACGCCTAGTGGACTCAGTTAAAAAAAAAAAAGAATAAGAAACTCTTACTGCGGATTAAACTATACTAATCGTTCTCGATGATTACAAGTTTACAACTTTAAGTTATTTATTTTACGTGTGTTCAAAGTTCAAAAGATTATGTAATAAAAGTGCAGATACATACAATACACAATGTAATACCCTCAAATTAGCTAAGATATATATAATTTATCCTTTTGAAAACATATATGTAGATTGTAGATTAACTAATACACATATTCTATAAGCAATCCATATCTAAACTTTTATAATTTTATATTTAACAAGTTACTATATTAGTTTGTCTTCTCACAAATACGATTAAAAACTTTCCAGACAAGAAAAATTCCAATTAGTATAACTTATTTATTGGCTCACTACTTTTAGTCAAAGCTAAGCACCCAATAATCTTTTACCATATTGGCGGTCTTCAATCCCATCCTTATCCACTTGCTTAATTAGCGATAATGGCTATTTCCTCTGGCTACGCAAGCAGTTAGTCATAACTAGATCAGGACCTTAAAGTCTATACTAGTTCAGAATCATGCATGAACATTGTAGACGATTGAATTTTATTGAGTTTAAGTTCATTAAATTATTTGGACCTTATTTTAAATTTAAAGACGTGTTAGCCCAAATAAGGATTATGGGCTAGTATAATTGAATTTATTATTTAAACCTCATATACATATATCGATTTAATTAAGAGCCCAAGTTAATTAGGCTAGCCCATCTTGTCGGACTTCAAATGATAAGCCCAAGGTCCATGCCATGTGTCAAATGACATGGCACGCCAAGTCAAATCAAGGACCACTAAAATCATGCCACGCGCATAAGTGATGTAGCATGCCAAGTCAAATGTAAGGACCAATCAAATGTCGCCAAATATTCAAATGACATGGTTCAACCAATTATATGCAAGCTTATCACATAGCTTTAATGATAGGTTTGATGACTCAAGTTGGCTAATCAAATATATGTGTTTATCACAAGTTCTCTCCCCTACGACTATAAATAGGGGTCTCCGTAAGGACAAAAGAACAACAAGAAAAATACATAGAGAAGCTCTCATTTCCAGTTGTAATTCGCAAGTCTTCCACATAGCAAGAAGTCGTCGTCTCCAAGGGGTGAGCCGCAAGTTTTCATCCTCCACATTTGTGATCAAAGTCTAGCTCCGCATTCGTGGTCAAATCCCAACAACAAGTGGTCCATCAATTCAAGAACAAGCGAAGCTCTCAAATTGACGATCGTGAGGAGAAGAATCAGAGGATTACATCTTTTAACTTAAGATTGTTCAAAGATCGTAACTCGCGTAAATTATTAAAATACAAATACTTTTATTTGTTGCTATATTTCTTGTCTTGATTATTATCTTTAGGAACGAAATTTTAGTTGTTACGAATTTTGGCACGCCCAGTGGGACTATCTTTGCCTCTCATCTCTTCTCTCCAACAATCAAAATCCAAGAACACTAAGATGGCTCCTAAGAAGGTCAACTCAAAGTTCGCTTCCACAAAGGCTACCGAATCCAAATTTTCCGCTGCTGTGGAAAACGTCCTAGATGTCACTAAGGGAAGCGTGGGACCAATTACAAGGAACCAAGCCAAATTGTTGGGACAACAAATATCTCAAGTGCAGTCCGAATCTTCTGTTGTCTTCGTTTCGTCATATCCAAAAGGCATGAGATCCTCCGCAAGCACGACCGCAGAAGGATATAACATTGCCGAAAGGATCGAGAAGGTTCTTGCCCAACTTAGCTAGTTTAAATCCAAGAAATCCCCCGGCCGATTGATGTGATACCTTGAGTACTGGATCTACTCCGCGTAACATGTCCAAATATCATGTTCGTGAGAATCCATGTTATTCTCCATCGTCTACTATGGTGATTCATGCAATGATGACTAATGCTTCGTTCGTAGAGGACCAACTCGCAAACTTGACAAAAGCAATCGAAGGCTTAACCAAATGTATGAAGGGTCAAAAAGCTCGAGTTGACAAGTTGACAGATAATGTAGACGACCTAATGGAAAGAGATTCGAGTCATGCACCTGGAAAGCGTCAAGAAGCACAAGAGAGAATTGATTTTCCCGCACTACAAGTGGCGTCTCCTAAGGAAATCCTAGTCTCTTCCGAAGGGATGATCCCAATTGATCAACTGAAGGAGTTCATCATGGAGATTCTCAAGGATAAGTACGAGGTGGCTACCAAATCCTCTCTCACATATGCAAAACAATACTTGCGAGGATTGATAGCTTGAAGATGCCTGCTGGTTATCAACCCCGAAAATTTTAGCAGTTTGACGGAAAAGGAAATTCTAAGAAACATGTGGCTCACTTCGTCGAAACATGCAACAATGCTGGAACATATGGTGATTACCTCGTCAAATAGTTTTTTCGTACACTTACAAGGAATGCTTTTGACTGGTACACAGACCTTGAGTCTGGTTCCACTAAAGGCTGGGAGCAATTGGAGTAATAGTTTCTCAATCGCTTCTATATCACAAGACATACCATAAGTATGGTGGAACTTACAAACACATGCCAACAAAATGGAGAGCCAGCTATTGACTTCATTAATCGATGGAGGCATGCAAGTCTCAACTGTAAAGATAGGCTTAGTAAAGCCTTCAGAATTGATATGTGTATTCAAGGTATGTATTGGGGTCTTTGCTACATCTTGTAAGGCATAAAACCTAAGACTTTCAAAGAACTAGCCACTCACACTCATGATATGGAGTTAAGCATGGCTGCATTTCGGAATGAAGGGTCGCCTGTCCAGGAACCTCGCAAAGGCAGAGATAAGCAAGAAGTCAAGAAAGTGGGGAAACTTTTGCCCAAGGCTGAAAGCAAAGAATCCATGAATGTCAATGTTTCTCCTCTAAATTTCACTACTAAGGTAAGTAAGAAGCAGAGTGTGAAGACAACTTCTCTAGAGGATAAGGGAAACTGAAAACTAAAACCCTTAAGGAAATGCAAGAGAAAGAGTACTCATTCCTTGATTCTGATGTTCTCGCAATCTTTGTTGAACTCCTTGCGCTAAAACTTTTGGAGTTGCCAAAGATAAAAAGGCCAAATGAAGCAGGGAGAACCGATGAATAAAATTATTGCAAATACCATCGATTGGTCGGCCACCCTATTGAGAAGTGCTTTGTCTTCAAGGATAAAGTTATGGAGCTAGCCCGCGAAGAAAGATCACACTTGAAGATGAAAAAGCAAATACAAACCAAGTTTGCATCACTTTTGGCTCACTCAATCCATGCATTACCTACAATGTTGCTGAGGGACAAGAAGAGAAAGACATAGCAAATGTCTTTCTGCCAAGAAAGATCAAGTTTAGGGACTTTGAGCCTGTCGATGTAAGTGAATTACTATCTCATCCCATGCCAAGCGATTTGGTCCTAGTAGATGAAGGATCCACAAACGGAGATGAATACCAAGTAGATCAACTTGATGACGAGTGTTGGACTCTCGCGATTCGCCATAAACGCCGTAAAACAAGTTCACAAAAAGAGTCGTCCAAACGACAAACTAGGGAAAAAGTGGTGGGGAAATCCAAAATGAAGGATCCAATTAAGCTCTCAAAGAAGGAGAGAATGAATAGGCACCGCCACCAGAAGGCACGTCGACCTGTGACATTGGAAGAATTTTTACCAAGTTGGTTTTGCACCAAGTTGGTTCATAATAACGTCAAAGCTTTGTGTTGTAACATTGATGATAATGAAGAAAGAAATGCAACCTTATCATGTCTGCCACCTCCAGAAGACCTTCCAAAGTCCTCTCGTGAAGTCGTAGATGCTTGCATGGCTAAAATTACTTTTGCCGATGGCGATCTTCTACTTGGTGAAATGATGCACAATCGTCCTTTATTCATGGTAGGATATGTGCTTGAGTAGAGGATAAATAGAATCTTGATAGATTATGGATCTGGAGTCAATGTTCTTCCTATCCGCACAAAGAAGGAACTTGGAATTTCAACTGAAGAACTTTTCGAAAGTCGCTTGATAATTCAAGGATTTAATCAAGGGGGCAAAGGGCCATAGGTTCAACAAAATTAGAGGTCACCATCAGATATAAGCATTCAAGTTCAAGTTCATGTAATTGACTCAAAAACTTCATACAACTTGTTGTTTGGTAGGCCGTGGATACATGAGAACAAGGTTGTCCCATCTAATAAGTTGATATTTTACCAACTTATCTCTTCTTGACTTAGGATTTTATATGATTTTGTTGAGAAACGAAAGCATTTGTTGAAGTTTATTGGCATATTTCAGGTATCAAGTGATTTAGAGAAGATACGGAAGAAAACAAGTCAAAATGTGTTAAATTGGGAAAAATGGACTGCTGCCAATTAATCCTCTGTGCGATTGCGGAGGGTTATATGCGATCGCAGAAGTCCAGGATAAGGAAGCTATGCGAACGTGGTTGAATCTGTGCGAATGCGAAGAAGTAAAGTTGGTCAAAACTAGTCAGCTATGCTACGCGAACGCGTCTATTGCTAGGCGATCGCGTAGCTTGGCAGAAGTTGTTCACTGCGATCGCGGTTCTATATGTGCGATCGCATAGCTCATTTTCTGGGCAGATTCTAGGCAGAAATGGAATTTCACGTTTTGATTCCCAAGCCATTTAATAGATGACCTAGCTCATTTGTAAAGAGATCTTTGGCCAATCTTAGAATTATTTTGGAGTCTCTTGACTAGTGAAGACAAGTTTTGGAGCTAGGGTTCTTGCACACACACTTGGATCTTGAAGATTTGAAGCTTTTGGTTGAGAATTTCTTACCCATTTATGTTCATTTCTTTATTTTCTTGCTTTGTATTGCATGTCTAAGTGTGTAGTATTTTTTCCAACACACGAGTCTTGTTTATGAGAATATTCATATTTAAAGTGTGGATTAAATATCTTGTTGTGCTTATGTATTGAACGATTTTAGTTATATTGAAGTGAGGTTCTTTAATTATTCTTGTTCTTTAATATTTCCAAAGGGATTAGCTAACCCCAGGACTCGCCCATTCACTTCGAATTAATTTTGGGAAATATAATTTGGGGTTGGGAAAGATTAATTAACAAGAACTTGAGGCTTTAACCTTCATTTTATAGATTCTACCTAGGGATAGGATTGAACTACTTGTAGCCATAATTGGGTGTGCTTAATCTCTTAATTGTTTTAGGGATAATTCAATTAGGAAGTCTTGTTAGTCTTCGGAAGAAGCTAATATAGAATTATTACCCGAGGCTAATTAACATAAACTCGCTCATATTTGTAAAATCATGAAATATATTGGATCGTTACTTGAGTATAATTCCTCGTGTATCCATGTTTGTGGCCATTGATCATTTTACTTGTTTTCTAGGTTAGTTTACATTTTCGCATTTAGACATAAATATTTTTTCAAAACCTTTCTAAGTGTTTGGCATTGTATAATAAGTGGTAATTCTTTTACACGCCTAATCGCCTACATATTATTCTCTGTGGGATTCGATCCCGACTCATAGTTGGGTAAATTATATTGCATGCGACCGTGTCCATTTATTTTTTAGTAGTGGATTTGGACATCATCAAAATTGGCGCCATTGACGGGGAACAATTTGGCATATTTAGGTTGTTTGAGAAATAAGCGTACGTGCTTTGATCCAAACTTGTGAATATTTGTGTAATTATTTTCTTATCTTTGTTTATTTTTCTTGTTTATTTTCTTATTTTTGGGAAAAAGGCATCATGTAATGAAAATTGGTCGGATGGTAGTTGTTCATACTTTGATGACCCTTGTCCTTATTGTGGAGGACCACACTCGTGGCAAAATTATTTAAATTCTCCTGGGGAAGATTGTGCGCACAATCTCAAACCCATGAGGGGAGTATTTGTAGTTGAAAAGATGGTTGAGATTGACTCTAGTCCGGAGGAAAAAGAGAATGTCAAAATCCGGAAAGAATTGCAATTTGAAGGCTTGAGGTCGCATTCCAAGCATTTTTCAACTTTGGAATTGCATGGTGATATGGGAATTGAGCTGTGCGAATCCATATGGAAGTGCAAAGAAGAAAAACAAGAGCCATACATTTTGCAATTTGCATATTCAAGAAGGCAAAATGACATTCCTCACTTGAAAGCCAAGAAATGCAAAATGAAGAAATTAAATTATGGCTTGATCACCTATTTACCACCCCCCCCCATTGCTCATGGTCACAAGCTTGATTCCAAGTTAGGTGCCGAATTCATATCATCCAAGTGGCAAGAAAAGTGGTAAAGTTGATTCGCATCGTGCCACTACGTTAAATGCGACGCTTGGTGAGAGGCAACCTATCGTTTTCAAAGTTTTTAGTCGTTTTTTAAATTTTTCTTTTTTGGAATAACTTAGTATATTGTTTTTGACTAATCTTCCAAGTTTTAGAATTTTTGGATTTGATTTGAGCAGGTCGGGGTGATCAGACAGCCAAAAACCAGTAGCTGAAGAAAATTGCAGAAAACTGTAGAGAATTGCGATCGCGTGAAAACCAAGGCGTTCACGAAGAATAATTGTTTTTGTTACCCTATGCAATTGCAGAAGATAAAACGCGGTTGCGTCTATGTGAGAAACTATTATTCTTCGCGAACGCATATCTAGTCCGCGATCGCGGCTCTATAGGTAAGTCTCAGAAATTTAAAACACTGGACATCAAAAATAGACACCATATTTTTGCCTAAAACATAGAAACGGTTCTTCCTACTCATCTAACCCCTGAAATGGCAGAAACTCTTGAGGTTTTAGGGCTTGAGATGTTCTAAAGTGGAAATCATGTGTGCTTGTTTGTTGGGTGAGATTGGTTGAGAGATTGAAAGTTGTTTTATGTGAAATTTCTGGGCAAAATACATGGGTTTAATGCTGTGAAATTGCTAAGAGAATGAGATGCCCTCCATATGCTTGTTGAAAACCCTGAAAGAACTGTTACTGGGCGAGGAAGAAGACGCTCGTAATCGCGATATCCCATTCCGCGATCGCGTAGGTCTAATTCTGCTGAAGAACCAAAATACCCTTCGCGATCAAGTTGTCTATTCCGCGATCGCATTTCTTTCAAACTGAGGAAGACCACAAGATGCCACAAAATGCTTCCTTTCTATACCCCAGAAGGCTCCTATGAAACCTCTGAGCCTCAAATTTCTGACCTTTATAACAATACTCTCACACTTTCTTTTCCACTCAACTCAATATTCTCCAACTTTGAATTTTTCAAGAATTTGAACATATATAGCTGAAATTAGATTCTCCAACTCTCTTTCATCGCCTCATTAGAAGATCAAAAGTGGCTTCACCATAAGAGAAATTGCACACTTAATTTGATTATGTAGCATCTTCATGATGATAATATTTTTAAGGAAAGTTCCAATATTGAAATATCAAGCTTCTTTAACAATTAAAAAACTAGAGTTTAAAACAAAACTAAATGTGTTAGCTGCTCGTACCAATTCGAATTCCCCGAAGCAAATGAGCTTCAAAGAACGCAAGACTTCTCTTAACATTGTGATACCCCTGAAACAACGAGTTGTTCAGAAAGTGAAGTTTCTAGCAAGAAGAAGCATTACAGAGGAGTTAGGAAACGGCCTGGAGACAAGTTTTGTGCAGAGATTCATGATCCAAATCGAAAGGGACTCGAATTTGGCTAGGATCCTTTGACACTACCATAGTGTAACGACCCGAATGGTCGTTTTGAGCTCTAGTGAGTCGTTCGATGGTTTGAGGCCATGATTAGCTTCACTTCAAGTATTATGACTTGTACGCATGGTCGGAATTAAATTTCGGGAAGTTTGGAGTTGATTGGGAAAGAAAATCCTCATTTCGAAAGCTTTAAGTTGGAAGAATTGACTAAGATTGGACTTTTGAGTAAACGACCTCGGAATCGAGATTTGAAAGTTCCAGCAGGTTCGTATGATGATTTTGGACTTGGGCGTATGTTCGGATTGGATTTTGGATGACCCGGGAGCGTTTCGGTGCCCATTGTGGAAGCTAGCATTTTGGAAGAGTTTCATGAATTTGAGGTGGAGGTGAATTTTTATGTTATCGATGTCCGTTTAGTATTCTGAGTTCGGGAAAAGCTCCGTACAGTGATTCTGGTATTAGGAGCGCATCTGGAAGTGGATTTGGAGGTCTGTAGGTCATTTTGGAGTCGTTTGGCTGAAAGTTAAAAATTTGAAGGTTTTTGTTAAGTTTGACCGGAAGTGGACTTTTTATATCGGGATCGAATTCCGATTCCGAAAGTTGGAGTAGTTTCGTAATGTGGAATGTGACTTGTGTGCAAAATTTGAGATCAATCGGATGTGATTTGATAGGTTCCGGCACCGAATGAAGAAGTTTGAAGTTCGAAAGTTCATAAAGCTTGAATCGGAGTGCGATTCATGGTATTAGCATTGTTTGATGTGATTTAAGGCCTCGAGCAGGTGCGCATTATGTTTTGGAACTGGTTGGTTTGATTGGACGGGGTCCCGGGGGCCTTAGGTGGATTGCGGGTGGTTAACAGATTAAAATTTGAAGTTGAGGAAGAACTGAAGCAGCTGGGCATCTGGTGTAACCGCACCTGCGTGAAGAGGGCCACAGGTGCGAGCCTACAGGTGCGGCAGATGGCTCGCAGGTGCGGAAGGAGCCAAGGTTGCTGAGAACCGCAGAAGCGGAAAAGTGTGAGCACCTGAGATGGCGCAGGTGCAATGTCAGTAGCCACACAAGCGGTAAGGACCGCAGGTGCGGAAGAAGAGGCCACAGAAGCAGAAGCGCGGATGCGGCTGGTGGACCGCGGGTGCGAGTGGTCGGGCTGGGCAGTGTGTTTTATTAAAAAAAATGGGTTTTTGGCTCATTTTTCTCACATTTTCACCTTGGTTGGGCGATTTTTGGAGCCTTTGAAGGGGGGATCTCATCATCTATTATGAGGCAAGTAATTCCCGCACATAGTAGTTAAATACATGGCTTGCATATGGAATTATACATGTAAAGTTTGTGAAAATTTGGGGTTTTGGTAGAAAACCTAGAAATATATATTTTTGGATTTTAACCAAACGTTTGGAAATAGAATTTGGAATAAATGGCATATTTGAGTTCGTAATGTTGTGGGTAAAGTTTATCTTTGAAAATTTTCGGAATCCGGGCACGTGAGCCCGAGGGTGATTTTATCGACTTTTCAAGCGGAATTGGGAATTGTTGTAAATAGGACTATAATGAGTATTTGAGTATATATTAATGGGTTTGCACAATTATTTACTAGTTTGGAGCGTTGGGTATCGGTCTAAGTTGTCGGAAGGGCATGGGAGCCGGTTCTAGAACTTCGCAGCGAGGTAAGCCTTCTTTCTAACCTTGTAAGAGGGAATTAACCCCATAGTTGAACTAAATTATTATGTGCTTCTATTTGTGGGGGCTACGTACGCACGTGGTGACGAGAGTCCGTATGTAGCTACTAGTTATGCCTATGTCCGGATAGTTTTAGGCTTACATCATGCCTGGTTGATATTGTTATTGATTTATGTTTATTGTTTGCCTTGAGAGGGAGTGAGATTGGGATTGCTTATTAAATGTTTTGAAAGGAGTTGAAGTTGAGGAAAAGTTGAGATCTTAAAAGTTTTCATTTGAACTTCATATTTTGAAAAGAATGGAAGAATACTATAATAACTTAAGAAATCTATGTGTGACCGCGTCGCAAGTATGATCCGCGAGCGGGAAAAATTCCATAAATTTATATTTGACCGCATCGCATGTATGATCCGCGAGCGGGGTACTTCCCTAAATCTATATTTGACCGCGTCGCATGTATGATTCGCGAGCGGGGTAATAGATGCATCTATGATTCGCGTTCGACCCTCGGTAATGCATAGTTTACTTTTATGTTGGATCGGACCGTACGCCTTGGCATTTCCTATATATTATCCTCATGGAACCGTGCGTAATATTTGGCAAGAAGCCAGTGTATCTGACGGGTTTTCCCTGATTTGAATTATGACAACCTCTTTGATGAAATCTACTATATCTATATATATGCTCCGGTTGAGGAGGGAATTTGCTAGTTGAGAGCTTGAGTAAATTGTAAAGAGGGGAATTGTACCACGTATTTTATACTAGTTTATTTCATATATTTACTCTACCTCATATTTATTCACCTCTTTACTGTACCCGATATTATTGGACCACTAGTAAGTGTCGTCGATCCCTCGTCACTACTTCTTCGAGGTTAGACTAGATACTTAATGGGTACGCGTTGTTTTCATACTCATATTACACTTGCTGTACATTTTGTTGTACAAGCACATGTAGGTCTAGTGGCCTTGTGGGCGCATCGGCGTGGTTGATACGGGGACTTAGGTGTGCTGCATCTTGTGGGATGATCCGCAGCCAGCAGAGTCTCCTTCAGAGTACTTGTATTTTCTTCTCTGTCCAAATTGTATTCTGGACAGTTATTGTATTTTATTTTATTTCCTAGTAAATGCTTATGCACTTGTGACACCGGGTTCTGGGATGATTATGAGATACTAAGTATTAAGATTTGAACATATTATTAATTATTCTATAAAGTTCATCTGTTTACTAGTTAAATAAGAAGGATATTTATGATTTCAAAAATATTAAAATGAGAATTTAATTAACTATGTAGTGTTGGCTTGTTTGACAGTGGTGTCTGGCGCCATCACAAACTTTAACGAATTTTGGGTCGTGACAACATGGTATTAGAGCACTAGGTTCACTTAGGTCTCACAAGTCATGAGCTAGTCTAGTAGAGTCTTGCGGATCGGTACGGAGACGTCTGTACTTATCTTCGAGAGGCTACATGGTTCTTAGGAGCACTTCCCTTCTTGATTCTTCATCGTGCGATTTGATTCCTTTGAGGCTTATGCCTTCATTTCCTTCTTATTCAATCTTATGCGACATGAAGCGCTTGTTATAAATTAGGAATTGAGGAATTGTAATGGTAGTACAGATGTGGTGCAGGATGTTTTCCCCTGCGTATTTGATTGGGATATTCTCATCGCCTTGCGGAAGGTCGTTCTGTCGTTTCAGCTCAGTATCAGTATTACCTATGGTTTTGAGATTTGGCATTGATTGTTATGGCAATTCGTGCATTTCTATTGCACAGTATTGGTGTAATGGTAGGATGTTTGTCTATGCGTTGAAGCAGTGAATGACTTGGAAGGATGTTTACTCAATGCAAGATCATAATTTTATTTTTGGCAGAGGAAAGACAGTCGTGCTATGAATGTTCAAGCTTGGGTTGATGAGGTAACGAGAACTTTGTATTTTTGGGCGTGGTAGAACTTTCATGAGTAATGTGTTGTCGTCGCCCTTAATCGAATGTGTTAAGTTCGTCGGTGTTATGGTTCTCTTCAATTCACCTTTGGGGCAGAACATTGTGAATGGAGGAAGCGGCTGTCAGAGGTCGCAGTGTGCAGTGGTTAAGGATCGAATCAGCATTAGTAGTGTTGATGGCTCGAGAAAGATGGTCTTCGGAAGGGTTAAAGTTGGTAGAGATCTATTGGTCCAAGTGCTACAGAGATGGGTTTTTTATTTAAGGCAACAACTAGGCAGCAAAAGATGAGGAAGGACAGGTGGGAAGTGTCATGCGGTGGTTAAATTTCTAGAAGGCCAGGAAGCAGAAGTCGAGTAGTTGCTTAAAGGAGAGGGTTTGGCCAAAGTGGGAGAGTGGCAGTGTAGCATATGGGTTCAGTGGTAGGATAACTACACGCCTTGAGGAAAGTTTAGAGCGATTTGGGATTTATGGTGGACAGTGACTGGGTCTACGGACTTAATTTGAAATATTGGCTATTATACGGCGGGAGATTTGGATGCGACAGAAAGGAGTCGCCTGACATGAAGAAGGATACAACATAACTTTGGATTGGAAAAGGCTGTCGCACCTTTAGTCAATGTCCATGAGAAGTGAACAGACTTGTATAGCTGGTGAATGAGCACGGGCTCAGGATAGTTTACTGATTTTGTAGTAATTGTACCCAGTACAATAATGTTGGAAGATATCGGCATGTAATTTCCACATGTGGGTTATCTCCTGTGAACAGGTTAGCGGTCGTGTGGTGTTGACGAAGCTTCTACAAAGGATTCTATTGGCTATCCGATGAGAGGTTGAATATGTAAACATAGCTAGTGATCCAGAGTATTCATGAAATGGTTAACAGGAAGATTTCGAGGAGTTTGGTGGGTTGATTGTGCAAGATCATGTCAACGATGAAGGAAGAGTCTTGATGGGTTCCAGGTTATGCAAGGGTAGCTTCGAGCTAAATGGGAGAGTCTCACCGCCTACGATTGGATTGTATGGTTTCTACTTGTGAGGTTTCTAGTTATTGGCATATTGATGGGTTATTGCGACTAAGGAAAGAGAACATCAGTGGTAATTTGAGCAAAGGATTTGAGGAATGTGTTCTATAATTGGCATTATCGATTCATTTTCAGGCTTTAGGGAGATCCAGGAATTATGCTTCATGTAGAAGTGAGTTATAAGGAAGGTGATTCGGCCGGGTGCCTCTTTGAGAGGGTGGACATGTGCTAGCGGAGCCTTGCAGTTGATTATATTCGGGACCAAGTCAGAGTGGGTGACTCTCAACACACCTACGGTCCTAGTGGATTCAAAAGTTAAAGTGCGGTGTCTAAGGATTTCCAGTCCATAGTATGGTTGAGTATCGAGCTTTTGCAGCGGGGTATGATAAAGGAGCTTGGGGTGTTCTATGTTATCTCCGGTATGTGGTGTAGTATAAGAAGAATGGGAGGAAATAACTTTGGATTTATAGAAGAATTATTAGAATGGGTGTACCAGTTGAAGACGCAATTATGCGCACAAGGAGGGTATGAAGTGGTTCGTGGGTTTTGAGACAATGTGGTCTTGTGAAATGGGGTCACTTAGGACGAGTGCGGATTGAGTTCGCTATGTTTTGAATGGGGCTATTGTTATTCCTAAGGCAAGTCCACAGTAAATTAGAAGAAGTCAAATTGGTTAGCGATGGTTGAATCGGCATGATGATGACAATGATCAACTCCTTCAGCATGTTGAGTTACTCATGTGATTTTTGACGGTACGTGCGAGGTTTGACGGTTGCCGTAATTGCTTTTATTTGGAGGCTTTCGAGTATTATGGCCTGTTATGTGCAGATGGATCCCGGAAGAGTTATGGTGGTTTAGACCACTACTTGAGGTTGATATCTTCTACAGTATGATAATCAGTCATGTGTTGCAATGGTTCTCTTGAAATGAGTTAAGTAAAAGGTTTTTATATGATGAAGTGTCTACCCTATTAGTAGTTCAGAAGTTAAGATGAAATTCTTGTACTCTTGCGTATTGGCATGCTAGGCACAGTGAGCGGCATGGGGATTGGAAGTTGAGGATCAAGGTTGCCGTCGGAATTGGCAAGAATAGCACAAGCTCGGATGAGCGAGAAAGGATTCAGATGGTTAGAGTAAGCTGGTATTATCTTTAGCCTCACCTGAGATCGGTGTCCTGTATAAGAGGCTTTGAGTGTTGATTTGCGGATTCTTGATTCGCTTTACAGTATTAGTATGGCCGGTGGTATGGGTGTGCAGATTGTTACCTGGTGTGGAAGGTCATGGAAGCGTATCCTACGGGAAGATTGTATAAGTGTGACGTGAACACTACTGAAAAATTGGTCTATGGTAACGCATGGAAAACCGTTCCAACAGCTAGCTAAACCGTTGCCATAGAGGTATGGGAATGGTTTAGGGCCCGTTCCATCCGGTCGCATGCCAATAGAGCTATAGGAACGGTTCTTGGAACGGATTCAGTCAGTGTTGCTATAGAGCTATCTATCGCAACGGTTTTCCCTTTTTCTATTGGAACGATTATTCTCTTCAACTAGAACGGTTATAAACCGTTACTATATTGTGTATGCAACGGTTCATAACCGCTACCATATTATTTAATGGAACACTTATGTAAGCTATTGTTACGGTTGTTTATGGATATAACAACAGTTTCTTTAAGCTATTGTAACGGTTTTATTTTCATTGCAACGGTTTATCATAAACTATGATATGAACAGAAAAGCGATTGCATCGGTTTTAACTACCTATTGGAATGGTTATAGAACATCTGGAACGGTTACAGGACCTATTGGAACGGTTTACATTATCTATTGGAACATCGTTTGTATCCTATTGCAACGGTTCTAGTAGGCTATTGCAACAGTTCAGTTGAAACCAAAATATAACCCCTGTTGTAAATAAATATTTACATATATAAGAAATTATAATACACTTAAATTTAAATAAATCACAAATTGAAACTATTAATAATCTAAATTGTCCAACAAGCTAATATATTGATAAAGCAAAATGTTCTATCCCAAGTGCATAAGTTAAATACATTTCAAGAGAGTATTAAGTTTCAAAATAATATTGATAATGAAAGATTCCTTGAACATTCATCTATAGCAATTCTAAATTCTAAATCTTCACTGCCTTCATCTTTTATTTCTTGATCTACTCCACCTACAAAAGAGGATGAATTAATGAATCTATTACCTTTTAAGAGAATCCGGTCTAATAATGCTCATAGTACAAAATGCCAAGTAAAAAGAAAAGGACATGACATTCAGAAGAAGTCAGTCAAGCTAGGCCATGAATCAATAACTAATATTCATAGTGTTCAAGACTAAAACAAAGGCAAGAAAGTTTGAATATTCTATGAATATATGTTCACTCCGCAATAACAATACAAGCGCACCGAACTTTATTGAGGAGCAAAACTTAGTGAGTAAGACATCACATAAATTTGTTACAGCCTATTATTGCAATGGACTCATTTGGCTATCACATCAGAGTCCATAAAACTACGGATGCCTCAAAGAGTTAAAAGAAGAAGAAAATCAAACTTAAGTTCATCAATCAAAAATGTATTACCACCAAACACAATAGGAAACATCATGATAAGTGCGCCTATAACATAGCTTTGAAGTTAATACACGGATAATGTGGACATTATCCTAAGGACTAAACGTTTTATAAATATAAGGTTGTCCATGTATTATGTAGCTCCAGTGATGCCAAAATTGGGAATTTGAGACTCAAGGTGACATATCGTAGATAACTGCAGCAACAACTAGCTTCAATATCAAACTGGTTAAGAGTAGTATATGAATCCTCGATACCAAAGCAAAGAATGCTTTATAAATTATCTGCAAAATATTTTATAAAGCGATTCTGAAGCAAGTTCTCTTGACGATTCATATTCACAAAAATCTATGACTAAAGAAAATAGAACGCGGACTAACACCTTTTTTTGTTTGTTTTGGTTTACTCCGAACTGATTATAAAGACAACAAGGTACTACACTATCCAGTTCTTTGTTAATGCTTCACATATCCTAACAAATGACCTTCAGAATATTCAAGTCCAAATATTAAAAGGCAAGCACTAATAATTTTGGTTAATACCATATTGGTAGTATTAAAAAATCCTATGACCATGGCATCTATGTCATTTGAAACTTAGAGTTATCTTTATAATTATTCAGAGTAAAGGTTGAAGGAGAGGTATTGTCAGGAAGAAAAAAAGTGTTAAAAGATCGGGCATGTTTCTACTCATATCATTTAAAGGAGAGTCAAAGAAATTTTCTATAGGCATAGCCTCTAAAATTCTATATGAACTCAGCTACGCAACCACATAATTACACAGTGACTAAGTGCCATAGGGAAAGTAAAAAATTACTAGACTAATTTGACATTGTGAGAGAGAGAAAGAGAGCAGTGGAAGAAGAAGCAGCACAAGGAAGGAGGAGAACAAGAAGAAATAGAAGAAGAGGTATAACATTTGGTACGTACTCCTTGATTGTTACTCCAGTAGATGGTCGATTGATTAGTTGAATAACATCTTGTTGTGCAGAGGAAGCTTCTAGAGGTGAATGAGCATTGAACCTTAGCATGTTAGGATCAAGTCGTAATTCTAGTTCAGACGCTAAAGTCGTGCGACGATGTTCAGGTGAACAAACACTGAACCTTAGCATATTGTAATTTATTGTTCCATAGCACCCTTTTGTGCATTCAATTTTTTCTGCATTCTTTGTTGCATCCTCTCTTTCATTTCCTCCATTTTCTACTGCATTCTCTCGTCAGTAGCATCTAAAGAGGATCCAAGATTCCCTATTATCCCTTTTAAGATAGTCTTGGTAACCCCTCGTCCATACTATCTCACGCGACCTGGATATTCATGTCCCATGATTGATGCAAAAGCGTCAACTGAATGATTGTCATCTTCACTTTCTTGAGTTGATTGTATTCTCTCAGCCTACAAATCAAATGTAAGAAAAAAAGTTTAAATAGATAAAATTGAATCAATATTTAAGAACAAATAAATAATCACTACAAAATTTAAATTAGAAATTTCGTACAATTTTACTAGTTGTATCGCCATATAAGCCTTTGTATACTCGGCCAGGTTTTCTTTTTCTTGTAGCCACAAAGATGTCCTTACTTGATAGAGTATCCGAAGTATCAGAGATTTCCTTCTTTTTTGCCTAGTTACACGAAAACGGGTATAAGAATCTTTCCATGTATTGTTAGCAAATTCATATTTAAGAGAGAGAGAGAGAGAGAGAGAGAGAGAGAGAGAGAAACATCAAAACTCGCGAATTAGAGCAATATCAGTGTCTTTATCAATCTCTAGGTCTGGCAAGCTGATTAACAATCGCAAGAAGCAAGATTTCAATCCAGTCACCAAGCACAACAAGCCTACGTTTCTTTGTGACACCAAGGAGCTAAGCAATACACCAGATCAGCAGCATATACCTCATCGTGGTAGCAACCACATAGTACAGTCAAATACGGACAACTATCTTACAAAAGGAAAGAGGTATTGCGGAATTCCAGATAAGAATGAACATAAGTTGAACAGCTCACCAAAAATTTTGATACCCCAGAAGAGGCTCGGATAGTTTACTCTGCTATCTGACATTAACAATTATATAAAGCTAAGTGGCCAGGATTAGCTCACATATTTTGATTCCAAAAGATAAATCTTGGAGCCCCTATGTGAGTGGAGTTAGTAGTGTCTTTTTTTTTCTCCAGATGGCTTAATGAATTTGAAAATATTAAACTAGTAATTTAAGTGATAACTGAATGTTAACAAGATGACTGAGAGTGAGCAGGTGCAATTGTTGAAAAAAAAGGCAGAGTATATTGAGAAAATGAATAAACAGTAATACCCTAAACAACATTCAATGATAAACAACTTTTCACAAGAAACCACTTTCAAACAAAGAAACACAGAACAAGAAAATACAATCAGAATGTGATTTACCAACATAATAGAAAAAGATCGGTCATTTTTCATTTCCAATTCAATAGGAATCTCACCAAAAAAATTGGTTCTCAAAATAGATCACCTCCAGATCTACAAAATATCCACCATATAAAATTAACTTCTATATGTTCCTAGATGGACAAGTACATAATTTCACCAAGGCAAAAACAAATATTTCTTATTCTAAAACCAAGAGTCCTAATCACTTCTAAGTTTAGACTTATAAGTTTAAGTAAATTCTAGTCTAAGATTATATCCAAAATTTGAAGTAAAAGATTGGTTGCATTGATGAAAAGGATTGTGTCCCCTAAACAATCTGAATTTGTAAAAGGAGATCTATGATTGAGAATGTAATGCTTAAGGATGAGAATTCATACCTTATTTCACTAGTCCAAGCTGTCTATACTCGTTTATGCTATACGGATGATAGTATCCTATTCTGATATGGTGATATAATGTCTCTTGAATTGTTAATGAAGAAATTCAATCTTTATGAAGCTGTCTCTGGTCAAATAATCAATAAAAACGAATCTTATGTGCTAACTGTTGGCAATTTAGCTTATATCAAGAGTGAAGGATGCTGGAAGAATCACAGGTTTCAATAAAGCTTAATTTCCTGTGACATACTTGGCATGCCCCTTCTATTTTGGGAGGGAAAAGTGGTATATTTCAGTGACATTCTTGCTCAACTAACAGCACAAATACAGGGATGGCAAAGTAAATTAGTAACAGTTGGGGGAGGGTTGTTTTGATTAGATTAGTTATTCATTCTATGCCCCCACATCTATTATATGTGATTCTTCCTCCTAATGGAGAATGGATAAAAATTAAAGACAAGACCCCATGGGGAAAAGATCTGGCATAGAAAGATGCCTTTTAAGGAACCTTTCTGTATAATGAGGCTACTTGCTAGCAAAATACCAACAGATGATATGAACATCAAACAACAGGAAAGTTCGAATCAAAGAGCAAGAACGCTATTCCCAACACTAAAAAACAGAACGAATAATGTAGCATGGCCGGATCACAAATTTGATGTTCTACCTCAAAATGTAGCATGGCTGAACCAGAAGAGGATGTTGGAGAAGGATCGGGCCACAACAACCGAATGAAAGTTCCCAAATCTCTCTCAAGTAATACAGCAGCTGCAACAATGTTACTAGGTCCCAAATCCTATAAAATTCGAGCATGTCAGAATAATATTCTAAAGGATATAAACAAAAATAATTAAAAAAATTTTTATAAAAAATTAATTATTACTCATTCAAAAAAGAATATACTTAAAAGAATTTCAGACTTTTCTTATTTAATCATCTGCTTCCATCAAGTCAAGAAGAATTGCTTAGACCCAAACTACCCAACTTAATAGCTCATGCAACAAGAAATCCAACATCAACGGAAAAGAATTTTACCAAAAGAAATTTAGACCCATACTAGCCATACCCTAACCAATTTAAAACCCTAACCATTTGGGTTCAAAGCATCAACAAAAAAGACGATATCAATTACACCACTCACACCCTAAAATTAAAGAAAACGGAACGATTTAAAAAAAAATACCCAAATTAGAAAGAAAAAAACATACACATGAAGTTGGTTTCTCACAGAGTATCTTATGGGTTGAAGATTTCTCGCGATTGAACTCGATCTCTTACCTGTAATCATTGCCTCACTGCCTTTTAAATTTCGCCGCTTCTCTGATTCGAGCACAAAACTGATTTTAGAATTTGGGGATTTGGGGAAGGCTAGCAACTGTCCTTGAAATGAATCTATAAGGAGTTGAAAGATCTTTGAATTTTCTGGCGTTGGTTTTGGACTTTAGGAGTGAAAGGGAGGATTTTAGGAAATGAATTCTTCTAAGGCAAAAAAAAAAAAAGAGGCTCTTTGGATGTATGGACATACTGATAGGTGGGTTTATTGGGAAAGGGGAAGAAAGTTTTAATTTTATATTTATATTATTAAAATTATTTAAAATATATAAAATGAGGGTTGATTTGGCGGGCTCAGCAAATTTAGCGGGAAAAAATGAGGAGGGAATGAATAACCGTTCTCATAGAAGTTTTTTCCCCAATACCGTTGCCATAAATATGTTTATTAGGACGGTTTACACATCCGTTACGGAAAAAAATTCTACGGCAACGGTTTTGTTACAATTGCAACGGTTTGATGGCTAAAGTGTGCTAATACCACCCAAATTCTATTGTAACGGTTGTAACCATTACTATAACCTCTCTATGGCAACGTTTCACACCGTTGCCAAAACGACTGTTTCCATAGGTCCATTTTCCAGTAGTGGTAGTTGCTTGATTGATCGAAGGTTGGAACCAAGTACGGAGATTTTGGTACTATCGTTCATGTGAGAATTTATGCCTGAAGGGCGCTCGGTTCATTTGGTTGTGGACTGTGGAAGTTTGTTCCGGATCGACGGGTGTCCTTGTGTGTCATGGTAAAGAAGGTTATTGTGAATCCTTGAAAGGTTACTAGCCTAGTGCAGTACGATCAGAATCGGCTTGAGGTTTGTGGATGGATCTAAATGTGACCGTGGGCTCTATATCAGGTCGGATGTATTCATTTTAGCATAGCACTCCTTATGGAGGAGTATTCAGACGTTGCATGTTATTTCGTCGTCGGCTATTTCATGTAATACTATATTGTGCCATGTGAGTCGTGAAACGGCTTGATAAATTTCATGTATGTTGAGGTTCCATATAGCGATTGTGTTATGTGAGCAAGATGGCTATCGAGATTTAGATCATATATCGCACCTTAGTTGTGCTTGAGTTTTGCAGCATATGGCGCTATCTGTCTCCCTGGGGATGGTATTATGCGCTTGGCGCGTTTGTGGCCAATATTCGGTTATTTCGTAGTTATGAGCATTCTAGTTCGGTAGGTATCTTATGTAGATTTTTTGTGTGGATCGGGTGGCACACCGCCACTGGTATATTGTTTGGAATGGGTTGCACGCCGCAACAGTGTGATGTTGAGTACAGTCCCCTATATCTATTCTTGTGTGTTTTGTTTCCCATTTTCTGAAGAAGGTTCATAAAACCTTTTCGGTTGTCTAATTAGTACGTGGGTTGAGTAGTCCTTTCCAGAGTCCGTTCTCCTTATGTATCACATTCGAGTGGTAGCTTGTTGGCACATTGTGGCATCATATTAGACTTTTGGTCGTGTCCGAGGTGGCTTATTGCCTGAGGAACTTGTATTGGGTGAGGCGAGATTATTGGATCTGGGATCAATGCGATCGGATTATATGAAGCATATTTAAGAGCAAATATTGTTATTTGGTTCATAATGAGGTAATGGTTCCTGTCAGGAGGAGAGACTCAACGATTTGTTGATCGGCAATTGGTTATAAATTTCTACACATCTTTTCCATCGTGGAGGTATTGCAAGAGTTAGAACAAGGCTTATATATGCCATGAGGTGCATTGTGAGCATCAGATTCGTGAAATTTCGGCTATTGTTATCAGGGGATGTTATTATGGTTATGTGGGTTATGCAATGCATAGTGTGGATTCAGCAAAGGCATGCAATCATGTATTGGTGCATCGCATAGAGATTGATAAAGGGTTCGTATGATGGAAACAAGCCTGGCACAGAACCCCAGATATTGGAATTAGGCTCTAAGCCCATTTGGCTGAGTAAGGGGGAATATCCTTAGATTAGCTCGAGCTAATGTGCTCAACTGAGTTGTGGTGGCACGGGTAGGTGTTAAACGGTGATTTCAGACAACAACAACGCAGTTCTTAGCACGTTCGAGGACGAACGTATCTTTAAGTGTGAGAGAATGTAACAACCTGACTGATTGTTTTGAGCTCTAGCACGTCGTTCGGCAGTTTGAGGCCATGAGTAGCTTCACTTCAGGTATTATTACTTGTACGCGTGGTCGGAATTGAATTTCGAGAAGTTCGGAGTTGATTGGGAAAGAAAATCCTCATTTCGAAAGCTTTAAGTTGGAAGAATTGACTAAGATTGAATTTTTGAGTAAACGACCTCAGAATCAGAATTTGAAGGTTTCAGCAGGTCGTATGATGATTTCGGACTTGGTCGTATGTTCGGATCGGGCTTTGGATGACCCAGGAGCATTTCGGCGCCCATTGTGGAAGTCAGCATTTTGGAAGAGTTTCATGAATTTGAGGTTGAGGTGCATTTTTATGTTATCGATGTCTGTTTGGGATTCTGAGTCCGGGAATAGATCCGTATGGTGATTCTGGTAATGGGAGCACATCCGGAAGTGGATTTGGAGGTCCGTAGGTCATTTTGGAGTCGTTTAGCTAAAAGTTAGAAATTTGAAGGTTTTTGAAAAGTTTGACCGGAAGTGGACATTTTGATATCGGGGTCGGATTCCGATTTCGAAAGTTGGAGTAGGTCCGTAATATCGAATGTGACTTGTGTGCAAAATTTGAGGTCAATCGGACGTGATTTGCTAGGTTCCAGCATCGAATGAAGAAATTTGAAGTTCTAACGTTCATAAAGCTTGAATTGTAGTGCGGTCATGGTTTTAGCGTTGTTTGATGTGATTTGAGGCCTCAAGCAGGTCCACATTTTGTTTTGAAACTGGTTGGTGTGATTGGACGGGGTCCCAAGGGCCTCGGATGGAATCCGGGTGGTTAACAGATTGAAATTTAAAGTTGAGGAAGAACTGAAGCAGCTGGGCATTTGGTGCAACCGCACCTGCGGGAAGAGGGCCGCAGGTGCGAGCCCGCAGGTGCGGGAGATGGCTCGCAGGTGCGGAAGGAGTCAAGGTCGCTGGGAACCGCAGAAGCGGAAAAGTGTGCGCACCTGCGATGGCTCAAGTGCGATGTCAGTAGCCGTAGAAGCGGCAAGAACCGCAAGTGCAGAAGAAGAGGCCGCAAAAGCGGAAGCGGATGGTTGACCGCAGGTGCGAGTGGTCAGGTTGGGCAGTGTGTTTTATAAAATACGGGTTTTTGGCTCATTTTTCTCACATTTTCACTTTGGTTGGGCGATCCTTGGAGCCTTTGAAAAGGGGATTTCATCATCTATTATGAGGTAAGTAATTCCCGCACATAGTGAGTTAAATACATGGCTTGTATATGGAATTATACATGTAAAGTTTGTGAAAATTTGGGGTTTTGGTAGAAAACCTAGAAATATGTATTTTTGGATTTTAGTCATGGGTCTAGAAATGGAATTTGGAATAAATAATATATTTGAGTTCGTAATGTTATGGGTAAAGTTTATCTTCAAAAATTTTCGGAATCCGGGCACGTGGGCCCGAGGGTGATTTTATCGACTTTTCGAGCGGAATTGGGAATTGTTGTAAATAGGATTATAATGAGTATTTGAGTATATATTAATGGGTTTGCATAATTATTGACTAGTTTGGAGCGTTGGGCATCGGTCTGAGTCGTCGGAAGGGCTTGGGAGCCGGTTCTAGAACTTCGGAGCGAGGTAAGTCTCCTTTCTAACCTTGTAAGAGGGAATTAACCCCATATTTGAACTAAATTGTTATGTGCTTCTATTTGTGGGGGCTACGTACGCACGTGGTGATGAGAGTCCGTATGTAGCTACTAGTTATGCCTATGTCCGGGTAGTTTTAGGCTTACATCGTGCCTGATTGATATTGTTATTGATTTATGTTTATTATTTGCCTTGAGAGGGAGCGAGATGGGATTGCTTATTAAATGTTTTGAAAGGAGATGAAATTGAGGAAAAGTTGAGATCTTAGGTGTAGTGGCCTTGTGGGGGCAGCGGCGTAGTTGATACGGGGACTTAGGTGTGCTGCATCTTATGGGATGATCCGCAACCAGCAGAGTCTCCTTCAGAGTACTTGTATTTTCTTCTCCGTCCAAATTGTATTCTGGACAGTTATTGTATTTTATTTTATTTTTTAGTAAATGCTTATGCACTTGTGACACCGAGTTCTGGGATGATTATGAGATACTCAGTATTAAAATTTGAACATATTATTAATTATTCTGTAAAGATCATCTTTTTACTAGTTAAATAAGAATGATATTTATGATTTTAAAAATATTAAAATGAGAATTTAATTAACTATGTAGTGTTGGCTTGCCTGACAGTGGTGTCCGGCGCCATCACGACCTTTAACGGATTCTGGGTCGTGACACATTGAGGCAGCTAAGGCGTATGACATTGTAGCATTTACGCTTAGAAGCAACAAAGCAATAGTGAAATTCTCCGTTGAATTTGCAAGCTTTAAGCTAGAAGATAAAGAGATTCCACAACCAGCAACCTCGAACTTGGGTAGGAAACGGGTTAGAGAAACAGAAAATGAGGAGCAAGTAGCAATCAAGAAAGAAATAAAGGAGAAAAAGAAAGAGTTCCAACGGCAGCGGTGACAACTCCATTAACACCATCAAGTTGGCCGGCAATTTGGGACAGTGAAGATGGGAAAGACATTTTTTAGGTGCTATCACCATCATCACTATCTCCACATGTGGCCTATTCTCAACTTGTGATACGTATGTACTGGACTTTAAAGAAAGTGTCTCGGATGATTTCAGGAATTAGGATTAGGATTCAATAAAGATGTGTAGAAGAGGGGTGTCTTTAGGTCTTGATTTTTTTAATTTTAAATTTCATCGATTAAGCATTTTTAACTTGGGTTATAAAACAAATGGGGCGGGTGAGCAAAAAGCGGCAGGTATAACACTGTAAACACATTAAATTTATGGCCCACATATGCTACCGTTAAATCGAAGAGTACTTTTAACAATAGAAATAAAGGTATTTTTTGACGAATAGGTGAAAGAAGGATAACTTTACATTATTTATCATTTACTAATAGGGATAATTTTGATCCTTTTTCTTATAAATTTTAAAAACTAATTTGAGGAGTATTTTAAGTAAAATAATAATTGTCACTCACTCACACTTCAAAAAATATTTTCGAATTGTTTTTAGTTTTTCTAAAAACATTTTGATTTGATTTCGAAAATGATTCTTAATCCAATCGAATCACCCACGAGAGCTTAGGTTCTTTTTTACATAAAGATCTCGTCGGAACCCTAGGAAGCCAGAAGCACGTGTTGAAGATGTCACGAGCACTAGTCTTAGTGTCACTCCTCACTGTCGCCATTCTCAGCGATGCCTTCTCTACGGAAAACCCTACGGATCGGCGAGTCCTCGTCTTGCTTGACGATTTCGCCATCAAATCTTCACACTCTCTCTACTTCAACTCCCTTCAATCCCGAGGTTTTGATCTCGATTTCAAGCTCGCGGATGATCCAAAGATCGCCTTACAAAGATACGGCCAGTATTTATATGACGCCTTGATTCTCTTCTCCCCTTCAACTGATCGTAAGTTTTCTCTGTCCCTTCTTTTCTACATTGCTCTCAACATCTCGTATTTGACGCGAAATAATTGCCAGATATGTATGTTAAGTATATGGATAGGTGTGAGATTTAAAATTTGAACAAAATGAGAGCGAATAGAGTGAAATAGATATAGAAAATCCATATGCCCAACAATTGAGGTGTATTTGATTCTCATTTCCACTACCATTGATGGTAAGTGTGTGTGTCTATCTTGTTCTCAACATCTCGAATTTGATGCCAAATAATTATCATGATATGCGTGTTAGTATAAACTATAAAGATAAGTGTGAGATCTGGAGAACCTCTGGTTTTAGATAATGAACAATTTGTGTTAAAAGACAAGTTATGTAATATTGTAATATGATGGGTTCGAATGGAGAAGAATAGATGTAGAGGATGAATAGAGGTAAGTCAGTGCACTAAGCTCCCTCTGTATGCGGAGTCTCGAGAAAAGTTGGTTCACATTGTTTTTATTATATGCAACATTTCCTTGTATTTCTGCAAAAGATTGTTTCTACGGCATGAACCCATGACCTCCTGGTCGCATGGGGACAACTCTTACGGTCTTCTATATTTCATGAACATATAGGATTAAATATATATGAAAGTTAGAGAACTTCTAATTTCCACATTGCTTTGAAGTATTTGATGCAAAAAGTATTATCATGATATGTATGTTTGTGTTGGGATAAGTGTGAGATTCAGAGAACTTTTGTTCTTATAGAACCAATAATTAATGTTAAAGGAATCTTTTTTTAGTATTAGGAATTAGCGGAAGTAAATGAAGTTGAATGGATACTGAGGATTCATGTTGATGAAATTGTATATAGTAGAATTAATATAGAACATTTCAGTAGACAATATTTAGAGAGCATCTAGTTTTCTCCAGAATGTATCTTAAAACAAATTGTTAAGTATTGCAAATAAATGGTCCTAGCTGTGTCATTAAAAGCTATCTTTTCGTGCTTAAAGTGACGAAGCAAGGAGTTATAATGTCACTGGTGAGTCCATGCGTTTCAGTCAATGACGCACAAAGTGTTTCAAAAGAAAAGCAGAGGTTCTTCTTTGAATCTCAATAGGGTTGGATTACTGAATTATTGCATTGTTGTTTATTGGAGGCTAAAATTTGTTATTCCAATTGCGATTTGATCATCATAGTAGTGCACTTCACTTCTCTCTTTTTGTTTCAAGCCCCATGAACTGAGGGACCTTGTCGCTTTTTTGCGCTTTTTGCTTTGAGAACACTTGTCTCAGATAGAGTAGAATGAATATTCAAGATTCATGTGGCGGGTCCCAATCAGTTTGAAATTTAGATGTAGTTGATGGGTGATTCTGATTGATTTACATTTTCGAACACAAATGATTACGGTGTTTGTTGTTCGGGAATGCGTTAACTGCTTCGTGGGTGTTTAAGTCATGCCTGAGAGGAACTAAATACACTCTTTTGAACTTAAAATATTTTCTTCAGGATTTGGGGGATCAGTTGATGCAGCTGGTATTCTGGATTTTGTTGATTCTGGTCATGATTTGATTATTGCTGCGGATGCGTCTGTCTCTGATCTAATTCGAGAGATTGCAACTGACTGTGGAGTCGATTTTGATGAGGTAGCGTATTCATAATATGTGCACGTTGCTTGCTTTTTTACTTATCTTGCTTAGATGAGCTTGATGTGATTGAGAATTGGTGATTAATATCCGGATCTAGGAGCCTTCTACAACTAAGATATGAATAGGAATCCGATTTTGTTTAGTGACTTTCCTTATTTTTCTTAATTTTATTGTTATGAGTTTATTTTACTCCTCTGAAGTTGAGAAATTAGCAATATTTTTTGCTTATTTAGTTATTCTTTGAAATATGATTGATAACAGGATCCAAGTGCCGTGGTTATTGATCATACAAGCTATGCAGTTTCTGATACAGAAGGGGACCATACATTAATTGCCGGTGATGATCTCATTCAATCTGAAGTCATCTTTGGCAGTGAAAAGATTAAGGTACCACACAGTAATTAATCATGATAACTTGATAATAATCGTAGTAATATTTGAATTTCTTTCATTTGTGTTGATGTTTCTTGCCTTGATAAAACATAGATAGTTTTTGGTGCAACATGACAGTGGAAAATGTGATAGCGCCTGATGGCATGCTTAACTTCCGTAGTTCATTAGCACATCATGTAATGCTTACATTTTTGTTTGATGTACACGTCCACCTTTTCACTGACTTATATCAATAAACCTTACCTTGTCAAAATAATAACAATAATGATAATAAAACTTAGTCAGATAGCGGTATGAACCATTCAAAATTTTCTCACTTTTAAAAATACTACTTAAGATGGCAGCATTTGAATGCCTGTATCAAGAACTTGGGGACAAAGACAGGGACAAGACGTTGTTCAGGCTAGCCAAGGCAAGAGAGGAAGACACGTGACTTGGACCACATGAAGTGCATCAAAGATGAAGAAGGTACAATATCGATGTAAGAAGCACATATTAGACAAAAATGACAGACATACTTCTATAAACTCTTGAATGAAGAGGAGGGCAAGATGATTGTGCTAGGTGATTTGGAGCACTCCGAGAGTCGACGTGATTTTGGGTATTATAGGCATATTAAGGTTAAGGAGCATGAGGGGGCTATGCGTAAGATGAGCAGGGAAGAGCGATAGGGCCAGGTGAGATTCCGGTAGAATTTTGGAAGAGCGCGGTAGGGCAAGTTTGGAGTGGTTGACTGGGTTGTTTAATGCGTCCTAAAAATGGCCGAACAATGGAGGTGAAGTAGTGTTGTTGTACAAGAACAATGGTGATATTCAAAACTGTAACAATTAGGGGTATCAAGTTGTTAATCCACACTATGAAAGTTTGGAAAAGGTGGTGGAGATGCAAGTGAGGAAGAGTGTGTTTATTTTCGAGAACCAGTTCGGATTCATGTCGGGATGATCGACCACTGAAGCCATCCATCTTGTGAGAAGATTGGTAGAGTAGTATATGGATAGGTAGAGAGATTTGTATATGGTGTTTATTGACCTAGAAAAAGCTTAAGACAAGGTCCCGAGGGAGGTTTTATGGAGATGCTTAAAGGCCAAAGGTGTACCTATAGCGTACATTAGGGCGATGAAGAACATGTATGATGAAGCTAAGACCGTGGTTAGGACAATGGGAGTGAGGAGTGTGTTTATTTTCGAGAACCAGTTCAGATTCATGTCGGGATGATCGACCACGGAAGCCATCCATCTTGTGAGGAGATTGGTAGAGCAGTATAGGGATAGGAAGAGGGACTTGTATATGGTGTTCATTGACCTAGAAAAAACTTTTATGGAGATGTTTGAAGGCCAAAGGTGTACCTGTAGCATACATTAGGGCGATGAAGGTCATGTATGATGGAGCTAAGACCGGGTTTAGGACAATGGGAGGAGAATCGGGTCAGTTCCCAATCGTGATTGGGTTACAGCTGAATCAACTCTTAGCCCGTTTTTATTTGCTTTGGCGATGGATTTATTATTGCAACACATTCAAGGAGAGGTGCCATGGTGCATGTTATTTGCAGATGACATAGTACCAATTGACAAGTCACGACGCGGAGTTAATACTAAGCGGAGTTAACACTAGGCTAGAGGTTTGGAGATAGACCCTGGAGTCTAAAGATTTTAGGTTGAGCAGGACTAAGCCAGGATATGTGGAGTGCAAGTTCAGTGACGTTACTCAGGAGGCTGACGCGGAAATGAGGTCGGATTCACAAGCCATTCTTAAAAAAGAGTTTCAAGTACCTTGGGTAAGTAATCCAAGGCAATGGTGAGTTCGATGCTGATGTCCCACATCGTATTGGGGTGGGGTGGATGAAATTGAGGCTGACATCCGGTGTCTTGTGTGATGAGAACGTGCCACCAAGACTTAAAGGTAAGTTCTACAAAGCGGTAGTTAGGCCAACTATGTTGTATGGGACGGAGTGTTAGCCAGTCAAGAACTCGCATATCTAGAAGATGAATGTAGCGGAGATGAGGATACTGAGATGGATCTGGGGTTATCGGGAGAGATATGGTCAGGAATGACGATATTCGGGACAAGGTAGCCGTGACCTCCATGGGAGACAAGATGCGTGAAGCGAGTCTGAGATGGTTCGAGCATGTGACAAGGAGATGCTCGGATGCCCCACTGAGGAGGTGTGATAGATTGACAATGGTGGGTTTGAGGAGAGGTAGAGATAGGCCGAAAAAAGTATTGGGGAGAGGTGATTAGCCAGGACATGGTGCATCTTCAGCATACCAAGGACATGACCCTTGATAGGAGGGTGTGGAGGTCGACAATTAGGGTAAAAGGACAGTAGACAATGGAGTGTATTTCCTTTGATTTAAGTAGTAGTAGTGTTATCCTCATATTTCAATATTCTTAGATTTTTTCTATTACTACATGGTTGCTTTTGTTCTAGTTTTTTTATTATCAGACCCCACTTGTGGGATTACACTAGGTTGTTGTTCTTGTTGTTAAGAATACTGTTTACCATTGCGTTATTATATTTTTCGATCTTTCTAACATCACATAAGTGTAATTCTTTTGCAGTTCTTTAGGCATTTATGATGGTACATTGCTAATTATTTGTGCTAAAAGTTCTTATGCTCTGCAAAAAACAAAATACTAATCGTTCTCTTCCCATTCGAATTTTTCCTTTGCGGGGCAAGTTTCTAACTTTTTCGTCACTGCTAAATCCCCAGGCACCTGTTCTGTTTAAGGGAATCGGTCATTCTGTAAATCCGACCAATAGCTTGGTAAGTTCTTGATTTCTTGCTGAATAAAATATGAGATGATAGATTTGATATGATTACTTGGTGTGAAAAGTGGTGCATTTATCATGTTTTCAGGTGCTGAAGGTCCTCTCAGCTTCTCCTTCAGCGTATTCAGCTAATCCTAAATCGAAATTATCAACTCCACCAATGCTTACTGGATCCGTGATCGGTCTTGTTTCAGTTGTGCAGGTGTTTCATCCTATTGGTTGCTTACTGTCAAATAAATCTTGTTCTCTGAAATTTCTCCGTTTGGTTAACTTTGATTTCTTCCTTCTTGCTGTTGTTATAGCTTGTGACATTGGCTCCTGAAAGTTTGTTCTGTTGATGCTGTGTAGTTTGTAATAAGTGATAAAACCTTACAGAAAGTAAAAGCAAATAGAAGCACACTTTAGCTAAAATTAGAGGGGTGGTAAGATGTACGCATAATGCAATTGTCATTGCCGGATAATAAGCGCGATATTCGGTTTTTGGTCGGTGTATGATAGATTACCATGAAAATTTCATATTGGTAGCACCAATTTCTGATGCCCGTTGGATCAT
>NC_031991.1:38496981-38516671 GCF_001879085.1 Nicotiana attenuata | reverse complement strand
CCTTAGATGCCCGTTCGGACGTTCATAACTAGCTCGAACTTNTAAATTTTTTTTTAACCCCCCCCCCCCCCCCCCCCTAAAAAAAAAAAAAAAAAGAACCTTTTCCTGAACAAGCACATAATGTTTTTAAGTAGCACATACAAAACATAGAAATATTGATAATACTGTTTTCAATTGCAGGCAAGAAATAATGCCCGAATTATGATATCTGGCTCCTTAAGCATGTTTAGCAACCGGTTAGTCATTATTGAGACATCAGGTGGAGTAACTCTATTTGAACGCGATCTAATTTGAAAACCTTTGATTTTCTATTCAGATTCTTCAGTTCTGGGGTGCAAAAAGCTGGTGGTTCAATTAAGTAAGCATCTAGATACATCTATTGATTTTGTTTGTTTAACATGATAGTGATCTAAGCTTAGTGACTAGTACACTTAGATTGTTAAATTAGATGATATATGCGTATATAGATATAGTCTAATATACGTTGGAAGCTTTCGATTGGCTTGATATGTTTATATGCCTCTAACTTTTTTTATAAGCCTCAGTACTGATTTGACTTGTCCAAACTTAATGTTATAGTTTATGATAGACTGCCCAGGCCTCGATTTAATCAAGAAAGCATAATTACTCTGAAAGATGAAGGCTGTTTTTGATAAGCAGCAGCGTCGTATTATCTTTTTTTCCTCCTTGTTTCCTTGCTTCTAACTTAATTCTATGCGAGCAAGGTTGAAAAATAACATATTTCATGCAGTCATCTTCTATGTAAGGTACATGCTAAAAATCACCGCTCTTCATGCTTGCTGACTTAATCTACCACAAATTTTATCTTGCGATAACAGCTATGAGAAATCAGGGAATGAGCAGTTTTTGACCGAAATTAGCAAGTGGGTTTTCCATGAAAGAGGTCATCTCAAGGTGCAGTTTCAAAGCTAATTTGTTAATCAGCTTCCCCGTTTCTCTTTCTAAATTTTAACTCGGGCATTACAATTTTCATGGAAATAAAGGAGGGAAATGCCCTCTGGCACTATCTAAGCATTCACATTTGCTATTCTCAATATGTGAACTATTCTAGGCTGTGAACGTGAGACATCACAGAGTCGGGGAGACAGATGAACCATCCATATACAGAATCAATGACGAATTGGTAATTCTGTACTTTATGTTTGTGATCATTTAACATTGTCATAAAATATAAAGCAAAAATGGTCTTTGGATACATACTGAAAAAGGCAATTTGATTGAAGGAATATTCTGTTGAGATCTATGAATGGTCTGGAAAAAGTTGGGAACCCTATGTGGCTGATGATGTGCAAGTTCAGTTTTACATGATGAGCCCCTACATATTGAAAACCATGTCAACTGATAAGAAGGTACTCTTAAAAGCTCCACAGATTACTAGGTAGGAGTTATTCTCACCTAGATTAGTAGTTCTAATGTCACTTCCTACAGGGTGTCTATTATACAACTTTCAAGGTTCCAGATGTTTATGGAGTATTCCAGTTCAAGGTTGAGTATGACAGACTAGGATACACGAGCTTGAGCCTTTCAAAGCAGGTATCCCCTTACAAATCCAAAGGCACTTTATCTTGTTTATATATTTTTGGAATAAATTAGTCATCATACTGAAAATTCTTGTTATATGCTTGAAGAGGTACTATTCTTTACGTGTCCTGCAGATATTGGAATTATAATTTCTGATATGAGAGGAGACTTTATGATATTGGTAATGTCCAATCCTACTCTCGATTTGAGAAGTACGGTTGTAGCAATAATAAACCCAACAAAGGTTGGGGTCGATTCCTTGAGGAGTGTGGTATGTGCTAGATTATCCAAATGTGTGTGAACTTGATGATTCTTAAAATAATCTCCAAACAAATGGTTGATTTTGCAATTACTTCTAAAAATTACTACTGGACAGAATTAAAACTAGTCTAGTGGACAAAAAAGGCCTCATCCCGCAATCCGTGGCAATGGATGGTGATCCATGCCAACGAATCGCATGGTCCTGGCTCAGAAGTAGCTTCACCTTTGTGCCATCTGTCACGGATCAACCATGGCGAAATCCAGAAAGTTCCAGTTCTTCAGCTCTTTGACCCCTCCGTAACCGTGGCAACGGATAGCAATCCGTTGCATGGTCCTGCTTCAGTTTTTCCTCTCAAAACTGATGACTTTTTGCCAAAGTTTGATGTTCTTCAATCTTTAAGCTCTCACACAACTACAAAACATTAAAATACCTGTTTCAAAGACATAAGTAGCCGTTTAATTCCAATAAGTGGAGCATAAAACTCATAAAAAAAGAGAGGAAGCTGGCCAAAATGACTTGTCATGACCTTTCTTTCCTGCATAGTCCGGGTGTAAGAATTACTAATGATCTCTTAGGTTTACAAACTCGAATGTAACTGTTTACACTTTTCTGGACTAAATTCTTGTCTTCATGATTTTTGAAACAGTTTGCTGATTGTTATGAAAGTTTTTGTATCTGTACTTTGGTCTTCTCTTTTCATCAGTTCTTGAAATTGTTAACTCGAAATGGTGAATAGATCTCCGTATTTTGAACTATGAAGACTGGATTGACAGCCTATTCATCTTTTAAATTTAATGTCACTTGACAAAAAGAGATGCATTTGCATGAGAAATTGTAATGATAAAACTTTTGACTTGCAGATTCCTGTTCGGCCCTTCAGACACAACGAATATGAGAGATTTATAACAGCTGCTTTTCCCTATTACGGAGCATCCTTCTCTATGGTACATTATTTTTCTTCTCTTTGTTATGTATTACGGAATCCCTGCCAACCCACATATTGTTCTTAGAAAAAGGATTGGAATCCCCTTTTCCCCTTTTTAGAGAACAAGAAGTCACCCCTGTTTCTTCTTTCTCAAAAACAAAAAGGAAAAAAGAAAAGGAATAAGAAGTCACCCTTTCTGTTGCCTTGTCGTGGTAAAGAACTATGCTGCATTGAGCATATAGCACGTTAATCTAGTATATAGCAGAAAAAACATGCATTTGGTGAATTAAGCATTTAGTGATGCTCAATTGAATATTTTAGCAAATCTGTTCAGTATGATCTCCTTTCCCTTCTTTCAAAACCCTGCTGAAGCATCTGAGGATGTGCATTAGTCGGGCCACAAACAGGGTTCGGATGCATGATGTGACCATGAATTGCACGCAGTTGATAGACTGAAATGAAATAGCGTCCCAGCTATGGTGTTGTGACACCCCTTTTCTTCTTATTTGATATTACTTTTCTTTTACATTATTTTACTTTCTTTGGATTGGAAGCCCATTTCAGTTATTGCCATTACGTAAGTTTTGTTCTACATGATGCCCAACCATCCTAATTGGCGTGTGGATGGAGAATGGGCTGAACGTGAATGGGAGGGGTAAACAGGGGGTGTAAAGGGGAATAGGCTGCAGTCTGTGGGCTGTGGTAAAAGGTAAGGGTAAAATGCAAATGGCACGACTTGTCGTTGGTGTGTTATTGGGGGTGTAAAGGGGAATAGGCTGCAGTCTGTGGGCTGTGGTAAAAGGTAAGGGTAAAATGCAAATGGCACGACTTGTCGTTGGTGTGTTATTGGGGGGATTTTGGGGAAAGTGGTAGCTTGTGAATTACTTCATGGAAGTGTTATCTGACCTAAGAAAAAAATATCCTAATCTTCCTTTTCGCAGAAAACCCTAATCTGATAATCTAAATTCTACCTGTTGCTTTTTTCCATTGTGTTGTGTAAAATTTACTCTTTAAGTGTTGGACATGGAACAGGGAACTTAAATGAAGCAACCACAGAATATACATGACAAACTCTCCCCCCTTTATTATTTTGTTGACTTGCTAGGATTGATTTTATTACATTCCTCACTCAAACAATAATGTGTTGTGGCCATCTTTCTATAGTTATAGCATTTAAACTGTTTTTGTCTTTGCTCGCACATGAATATTTTAGTGATCATTGCCATTTCTTTGCATTGTAGATGGCTGGTTTCTTTATTTTCTCCTTGGTATATCTCTACCACAAGTAAGACGGAAGGAATGGAGACTCTGTGAAGGAATCTAGTGCAGGTTTTGCATCTGAAGGTTTAAGTTGGAAATACAGGATATAGCGTGTTTAGCCAATAGTGTTCCGCGAAACAAGTATATTCTGGTAATTTGGCTGTGCTTTGTGGCAAAATCAAGTGAATTAATGCGTACTATGTTCTAATATGCTGTTCAAGATGTGATTGGCTAATTATTTTTTCCTTTTATTGGTTTTAGTCGAGATGATGATTTGCCACCTTGTTACAGCGAATTGCAAGTCTTTTCCAATACACTTTTTTCTAGGCCCACTATCAGGAGTAAGTTTGAGGTGTTCAAAGATATTATTTTTCTAATTTGGGCCGAAATTGCGTTGTTAGTGTGGACAGAAGTGGCTTTGTAAGAAATTTTGCCCCTGCATAACAGTGAATTATTGGTGTTATTACTCAATAGTTACCTTGTCTTTCTGGAAATCTAGCTCGCTTTGAAGATAGTGAGTAGAACAGAAATCCACGTGCAACACTCCTTTTTTCCTGGCAATGGAACGCATTCAGACAACGGTTTCAACCAGAAAAAGAAAGAACCAAAGCAACCTCGGAGACAATAAGCTAAAAAGAGGAGTCCGAACAAAAGCTGGAAAATATATGTACGGAAATGGCTCAAATGTTCAATCAGACTTTAATAAATGGCCTATCAACGCATTCAGTTAAAAGTTGGACATATTTATGCCACTAATGTTATACTATCGGCTCATATGCCATTATCCGGTAAAGGAATTCTCCTGCTATCGGATTTTGCCACATGGCATTATCTAAACCCTTCATCACTTACTAGCACCCTCCCCTCTCACCCCCTCTTTATGAGTGGCATATATGAGCCATTTCATTATGTTCGGTGGCATATTTGAGTCTTTTCCCTATTGTATTACATAATTCTCTTGGGTAACAAATTTTGTTTATCATTCGGATTATATTCATGTATAAACCTTCATTTTCTTTTTATTTTATGCAATAAACTTATATTTATGTAACAAATTTATAAGGACAAGTTTTTCCCTTGTACTATAATGTTATAATTTTACATGAATTTTTTTGATTTAATTTATTGGACAATGAATCTAATTATATTTTACATCATTCAAAAATTTCTCGTACATTAGCTCTTAAAAAGATTTAAAAACCACATAAGAGTTATTTAAGAAAAAAAAAAAAAGAGACGGGCTTACTAGAGAGTACATTAATGAGGTGTAACTGGATATGGTGATGGCTTGGGAAAATGACATAAAATTTATTTAGGAAAAAAAGGGGTTTAAAAGAGAGAATACTAATGAGGTGTAACTAGATATATATGGAAAGTACATATGAGTGTGCGAATTAAGAGTAGGTATGTGTTTCATTGTAAAATTTGGGGTTGTTACAATGGTTGAGACGTAGTTGTGTCTTGGAAAAAGGCTCAAATATGCCATTAAACTTGATGAAAAGGCTCATATATGCCACTCGTAATGGGAGGTGAAAGGGGAGGGGGCTGGTAAGTGATGAAGTGTTTAGATAATGCCACGTGGCAAAATCTGGTAGTAATAGAGTTCTATTAGTATATATATATATATATATATATATATATATATATATAGGTTTAATTATCTTGTTGTTTGCTTCCTGTCCTTGCATCCATTTAATTTTCCCCTAATCTTTTAGGGGCTTCCTTCCGGTCCCCTTCGCTTCGGACCAATATATATATTGGTCCGAAAATGCATATAACGTTATCTTCTGGTCTAAAATAACCCCCGCGACTAACAAATTTTTTTGTGGTCCCCTTTTTAATGTGTTGGCAACATGTAACTGGGCCACGTGCATCCCAAATCGAATTGAGTTATACCCGCTCCATTTGTTAGACCCGACCCATCCGTAAAAAGATGAACGTCACTGTCTGAAACTTTAGTCGGTCTCTCATAGATACACGATAGAGTATGTCTACAATACCCATTTTGGATTTTTAAATCCTACAACATATGCAATCAATAGTACGGAGTAATCAAGAATGCTGACAACCACCACAAATCCAAACCAATACAAAATTCTTATCGTGAAAAGTGTTAACCCCATTTAGAGATTTGGTGTTTGGGTAAAGCCAATGTGAAGAACTTAAAAAAAAAAACTGATTTCACTATTGACGTTAATTCTGTGCAATACTTGTGAAAAATTGTATTAAGATTGAGTACTGTGGCATATATCTGATTGTGAAGTCAGATCTGAACTTTGATTGTGGTATGGAAATGAAACTTAACATAACATTTTATGGAAAATGCCATTGAAGGATTAAGCTCGAGCTGAAATTTTAAACTCGATTTCGAATGCGATTTTGAGCTTGAAACTGAATAATTGTTGATTGTAAACTAAAATATTACTGATTCTAGATGAAAATTAAAGAAAGAAAATGAAATGGGGTAAGGTTGGGCGGTGATGTCTTTTGCTTGACGAAAATGAATTTCGACAATGATATCTCTTTCTTGTGATGTTATTCCGATAACTTTTCCGTCATCGGAGCAGTCAATTTTTGGCCGACGGCTTTAGAGAAGAGCTTTAGAAATTAGGGCGGGTTAAAATCGATTCGGACCAAGAAACCACGTGGCCAATTACGTGCTGCCAACATATTAAAAAGGGGACCATAGAACTTTTTGTTAATCGCGGGGTAATTTTAGACCAGAAGATAACGTTATATGTATTTTCCGACTAATAGGTGGATGGAGAATAAAAGTAAACCATTTACCAATAGGTGGACGGAGAGTAAAAGCATATAGGCCATTTCTTAAAGTTCGATTGAATATCTGTGCCTTTTCTGATATACGTATGGGAGAACACCTTCAAATGGAGATAAGAAGAAAGGTGTTTACCCGTAAATGGTACAGTTGAATTTATAACGTGATTTATAGACAAGTGAATCGATTTGATCCAAAAATGATAAATAAATAAAGACAAAAATAAGATTAGCGACTGAAATTAAAGGAGATAATAAGCCTGAGTTAGAACTTAGCCTTTCCGAGGACAAAAGTAAAAGCAATTGTTCAGATGTTCAAATTGAGTGTAACAAGATAATAGATTATAGCTTTTGTGTGCAGAGTCTTTCATGTCCCTATAATGGTTGTTATCCCTGCTATTTATAGCCATATTTAGGGGGGACAAGATCAAAAAATCAAGCTCCTTTTGAATGAGAATAAAATCGCCATTGATGGGTGCATAACGGTTTGCTATAAATGCAAATACTCTCTATAACAGTTGCCCAATGAATATTACCTGATGACAATGCTGCAAATCTTTGCTGTCGGTTGTTTTGTCTTCGAGGTTGTCACGACCCAAATCTATGGGTCACAACGGGCACCCGGTACCTTACTCAATCGAGTACCAACATACATATATACGCGTATATAACACCATCTGGTCATGGGTCAATATAAATGAATGCAATGCATGAGAAGTACGTCAATAAAATCTTTCGGAGTGTCATAAGACCATTATGCCTCTGATTAATATCATGAAATAGACTTTATCAACTTACGTCTTTTCTGAGACCCATGAACTGACGATATAATAATAAGACTTATGGGAAAACAAGAATATACGTATCTTTAGCATTTCTACGAATAGAGTCATTTATGAAAGTTATGCATTTGCTCGTTTTGTTTGTGTCGTATAGATCATGCCAAAAGAAAGAAGGGATAGCCTTAACATACCTGAGCCGATTTTCTTGACAATCCTTCTAACACACGTCAATGCGACTATACGTAACGGATCGAAGTGGGAAAAAATCCGCATGATATTCTTGAGAAATATTGTACCGTGCTTTCTTAGAATTGCATCTCACGCATAATCGGACCTTGTATGAAATTTGCTGAAGCTCATCCGTCACTTACTAAATTTGACCATCTTCAACTTGACATTTTAAAGATGCCTTTTGTTGTGCTACTCAGCCAACGTTGCTGGCCTATAATCTAAAGTGGCAAGCATGCCATAACTCCGTTCATATTCTCCAAGTTATGTTATCAATAAAGAGATCAAGCAAGGGTAATTATCCAAGAGTTCTATACGTGTAGACAAGGCATCTTATGCCTTATGACTCATCATGCAACTTTGTGCCACTTGGCTTGGCTTAATGTCATGTGGCAGCCCCAAAAATATCCTTATCCACTTAATTAATTATTCACATAATTAGGAATTATTTCAAATTACTTAAAGTACTACTCACTTTTAACACACCTTATACACCTTACTATCATGGTCATGTGGTACCTTGTATGGCACTAATCCATAAATATCGGGTATTATAGCTCGGACCGTATTTTATCCTAAAATGTCAAACTTTGACGAAACTCATTTTCTTCAATTTGCTTACCCTCTCACCTTCACGAATTTACTTATCACTTGTTTGAAATAGCATAATGCTTGTAATCTCAAAATAATCTCATTCCCGAACTTGCGTCGATTAACTTACGACGAAAATTTAACGTCCGAAAATGCGGGATGTAACATCTCATTCCTAAGCTTTCATCAATTCACTTATGGCATACTTTCACGTACGAAAACATGGGGTGTAACAGGATTGTCCGACATTGATCGCTCGGTGCTTGCAACCGGTGACAACTGTTTGCTAATTCATATTCCACTTGTCTTGTGTGCCACGTGTCACACCGTCATTCACCCAGATTTCAAAAACTAGTTTTACCCCATACAGATAGTCCCCTTACTTTTCGGTGACACAACTTAATGTTACCGGGAAGTAGATAAGAATTCCTTTCGTGGCGGAAAAGTTCCTGAACGGTCTCTAACATTCGAAAGGACGCATGTCTTCTTGAATTTAATAACCCGAACACGTGTTGCTCTATGATTCAACAAGTATTTTTGCCAATTTTCGAGGTAATCATGACCGCGATTTTTACTGTCTATAACTTCCCCATTACTCATCATTTTTACTCTTTACTTTCACTATTTTCACAACTTTTTATCCTTCTCTGAATTTCCTTAGAAGTTTTCAACAACACTCAACTTTCTCAATAAGAACTTCTTCACTGATCCTTTTACCACCCTGTCTTCTTACACTGCTATCTTCGGAAACACCGGTCTTCTCTTCGGTGGAGGCCTAAAGAAAAACAAAACCAAAAAGGTTTACGTCGAGTCTGAACCTCCAACCGTGAACACCATCATTCCAGTTCACCTTAGCACCACGTCTGATCTCCTGAAGCAAAAAGCACATGCAGATCCCTCAAGTGGGAGGTTTTGGACTATTCGTAGATACCCTTCCTCCATCCGTCCTTCTAGCATCTCTGTTGTGATGGAGGACTGAAATTGCAACAATATTGAAATCTTCGCCCCAGATGGGGTAGAACGAGTTACCTACTCTAGAGCGGGGTTCATGTATGTTTATACATACCCCTTTACTTTGGGTCCCTTCACCTTGCGGTCGAGTGAAGGACTTGAACCAATAATCTTGAAGTTCTGCCACCGGTACCGGGTCTGCTTTGCAAAAGTAGGCTCATCTATATGGCGTACGGTGGCTTTCCTTTGTTAGTTGTGCTCTGAGACCAGGGAAACCCTAACTCTTGCGCATATGAAGAATCTTTACTCCCCCAAAATTTTCCGCGGGGGTGTACTGAAACTCAGCAAGCTTGGTCACCACGCTCTTCTTACTAGTGTTAATGATGACAACGACGGTGTGTGGATGGAACAGTTCGTCGTCATTGCTACCAGGGACATTGTCCCCGGCCACAGTGCCAGCTGTTCTCGAATCATGAAACCTTTTCCGTAAGTCTGCGTATATTTATTTTCTTTTCTTCATGCAAAACCTTTCTACTTAACTGACATTTTATTTTCTTTTGTTCCAGCTACCCAGTGGGAACCACCATGAGTTCAAGGACTGTCCCAATGGGTTCAAAAAATATGATATATCACCAAGGAAGCGGAACAGTCTTGATGAAGGCCCCGAACCGGAAGCGGAACAGTTTTCTTCCGACAAGGAAAAAGGAAGACCCTTCTCTCCTTTCGGGTTCTGGCAACAAAGAGTGATGTATAAATTTTTTCTTTTACCTTTGTAATTATGCGAAAACTTTTTACTAGCGCTTTAATTAATAAATAAACTTTTTCGCTTAAGTGTTGTGCAAAATATTCTTTTTACGTTTAATTGATAAAGCTTTGGGAATATTTATGCATCCGATAGCTTTTGATTTCGGGAATAAACACTTCCGGAATCTACCCTTTACCATGAGGGCTCCATAAGAGAGGGCCCTTATGTTTACGGTGCTCATGAAGAGGACGTCTCCTGTTTATTACGGCACAAGCATTTGAAGTTTTTGTTAAATCACAAATGATAAAATAAATTAACTTATCACTCGGACAAGAAATGAGATAAAAAACAAAAGAACTTTCATTTATTCATTCTATCTTCAAAAGTACATTTACATAAACATTCATTTACTTAAGTAAATAAAGATACCGGTACATGTGGCTAATTTGTACAACTTATTTCTACGGGACTGATCGTGCAGTCCCCGGTCCCGATAAGACATTGATCCCGATTTTAATAGTACCCGATTTTGGTAGCACTCTTGGTGTCGTATCATGTATTATTCCCCCACAATGTCCGAATGCTAAGTACGAGAATCCTTACATTGAAAGTCTTGCATTCACCGAAGGCCTTTTATTCATTTTATAATACTCTATATTGCTGCTTCATCGATGGAGACAATTTGTGAATGGTTAAGTAATCTATTTGAGTTTTGGGAGGCGAGACTTGCCATCAAACCAAAGATTATTTAACCATCCACAAGCTGTTTGCCACACAAATTTTAGTGCCTTGATATTGAAGGTCTTGCCTTTGCCAATGATCCTCCCTTCGTAGTATGCTTTATGTTGCTGCCTTGTTAAAAACCTTGCCAGAAAAATTCGATTGGGTCAAAAACTGGACGAAGCGAAAAGGAGTGCAACACATAATTTTAGTACCAGCAAGGATCTTCAACAATAATACATTTTGAGGTGAGTTAGGTTCTGGTTGCTCGGCAATTTGACTCCATCTTGATTTTCCAGTTCATATGAGCCTTTACTGGTTATAGCTGATATCCGATAAGGTCCTTCCCACGTTGATCCCAACTTTCTAGTGTTAACTTCCCGAGTGCTTTGAGTAACCTTCCTCAGAAGCAAATCTCCAACTTAGAAATAATGGAGAATCATCCTGCGGCTGTAATACCTCTCCATCCTTTGATTTTGGGCCACCATCCTCACGTATGCTAGATCCCAGTGTTCTTCAAGTAAATCTAGCTTGACTAACAACGGTTCATTGTTCGCTTCTTCATTTGCCCCCGAAAACCTTAACGCCGGTTTCCCCACTTCCACAAGTATCAAAGCCTCCGAACCGTATACGAGGGAAAAGGGTGTCTCACCCATGACCGACTTCGCCGTGGTCCGATATTCCCGTAGCACACCCGGTAGCTCATCTAGCCATTTGCCCTTGGCATCTTCTAATTTCTTTTTAAGGTTTTGAATAATTACCTTGTTAGTTGACTCCACCTGTCCATTAGCACTCGGGTGGTACAATGAAGATGTAATTCGTTTGATCTTTAACCCTTTCAAGAACTTTTTAACTTTTGAACCTACAAACTCAGCCCGTTGTCACAAGCAATCTCCTTTGGTATTCCAAACTAGCAGATTATGTGGTCCCATATGAAGTCAATCACTTTGTGTTATTCGATCTTTTGGTAAGGACTTGCTTCAACCCATTTAGTAAAATAATCAGTGAAAACCAAAAGAAATATTACCTTCCCGGGCTTTTGTGGTAAGGGACCGATTATGTCCATCCCCCATTTCATGAATGACCACAGTGACAACACCAAATGCAGCAATTCTGCTGGTTGATGCACTAACTGTGCATGACATTGGCATTTGTTGCACTTTTGTACGAATGTCTTTGTGTCCTGTTCCATCCAAGGCCAATAGTATCCGACCCTGACTAACTTGAGAATCAACAAGTCTGCACTGGAGTGGTTTCCAAAGATTCCTTCATGGACTTCCTTCATCATGTGTGCTTTTGAGAACGACCTCTTGTACAACTATCCATCAACTAGACAGTAACAAACTGCTTTGGTCCGTAGTTCCCGAGATGATTTTGGGTCCTTGGGTAATTTACCATGTCTGAGATATTCAATGAACTCATTCCTCCAGTCCCAGATTAAATTGGTTGAATTAACTTCACAATAGTTGTCCACATCCAGTACCGAACGCAACAGTTGGACGACCCCACAAGAATCAGATCCTTTCATCTCTATGGATGAGCCCAAATTAGCTAACACGTCTGCCTCCACATTTTCCTCCCTTGGGATGTGGACGATTGAGCATTCTCTGAATCGTGTAAGCGATGCTTGAACCTTGTTGAAGTATTGTTGCATGCACTCCTCCTTTGTGTCGAAAATTCCATACACTTGGTTCACCACCAACCGGAGTCACATTTTTTCTCGATTACCTCGGAATCAACTCCCCGAGCTAGATCGAGTCCTGCAACCAAAGCCTCGTACTCATCTTCATTATTAGTTAACGAAACAGTTCTAATGGCCTATCTCAGGGTCTCCCCCTGAGCCATGTTGGAGGCTCCATCCGTAAATAAGGTCCAAACTCTCGATACCATCCCTAATACTAACATTGCTTCTTTAGCAGCCAAAGGCATTAACCCTGGACGAAAGTCGGCCACGAAGTCGACATAAACTTGTAGCAGTCCTAGGCTTGTACTCTATGTCGAATTCACTAACTTAGACTGCCCATTTCGCTAATCGACCCGACAACTTGGGCTTATGAAGGACATTCCTTAAGGGAAAGATTGTCACAATGGCTATTGGATGACATCGAAAATAAGGCCTAAGCTTTCGAGAGGCAACTTCGAGAGCTAATGATAGTTTTTCGAGGTGCAAATATCGTGTCTCCACTCCTGATAGTATCTTACTAACATAATAAATAGGAAACTATGTACCTTCTTCTTCCCGAAGCAAGACGGCGCTTATCGCTACTTTCGAGACTGCTAGATAAATTAGTAGCTGCTCGCCTTCCCTCGGTTTTGAAAACAAAGGAGGGCTGGATAGGTACCTTTTTAGGTCCTTCAGTACCTGTTGATATTCCAGGGTCCACACGAAGTCATTCTTCTTTTTCAAAAGTGAAAAAAAGTGGTGAAATTTCTCTGAGAACCTTGATATGAACCTGATTAGATCCACCAATCTACCGGTTAACCTCTGTACTTCTTTTACACTTGTTAGCTGACCCGGGATGTCTTCGATGTCTTTGATTTTGTCAGGATTTGCCTCGATCCCTCTTTGTGAGACCAGAAACACCAAGAATTTATCGGAGCCAACCCCAAAGGCACACTTCTCCGTGTTAAGCTTCATGTTGTACATCCTTAGAATGTCGAACATCTCCTAGAGATGTTTTAGATGATCTCCTGCATTTAAGGACTTAACTAACCTGTCATCAAAACTGAGGATGAAAAACTGAGCTGAGGTTTACTCTTGTGCCTAATCCTTTCTGAAAGTACTTCTAAAAGTTCGTTGGAGCACCACGATCTGAAAAATGATGGACAATGGAGTCTTATGCAATCGGACGATCTCCTGAATGTACAACTTCACATAATCTTCTGTTGTATCCGTGGTCTTTATTGGCAAGAAGTGTGCTGGCTTGGTAAGTTCAACTACAATCACCAAATCAAATCGTGCTTTCAAAATGAGTGAGATAATCTTGTTATAAAGTCCATATTTACCATCTCCACTAAAGAATATGTGTATTTTGTGGTAAAATATTGGCTTTCTGCTGCTCGACTTTCACTTACTGACAATTTGATACTTGGCCACAACGTTTGCAACGTTCTTTTTCATGTCATTCCACCAATAAATCTCCTTGAGATCATGATGTATCTTTGGGGGAACCTGGGTAGATATAATACCTGGAATTATGGGCTTCTAACATGATCCTCCTTCTCTAAGTCCATCTATGTCTAGACACACAATCCGTCTTGGTACCTCAAAGTACCATCATCTCCCCCTTGTTTAAAAGCCATCGTCTTATGCCTGTGAATCCCCTCTTTCAGCTATAACAAGTAGGGATCATCAAAGAGTTTCTCCTTCACTTTAGCTACTAAGAGGAATAAGTCATGTTCTGGAAAACAACTCCACCATCTTCGGAGTCTGAAAGTCGAACTCCTAGCTTGGCTAAGTGGTGAACTTATTTCACCATAGTTCTCTTGTCTGCCTCAATCATGAGCTATACCTCCCATACTTGATTTTCTTTTAAGGTACTTTCTGAAAACACTTATAGTATTGTTGTGATCTAAGTCTTTGACCAGTACTCCAAAGATTAGAGTCTCGTGCAATGGCACTACCCTCATGACACATAATTGTGCATGATTTTATAGTTTTTCTATGATCGCTTTATCAACAATAACTACGCTCGATGATCATTCCACTCACTTCGTATTTCTTACACATTTCTTCTGATAAGTATATCATTTTTCCCTCTTTACTGGACTGAATTTTTCTTTGTATCGCATGCTATCTTTTCAGGTTTCAAATCTCCAACTGGACTTATAGAAAATTTTCACATCTTACCCTTAGACTAAAGGTTAAGGTCTTGTACTTGTGGATCCTTCTCTTTTGTCGAAATCCGAATAACTTTCCTTATCTTTTGCAGTTCTTTGCACTTTACGTCAATGATAACTCATCTTCCGACTTACTTCTGAGCAATCTTCCTTACTAGGAAAAACTAAATTACTTAAATAAATGAAAAGCTAATGTATTCACAATAATCATAATAATTTAACTTTGGTCACACTGTCAATCTTGGGGAAACCCCTTTTCGATAACTCTTAAAGGCTATTTCTCTGTTGTTTGCTCTCTTACTGGCTAGCAATTTTTTTTCTTCCACTGTCACTGTACCTTGGGTTTAACTTAAACTCTTTGGGTCCAACACGCGTTCAGTATTTCAAAATGTTACCTACTCACTAGTGCTAACCTAGATAAGTAAATCAAATCGTACCTCTACTAGCTTTGCTAAAATTAGTAATTCACCATATCCACTCAAAAATTACTTACTATTGTTTTACTAACCACCTGCTAGCATCATATTTTCTCGTTCTTCTTTGAATAACTAAAGTGAAGCATAAAGTTATCTCTAACTTCCCTCAGCATCCGACCCTATTCTACGGTCGCATACTATCTTTTTTTTAACTATGCACATGGATCACACTTAGGGAAAATTCATCTGTCTTAAAAGAAATTGGAATATCTAACCCCCAACATGCTATACACTTCTAAATCATATCTGACTATGAACATCCAGGGTAAACACTTAGTCACATAACCTAAGAGGGAACCATCATATCATTTATCTCACAACAATAGTTGCTTCTTATAGTAACTTACTAATGTGGTACTTTCTACTTCTGATTTGAATAAATCTAAACAACTTAAAATCATTCCCTGAAATTCAATATCAGCTACTCTTGGTTCTCACTGCACACATAATATCTTCTTGGTCACACGCATGAGTCGTACGAAAAACACATCTGTGGTAATAACAAACGTTTCTGACTCCTACGTATTTTCCCCTTAGACTCTTTCCTGTCCAAAACTATAGCCCACTGTGGTTAAATTCTTAACCTGTTATACTGTGAGGTCTGACATCTAAACTATCATCATTCAACGTGTGACTCCATTTCCAAGAATTAAAATGAATTTTTTCTATGGGGTAAAACACATACGGATACACTACCATACACAAACTTGTACTTCAGAGTATACCATTATCTGATAAATCACTTCATGCACCATCCGGCAAGTCTTGGGTCTTACTCCGGACCTAAAACATGCGAATATTTTGCTATAATCACTGTTACTTACTTTTCTTTTAGCACACATAGGCATCACTGCATACTCACAAGTCAGCAGAATTTGGATACACTGAAAATTTGAGATCTAGTAACTGAATAACTGGATATTGGCATACTTAATAACCATAGACCTGCTAACTAATAGACTGTATAACTGGTAGCTGAAGTAAACTGATAACCTTAAAACATGATAACTACTTTCGTACTTTTTGATACGGTTATGCTCTAGTATGTACTACTACCCATTATATCTCACTTTCAACATCCTCTCAAATTTTTGTTTCCAACCTGTACTCCATAATTATACCCCAATAGGCGATCATCCTCTCTAGGACCTCGGGTATTTTTCCTGCCCGTCGCTTGGGCATTCAATACATCTGGAATTCAATAGGAAGAGAAGGTTACCTATTTCTCTAAGCTTCATGACACGATCTAGAGTAGAAAGAAATGAGACAATCCTGAATGTCTTGGTGGTTAACCATTTATATGTGTGGCTGGCAAACACATATAAAGGAAACTCCACTGGACACGACTTCATAGACTCCATAGGACACTTGAACCTAGTGCTCTGATAAGATTTTTCATGCCCCAAACCTGGGCCTGGGTGCAACATGACACCCGGTGCCTGACTATATGTGACCGAGCAAACTAATTGGCTAACTAATCAACATGTGATATCATAACATACTGAATGCGAAAGATAAACTAACACATGCTGATATACTGAAAGTCTAAATGATATAAATCACTGTGCGGAAACACTAACTTAAGTCTGAAATATATCTGTAGCCTACATTACTTAACATGAAAAGCATGCGACTCTGTCTAACTGTTACTGTAGTCTATGAAGCCTCTAATGAAATACTGAAAATACCAAATGTCTGTAAATACTGGAAGACTGTAAAGTAATGATAATGCCCCGAAAGAACTGGGGCTCACCAAATAGCTGGTACGAGAATCCTAGTGCTCTGAATTGTCAACCTAAAAATCCCGGGTAAAAGGGACGGCAGTACATTTGAATTGCACCGGTATATAAAACAACGGAAAGAAAGAATTGTATATGATAAAACTAAAACTAAATTGATAACTGATAACTGGTAACTGAATTGATAACATATAATTGATAACTAAACTGAATTAAGGAAGTAAGGATATGAATACTCCCTCTTATGAATGATGAACCACTTGTTTATCTGAATAAACAAATTGCGCCCTCAGGCCCAATATATATGTGCACAGGCTGCGGCGTCGGGCCCAAATATACGTATACATAACTGCGGCCTCAGGCCCTAGTGGCAATGTATGATGTAAGAGGTTTCAAGTTATCAGTGGTAGATTATAGATCAACATTATGGTGAATCAATAATAGATGGATAAAATTCCCAAAGTATGAGATGAGATTAGGCTGCCATTCTTAAGATGAACAGTAATGAGAAAGTATTAAAGGACTTAGATTTATTCATATAGGATAAAGATAAGCTGCAAGAGAGTAACTTGGAGTTAGGTAGAAGACCTCGATAATAGTAAACCGAAGTAATTGTTATGGTATAATATGACCTACGTAGATGCAGTTAATATAACTGAGGCTATGAAACAAAATGTGTCAATAGTCGTAAGTTCGACAAAGTACCAAGCGAAGACGTTCAATACACCTATAGATGCCCAGCGTTATGTATATGTTCACAAAGTGAGAGGAAAAATGAGAAAAGATTTGCATAGGCGCACGTACAAGGATAATCATACTGGCAGCATGATAGAAGGTAGCAACAGTTAAGAGATTGAAAGAATTCTGACCACAGGTCGTGGTGTGAGAAAGAGGCCTAAAGAAGGGAATACCCTGGCTTTTGGATTTATTCGCAAAACAGTTTCCTAGATGGAAAGGACAGTATAAAGGTATTCGTAAGAGTTTAAGGTTATGAGACTGATAAGCACATCAATCAACATTCGAGGACAAATATTCCAAAGGGGGGAATGATGTTACACCCTATATTTTCATACGTAAAAGTACGTCGTAGGTCAGTTGATGTAAGCTTAGTAATTATATCATCTTAGAAAGTACATAAAGTAAGTGAATCATGTTACCTTGGAGGGTACAAATATTTAAGATCATGAACTGCAAATACCAGGAGCGTTGGAAGGTTTAGAAGCTAAGCATATCAAAGAAAATAAATTTAATCGAAACGACAAGTTGGAATGTTATAACCCGTACTTTTAGGGTGATAATAAGGTGATTAACATTATAAGGAACTGATATTATGAGGTATTATAGTCGTGTGTTAAGTTTTGAAGTCAAACGAGTTAGGAAAAAAAAGTCGACAAAAGTTGTCGCAAGTTACATTCATAATTTTATTTAAATTTTAGGTCTAATGTTGCTGAGATTTTCTCTGAATGTACTTGGAATTATGGGTGATCCACCCACAAAATTGAATATCTATGAGTCTATTTCTCAATTTATTAAAATGTTCATTGATACGTTATCAGAGCGGAGAGATATTCGTATTTTTGTGACACAGCGCAAGCAGCTCCCTTTGGGACCCACAATGTCGATTGAGGATTATCTTGATATATAAAGATGTAGCCTTTGTCTCTAAGACTCAGTTCGACCCAAATCAGACCTAAAAAGTCTCTCTAGACATCCTAAATACATCCTTGGGGTTTTGGAAGAAATTCCATCATCCGCAACTCAAAGTCAAGAGAAGAACACATCAACGCGATCCTTACGACATAGGTAAGACTTTGCCATCCCCCTTCTCCTTATAACTCGTGGTTTGGAAAGAGATTCATGGATAAGGAAGCTTGTCACCTCTGTATTTTAGTAATACAAGCATATGTAAGGGTGTGGATCAAAGGGAACAAGGTTTGGAAGCAAAAACACAAGAGGTATGTAGGGTTTTCGATTCGTTTTCGGCATGATTTGGTTTAGCTATGTTATAGCCTTTCTTCTTGATCTTTCAAGGGCTGTTTAAGGGAAATATCAGCATTTATTGTATCCATGTATATTATACAATTTGATATATGAATTATGGGATAAAATAGTTTATGTTGGAACTTCAAAACACAACAAAAACAAAAAGGGAAAATCGCCAATTTGGCCTATGCCATCCAGACTTCCGTTTGTTCTGTTCCTATGATGTTTTTATTTATACCCTACCCCTATATGATCCTAATAGATTCATTTAATATTATTTAAGCTTAATTGACATGTGTTGATTCTTAGATTATTCCTAAATCATATTTTGAATTTCATGTCACAAGTTAGCCACTATGAATCGACATTACATTCACAATTCCGTTTTGTCGATCGTTTGACACTATTGTGGATAACTGGATCTCATTTAGTTTGATGTTATCATCTTGTACGTGTATCCATTCCCGTGTATACTGTAGTGCTTGTTGTTGTTTTTGGGGATCATCCAGATTTAGGGGAAATTCTGCCGAAATTTTTGGAAATTCGATGATTTGGACAAATCTTGAGTTCCTTTGTTCTAAATTGATTATAGAGGGATCTGAATGAGTTAATTAACCTTAGTATCTCACTTACATACTCAGTTTCTCCCTAAAATGAGGTTAGGCTCCTCTGTCCAACTTATGGACGACGAGCGTCAGATTACGTTTGTGATTCTATTTGTGGTTTCCCTCATGATCTCTTGAGTCCATATGATGTTGCCACATGTGTTATGCCTCATACATACTTACATTGATTATGCTGGGGGAATACAACCCATAACACCAGCGAGGCCTATTGATTATATGCTGGGGAGATAGCCCATACGCCAGCA
>NC_031991.1:38487483-38494816 GCF_001879085.1 Nicotiana attenuata | reverse complement strand
TCATACCCCGACATAACCCACCGTGTCTCGCCATGTGCGCAACAACAAAGTAAATGTTCGCCTTGTATCGCCACATGCGCATCAATAATTATCCCACCTTGTCTCACCACATGTGTAAAACCAACATATATAGCCTGCCTTGTCACATCGCATGTGTAAATATCAATAATAACAATAGCACGGACAACTCACGCGCAAACACCCCGACAATCCTCTCAAAAATTCCACATGTGCCAAACGAAAACATAACAACACAATATAACCACTCGCACCACATGTTCTCACATTCCACCACATTTCCATAACAACAATTCTAATACCACAACCACGCATAGCCCACGGCTCAACAACACTGAGTATGGCAACAACAATAATAACACGAGAGTACGGTAAGTAAATCAACACAAGAATTATAACAACACAATGAAACGGAAGAATAAGCTCAAAAATGAAAGAGATTGCAAGTAATGATGACTTCAAATAAGAATAACTCAACAATGAAAGAGATAATATGTAGTAACGACATTAAATAAGAGTAAATTAAAAATGGATGAGATAACATGTAACAACGACTTCAAATAAGAGAAAGAGATAACATGGCAATAAAAGAGGTAACAACTTCAATTAAAGCATATAAGAGTAAATCTAACAATGGAAGATATAACATGACAGGGAAACTTTAATTAGATGCATGAAAGAAGCTTAAGAGTCTAACCCGGCCGAATTTTCACATATAAGGCCGTGTACACACTTGTCACCTTGTATACACGTCTTCCATGTAATTCAAATAGTAAAATCAAACCAATCCCGACGGGGTAGTTCCCCCACACAAAGTTAGACAAGATATTTACCTCCACTAGGCCAAATGAACACTCAATAGTAGCTTTTCTTTATTAATTCACCTCCGTTCGGCTCAAATCTAACCAAAATCGACTTAATAATATCAAATAATTCTAGGGAAACCAATTCCATTAAGTAAAGCTATGATTTTTATACAATTCCTCAAAAGTCAACAACAGTCAACCCCGCCTCCCCCCTCCCATCAAAGCCTGAGTCCAAGGGTAGGTCATGACTACCCATAACCTCATGGGTCCATATATGTGTTTTGTTTCAAAATATGAGTCCACTTCGACTCTCAAATCCCAAATTTTTATTTTTCAAAACATAGACAAAATTTTAGTTTGATTCTCACAAATTTGATGTTAAATATCATATATAATCACGAAATATAGTTGGAAATTGATTAAACCTACTTAACCAACGATTGTAGGTGAAATTTACCTCTCCAAATCGCCTCCTACCGAGTTTAGGGTTCAAAGATATGAAAAATGAGGCTAAAATCCCGTAATTCAGCCCTTATGTTCAGCTGTAGAAGTCGCATTTGTGACCCAGGGTTCGCAAATGCAACCATCGCAGATGTATCTCATTGTTCACAAAAGAGAACACTATAAATCCCACCCAGACATCACAAAAGTGATAAAAACTTTGCAAATGCGAAGCTTGGCCAATCGCAAAAACGATGAAGAAGTTGGCAAATGAGAACATGCCAATGCTGTAACGACCCGACTGGTCTTTTTGAGCAATTGCGTCTGGTTTGGCAGTTTGAGGTCACAAGCAGCTGCATATTATCTGTATCGACTTGCTTGCGTGGTTGGATTCTGTTTCCGGACGAATCGGAGTCGAATTGGAAGAAGGAATCTAGTTTTAGAAGCTTAAGCGGTGAGAGTTTGACCGAAATTTGACTTTTGAGTAAACGGCTCCGGAATGAGTTTTGGATGATGTCAGTAGCTTCGTATGGCAATTTTGGACTTGGGCGTGCGTTCGGATTTGGATTTGGAGGCCCGTAGGATAATTGGAGGCATTTCGGCGAAAGTTGGAAAAGTTGAAGCTTGGAAAATGGAGAGGTTTGACCCATAGTTGACTTTTGTGTTATCGAGGTTGGAATGCAATTTCAAAAGTTGAAACAGCTTCGTTATGTCATTTGGGACTTTCCTGCAAAATTTGGTGTCGTTCGGAGTTGATTTGATATGGTTCGGACGCTTGGTTGCAATTTTAGAAGTTCTTGAAGTTCATAGTGATATTCATGCGTTTGGGCATCCGATTCGTGGTTCTAGAGGTTATTTTGGTGTTCCGATCGCGCAAGCAAGTTTGTGATATGTATTCAGACCCGTGGGAGTGTTTGGTTTGGAGCCTCGAGGGCTCGGGTGAGATTCGTGCGTTTCGGAGTGTTAGAGGGGGTTCAGCATTTCGGAGTGTTAGAGGGGTTGCAGTCCTCGCATTTGTGAGGATTTCCATTGCATTTGCGACGCTGGGTAAGGGCAGGGGAGTTTGCAATTGCGAACAACTTCCTCGCAATTGTGATCAGCAGCTCCGCATTTGCAATAAACCTGTCCTTTTGCGAACATCTCAGAACTCGCATTTGCGAGACTTGGGTCGTATTTGCGACCTGATCAGAGCTGGCCAGCGTCACGACCCAAAATCCACTAAGGGTCGTGATGGCGCCGGACACCCCAGTCAGGCAAGCCAACCAAATTACTTAATTAAATTCTCGTTTTAAATATTTCTGAAATCTCTCCTTTTATACGTTTAAACTATACATAGTAAATTTCACTGAATAAGAAAATGAAACCTTTAACAATTTTTAAAATTCTGAAAAGACCCATAGACATCCCCAGAACCCGGTGTCATAAGTGCATGAGCTATTTCTAAGAAACAATACAATACGACATCCGTCCGGAATACAATTGGACAGAAAATAAATACAATACATTGAAAGGGACTATACTAGCTGCGGGTCGCCTCGAGTAATGCAGCTCACCTAGTCCTAGTATCATCCATGCTGCTACGCCCAGTAGGCCACTAGAAGTACATGTGCCTGTGCAACAAAAATGCACAGAAGTGTAGTATGAGTACAAAAACAACGTGTACTCAGTAAGTATCCTGCCTAATCTCGAAGAAGTAGAGACGAGATGGCAACTTCGACACTTACTAAAGGTCGAGTAATAATATTATTAGTGCGATGAATCACAGATTTATTAAGAACGACAGTAAATTCAAATGAGTAACGAAACAGGTAAAAGTTCCTTTTTATTAAAAGTCTCCGGATTCATAATCCATTAATTAACAATTATCTCAAGTCGGGGAGAGCAGATATCAATATCAATAAATCTCAGGGCAAGCAATACAAGCATGCGCAACTCATGCCGAGGTCGTACGGCCCGATCCAACAATATTTAAACTGTGCACTGTCAGAGGGTCGAATGGCGCGAACCATAGATGCATCTATTACCCCGCTCGCGAATCATACATGCGACGCGGTCAAATATAAATAAACACGACAATCAGTCAAATCCTGAATTTATCAGGGAGCAATTATCCAAGGCAAAGCCAAATTCTCTATTAACAATACAAGACAATAAAGTTTAATCTTCTTAGAAATTCACTTACCAATTCGATAGGATTTAAGAAAAATCAATTGTCAATGATATCATAGATATTCCAAGTATAGCATGCTTTTTGGGTCCTAGACTACCCGGACTTACACATATTAGTAGCTATGCACGGACTCTCGTCACCTCGTACGTACGTAACCCCAACAAATAGGAGCACATAACCAATTATTTTACCTATGGGGACAGTTCCCTCTTACAAGGTTAGAAAGGAGACTCACCTCGCTCCAAAGATCCATAGCCGGCCTTCCACGCCCTTCCGAAAACTCAAATTGATGCACAACGCCCCAAAACTAGCCAATAGTTATGCAATTCCATTAATATATACTCAACTACTCATTACAATCCAATTTATAACAATTCCTAACCCCGGTCCAAAAGTTGACAGAAACGCCCTCGGGCCCGGATTTCCAAATTTTTTGAAGAATAATTTTACCCATAGCCTCATGAACTTAAATATATAATTTTCTCCTAATTCCATACCCAAAAGGCGAAATACATAAATGGCCCCTTCAAGTTGTCCACAACGGTCATTTGAACACCTCAACTGACCTATTTATCAAGTAGACACCTCAAATTATTTTTCAGTGTATCTCTTAAACCCTTCAAAGTGACATGGCAAAATGTGTGTACTACACTCGCGTTGCAGCAAGTGAAGCTTTCAAAATTGTGTTTATTTCTTTTCTTTTTTTAATTTAACTAGTGGAGCCCACTTTTCCTCACTCTTTCTTCTCCAAAATTTTCTTCCACTATTCACTGCACCTTAATCCACCATTCTCAACACCACAACTTTACCATGATAGTGAATGTGCAAAACAGTAGAAGCTATTGAAAACCCCGGCGCGTAGAAGCCATTGAAAACAGTAGAAGCTATTCATTGCACAAGTTTTTTTCATCCATTCCTCTTCATACCCGACCTCATCAGCCCACTAAAATTCTTGATAGATACAAACTCAGAGGTGCAAATTCACCATTTTCATTCTTTATCATACTAAATTCCTCATAGGTTGGGAATTTAAAGTTAAAAGAAAACTCAGTCTGCAAATTGTCATTCTTGTCTGAATCCGCATACTCAACAACTTCCTCAAAAGTTTCGAACTTGGGTTCTAATTCTTTCTCATACTTAACATTGTCGGATTCTTTTTGGAAGATGAAAAAAAAAGGAAACTTTTAAAAAACAACAGACCCCAGAAATTCGATTTTGCAGCAACATGGACGATAAACAGGTGTGGTTCATGATTGTTGCCGGCGGTCATGGCTGTTGCCGGTGTCCATGGCTATTACCGACGTCAGTGGCTGTTTGGAAACGGCTGAAGGCACTTCGAGGAGGAAAGGGTCGTTTGGACAGAAGTAGTGGCGCCTTGGAGAGGAGGTTGGGCGACTGGAATTCTTAGGGGAATTAGGGTCTGCTCTTTGTTGAAGAAGAAGAGGGGGCGACTGGGAGGGGTCTAGGTCTCTAGGGTTTATTTATTATTATTGCTTTTTTTTTTGTTTTTGTTTTATAATAGGTGGCAAATTTTTTAATTAAAATTACACATGGCATTTTCTCATTTGTTTGTTTTACATGAATCCGAGAGTGTATTTCACGCGAGGTGGGCTGATGAGGTCGGGTGTTTAATTGACCTACTTTACTGAAGGCTTGAAGTGTCCAACTGAAAATGGGGTCAGTTGAGGTGTTCAAATGACCGTTGAGGACAACTTGAAGGGGCCGTTTATGTATTTCGCCTACCCAAAATCCTGGTCAAATTCCAAGAATATAAATTTCTAGGTTTTCCCTCAAACCCCAAGTTTCTACCAATTTTCATGCTCAAATCCGAAGTAAAACCAGGTATTTAGCGTCTAATAAGTGGGAATAACTTACCTTGACATAAATGGAGAAAATCTCTCTTCCAAAAGCTCCAAAATTGCCCAGCCCAAAGTGAAAATGGGAGGAAATAAGCCTAAACTCGATTTTTAAAGATAGCTCACTGCCTCCGGTCCTTTTGCACCTGCGGTCTATTGACCGCTTCTGCGGTCCCGCAGGTGCGGACAAATGGCCGCATCTGCGGTCTTCCTCCAGTTGCCCTAGCCCGCTTCTGCGCTTCTCCTTCCACAGGTGCGGTCCCGCATCTGCAGAAAAATGACCGCATCTGCGGTACCATGCCTAGCTGCCCACTTCCGCTTCTGCGCCCTATCTCCCGCAGATGCGGGACACCGCATTTGCGGCAAAATGACTGCATCTATGTTCCCAGCTCTTTTCCACCAAATTCCGCATCTGCCACCTCAGGGCCGCTTCTGCGGCTCCGCACCTGCGGCCCTAGTCTCGCAGGTGCAGTTACACCAGCAACGGGCAACCTCATCTCTTCTTCCAACTCCGAATTCGATCCGTTAACCACCTGGAATCCACCCGAGGCCCCCGAGACCCCCGGGACCCCAACCAATCATACCAACCAGTCCCAAAACACATTACGGACTTATTCGAGGCCTCAAATCATATCTAATAACGTTAAAGCCAAGAATCGACCTCCAATCCAAGCTTTATGAACTTTAGAATTTCAAACTTCTGCTTTTGATGATTAAACCCATCAAATCACGTCCGATTGACTTCAAATTTTGCGCACAAGTCATATTCGACATTACAGACCTACTCCAACTTTCAGAATCAGATTCCGACCCCGATATCAAAAAGTCCACCTCCGGTCAAACTTCTCAAAAACCTTCAAATATCTATCTTTAGCCAAATCGCTCCAAAATGCTCCACGGACATCCGACTTCACTTCTGATCGCGCTCCCAACTCCAGAATCACCATACGGAGCTATCCCAGAGTCGGAGTCCCAAACGGACACCGATAACACTGAAATGCACTTCAACCCAAACTTTTGAAATTTCTTCCAAAATGCTAACTTCCACAATATGCGCCAAAACGCTCCCGGGTCATCCAAAATCTGATCCGGGCATACGCCCAAGTCCGAAATTATCATACGAACCTGCTGGAACCCTCAGATCCCGATTCCGAGGTTGTTTTCTCTGAAATCCAATCTTAGTCAATTCTCTCAACTTAAAGCTTCCGAAATGAGAATTTCCCCTCCAAGTCAACTCCAAACTTCCCGAAATTTAATTCCGACCACGCGTACAAGTCATAATGCTTGAATTGAAGTTGTTCATGGCCTCGAACTGCTGAACGGCGCGCTAGGGCTCAAAACGACCGGTCGGGTCGTTACATCCTCTCCCACTTAAACATACGTTCGTCCTCGAACGTGCTAGGAACTGTGCTAGGGTTGTCTAGAATTATTGCTTAATACCTCGTGCACCTAACCGTGCTACCACAACTCAGTTGGGCACACCAGCTCGATCAAATCTAAAGATGACCTCTTTCATTTAGGCAAACAAGCCTTGGAGCCCAGTTTCAACATCCGAAATCCTCTGCCAGGCCTGCTTTCGACATATGAACACCGTATCAATAACCACACGCTGCACCCAAAACATGACTGCGTATCTTAGCTGAATTCACACCTTGCCCCACTTTACTCACAGGACCTCAATAGCATTCTCTGATCGAATAATTCGAAGTTCCACGAATCTGATGCTCCCATTGCACCTCATGACCTACATAGGTCTTGCTCTAACTCTTACAATACCGCTAAGACGGAAGAGGTGTGTAGAAATTCATACCCAACTGCCGAATCAACAAATCATTGGGTCTATACTCCTGACAAGAACCATCACCTCATTCTGAACCAAATAATGGTCTTAGCTCCTTAATATACTTCATATAATCAGATTGCACTGATCATAAATCCAATGATCTCGTCTCACCCAGTACGAAAAGCTCAGGAAATAAGTCACCCCAGACATGATCAAAAGTCTCATATGATGCCACAATGTGCCAATAGGCTATGAACTC
>NC_031991.1:38437239-38486659 GCF_001879085.1 Nicotiana attenuata | reverse complement strand
ATGGGTCATAACAACTCCTTTGCTCAAATCACCGCTTATGTCCTTTCCGTAGCTGAAATGACCCATCAACATGCCAATAACCAGAAACCTCGCAAGTAGTTAACCATTTAACCTTAATCATAGGCGGTGGGACTCTCCCACTTAGCTTGAAGCCATTATTACACAACTCTGGACTCCACAAGGATCCTTTATTTCTTATTGACATAACCTTGCGCAATCAACCGACAAAATTCTCAGAATCTTTCTGTAAAACCTCTTTTTATACCCTGTCATCAACCAAATTCGCACGACCGATCTCCTTGCTGTATAACCAATAGAATTTTCGCAGAAGCTGCGCCAACCATGCAACCGCCAATCCGCTCACTGGAGATAACCCACCTGTGGGATTCACGTGTCGACGTCTTCCAACGTTGCTACACGGGGTGCAATCCCCACGACATTCATGACCCCTCCTGAGTCCAAGCTCACTCTCAAGCTACACAAGTCCATTCACCTCCCGTGGACATCAATTAAGTGCGTGGCAACATCCTTCCAATTTGAAGTTAGGTTGTATCCTTCTTCACTTCAAGCAGCTCCTTTCCGTTATACCAAATCTCCTGCCGCCTAATAGCCCATACGCCAAATTAATCCGTAGGCCCAAATCATTAATCACTAAAATTCCCAAATCACTCCAAACTCTCCCACTTTGGCGAAACTCACCCCTTTAGTCGACTACTCGACCTTTGCTTCTTATCCTGGCCTTCTAGAAATTTTAACCACCGCCCGACACTCCCCACATGTCCTTCCCCATCCTTTGCTGCTCAGTCGTTGCCTTAAATAAAATCTATCTTCGTGGCACTTGAACCCACAATTGCTGCTAACTTTAAACCTTTCCGATGATCATCTTCCTCGAACCGTCGACATTAGGAACACTGATTCAATCCTGCACTACCACACCCCGCGATATCTGACAGTCGCATCTTCAATACTATTTCACAATACCTTACCCCAAAGGTGAATTGTAGAAGATCATAACTCCGGCGAAATGAGTACGTTCAATTAGGACGACACCTCATCATAGAAGAAAACTCCACCACGCTCGCAAACACCAAGTCTCGTTACTCCATCAGCCCACACCTGACCATTCTTAGTCCGAGTGCCCTTCCCCTGCCGGGAATAAAATACCGAACCTCTAGATCGTGCACTGAATAAACCTCCCTTCAAGTCATTCACTGCCCCGACACATAGGCAAAACATCCTACCATCATATCAATACTGCGAAACAATCGTTCATAGCATCATGGCAACTTGTGCCTAGCCTCAGAGCTCTTAGAAGCACCGCTACTGAGCCGAAACGACAGAATATCCTATCATAAGGCGGCGATAATAGCCCAGACAACTATGCGGGGAGAAATATCCCGTACCACATCGGTAGTACCATTACAATTCTTCAATTCTCGATTTATTACCAGCGTTTCGCGTCGCGTAAGATTGAGTAGGAAGGAAGCAAGGGCATAAGCCTCAAGGAATCAAATCTCACGATGAGGAATCAAGAAGGGAAGTACTCCTAACAGTCCTGCAGCCTCCCGAAGATAAGTACAGACGTCTCCGTACCGATCCGGGAGACTCTACTAGACTTGCTCATGACTCGTGAGACCTACGGGAACCTAGTGCTCTGATACCATGTTTTCACGACCCAAAATCCACTAAGGGTCGTGATGGCGCCGGACACCCCAGTCAGGCAAGCCAACCAAATTACTTAATTAAATTCTCGTTTTAAATATTTCTGAAATCTCTCCTTTTATACGTTTAAACTATACATAGTAAATTTCACTGAATAAGAAAATGAAACCTTTAACAATTTTTAAAATTCTGAAAAGACCCATAGACATTCCCAGAACCCGGTGTCACAAGTGCATGAGCAATTTCTAAGAAACAATACAATACGACATCCGTCCGGAATACAATTGGACAGAAAATAAATACAATACACTGAAAGGGACTATACTAGCTGCGGGTCGCCTCGAGTAATGCAGCTCACCTAGTCCCAGTATCATCCATGCTGCTACGCCCAGTAGGCCACTAGAAGTACATGTGCCTGTGCAACAAAAATGCATAGAAGTGTAGTATGACTACAAAAACGACATGTACTCAGTAAGTATCCCGCCTAATCTCGAAGAAGTAGAGACGAGATGGCAACTTCGACACTTACTAAAGGTCCAGTAATAATATTATTAGTGCGATGAATCACAGATTTATTAAGAACAACAGTAAATTCAAATGAGTAACGAAACAGGTAAAAGTTCCTTTTTATTAAAAGTCTCCGGATTCATAATCCATTAATTAACAATTATCTCAAGTCGGAGAGAGCAGATATTAATATCAATAAATCTCAGGGAAAGCAATACAAGCATGCGCAACTCATGCCGAGGTCGTACGACCCGATCCAACAATATTTAAACTGTGCACTGTCAGAGGGTCGAATGGCGCGAACCATAGATGCATCTATTACCCCGCTCGCGAATCACACATGCGACACGGTCAAATATAAATAAACACGACAATCAGTCAAATCCTGAATTTATCAGGGAGCAATTATCCAAGGCAAAGCCAAATTCTCTTTTAACAATACAAGAAAATGAAGTTTAATCTTCTTAGAAATTCACTTACCAATTCGCTAGGATTTAAGAAAATTCAATTGTCAATGATATCACAGATATTCCAAGTATAGCATGCTTTTCGGGTCCTAGACTACCCGGACTTACACATCTTAGTAGCTACGCACGGACTCTCGTCACCTCGTACGTACGTAACCCCTGCAAATAGGAGCACATAACCAATTATTTTACCTATGGGGACAGTTCCCTCTTATAAGGTTAGAAAGGAGACTCACCTCGCTCCGAAGATCCATAATCGGCCTTCCACGCCCTTTCGAAAACTCAAATTGATGCACAACGCCCGAAAACTAGCCAATAGTTATGCAAATCCGTTAATATATACTCAATTACTCATTACAATCCAATTTATAACAATTCCTAACCCCGGTCAAAAAGTTGACAAAAATGCCCTCGGGCCCACGTGCCCGGATTTCCAAAATATTCGAAGAATAAGTTTACCCATAGCCTCATGAACTCAAATATATAATTTTCTCCTAATTCCATACCCAAAATCGTGGTCAAATTCCAAGAATATAAATTTCTAGGTTTTCCCTTAAACCCCAAGTTTCTACCAATTTTCATGCTCAAATCCGAAGTAAAACCAGGTATTTAGCGTCTAATAAGTGGGAATAACTTACCTTGACATAAATGGAGAAAATCTCTCTTCCAAAAGCTCCAAAATCGCCCAGCCCGAAGTGAAAATGGGAGGAAATGAGCCTAAACTCCATTTTTAAAGATAGCTCACTGCCTCCAGTCCTTTCGCACCTGCGGTCTATTGACCGCTTCTGCGGTCCCGCAGGTGCGGACAAATGGCCGCTTCTGCGTTCTTCCTCCAGTTGGCCCAGCCCGCTTCTGCGCTTCTCCTCCCGCAGGAGCGGTCCCGCATCTGCGGAAAAATGACCGCATCTGCGGTACCATGCCTAGCTGCCCACTTCCGCTTATGCGCCCTATCTCCCGCAGATGCGGTCCCGTATCTGCGGCAAAATGACCGCATCTGCGGTCCCAGCTCTTTTCCACCAAATTCCGCATCTGCGACCTCAGGGCCGCTTCTGTGGCTCCGCACCTGCGGCCCTAGTCTCGCAGGTGCGGTTACACCAGCAACCAGCAACCTCAGCTCATCTTCCAACTCCGAATTCGATCCGTTAACCACCCGGAATCCACCCGAGGCCCCCGGGACCCCAATCAATCATACCAACCAGTCCCAAAACACATTACGGACTTGTTCGAGGCCTCAAATCATATCTAACAATGCTAAAACCAAGAATCGACCTCCAATCCAAGCTTTATGAACTTTAGAATTTCAAACTTCTACTTTCGATGATTAAACCCATCAAATCACGTCCGATTGACTTTAAATTTTGCGCACAAGTAATATTCGACATTACGGACCTACTCCAACTTTCGGAATCAGATTCCGACCCCGATATCAAAAAGTCCACCTCCGGTCAAACTTCTCAAAAACCTTCAAATTTCTATCTTTTGCCAAATGGCTCCAAAATGCTCCACGGACATCCGAATTCACTTGCTATCACGCTCGCAACTCCAGAATCACCATACGGAGCTACTCCCAGAGTCAAAATCCCAAACGGACACCGATAGCACTGAAATGCACTTCAACCCAAACTTATGAAATTTCTTCCAAAATGCTAACTTCCACAATATGCGCCAAAACGCTCCCGGGTCATCCAAAACCCGATCCGGGCATACGCCCAAGTTCGAAATCATCATACGAACCTGCTGGAACCCTCAGATCCTGATTCCGAGGACGTTTTCTCTGAAATCCAATACTAGTCAATTCTCTCAACTTAAAGCTTCCGAAATGAGAATTTCCCCTCCAAGTCAACTCCGGACTTCCCAAAATTTAATTCCGACCACGCGTACAAGTCATAATGCCTGAATTGAAGCTGTTCATGGCCTCGAACTACTGAACGGCGCGCTAGGGATCCAAACAACCGATCGGGTCGTTACATCCAGCCTTCGTATTTGCGATACGTATGTCGCATTTGCGATCCTGATGTCGCAAATGCGACATCTGAGGCTGGTATTAAGGTCCCCATTTCGGGACTTAGCTTTATTTTTTCATATTTTGAACCCTAGGTCCGAGGGTAGGCGATTTTGAGGGAAGATTTTCACACCAAATCATTGGGTAAGTGCCTCTAATTAATTTCTAACTATATTTTGTGATTATATCTTAGATTTAACATCAAATTCATGAGAATCTAAAGGAAAATTTGGGGAAAATTGTGAGATCTTTCAAAAAATGTAAAATGATGATTTGAAGGACCAAATGGTATCGGAATTGGATAATTTTGGTATGGGTGAACTCGTATCAGAATGGGTATTCGATTTTTGTAAATTTTGTTGGGTTCCGAGGTGCGAGCCTGGGGAGTTGACTTTTGTTTACTTTCTGCAAATTGTATAAGAATCATAGTTTTGCGAATTAAATTTTTGTTTTCTCTTACATTGTTTGATGTATTCAAGTTGTTTTTGGCTAGATTGAGACGAGCATTGATGAATTGGTGAAGAAAAAGCTAAATTGAGTATTGAATTGGCCGGATTGAGGTAAGTATCTTGCCTAACCTTGTGTGGGGGACTCCCCCTTAGGATTTGAGTCTTCTATGCTAATTGTAGTCCGTGCATGCGAGGTGACGAGTGTGTGCTCGGACTTATTTGTGGGAAATTTACCTTTAGGATTCTTAGGTCCTTATGTTCATTAAGTGAGGAGTTTTTCCGATATGATTGGGTTTCCTAATCGCTTGTTTCACCTCCATATGATGTTGTTAGCTTTCCTCCAACTCTTACTTGTTACTTGACCCTTATTTGCCTTAATTGAAGTGATTGCCTTCCTTATTGTTTTGATACTTATTGATTGTGAATTCCTGTATGACTTCGTGCAAATATGTTTCATGTCCAATTGTTGTGGTTACCGGTATAGTTATTACGTGCTTATTATATCTTGTTGTTTCGTTAAGGTTATTATGTTTCTTGGTTTTTCCGTGATCCTTATTATGTACTATTCATGCTTAAATTGACGATTATTCATGTTGAACAAGACTGATGATATTCTCTTGGTAATTGACCATTGTTGAGTATTGACTCAAGTTGAGATCTATATTGCGAAGCTAACTGTTGAAACACGATTGGTTATTGTTGATTCCCTTGCCAGGATGTTATTGCTTCTATTGTTGATTTCCTTGCCGGGATGTTATTGTTTCTATCGTTGATTCCCTTGCCGGGATGTTATTGTTTCTATTGTTGATTTCCTTGCCGGGATGTTGTAATTTCTATTGTTTGGGTGAGTAAGAGTGTAAAGCACGAAGGGTAATGCCGTGCATGATATTGTGGGTGAGTGTTAATGCACGAAGGGTGATGCCGTGCCGATATTGTGAGTGTTAATGCACGAGGGGTGATGCCGTGCCGATATTGTGAGTGTTAATGCACGAAGGGTGATGCCATGCGATATTGCGAGTGTAAAAGCACGAAGGGTAATGCCGTGCCACATTATTGAGAGTAAAAGCACGAAGGGTGATGCCGTGCCATATTATTGAGAGTAAAAGCATGAAGGGTGATGCCGTGCACATTCTATTTATGCATATGGTGAGAAAGAGTGATAAAGCACGAAGGGTGATGCCGTGCACTTTCTGTTTGCTGTGTTTATTTGTTGTTATTAATTCAAGTGTTTTAATAACACATAGGGTCCGGTCTTCCTAGTAAGTTTTAGGTTCTTGGCTTCGCGGGGTCTTAGCCAAATCTTGCATTTTAGCCACATAGGTTAATTTAGAAAAATAGCCACAATCATGTCTTGAATGTGTCCAACAGGAAGTGTTATTGTCTCACATAGCGTTCTAGGTCTTTAACTTTATTTGGTCTTAATTTTCTCACAAAAGTGTGGACCTACTTACCGGAGTTTGGGCATGACAGACGCCTTAGGACCATCTAGTCAAGATCGCTCATGCAGGAGTTGCTTAAGGAGATTTATTTTTTATTTTTTATTGTTTTGAGTCTATTTTTCTTTTTATGTCGTGTTTTACCTTCTAGTTCTGTACAGTAATATCAAGTCTTTTAAGGGATGTTGAAGTCTGTCATAGACTAGTAAGTTTGTCGAGTTTTTTTTATTATATTTCGTATTTTGTATTTGAAAAAGTGTGTTATAAATCAAAAATCCAAAAAAAAAAAAAGAAATTTTGCGTTTTTATATTCCCATTAGAAGTTTTCTTTAGAATACTAGAAATTGGAAATTTTTTCTTTTGAGGTGGTTTTTCTTTAGGAAATTAATATCTAGAACTCAAATAAAAATTGCTTTTATATTTTCTTTAGTATATTAAGACTAAAAATTCAAAGAAGAGAATTTTCTTTTAATACCTCTTTGGAAGTTTTCTTAAAGATATTAATTCCAAAAATCCAAAAAGATTTTGTTTTTAGGTTCTTCTATGAGAAATATAAAAAAATAAAAAATAATTTTTTTTCCTTTTATTGTCATTAGAACTTTAGGACATTGTACATAAAAGAAAAAAAAAACACTTTATCTTTGGTTTATTTTCAGAGTTTCTCCCTTAGGTAATCAAACTGAAATCCAAAAACATTTTTTTGTCGTTTTCATTTCTTGGTTCGAAATCTTTCTTTCGGGATATCAAACGAAAATTCAAAATATCTTTCTTTGGTTCATTCTTTAGATTTCCTTCCTAAAAAAAAAGAATCAAAAAAATATTTTTCTCTTGTAGGATTTTTTCCTTAATAATTTCCCATAAAGTATTTGTTTCAAAAAAGAAAAAAAGGAAAAAATATATGTTCGTTAAGCTTGAGTTTAGAATAGGTTATAGAACATTAAGTCTAGAAAATTCAAAAAAAAGGGGATTTGCTTCTTTTGCTTCTCTTTTCTCATCAGAGTAGTCATTAAGGTAAAAAAAAACAGAAAAAAAAAGAAAAAGAAAAAAGGAGAACGTTAGTTTGTTTACTTTATTCCCGATCTTCCCGAACTACGCAAAGATCTGATTCATGCGGCGTCATGATACGTAGGCAACCTACATAGGGTTCGATCGAATCATTTTTTTTAAAATTAAAAGAAAAAGAAGAAAAAGAAGGGAAAAAGGAAGAAGAAGAGAATGAAGTTGTGGGACGTGAGAAATGAGAGGAAAGAAAAGAGCGATAAGCAAAAGAAAAGAGGAGAAAAGAAATAAAAAACCAAGCGGTGCTAGAAAGGAAAATGAAGAAGGAAATGTAGCAAAAAGAGTGAAATTGGGATGATTCCATATGACCTTCATAATAAGTGCAATAGTAAGAAATAACATAGAATTTAAAGAGCAACAACAACTAGAACAGAGACAAAACAGACCACGGAAGGAAATAAAGCTCAACACAGAGATAACAACCGGGGCGCCATCCAGGATATCATCGTGTAGTCCCAATTACAACTATCCAGTGGATCTCCCGGGATACCGTCCCGTAGTCCATCATCTATGTATCAGAAGGATCTCCCGGGATCCCGTCCCGTAGTCCAACTTTCAATGCGTGAGGGATCTACCGGAATCCCGATCCGTAGTCCAAAAATATAAATACCCAGTACTGGGGGAATCGACCGGGTGCATTCCCGTGTTCCATATAACTGTGCAGGGGGATCTACCGGGAATGTAACCCGTAGTCCCCAAAGTAAATGTGCAGGGGGATCTACCGGGAATCTAACCCGTAGTCCCCAAAGTAAATGTGCAGGGGGGTCTACCGGGAATCTAACCTGTAGTCCCAAAGTAAACAGACAAGGGGGAGCTACCGGAATCCCACATCCGTAGTCCCAATGTAAATACACAGCAGCAGCAAGAAAATATTCAGAGAAGGGAAATTTCATATTAAGGCAACAAATACTTCTAGCCTAGCATGCTGCACAGAGTTCATGTAAACAGATTAAACAATTAAAGCAATTAAATCACTTAGACATGCTTTCCTAAGCTAACAACAAGCTTAATAGTACAAGTAATAAAAAGTAGGAGAAGGAACATACTAATAAGTACTTAAAGAAAACCGGATTTTCAACAATTTGCACAAGTACGCACTCATCACCTCACGTACAAGGCATTTCAATTACCAAATATATCAAACCTAAGGGGAAAGGTCCCCCACACAAGGTTAGACAAGCCACTTACCTCGAACCGACTCAAAATCAACCCGATACCACGTCTTTGCCACGAGTACTCGACTCCAAATGGCCCAAATCTATTATATTCAATTGCATATCATAAATAACACTTCAAGTAACTGATTCTATAATTAAATTCTAAGCTAATACGTGAAATTAGGTAAAATGACCAAAACACCCCTCGGGCCCACATCTCGGAATCGGGTAAAATTTATATTTTCAGAATCCTCCCACTCTCACGAGTCTATGCATAACAAGAACACTGAAATCGGAGTTCAATTGACCCCTCAAATACCTCTTTTAAGGTCTCTTAATCTCAAGCACTAATTACCCATTTTCCCCAAGTTTTTCCACCACTAATTAGGTCATTAATCACATAGAAACGAGTTATGAAGTCAAAAATGTTACCTGCAGTGATTCCCCTTGAATCCCTCTTCAAAAAAGCTTCAAAATCGCCTAAAGATGGAGGAACCTAGGCTAAAAATCCCGGAATAGACCTTTTAAATCATTCTGCCCAGGCACTTAAATCCTTCTTCGCGAACGCGGTCAAAGCCTCACGTTCGCGAAGCACAAAATGACTTTGACCAAAAATCCTCTTACGCGAACGCGACATGCCGATCGCGAACGCGATGCTTCCTCAGACTAACTCTTCGCGAACGCACTACCCCCCTCGTGAACGCGATGAACAACTCGACCTCTAACCCAGCTGACCAATTTCCTCTACGCGAATGCGCTCCCCTTCCCGCGAACGCGATGCACAAACATCCAGCCCTTCGCGAACACGGAGTCTCCCTCGCGAACGCGAAGGCCAAAATCTCAGCCTTCTCCAGCTAACCCTTCGTGATCGCGGATCCCCTCTTGCGAACGCGAAGGTCAAATGTCTGCAACACTGAGCAGCAGATTTCTGCAACTCCAAACTTCATGAAATGGTCCGATTGACCACCCGAAACTCACCCGAGGCCCCCGGGACCTCAACCAAACATACCAACATATCCTATAACCTCATTCAAACTTGTTCCAACCTTCGGAACACTCAAAACAACACTGAAACACCAAATTCGCATCGGATTCAAGCCTACTTTTGATCAAAAACTCAACCAAACCACGTCCGAATAACCTGAAATTTTGCACATACATCCCAAATGACACAACGGAACTACTGTAACTCTCGGAATTCCATTCCGACCCTCGGATCAAAATCTCACTATCGAATCGGAAACTTCAAAAAAATTCAACTTTCGGCATTTCAAGCCTAAATTAGCTACGGACCTCCAAAACACAATCCGAACACGCTCCTAAGCCCGAAATCACCTAACGGAGCTAACATAACCATAAGATTTTTCATTCCGAGGCCGTCTTCACACTGTTCCGACTACTGTCAACTTTCCAACACTTAAGCTCTCATTTAGGGACTAAGTGTCCCAAAACTCTCCGAAACTTAAAACCGAACATCCAGGAAAATCAAAAGAGCAGAAATAAACACGGAGAAAGAAATTAATAGAGGATTAGGGCGTTAATTCTTAAGACGATCGGCCGGGTCGTCACAATTTTAGGGTTTTGTGATTTAGTGATTTAAATGCTCCATGTCCATTCTTCTTTTAATTGTAGTCAAGTTTGTCACTAGCCGTTAAAATTAGATTCTGGGAGCTCATCATGAAGTTGAGTCCTTCTGATTTGTGTCCGGATTTTCACCCTTTCAGTATGTATTTCTTGTTTGATTGGTTTCACTCACATCTATCTGCTTTGTGATGTTTGCCTTAGTTTTTAAATGGTTAGAAATTCCTAGGGTCTTAGTTGAACAATTAGAAACTTAAGGGGTCTGAGAAGAATATGAAACAAATTTTTAGATAAGGCTAGTAGAAGAGGTTTCTAGAACCTGGGGCAGTTGTCCCTATTTGGTTAGCAAGAAAATGCTGAGCCAATAAGGGACAGCCAGCTGTCCCAGGTGGTTAAAAGATGCCTTTTTCAGGCTGAGGGAATATTTCCCTGATTTGGTTTGGAGCACATGGCCTTTTAGGCCTATAAGTAGTACCTTTTTCTTTCACTCATGACACACATTTTCAGCATTATTCTCTGCACCAAAGTTCTGAAAAACACATCAGAAATTCAGACCCTATAAAATACTCAAAGTTTCTGCATTATTTTGTTAAAAATGGTTTAGAATTGTTCCTTGGTTTCTCTCTGTTAGCAAGAACCTCAAAGTTTTCGAAGGACTTCTGGTTTTCTAGTTTAAGATTGGTCTAAGGAGCTGTATATTGCTGTTTGAGCTGTTGATTTACTGATACTTCTTTGCTTGTTGAACTTCTCATTCCCTTTGCTTTGTTTCAATATCCAGGTACTTCTTGTACTTTACGTGATCTTTGAAGTGCAAGCATGTCATTCTATTGGCAATATGTAGCTAAAATTGAAGATCAAATGATCCTTCTAATTTCATTACCATGTCTTCTCAGTTCCTTTATTAGTTTTAGTCTTCTGCAATACTCATGTGGTTTGGATGTGTTTGGATGGCTATTTGTCTAGTAGAAGATGTTATATGCTGAAGGTCTGCTAGTTTGTTTGTAATGAAATATGTGACACTTCAAGTTAGTATAGGTTCCGTATAGTTTATGTTGGCTCATGTACGTTTGAAACACAGTACCTAGCATGTGTATATTTTCAGAGTCGTAACATTGATAGAACAAGTGTATATGTAGTAGTATAGTTAATGAGTAGTTTCACAGATCAATTTCATGTTTCCAGCATCAGTAGCAATATAATAATTTTAAGGTTCATAGCATAGCTTGTTTAATGTTGTAATTTTCATTATTTGCATATTATGTTGTTGCTATACGTGCATTGTAATCAGTGGGCCTCAGTGAGGCCTTAATGTTTGACACATTCCTGCGTAAGCTTGGGGTTGGACCCGGCCCAAATGAAGCTGCCTGGATTGTGACCAGGCTCGTTGGCTTCCAGTCATTCGCATTTCTCTCTTTTAGGCTCAATCTTGAGCCCAATCCTCATCAACATATCCTTCCCTCATAAATAGTTTATTATGAATAATGCAATTGGGCCTACTGATGGCCCAAATCATGACTCCTAGTCAGAGTCGGACCCCTATTATTCAGTTTCTCCTTGGGTCCTACGCCTGGGCCCAATTTTAGAGCCCAGTTGGTGACGACTCCACTCCCTTTTTCTTTAACGCCTGTTTGACAGTGTACTGGGCCGGTATTAGCCCAGTTCTTTGTCCAAAAACTAAAGGCCTGCTTTATATTTCCTTACCCATAATCAATAGTTTTAAATCCAAGATAGTTGTAAGTAGGAATATCCTTAGGCCTAATTAAGTGTAATTCTTTTAAATGGATTGAGGTGTGCCATCCTAATTAAATCACCTATGGCCCTCTTATTAAGCATGATATTTCAGATATCCTAAAATGAATATTCATAGAAAAGCCTTTAGGCGAGATTTATTCTACAATCGTGATTGTGTACACATTCGCGTGACATAATTACGATTCGAAAAACAAAATCGGAGTATCCGTTCGCGCAACTTCGACTAAACATTCTTAATATTAATGAAGCGTTACTAATTGTGGACACGTTCGTGTGACATTATTTTTGACGCGCTAAGCAATTTGGTACACGTACGCGTGACCTGTTTTAAGATAATTTTCTAATTAAAAGAGGTAAATGCACATAGGTTCTAAAATGAGTAATTAGACAATTTGATTAAGCCAAGTATGATCAAAGCGACCGTGCTAGAACCACAGAACCCGGGAATGCCTAACACCTTCTCCCGGGTTAACAGAATTCCTTACCCGGATTTCTGTGTTTCATAGACTCTGAAATAGAGTCAAATTTCCTCGATTCGGGATTTTAAACCGGTGACTTGGGACACCATATATTATCCCAAGTGGCGACTCTGATTTTAAATGATAATCCTGTTTCGATTGTCACTTAAATTGGAAAAGCTCTCTTATACTCCCTTTCGGGGTGGTAAAAAGGAGGTGTGACACTGGGTTAACAGAATTCTTTACCCAGTCTTCTGGTTTTGCAGACTCTAAAACAGAGTCAATTTTCCTCGATTTAGGATTTAAAATAAATGGGTGACTTGAGACACCATATAATTATCCCAAGTGGTGACTCTGAATTAATTAAATAATCCCATTTCAATTAATGTTACTTAAATTGGAAAAACTCCCTATCCATGCGGGTAAAAAGGAGATGTGACAGCTCTGGCGACTCTGCTGGGGAAAATAACCCAGAATCTCTGGTTCAGGGTTCAGAATTCGAGCTTGTCAATGTAATTTTTACTTGTCATTATTAATTGTTGATATTACTGTATTTGTGGGCCTAATGTGCTAATTGCCTCTCATTTACCGCTTTGATATTATTTGAACTATATTAAACTGTCTTCTTACGCCTCCCTTTTGAGTCTTCTAAAAAAAATGGTGCACACGTTCGCGTGGTCCGCTTTTTTGTTAGAGGTTGTACCAAATAGAACGAGGATGGATCAGCCACTAGGCCGGGTAGACTTTCGTGCTCCCGGTACGTCGCTCCCACCTCGGCTCAAGTTGTCCGCTTGGGTAAGCCATGTCTAGAACACATCCCCAGGTTTAAACCTATAATAACAAAATATCATGCCGGATCCCTAGTAGGAACGTTTGTTTGCATCACGTGCATTTGACTTTGGAGACTCAACACAGGGGTTGGGTCCGTCTAGGATAGGTGTACCCGAAATAAAAGACCATCCTGATGCATCTTACGTGCTATTTGTACATTTATTTGCTTCGGTGTTCATGTTGATCGGCTAGGGAAAGAAAATCAAGAGAAAAACCAAGAGTGAGGTAGGAGAGAAATTAAGCCCTGTTCTGAAACCCCCAGTATTTGAAAAATGTCCCGAAACTATGCCGAAAATTTTCAAAAAAAAATGATGAAAATTGAATAAAAAAAGAGTCATTTCAAAATGAGTCAATATCATGTTTTCCCGGTCATGTCAAAACTGGCCGAACTAGGCGGGTCTGATTCTCACCGGGTGTGAGATACGTAGGCAAACCGCATCGGTTCCGGCCCCCAATTTTCAAAAATCCAAAAAAATAATTTCCTTTAATTCCTTCTTTAGAAGATCCGAATAAAAAAAATTTGAAACCAAAAATATTTTCTTTCATTTCAAAAGTCTTTCATTCGAAAAGAAAATCAAATCAAAATCCCAAAAATATTTTCTACCTTTTTTTAGAAGTCTTTTTCCCAAAAAAATGAAAAAAGCATAAATAAAAAACCAAAATTCCAAAAAAATATATTTTCTTTCTTCTTTAGAAGTCTTTCTTTCAAAAGTTTTGAAAAAAAAAAATCATCAAAAAAAAATGCAAAATCAAAATCAAAAAATATTCTCATTCTTCTTTCGAAAATTGAAAAGAAAATTCAAAATTCTGAAATGTTTTCTTTTTTCTTTGGAAATATTTATTTCATAAATTTAAATTAAAATCCAAAAATCATAAAATATTTCCTTTCTTACTTTAGAAGTTTTTCTTTCGAAATTCACAAAAAAAAAATATTCGAAATTAAAAAAAATGAAAAATATTTACTTTTTTCTTTAGAAGTCTTTCTTTTCAAAAATTTTTAAAAAAAAATCTATATTAAAAATTATTTTTTTCTTCTTTGTAAGTCTTTCTTTCGAAAATTAAAAAAGACAACAACAAAAAAAAAAAGAAGCAAAGTCCACAAAAAAAATGAGTTAGTTTGTTCCCTTTATTCCTGATCTTCCCGAACTACGCAAAGATTTGGTTCATGCGGCGTCATGATACATAGGCAACCCACATCAGGTTCGATCGACCATTTTTAAAATTCAAGATCCAAAAGAAAAAATTTGATAAGAATTGACTGAGCCCATTCTAACGTGTTCTTTGTTATGAATGGATAGAAAGTTTGAGGTGGTCGGTTTGTGGTAAGATAACAACACAATCCAAAGAAAACTGACAACTGATATCAAAGTTGTTACGAGTGCTCAAGAGGCTCAGAGTCAGAGGGTTCAACAAGATTCTACTGTGGTTGAGGAAAATGGAGTATTGAAGCAGCAAATGACCGAAATGTGTCAATTATGGGCCAATGGTCAAGGACCGCCCTTTTCTATTCATGGTTTCCCAGCGTTCACACCCATCTCGACTACTACCACTCAGGTCTCATTATCAGATCAATCCTATCCACCTGGGTTCAGTCTTTATCCCAACTATACTACTACAGCTGGAACTTCTGTTGCGCGCTCCCAAAGTGTGCCATTGACAACCAATCAGACAACCACTACTGTTATGCCCGTCTTCACCATCCCACAACCGACGGTGGTGTAGAGGAAAACTCATGTGTCACAATCTGCTACCCAACAAGAACAGTACCACTCTCCTGTGTACCACTTGTACCTATTTGGTCTTCCTGCAAAGATTGAGAAGCCTGCCCAAAAGATGGCACAGGAAGAAATGACCCACGGAGTGAAAAGCTTAGAACAACAGTTGAAAAACATGCAAGGGTTGGGAGGTCAGAAGAGTATTGCCTTCAAGGATCTATATATGTTCCCCGATGTTCGTTTTCCACTTGGTTCCAAAACTCCCAAATTTGAAAAGTATGATGGACATGGAGATCCCATAGCCCACCTGAAAAGGTATTGCAATCAACTAAGAGGTGCAGGAGGAAAGGAACAATTACTAATGGCTTATTTTGGGGAAAGCCTTACGGGAGTAGCCTTCGAATGGTTTATGGATCAAGACACATCTCGCTAGTTTGTATGGGATGACATGGCCCAGGCCTTTTTCAAAATACAACATCGACATCGCCCCACACCGCAATTCCCTTTCAAACCTGAAGAAGAAACCAACTGAAAGTTTCAGGGAATATGCCATTAAATGGAGAGAGCAAGCGGCTAGTGATAAGCCACCCATGGATGCCCACGAGCTAATCACTATCTTCCTTCATGCTCAAGAGCCAGATTATTTTCAAAACATGATGTCCGCAGTGGGCAAATCCTTCTCGGAAACAATCAAGATTGGGGAAATGGTTGAGAACGGTCTCAAGACAGATATAATTATAAGTCAAGCAGTTCTCAAACCGCAACTCTGGCTGTCCAGATTGAATCTGATAATTTTAGTGACACGAATGAGAAGGATGAAGAAACCATGATGACATCAGGGTCGAGAAGAGGTACCAGGAGAGCATCTCGAAGGTATGACCAGCCTCGTCTGGTTTCCGATGATTCCTCTGAGCACTACTATCCACCCCAGAACCCGCAATACCCTGTTGCTCCACCTCAGTATATTTTCCAGCCACCAAAACACCCTAGAAGGCGAGCACGAGCATCACAAAATCTCCACCAGCCTCCACAAAATTTTCAAGTGCCCTATAACCCACATCCAAGCCAGGGGTATAAAGGGGAACAAAGGCTGAAAGATAATTTTACATCAATAGGAGAGTCCTATACAAGCTTGTTTGAGAAATTAAAGCATTATGACATGATTGCACCACTTCCTCCAAATTATCTGGACCCACGTGCAAGAATCTTTGACCCTTCTAAAAGGTGTGAATACCATTCCAATTCCCAGGGGCATAATGTTGAAAGCTGTCGGGATTTTAAAAGAGAAATAGAAAGGATGATCCTGGAAAAACTGATCGAAATTGGAGAAGGCCCTGGTGATTCTGATGAACGAATTTGTGGCTAAATGTCAGGCTTAGCAATTGAAAATTCATTCCCTCCTCACTAGGAAGGAATCTTGGTAGCTTGTTTTGATATTTTTTCTATTATCTGGGTTATTTCAGGGTTGTGATCCATAGTTTATTTGTTTTATTGAGTCAAACCCTTCTATCCCTCCATTTTGTTTGTGTGAGTCTTGTCGGTCTGTTCTGTTGCTATTTTCATTATCCGGATTATTTTAGGGTTGTAACTCGAATTTAAGATTGTTTGTCTTGTTGTCCAACCTTTCCATCCTTTGCTTAATGAAATACAGTTTGTCCTTTTATGTCATTATGTGCTTAATCCTTTTCCTGCTAGTTCTAGTGACATGACATGCATGCAAAATTTGTGGCCAGATCTTAGGAAACTGATTTAGTATTGAATTGGATAACTGAGAACAAGACACTTTTGAGGAAGAATAAAGAGTTGAAACACTTTGGAATTAAGCTCGAGTAAAATTCATGTGGAACTAGAATAGTCATACCCGTGGAGGTTAATGATCTTTACCTTTGAATCGTTGTGAAGGTCGGGTTCGAGGAAATCATTTGAAGTTTGGTGGAAAGTTTGACATTAATGGATGGAAAGTGTTCTTTGACCACGACACACCAAGAAGACAGACATGCGCATCAATGCTGTGATCACAAAGGATACTATGATTGGCGTTCTTGAGGTTGTGAGGCCCTTTTTCTGTTATCCAAACACTTTATACCCTTTGTTACCCCTTTTGAGCCTGTATTATTTTCTTTGACTACCGTCTTTTGGAATCAAGTTTAAAGTCAAAACTCTAAAAAATAAAAATAAAAAATGAACGAAATGAAAAAAAAAGAAAAAAAATGTCCATGCCCCAAGAGTGCAAACTGGGGTAGCTCTTAGAAAGTTCGAATGAGAAAAAAAGAAAAAAAAGGAAAAACAAACAAAAAAAAAAGAAAAGGAAAAAAAAGGATGAAAAAAAGAGAGAGAAAGAAACAAAAAGAAAGATGAAAAATATTTAGGTCAGATGTTTGATCCTCAGTATCTGGAACTGGGGCAAAGATTTTATTTTACTTTTGAATGAGTCGATTCCAAGAGTTGTAAGTCTACAACCCCTCATCTTGAGTTTACTTTGAGCCTTCATGCCGACCCTTCTTTCCAACCCTATCCAAAACCTTCCAAATAAAGACCTCCCGATATGCCTTCAAGAATGCCAAGAGAAGCATGCTATGAGCAATGGTTGTCACACGACATAGAACACTGTCAAGTTGCTCACACAAGAAGGCAAAAGAAAAAGAAAAAAAAAAGAAAAAGAAAAAATAAGTGAGTCTTACTAGTGAAAACCCTCACAGGCACTGTAAGGCGATGATAAGAAGAGATATCTAAATGAGAGAGACTTGTTGGTGAAAACCCCTCGAGGCACCACTATTCGAATGTGAGTCGTGAAGCTGATGCAAAGGATTGGCACAAACAAGCCCGACTTCAAAGGTCATAGGAATGGTAAATGGAAGGATTAGATCAGTTTGATAGATCGGCCACTAAGTCCAAAATGCATGTCATAATTCATTAAGGCTAGCTATTGAAAAAAAGAAAAAAAGAAAAAAAAAGATAACTCTTCCCTCTTTCCTTCCCGACAGGGGCATTTGTTGTTAATATTGTTTCTTTGCATCATTTTGTCCCTTCACTCTGAGTCGGTCCTTGTCAAAACAAGCAAGAAAAGATTTCAAAATTTGCTACCTACTTTTAAGTTGCAAAAGTAAATTTTGTCAGCACACTCAGTTGTTACTGTCAACATGCCTTGAAGATCCATGTAAAGGCTCCCCCCAAAAGACTCTTCTCAGCCTTTTTGGCGCAAGCAAAGTTAACCTGTGATTCTCTCTTACAGACAGATTACTCAAAAAGAAGGAAGTCATTCGAGATATCAGAAAAGGTCACCTAATCAAAGATCTCCATTTGGGATAAGGTTGATTGAGCCACAAATATAAATGGTACTGGGTGTGAAACAATCAGGGTTGATGCAGAGCAAAAGTCTATTGAGACTGACTCAAGCTGATTGAGCAAAAGCCAAGCTGCCAAAGACATCAAGGCCACAAACCGACCACCACCTTTTAAAACTGACAAAGTTTTCTTTGTTTGAAACAGGAGCAAAGCAGTGCAAGGAAAGTGGTTCAAAAAAAAGGAAGAAGAAAAAGAGATAAATCAAAAGAAGAGAAGAGTTGACAAAAGGGGAGTTTCTCAAATCTTTTCCTTTATCTGTCTTGCTAGTGTGCATAAAGTTTTGCCATTGCTCTTCATATTTTCCTCCTAGGATAAAAAGTCCTAGTCTGATGGAATTTCCTCCCAAAAAAAAACCTAGTCTGATGAATCTTTCTCCTAGGATAGAAATCTTAGTCTGATGAATTTTCTCCTAAGATAAGAAACCTAGTCTGATGAATCTTTCTCCTAGGATAAACATCTTAGTCTGATGAATCTTTCTCCTAAGATAATAAGAAAAAAAACCCTAGTCTGATGAATCTTTCTCCTAGGATAAACGTCTTATTCTGATGAGTCTTTCTCCTAAGATAAGAAAACCTAGTCTGATGAATCTTTCTCTTAGGATAAAAGTCTTAGTCTGATGAATCTTTCTCCTAAGATAAACAACCTAGTATGATGAATCTTTCTCCTAGGATAAACGTCTTAGTCTGATGAATCTTTCTTCTATGATAACAAAAAAATAAAAAAAAACCTAGTTTGATGAATCTTTCTCCTAGGATAAATGTCTTAGTCTGATGAATCTTTCTCCTAAGATAAGAAAACCTAGTCTGATGAATCTTTCTCCTAGTCTGATGAATCTTTCTCCTAGGATAAAGGTCTTAGTCTGATGAATCTTTCTCCTAAGATGCAACCTAGTCTGATGAATCTTTCTCCTAAGATAGAAAACCTAGTCTGGTGAATTTTCTCCTAGGATAGAAATCTTAGTCTGATGAATCTTTCTTCTAAAATAACCAAAAAAAAACCCTAGTCTGATGAATTTTCTCCTAGGATAAACATCTTAGTCTGATGAATCTTTCTCCTAAGATAGAAAACCTAGTCTGATGAATTTTCTCCTAGGATAGAAATTTTAGTCTGATGAATCTTTCTCCTAAGATAACAAAAAAAAAGGAAACCTAGTCTGATGAATTTTTCTCCTAGGATAAACATCTTAGTATGATGAATCTTTCTCATAAGATAAGAAAACCTTGTCTGATGAATTTTCTCCTAGGATAAAAATCTTAGTCTGATGAATCTTTCTCCTAAGATAAAAAACCCTAGTCTGATGAACTTTCTCCTAGGATCGAAGTCTTGGTCTGATGAATCTTTCTCCTAAGATAACAAAAAAAAATACCTAGTCTGATGAACTTTCTCCTAGGATAGATGTCTTAGTCTGATGAATCTTTCTCCTAAGATAGAAAACCTAGTGTGATAAATTTTCTCTTAGGATAATTAAAAAAAAAGAGTTTGGATTTTAAAAAAAGGATCATTTGTTCATACCCTCAGAAAACAAGCGTTGGGGCAATTTATTTTCAAAAAAAAATGTTTTATCTTTTAAAAAAAAATCAAAAAAATCAGTCGCATATTAGCATAGGATACACCAATCCCTAACTGTGTTTTCCAACATAAGGTACGCCAATCCTTAGTTGAGACATCTTTTTGACAAAAGGAACACCATAAAAAAACACAAACAAATCATCATGATCTTTTCAGGGTACACCATTCCCGACCTTTTATTTCTTTCAATAAAGAAGTAGTTTAGAATTTCGTTACAATAATTCACGAAATTTTTCTAGTGAAAACTGGGGCAGAAAATTTTTGTTCGTTTGTTTGTTTTGGTGTCTGAGCTAACCTCGAGACACAGGGTTCGAGATGACCAAAAGAAGAAGTCTCAATCCGTAATAAAAGAAAAAGAAGAAAAGAAAAAGAAGTGAAAGTGCAGAAGCGGGGAAAAGATGTAGACTGCTCAAGACATGATTGAAGTCACAAGCTTTGCATGTCCCGCCTTGATCCGAAAAGCTGAAAAGAATGAACTAACACCTGTAGCTAGCAAGCATCAAGATTCAGATTAGAGTCTGCGTGATGAACCAGCCAAGACTCAAGATCAAGCTTTAAAAGACTCATAGATAGGAATCTTGTAACTCATAGCTGATAGGCTTGTTTAGTTCCTTTAGATTTTGATGTAATAACAGGGCCGTGGACCAGAGCCTCGACGGAACCTCACTCGACTCTCGAACTCGGTATTCCATCATTCTCCTTGAACTACACACGACCTGATTCCCTTATAACCCAGGATATGTAGGTTGTCCAAAACCAGGACTCGGTTGCACCTTTTTCTTTTATTTTCTTCCTCTTTTGAATAACGAGATGGTCAAAATTAGTCACACGGCTCACATTATCTTTGCCTGAAACCTCTTCATATTTCCAAGCAAAGAGGGGCAGCTGTGAGTACCTAATTTTTGACCATGTCTGGTTTTTGCACTCACTTTTTAGTATTTAAATAGATTTTAAGTTTAATTTTAATATTTTGATTTTATTTCACCTTTTATAGGTTTATTTTAGATAAATTGATAACTACAAAAAGAGTAACATATTTTTAGAGTATTAGTTTTATTTTCATTTTACAAAGAAAGAAAAGTTTGAACAAAAAAAAAAGAGGATGTAATTTTATTTAGCTTAGTTTACTTTTAAGTGAGAGATTTTGAGAAATAAATATTGAGTGTAGTAATTTTAGCTTGCTTTTATTTACTTATTTAGTAGGAGTAAATTTTTTTTAGTAATTATCAAGAAAAGAAAAAAGAGCAAATGAAAAATTGTCACATGGCAAAAGATTCTCTCTTATCATCTGATAATTAATACACATGCACTTTCCTAGCAATTTCCTACAAATAACAGCTACCCTAGACAATCATACTCCAAATCCTTATCTCTTCCACCAATAAATTCCCAAAGCTATATTATAAATTAGAAGAAAACATACAAAAGGAGGGGGAACCTAAAAACGACAGATCCCCAATTCCCCAAAGCTACAACCTAACGCCCCCTTTTTGGAGAATCATCTCCTTTCTGACTCAAAGAAAGCAACGGCATCCATCTTCCACTTTCATAAAGAAAAAATTAACCACGAAACCAAGCAAGATCACCCAAAGTCTGTCGGCTCTGCTAGATCACTGTCTTGCCGGCGTTTCGCCGGAATTTCACCATCTTCGACCAACTCAATCGATTAGAATCCGTTCGAGTTTGTTGATTCCGGCTCGAGCTTCCCGGTCCATAGCTCGTAATTTCAAGCAATAAAGGCCCGTTTGATTTTTTTAAGCAATAGAGGTGCATCTCTACCCCTTTTACTTAATCTGAACTTTTGGATTTTTACTCTAGTTCTTTAGAATTTTTAAATAAATTTAGTATTGGTTTGTTGTTGGATGCCATACCTTTTTCAATCATTTGCTTGTCAACCAAGCACCTAATCTTCGTATCCCAGGAAAATAGTGGTTTACAAATCAAAACATAAACTGTGTTATCACGAGAATGAATCCTAAACTACTGGTACCAAATGGATGCTTTCTTATTCCTATGTTAATTACGTAGAAAATTTTCTCTAATATTCAATTTTATTTTATTATGTTTTGTAAGAGTTCCCAATTTTGTTGTTATTTTCTTAGTTTAATGATAGGTGTGTGTTGTTGACGGGAATTTATGAAAGAAATGTGTTGATTTGGTTGCCTTATTGAATTGTTTAAGTGAAACGTTTCCTTGCTTTTGCACGGTTCCCAACTTGATACAACCAGAGGATCCTTTATATTTTATTGCATACTTACATTGGTTATACCATATCATCTTTTATTTGTTCCATTCTAATATTCTAGTTTTGCTTTATTGGCTTATTGAAGTTGATTATTCCCAATTTTTATGGATTTTATGTTGGGTTGAAACAATAGAATAGCGGTGTGCATAGTTATTTTAATATGTAATTGGCTAGCCAAGGCACTTTGTAGTTAATCATTCTATAACTAACCGAATCAATGAAAATTCAAAAATCTTTTAATTCACTAGTGCTCCGTTGTACTTTTATACTCGGGCACCTATCCTCAATAATCTCAAAGTTTAGAAAATAGTTAGTTAACTCTTGAATATTCGTAGGATGCTTTAGGCGCGCTCTTAAATCTATTATCATGACTTTGATACGTTCGCATGACATAATTATGCGTTCCAAAATTAAAACCATAGTATGCATTCGCGCAACTTCGGGCGAAACAATCTTACTATTAATAAAGCGTGACTAATTGTGTACACGTACGTGTGACATAATTCTTGACGCGCCAAACGAGACGAGTACATGTATGCATGACTCTTTTTCTAGATAATCCCATAATGCCATAATTCAATAATTAAAAGCAGTAAAGGCTAAAATGCACGTAGTTTTAAAATACGTAATTAAACAATTCATTAGGTCAGGTATGAATAAAGAGACCGTGCTAAAACCACGAAATTCGGGAGTGCCTAACACCTTCTCCCGGGTTAACAGAATTCCTTACCCGGTCTTCTGGTTTTGCAGACTTTAAAACAGAGTCAATTTTCCTCGATTTGAGATTTAAAATAAACGGGTGACTTGGGACGCCATATAATTATCCCAAGTGGCGACTCTAAATTAATTAAATAATCCCATTTCGATTAATGTCACTTAAATTGAAAAAACTCCCTATCCCTACAGGTAAAAAGGAGGTGTGACAGGGTTGTACATTCTCTCCCTCTTAAACAAACGTTCGTCCTGGAATATGCCAAGAGTCTTTCCAAAACTATTAAATCACTGTATAAACTCACCATACACATACACACCGATGATCCCACGTCACCTCAAACTACATAAGCCCAACAACATCATCTCAACCGAATATAACTCCTTCCACTCATGCCGATAAGCCTTTGAATCAAATTTCCATATCCATCAAGGGCCCTATCATCACACAACACACTGCAAATGTTATACCCCATGCTTTCATACGTAAGAGTACGTCGTAAGCCAATTGATGTAAGCTCGAAAATGAAATCATATTTGAGAGTACACAAAGTAAGTTAATCATGATACCTTGGAGGTTACAAATATTTAAGATCATAAACTGCAAGTACCAAGAGGCTTGGAAGGCTTAGAAGCTAAACAAGTTGAAGAAAATAAGTTTTATCGAAATGGCAAGTCGGGAATGTTACAACCCATACTTTTGGGATGATACCAGGGTGATTAACATGATAAATATGTGATATTATGAGGTATTATAGTCGTATTATAGTCGTGTGTTAGGTTTTGAAGTCAAACGAGTTAGGAAACAAAAGTCGACAAAAGTTGTCGCACGTTACTTCAATTCAGGTCTAATATTACTGAGATTTTCTCTCAATACATTTAGAAATACAGGGTGATCCACCTATCAAATTGAAAATCTATGAGTCTAGTTTCCAACGCATTAAACTATTTGTCGATACGACATCGGAGTGGAGAGATATTTGCGTTTTCACGAGACTATGCAAGCAGCTCCCTTTGGGACCCACAAGGTCGGTTGAGGATTATCTTGATATATAAAGTTGTAGCCTTTGTATCTAAGGCTCATTCCACCCAACTTAGACCTAAAATGTCTCTCTATACATCCTAAATACATCCTTATGATTTTGAAGAAATTCCATTGTCTGCAACTCAAAATCAAGAGGCGAACACATTAACGCGATCCTTACGACTTAGGTAAGACTTTGTCGTCCTCCATTCTCCTTATTACTCGTGTTTTCGAAAGAGATTCATGGATATGGAAGCTTTTCAGCCTGTATTTTAGTTATACAATCATAAGGAAGGTTTTGGATCAAAGGGAACAAGGTTTAGAAGCAAGAACACAAGAGGTATGTAGAGTTTTTCGTTTCATTTTCGGCATGATTTGGTTAAACTATGTTCTAGCCTTTCTTGTTGATCTTTTAAGGGTTGTTCAAGGTAAATATCAGCATCTATTGTATCCTTGTATATTATTCAATTCCATATGTGAATTATGGAAGAAAATAGTTTAGGTTGGAACTTCAAAACACAACAAAAACGAAAGGGCAAATCGCCAAATTGGCCTATGCCATCCGGACTTCCGTTTGTTTCGTTCCTTTGATGTTTTTATGTATACCTAACCCCCATATGATACTAATAACTTCATTTATGATCATATAAGCTTACTTGTCACGTTTTAATTCTTATATTATTCCTAAATCATATTTAGACTTTCACGTCACATATTAGTCACTATGAGTCGACATTACATTCACAATTCCATTTTATCGATCGTTTGACACTATTGTGAATAACTGGATCTCCTTTAGATTGATTTTACCATCTTGGCCTGGTATCCATTTCCGTATATATTGTGGTTCTTGCTGTTGTTTTTGGGGATCATCCAGTTTTAGGGGTAACTCTGCCGAAATTTTAGAAATTCGAAGAGTTGGACAAATCTTGAGTTCCTTGGTTCTAAATTGATTATAGAGGGATCCTAATGAGTTAATTAGCCTTAATATCTCATGTACATAATCAGTTTCTTCCTAAAATGGGGATAGTCTCCTCTGTCCAACTTATGGACGACAAGCGTCAGATTACGCTTGTGATTTCGTTTATGGTTTTCTTCATGATCTCTTGAGTCCTGTCACGACCCAATTTCCCCTCTGTTGGGTTCCGTGACGACACCTAGTCTTAAGGACTAGGTAAGCCTAATATTTATAGAAGAACAACAATAATAATTAACATCTTAAAATTTCTGGAATGAATCTTTTATACAATGAGCATATTCCCGAAACCCGGTAGTACAAGTCATAAGCTCTACAAAGTTAGCTGCCATTTCTAGATAAACTGCTTGGAAATGAGTGAAAACAGTTGAACACAAGTAAGAAGGTGACTCCGAAGCCTGCGAACGCAGCAACAGGTTTACCTTGAGTCTCCTCAGCAATGGTCCGCACAACTACTAACGATCGACACCTGGTTCTGCACAGCAAAAATGTACAGAAGAGTAGCATGAGCATACCACAGCGGTGCCCAGTAAGTATCAAGACTAACCTCGGTGGAGTTGTGACGAGGAACAGTCAAGACACCTACCGGTCTAATAAACTGTACAAATATAAGCATAGGAACAGCGGAACATGATGTATACATATAAAGACTACACACTATGGGCTAACAATACAACAATCAAAGTAAGGGAAGAAAAACATCAAGTAACAGTGGAAAAACCATAATAATGACATAGAAGAGCGAGCGGAATCACAAACCCAAAACCTAAATCACAAATACAGTAAAGGTAAGCAATAACTCAGAACCTACGACAGTGTTCACATTAAGTCTTAGCCAACAGACTCCACGAAATACCGAACCTCGGACAACTTACAGCTCACGGGTCCCAATACCTGAACCCTAACACTTGGCATCATGTGCCCCCATCACAACTCATGGTCACGCTGATAACTCACTTACAAACTAGAGCTACTCTCACATATATGACAAGTAGACGAGGGTGTACATCTATACTCAGAAAATATCAGGAGAGCTTCATATCCAATGGGAGTGTTCAACTACGTGTATGCTTGTGCAAGTGCTTTAACATAGTTCCTACTAGCTTATAAGCATAAGGAAAAGAACGGACGACACGTAAGATATTTTCGCACAACTTTCACGAGATAAAACTCATACAGGTAAGCATATCACAACACAATATAAATCAACAAGAATGCCCCCAGTCCATCATAAAAAATCCCTGACATGGCCCACCTTGTCTCGCCACGTGTGCAAATAATAACATAATAAGTACCCGCCTTGTTTCACCACACGTGCATCATAATGTTCCCACCTTGTCTCGCCACATGCGCAACCCACATATAAGCATATATATATATATATATATATATATATATATATATATATATATACATATCCCACCTTGTCACGCCGCATGTGAAATATATCTCAATAGTAGCAATAGCACGATAGAAACCTCGTGCAACCCCATAATAATAACCGCACGGCAGAAACCTCGTGCATCACAATATCAACAACCACACGGTAGAAACCTCGTGCTCCACCACAACAAGTACCACATCAACAATGACATTATTACAAGAACACAGCAAGTAAATCAACTTGAGAACTTTCGATAACAAGGAGACGGTAAAACTAGCTCACAAGGAATAACCACAATAGAGAATACTAAGCGTAATAAGAACAGCTCCACAAGGGAGAAAATAATGTGAAGCAACGATCCCACAATATGTAGTTCAACAACAAGGAAGCTAACACGAATCAAATAATTCCAAATAAGGAAATGTCAACTAAATATAGGAAGCTAACACGAATCAAATAATTCCAAATAAGGTTGGGCAAATTACAAAGAATATACAACAATTTCAATTAAGGATGAGCAGCGGGAAGATAATCATAACCTCAATTAAGACTAAACAATTACATGAGAGATAATAATGGTTTCCAATAAAGACAAGCAGTTATGAAAGATAGCATGACGATAGAAGAGGTAAAAATCTTCAATTAAGCAAAATAAGAGTCAAATAGGCAATAAGAATGAATCATAAAGCAATTAATTCCAATTGAAGGATGTAGAGGTGAAACTAGTAAATGGAAGCTCAATCATATCAAGAACAACTTCATACTCAGTGAATACAAGGACCTAAGAACTCTAAAAGGACAACTTCCCATATATAAGTCGGAACACGCACTCCTCACCTCACGTACACGGACTACAATCAACATAGAAGACTCGAATCCTAAGGGAAAGTCTCCCACACGAGGTTAGGCAAGATACTTACCTCAATCCGGCCAATTCAATACTCAATTTTGCTTTACCTTTACCAATTCATCAACGCTCGGCTCAATCTAGCCAAAAACGACTTGAATAAATCATACAATGCAAGAGAATAAAATTTCAATTGATAAAACTATGATTCTTATACAATTTGCAAAAAGTCAACAAAAGTCAACTCCCCGGGCCCGCACCTGGGAACCCGATAAAATTTACAAAAACCGAACACCCATTCACCCGCGGACCCAAATATGCAATTGGTTTTGATATCCGACCTCAAGTCGAGGTCTAAATTCCCAAAATTTTAAAATCCTAATCTCTACCCAAAAATCCCAATTTTACCATGAAAACTCTAGATTTTTGGTTGAAATCTTGTTAAAAGTTGTTAAGGAATGAAAGGAATTAGTTAGTGATCACTTACCAATGATTTGGAAAAGTTTGGGTCTTTGGAAAATCGCCTATGGAGGTTTAGGGTTTGAGAAAGTTGAAAAATGGGTGAAAATCCCGTCAAAAATATCACTTAACAGGCATCAGATGTCGCATTTGCGACCCAGGGTTCGCAATTGGGAACCCTCGCAATATGAGAACAAGGCAGGTCTGGTAGAAGACACATTTGCGACAAAACGTTCGCATTTGCGAACTGGGCATCGCAATTGCGATGAAAAAGTTCGCACTTGTGACCACACCAGAAACCAGTAATTTTTTCCGGCACGAAAATGAGCATAACTTCCTCATACGATGTCCAAATTCGATGATTTTTTTTCCTATGGCTCTGTAATTTCGATATGGATGTAATGATTCAATAAAAACTGAATTCGGATCTCATTTGCTCAATATGGTATCATTTTTTGCTTGAAGAAACGACGATGAAGCATCCAAAAACAAGCGCAACATAGCCTAAACCTATCCGAAACTCACCCAAGCCCTCGGGGCTCCAAACCAGACATGCACACAAGTCTAAAAATATCATACGGACTTTCTCGTGCGATCAAATCATCAAAATAACATCAAAAACTATGAATTTTACCTCAAAACTCATGATTTTCTAACTTTTCAACCGGACATCCAAATCACGTCAAATCAATTCCGATTCTCACCAAATTTCACAGATAGGACGTAAATAGCATAACAAACTTGTACTGGGCTCTAGAACCAAAATACGGGCCCAATACCAACGAGTTCAAACATTAATTCATTTCTTTGTTTCCTTTAAAAACCAGCACAACAATTTTCTTCAAAAATTGTTTCTAAGGCTAGGGACCTCGGAATTCAAATTCCGGGCATACGCCAAAGTCCCATATTTTACCGCGGACCTCCCGGGATTGTCGAAACACAGATCCGGGTCCGTTTACCAAAAATGTTGACCAAAGTCAACTAAAAACCAAGTTTTAACTCTAGAAATTACTATTTTTTCATATTTTCACATAAAAGCTTTCCGGTTTCACGCCCGAACTTCGCACGCAAGTCGATACACATAATATAAAGCTTCTCAGGACCTCAAATTGCCAAACCGGATGCAATTGCTCAAAACGACCAGTTGGGTCGCTACATCCTCCTCCACTTAAACATTGTCACTAGATCGTTCCACTCTTCTTTGATCCTTCTTATCCTAGGGATTGGAATCTGTCCGCTGTACTCGTCCTCATATAGCAGTGTCCTCGTCCATAAAGGCATATACTGGATCAACCCAAACTGTTTGAGAACTCGCAAGGGTGAGCATGGTTAGATGCCATCAAGTCCGATCGGCTCAATGAAGTATTTTTTAGGAATACTTAAGATTGCCCTCCCACCTAACCATGACACCTTTCAATTGACCCATTCTCCACTTAGATTAGTTAGCAGTTCCCTCCACTCTTCTTGTCCATGTGGGGAGACCCAATGTCTCATCCTCTCGTTGTGGTTGCGGATCATGTTGCTGACGCCCACAAAGTAGTCAATGGTGGCCTCTCGCTGGAAGAAATGTTTTGTGGCCCAAATCTTAAGTAGCAAGTTACAACCCTTAAAATAATCATACCCCCGTGCACATGCAGATAAAGCCCTTAGAATCTTAGCTAGCACCATCGGCACAAGAGTAGCTTGAACGATATCATGGAAGGTCGCCAGAACCACGGGTAGTAAGTTGATGTTGATTCGACCCCTTATCTGCGGGAAGATCAACAATCCCAACAGTGCCAATGAGAAGTGATAGGCCTGAGACTCTCCCACGTTGCTTGATCACACTGAAATTCACCCAAGTACCACTCATAGCTTTCACAATGTCCGAACCTATAGAACAGCTGATCTAGGCTCACCCATCTGTCCTTGATATTTCTTGGACCTCGACTGTTAGCTAGACCTAAAGCATCCAAGAACCTGTAACCGGGCGTAGTGACTGGTAGTATTGGTTTCCTCCTGATGAATGGCAGCTCCGTGAAACTAGTAACTTCTTCCAATGTCGTTACTAACTCACAATCAGCAAACTTGAACACCGCCTTAGCCGGATCCAAGAACTCTATCAGCAGGAAAGTGAGCACCATGTCTGCTCGGATGTTTAGCAAAGCGGTCAGTGCCCCTAGGTGTGTCAGAATCTCATCTCTGTGTTCCCCGCGGATGTTCTTCCACCACTGCTTCTACTTGTGGGGCGCTCCCATCACCATGTTGATCTCGGGGATGTTTCGATTGATTTCCATTTTTGAAATGGGTAAAGAAAGGTTTCAGTAAGTGTTTGTTTTGGATCTTTAAATGTCTCGTCAGGTTTATTCGTCTTTCCACAGAAGTCATGTCGTTGGGTGCATGACCCGTTGACATTAAGGTGGTTTTCCTAATTGTGTGTCGATGCCAAGGACCGACTCACCTAAGGTTTATGCAATATGACCTATTTTTGCTAGAGTTGGAGTGTTTCCTACTTTTAAGTTGGACTGAAGACTGCGAGAAGTTATGTCAGTTGACGTGACAAAGCCATTCTCTCAAAGTAAAGAGTTTTGAAAAGAAGGTTCGGAGGGGTGTATAAGACAACCCTCCCGTGCCATTGTGTGTGATATTGTACGGCCAAGACTCTATAGAAGGAAATGTGATGTGATAACTAGGGATTCTAGTTCATTTTACACTCCTTTTTACTTGAGTTTTGATGAAAAAAATGTATACAAATAGTCCCAAAGGTTTACATGTTGTACTTGTTTGCAGGGTTTGGTCAAGAAAGTGACAAGAGGTCAAAAACCAGCTCAAAAAGCAGTGAAACCTGCACAAGTACCAAGAACAGGTCAAAGCACAGCTGCAACAAACCCACTGCGGCCGCAATCCATTTAGTGTGGTCCGCAGTGAGGAGATTCAGAGAGGTGCAGATTTTGGAAGCTCAAGCACTGCGGCCGCCATCCATTTAGTGCGGACTGCAGTAGCCTCACCGCGGCCGCAATCCGTTTTATGTGGTCTGCGGTGCAGAGATTCAGAGAGTTGGAAAATTGGAAGTTGGAAGCCACTGCGGCCGCAAGCCATTTTGTGCGGACCGCAGTGAAGCCACCGCGACCGCGGTGCATTTTCTGCGGTCCGCGGTTGCCAGATTCAGAGACTCAAAAGTCAAGCTAAAAAGCCTCACCACGTCCGCGGTGCATTTTTCGCGGTACGCGATACCTCCGCAGGGGTATTTTTGTCCAGAAAATTTGTCCTTGTATAAATAGTTCTTTTTCAGATTTTTAGGGTATCTAACTTTTAGTTGAGCACGTGAACGGCGATTTTAGACTATTTTGAGTAATTTTATAGTGGGTTTATCATTGAAACTTTAATTCTTAGCTTGTAAACATATTATATGGGTTATTCTTCATCTAATTATCAATTTTCTTCCATTATAATGAGCAACTAGACCCATTAGCTAGGGTTGTCGCTCAACCCTAGTGTGGGTATTTGATGGGTCTTGTGCTTTAAGGCTTAGATGTTTATGGGTGGTTGATATTTGGACTGATTTGTGTTTTCTATATTGGATTAGTGGTTGCAAATACTAATGAGTTGAGTCAATCCTTGATGCTTTTGTGTCGCACTAAAATCATGGTGTTTAAGAGGTTGAATGTTGTTAATGACTCATTTGAATTGAGGGCAATTGTTAGTCCCAATTCATGCTAGATGAGGTAACTTTAGGGCAGCTGAATTTTCTTGGTTGTATTTTTAAGGAGGTGGGACTGATTTTGTTTGCTTGAGGACAAGCAAAAGCTTAAGTTTGGGGGAGTTGATAACTAGGGATTCTAGTTCATTTTACACTCCTTTTTACTTGAGTTTTGATGAAAAAAATGTATACAAATAGTCCCAAAGGCTTACATGTTGTACTTGTTTGCAGGGTTTGGTCAAGAAAGTGATAAGAGGTCAAAAACCAGCTCAAAAAGGAGTGAAACCTGCACAAGTACCAAGAACAAGTCAAAGCACAGCTGCAACAGACCCACCGCGGCCGTAATCCATTTAGTGCGGTCCGCAGTGAGGAGATTCAGAGAGGTGCAGATTTTGAAGCTCAAGCACTGCGGCCGCAATCCATTTAGTGCGGACCGCAGTAACCTCACCACGGCCGCAATCCGTTTTATGCGGTCCGTGGTGAAGATATTCAGAGAGTTGGAAAATTGGAAGTTGGAAGCCACTGCGGCCGCAAGTCATTTTGTGCGGACCGCAGTGAAGCCACCGCGATCGCGGTGCATTTTTTGCGGTCCGCGGTGGCCAGATTTAGAGACTCAAAAGTCAAGCTAAAAAGCCTCACCGCGTCCGCGGTGCATTTTCCGCGGTCCGCGGTACCTCCGCAGAGGTATTTTTGTCCAGAAAATTCGGCCTTATATAAATAGTTCTTTTTCAGATTTTTAGGGTATCTAACTTTTTGCTGAGCACGTGAACGGTGATTTTAGACTATTTTGAGTAATTTTATAGTGGGTTTATCATTGAATCTTTATTTCTTAGCTTGTAAACATATTATATGGGTTATTCTTCATCTAATTATCAGTTTTCTTCCATTATAATGAGCAGTTAGACCCATTAGCTAGGGTTGTGGCTCAACCCTAGTGTGGGTATTTGATGGGTCTGGTGTTTTAAGGCTTAGATGTTTATGGGTGTTGATATTTGGACTGATTTGTGTTTTCTATGTTGGGTTAGTGGTTGCAAACACTAATTTGTGCCTATTTGACTTGGGCTCTTCTTGAGAAAGAGAGCTTGATTCTAGGTAATCAGTCCAACAAGGAATTGGGGCGTACGCAAGAGATTGATAGCCCCATTTAAAGGGTTAAATCTAGAGATAGTAATACCCGACTTGAGCCTACATTGCTTGCATAATTTCGACACCCAATTGGTCTTGAGAAAGTCAATTAGGGCAAAGTCACTCAAGCTACCGAGAGGTATAGAGTGAGTAGTGTCGTGCTTTGACTATATCGCGATCCCAAACATAACAACTTTGCCTTAGACTTTAGAACCCGTCAAGTATTCACCTAGGGGAAAGTCACTTCCTAGTGCCTCGTTACCTATTTAGAAAACCTTTCAAGCAATTATTCTTAGTTTAATTTAGCATCTCAGTAGTATAATATTAGATGTAAAAAAGCAAACAATTATGATTGGAAGCGTAATTAAGAGCATTACGCATTGCTAGTTTAGATAGAAATCCAATTCCCAAATCTAGCTCCCTGTGGATTCGATCCCGACCTTCTCGGGTAAAAGCTGCATCGACCGCTCTTGCCACTTTGTAGTGGTGCAGGGTTGGCTTCGATCAACTTTTTGGCGCCGTTGCCGGGGAGCTAACGGTTTTGGCTATCTATCTAAATAGTCTTGTGTATTATTTTTCTTTCCTTCTGTGATACTAACTTGTGTGTGATGCCAATTCAGGTACAATATGGAGGCAAACAACAACAATGACCCTCTTGGAAACGTGGTTCCGGGGGAGGAGGTTGATGACATCGGTGAAGATGAGGTGTCTCTTGTACCTCAAGGAAAAAGGAGAGGCCGCCAGGCCAATGCCAATGACAATGTTCCAGACCCTCCCCCGCCACCTCCAAGAGTGGCCCCTCGGGTGCTTCCCAACCAAGGATATGCTAGTGCAATTGTCCCACCCCGGATTCGGGCGGGCAATTTTCAAATTACCAATGTGATGCTGACCTTATTGGAGCAGCGAGGGTATTTCACAGGTGTTCCCGATCAGAACACTTACAAGCACCTTAAGGGTTTTGTTGATACATGCTGGGGGAGCAAGCAAACGAACGTGTCCGAGGATGCCTTGCGGTTGAGACTATTCCCTTTCTCTCTTCGAGGAAAGGCATTAGATTGGCTTGAGAGACTCCCCAACCACTCCATCCATACATGGGATGAGTTGGCGGACAAATTCATTGCAAAATTTTTCTCGCCGGGGCACATGGCAACTTTGAAGGATGAAATCTTAGCTTTCAAATAGGATCCCAATGAACCATTGCATGAAATTTGGGAGAGGTACCGGACTATGGTAAAGGAGTGTCCCAACAATGATATGACTGAGGCAATGATACAACAGACTTTCTACCGGGGCATTAACACCACTAACCAGTGCATAGTGAACCAACTCACCGGGGGTAACTTCATGAACACACCGTATGATCAAGCGTGTGAGATATTGGATGAGATGGCGGAAACTTCTTCCGCTTGGCAAAGCAGAGCATTTGTGCCACAGGGTGACCCCACGGTTATTCACTTGCACAAGGAGCTTCATGATCATGGACAGGCAATAGCAGAACTTACAAAAACAATGAACCAGTTAGCAAAGGCACAATTACAGCAGGTTCAAGCTCCTCGACAAGTAAATGCTATGGAGGGTGTCAATATGCTTGTGAACAAAAGAAGACAAAGAGGCCAACAGAACTAAGGGAGTTCGGATCAATATGACCAAGACAGTGGTGGGTTCCAAGATGATGGTTATGATGAGCAGAATGAAGAAGTGCAATACGTAAACAACTATCAAGGCCAAAAAGGCAATTCTTCCAACCAACAACAACAATGGAGATCCCAAGGCAGTTGGGGAAATCAACAACAAGGGAACAATAATTGGGGGAACAACAACCAAAATCCAAATTGGGGCAACCAGAACAATAATTAGAACAATCAGGGTAAGTGGAGCAGCAACAACAACAACTGGGGTGGAAACAACAATCAGGGTGGTTGGAACAATAACAATCAGGGAAATCGGGGGCAAGGCTTTCAAAGGCCCCCAATGAATCAACAACCGAACAATCCACCCCATTCCCATCCCAAGGTCCTAGTTCATCCAATAATGACATGGAGAGAATTGAAATGATGTTTGAACACATGATGAAAAGGAATGCTGACTTCGATGCTCAGTTGGCATCCCACAATACTTCAATCAGAAACTTGGAGGTTCAGCTAGGCCAAATCTCATAATCCTTGAATACTCACCCTAAGGGAGCTCTACCTAGTGATACAGTAGTCAACCCGAAGGGTGGGAACAATACCAGGCATGCAATGGCGGTAATTACAAGAAGTGGACGAGGCGGTGATGTGAATGCCTCCAAACAAAAAGAAATTTTGAGTGATGAAGTTGAGTTGTAAGAGGATGAGATCCCTTTGGTGATTGAGAATGTGATTGATGACAATGTGAATGAAGAAGTGAGGATTGATATCAAAGATACCGAGGTGGAAACTCAGAATGACGTGAACCCGTCTAGGGAACACGTAATAGACATGCCGAAAACGGCTGTGCCTAAAGCCAAGGCTCCTTTGCCAAGGCCACCTCCACCTTATCCACAAAGGCTCGCGAAGCAGAAAAATGAGAACCAGTTTTAAAAAATTCATTGACATGATGAAGAGCTTATCCATTAATGTGCCTTTGGTGGAGGCTTTAGAGCAAATGCCAGGTTACGCTAAATTCATGAAAGACTTGGTGACAAAGAAAAGATACATGGACTGTGAAACTATCAAGATGACCCACCAAGTTAGTGCTATAGTGCATTCAGTGGCTCCGAAGTTAGAAGATACCGGTGCTTTCACCATTCCGTGCACTATTGGGAGCGCAGACTTTGCAAAAGCTCTATGTGATTTGGGAGCGAGTATCAACTTGATGCCCTACTCAGTCTTCAAGACTTTGGGTATTGGACATCCGAGGCCGACTTCCATGAGATTGCAAATGGCGGATAGATCGATGAAGAGGCCCTTGGGTATAATTGATGATGTTCTTGTCCGGGTAGACAAATTTATCTTGCCAGCTGATTTTGTGATTCTCGATTGTGAGGTCGATTTTGAGGTACCTATAATTTTGGGAAGACCTTTCCTTGCTACTGGGAAGGCCTTAGTTATTGTGGAAGCAGGGGAACTCACCTTCCCGGTAGGTGATGAAAAAGTGATCTTTCATGTGTGTAAGTCAATGAAACAGCCCAACTGTATTGAAGTGTGCTCATTCGTGGATCTTTCACGGCAGTGATAATTGATGATACTAGTGCAATGATCAATGTGGAGGACCCTCTAGAGGCAGTGTTGTTGAATCTTATGTAAATGAGGATGAAGGCCGGGTGGAGTGTGTCAATGCTTTACATGGAATGGGCTCTTACTATTATGAGCCTCGGAAGCTATCTTTGGATCTTGAGAATAGGAAGATTCCACCAACAAAGCCCTCAATCGAGGAACCTCCGGTGTTGGAGTTGAAGTCGTTGCCTCCACACCTCAGGTATGACTTCTTAGGCCCTAATTCAACTTTGCCAATTATTCTTTCTTCTTGTCTTACTAACATGCAGGTAGATGCCACATTGGCATTTCTCCAAAAACGGAAGAAGGCAATTGGATGGACTTTAGCTGATATTCGGGGAATAAGCCCCGCCTTTTGTATGCACAAGATTATTCTTGAAGATGATGCAAAACCCTCCTTGGAACATCAAAGGAGGTTGAACGAGGCAATGCAAGAGTTGTGAAAAAGGAGGTGATCAAGTGGTTGGATGCCGGGGTTGTGTACCCCATCTCTGACAGTTCTTGGACTTCGCCGGTGCAATGTGTGCCGAAGAAGGGTGGTATGACCGTGGTGACCAATGCGCAAAATGAACTAATTCCTACCAGAACAGTCACCGTATGGAAGGTGTGCATGGACTACCGCAAGCTGAACAAAGTGACCCGCAAGGATCACTTTCCATTGCCTTTCCTTGAACAGATGCTTGATAGACTTGCTGGGCGTGCCTTCTACTGTTTCTTGGATGGGTATTCTGGGTACAACCAAATTTTGATTGCTCCGGAAGATCAGGAGAAGACTACCTTCACTTGCCCATATGGTACCTTTGCCTTTTCTAGGATGCCATTCGGGTTGTGTAATGCACCGGCTACATTCCAGCGGTGTATGATGGCCATTTTCACCGACATGGTGGAAGATATTTTGGAGGTGTTCATGGACGACTTTAGTGTCGTGGGTGACTCATTTGATGAATGCTTGAAGAATCTTGATAGGGTGTTGGCCCGGTGTGAAGAAACCAATCTTGTGCTCAACTGGGAAAAATGCCACTTCATGGTTGAGGAGGGCATAGTCCTTGGCCATAAAATTTCAAAACATGGCATAGAGGTGGACAAAGCTAAAATAGAGGTGATTTCAAGGCTTCTTCCCCCTACTTCTGTCAAGGGGGTTAGAAGTTTTCTTGGGCATGCAAGGTTCTACCGGAGATTTATCAAGGATTTTTCAAAGGTAGTGAATCCTTTGTGCAAGCTATTGGAAAAGGAAGCCAAGTTCGTGTTCGATGAGAGCTGTATGCAGGCTTTTGAACTTCTCAAGCACAAGTTGACCACCACTCCTATTATTACCGCACCCAATTGGAGCTTGCCTTTTGAGCTCATGTGCGACGCGAGTGATGTTGCAGTTGGGGCGGTTTTGGGTCAAAAAGTGAATAAAATGTTTCATCCGGTGTACTACGTAAGCAAGACAGTGAATGATGCCCAAATGAACTACACAGTGACTGAAAAAGATCTTTTGGCTATTGTGTTCGCAATGGAAAAATTTCGGCCGTATCTCATGGGCACCAAGGTCATAGTGCATATCGATCATGCCGCTCTTCGGTACTTAATGACGAAGAACGATTCCAAAGCTAGGTTGATGCGATGGGTCTTGTTACTTCAAGAGATTGATTTGGAAATTGTGGACCGGAAAGGTAGTGAAAACCAAGTGGCGGACCACTTGTCCTGCTTGGAGGAGGAGGGGCGGCCTCGTGATGGCCTAGAGATCAACGATTCATTTCCCGATGAGAAACTATTTTCTGTGTTAGTGAATGATATGCCATGGTTTGCGGATGTTGCTAATTTCCTTGTGATTGGTATAATCCCATGTGAGCTCTCTTCTAACCAAAGGAAGAAGCTCAAACGGGATAGTTTGGATTTCTATTAGGATGAGCCGTACTTGTTCAAGATCTGCACTGACGGTGTGATCCGAAGGTGTGTCCCTTAGGAGGAGCAATTGAGTATTTTAGAGGCTTGTCATTCCTCTCCCTATGGTGGCCATCACGGTGGGGCGAGGACAGCTTCGAAGGTTCTTAGTTGTGGGTTTTACTGGCCAACTTTGTACAAAGATGCAAGCGAACTTGTGAAGAGATGTGACGAATGTCAAAGAGCGGGCGGTATTTCGAAGAAGGATGAGATGCCTCTTAACACCATTCTCGAAGTTGATATTTTTGATGTGTGGGGTATAAATTTCATGGGCCCGTTTGTTAGTTCGTGTGGCAATACCTTCATTCTAGTGGCAGTTGACTATGTGTCAAAGTGGGTTGAAGCCGTGGCTTTACCCAATATTGAGGCCTGAAGTGTTGTTGCGTTTCTCAAAAAGAGCATTTTTACTAGGTTTGGCACGCCTCGAGCAATCATAAGTGATGGGGGTCGCATTTTTGTAATAGAGCTTTTGACACCTTGCTTGCAAAGTATGGTGTCAATCACAAAGTTTCTACTCCTTATCATCCTCAGGCGAGTGGCCAAGTTGAAGTCTCAAACAGGGAAATCAAGAGTATATTGTCAAAAACGGTCAATGCAAATAGGACCGATTGGTTGAAGAAATTGGATGATGCTCTATGGGCTTATAGGATTGCTTACAAGACTCCGATTGGTATGTCTCCGTAGCGGTTGGTGTTTGGGAAAGCTTGCCATCTACTGGTTGAGTTAGAGCACAAGGCCATGTAGGCTTTGAGGAAGCTGAATCTTGAATGGGATGTGGCAGCGAATCTTCGTGTGGAGCAGCTTAATGAACTTGATGAATTTCGATTCCATGCCTACTCCAGTTTGTCCTTGTATAAGGACAAGATGAAGTACCTTCATGACAAGTATGCTCGTAGCAAGGAGTTTAAAGTGGGTGATTTGGTTCTCTTGTTCAATTCTTAGTTACGTCTGTTTCCGGGAAAGCTTAAGTCAAAATGGAGTGGACCTTTTGAAGTGGTGCTTGTGACTCCGTTTGGTGCACTTGACTTGAAAAATAAAAATGGAGAGATCTTCAGAGTTAATGGGCACAGAGTCAAGCACTATCTTGGCAAGATTGATGACAGCCACGTGGTGGCAATGATCCATCTGAAGTGATTTGATGGTAACCTGCGATGTGCCGCGATGTTAAATCAGGCACTTCTTGGGAGGCAACCCATGCGTCTTTCTTTTTGTTTTTCTTTGATTTTCTTTTTAGTGTAGGATTTGCTTTTGGACTAACTGGTTTTGAGATGTGTGTAGGGTTGTTTTGATGCAGTGCAGGACCAAGTTGGAAAAATGTGCACTCTTTGAAGTTTGCACTGCGGCCGCATTGCGTTTTTCGCGGCCGCAATGGCCTTAATGTGGGGGCAAAATTTCAATGTGATCCGCAGTGGTGAATAGTTACTGTCACACCTCCTTTTTCCTACACCCGCAGGGTGTAAACGAGTTTTTCCACTTAAAGGACAATCAAAATGGGATCCATTTTATTAAAATCAGAGTCGCCACTTAGGAGATTTATGGTGTCCCAAGTCACCAGTTTAGAATCCCGAATCGAGGAAAAGAATGACTCTGTTATTATAGTCTGCGAACCAGAAATCCGGTAAGGAATTTTGTTAACCCGGGAGAAGGTGTTAGGCATTCCCGAGTTCCGTGGTTCTAGCACGGTCGCTTTGATAATACTTGGCTTATTATATTATTTAGTTACTGATTTTAGAACCTATGTGCATTTACTTCTTTCACCGCTTTTAATTAGAAAAATTATCTTGAAACGGGTTACGGGTACATATACCCATTTGTTTGGCGCGTCAAAAATCATGTCACGCGAACGTGCCCACAATTAATAACGCTTCATGATTATTAAGAAAGTTTGGGCCGAAGTTGCGCGAACGCATACTCCGGTTTTATTTTTAGAATCATAATTGTGTTACGCGGACGTATACACAATCACAATTGTGTTTTAAAACGGCCCTAAAGGCTTTTCTACGAATATTAATCATTTTTCTAGGACATGAAATTAACACGAGGGCCACGTATGATTAAATGGTTGATGGCACACCTCGGACTATATAACCTAAATTAAATTAGCGGCCTATTAGCAACCAATTTATTATTAAAAAAGTTAATTCGAAGTTGCGCGAACGCATACTCCGAGTTGGTTTTAGAATCGTAACTATGTCACGCGAACGTGTACACAATCACAATTATATTTTAAACGAGGTCTGGGCTTTTCAACACATGCAGCCTTTGCATAGTAGACACAAGCACGCTAAAATGTCGCACCATTTGAAATTAGAACAAACCGATGGAACAACTGGAATAAACAACTATTAAGTAGCTAAGAATTCTGCTACATTGAAGATGCAGGGATTTCATACAAAAAAGAAACGTGCACCTAATTGTTATCCATACATATTATAGCATTAACATCTAAAACAGAATATTAAGAAAGAGTCAGATCTATAAGTTCCTAAATTAATTGAAATTACTGGAGGAGGGGTTAGACTTATTATTAGGAGCCAAAATGTGATCCATTGAACCACCAACATCCAGCAAATCAGAATCACCTTTAAGAAATCATGTAACCAATGCAGCTACTTCAACTTAATATCTACAATTTGTGCTTTTATCTAGAATCAGCAACTTCCAACCATTTGAATATCAAAGTTCTCATATACCATCTTAAAGCTTCATCAACTCAACTTAAACATGAAGATCTTCAAGAGCCAAACAAAAAAAAAACACCTCAAATGACAAAGAGACTTGTACAGATAAAAGAGTGGGAAACAAGGCTAAAATTTGAGCAAAAGGCCCGATCCTTCAGTTTCTACCAAGTACTCCAGCATTAAACCATTTCCAATATGACCACTACCTCACTTCTGCTAATTTTTATGATGTAACCCCATTTTGATTAAGCTGTCTTTAGCCCCCAGAACACCCAAATGTTATCACTTCCCTTATTAAGAAAAACTGATCCATCATAGATTTAAGAAAACGTAACTAACTCAAGACGCCCCAACAATGTTTTAATAGACAGAAAATTGCCGAATAGCACACAAAGCTTACTTCGAGCTTATACCAACAAAGGGAACACAAACTCGCAACAAACTCAGGAAAACAAAACACACTATGGTTCTTGATTCGTTTCATAGTCACAACTGCCTAGCACAAGTGTAGCACAAGTTGCCATGTATTTTCAACAAGAAGGCAGATCTATTTTGAAAGAGAAAAGATAGACAAGTAAGCAGTTTCGAATATCATATGAAACTCTCGAATGAATCACGACGGCCTGCCGATCCTTGGAAGGAGTAAACACAAGAAAAATAACAGAGACGTGCGAAGGAGAGTCACAAAAATGAAACAGAGGCAGATTTTCAGCAGGCTAATAGTCCGAACAAATGTCCCAAAATAGTGCATATTTCAGCACGATTCATTACCTGAATCAACTGTTTTAGCAGCGCAAAAGAACAAAGCTCTTATAGCTGTAACAATGCAGATAGATTTCAAGCAAGAGAAGGAAAATAGCGCAAATCTACACATATACCAGCAGCGAAACAGAATGAAAGTGAAAAACGAAGAACGACAAAACTAACCATTTGGTTCAAAAACATCACTGTTCAGGTTTTCAGTTAACCATTATGTGATTTATTTGAACAGTGGTAACTTTTCTTTATCAAAGAGTTAATCAAAACTGATTCCAGCAACAATATTATGTGTTTCACTAACTCAAACGACCAAAAATCAAATCCGACTTTGATCAAACGCATTCGACAAACAATCAGATCCGAAATTAAAATAAAGTTCCAGCGCAAGGAAGAGAACAGAGCATCTCAAAAATTTGTGGTAAACAAAATTAGCTCAGTACTAGGCAAACCACATTTAAATCTATACAAATCGATTATCCCAAACTCCTATCATACTAAAATCACATCAAAAGAATAAGAGGGAATCAGAAACAGACCTCAATGAGTGTTTTCAATTAATAGGATCTCGGCAATTACAATAACTTAATCGAGCGAGACTCAAGTCTAATATCTGAACGAGGAGACAACAACGAATCGAACTCGAACCTGCGAACAGCAGCGAACTCAACAACCTTTCAAATGAGCTCCATTTTTTACCAGAAAACTCAGACCAGAAGAAGAGAATGAATATCTATATATATGTTTTCGAGCTTTTAAACAATAATCAAAACCATGTCAAAGAAGGAACACTCGACATTTCTATGTGTATCTATCTGAATCTGAAAACGTAAGAAGAAAATCAGAAATAAAAACTCTTCAAGCCCTAGCCTTTTCTCTCCAAATTTTTCGGAAAAAAATTCCCCCCCCCCCCAAGAAAAAGACCTCACCTTATATAGACTTCAAGGATTCTCGAAGCTTCTGCCTTCCTCACCACGAAATCCCTCTGAGCCAAGAAATCCTCTCCCAAAACTGATTTTATCACTTTTCTGATGCAAAGGGGACAAATGGAGGGAATAGATCAACTTGAATCTGATCTAACGCTCCCCATTTTTCCTCATTTTCATCTGAAGGGTGAAAAATCCGCAATAAATCAAAGAGAGCATGTGAGGGAGAGGGAATCTGTCATAAATCGTTAGAAACGCAAGAGGAGAGATGGAGGGACGCGTGGGTTAGGGATTTGGAATCACTCGCCATGGATTTGGCGAGTTGAAACGCGGCTTTGTGAAGAAGACGATGAACAGTGCGCGTGGAGTTAGGGATTTTGATTTGTTGGGTCTTATCTGTGTGTATTAGTGTATATATTTGTGGAGCGGGTCGGGTTTAGCAGGCGGGTTGGGGCGGGTAAGGCTGGAATTGGGTTGGGGCCTGGGTGAAATGGGTCGAAATTATTTGGGTTGAATGGGATTTGGGCTAAGACTGGGGCGGATTTTGGGGAAAATAGATTGGGCCTGGGAAATTTAATTGTAAAAGCCAAAAATCAGACCTCTTTTTCATTCTTTTCCTTTTTCTTCTTATTTCTCTTTTTAATTCCTTTTTTTTTCAAACTTAAAATAAATGAAATCCCAAATTAAATCATAAAACCAAATTAACCTATCAAAAATACTAATTAATTCTAAATAATAATTATCACAAATAATTAAAACCCANATTACTACCCAAACTCCTAGTACATAACTAAAATAACATACAAAAGAATAAGAGGGAATCAAGAACAGACCTCAATGAGTTAGTTTTCAAATTAATAGGTATCTCAGCAATTACAATAACTTAATCGAGCGAGACTCAAGTCTAAAATCTGAACGAGGAGACGACAGCGAATCGAACTCGAACCCGCGAACAGCAGCGAACTCAACAACCTTTCAAACGAGCTCCATTTTTTTACCAGAAAACTCAGACCAGAAGAAGAGAATGAATATCTATATATATGTTTTCGAGCTTTTAAACAATAATCAAAACCATGTCAAAGAAGGAACACTCAACATTTCTATGTGTATCTATCTGAATCTGAAAACGTAAGAAGAAAATCATAAATAAAAACTCTTCAAGCCCTAGCCTTTTCTCTCCAAATTTTCCGAAAAAAATCCCCCCTACAAGAAAAGAAACTCACCTTATATAGACTTCCCCAATTCTCGAAACTTCTCCCAACAGGCCCCATCCGAAATCCCTTTTCACCCCTTCTATGAACGATTTTGGGACAAATGGAGGGCAAGGATCGATTTTTATCCATCCACAACCCCCATTTATCCAGCAAATCGATCAAGAGGCTAGAAAAAATGCACAAAAATCTCGAAGGAATCTTCTAATTGTCAGAGTCCGTTATACTAGTAAGAGGAGAGATGGGGGAACGCGTGGGTTAGGGATTGAGGCTCACTCGCCTGAATTTGGTCTGGAATGGGGCTTGGATTTGCTGGGAGAAGAAGAACGGCAACGCAACTTTGGGGTCTTTGGGGACTTAGGGTTTTTTGGTGAAAAATTATAAAGAGGTTTTAATTGGGGTGGGTCAAGGACGGGTTTGGGTATATTTTCTTGGGCTGGGGCGGATATTTGGGGGTAATTGGGGAAAACCTTTGTGCCTGGAGATTGGAAATTGAATACAGCCCAAAACCTGATTTTTCTACCCCTTTTTTTTGTTCTCTTTTCTTTTTAATCAATTCTTCTAAATCCCTTTATTTTTTTTTCAAAATTAAATTAGTTCCTAAATTAATCCCTTGAACCTAATTAACACTAATTAGACCTGAATGATAATTAACACAATTAATTAAAAACAAATTAAAAGAAGAACTACTCAAAAATAAGAGTTAAAATTAAAAGTGCAAATTAAACTATATTTTTTTTGTGATTTTCCCATTTTTACAAAACAACTAACTTGCTAATTAACCCTAAAATGTAGACTTAAATCCTAAATGCAAATGCCACGTTTTTTTTTTTGTATTTTGTCACTAATTAAAATGCACGAACAAAAATGCAACCAATTAACAGAAAATGTCACAAAAATCCGCAAAATTGCAAATACTGAAATGAATTATTTTGTTTTGAATTTCTGGGAGTAATTCATATAAGGCAAAAATCACGTGCTCACAGCTACAAATGGGAGTTCTCTGAAGTTTGTCACCGCGGCCGCACTGCATTTCTTGCGGTCCGCGGTGACCTACCGCGGCCGCGGAGCTTTTCTTGTGGTCCGCAGTGATGTTCTCCCCAATGCTTCATGTGGTAAACCACCGCGGTCCGCGGTGCATTTTATGCGACTGCGGTGGGTAGGTAACATGGGTCCCAGGTCCTTTTTCTATAAATNTTTCGATTTCGATTATCGATTTTGGGCTTATCAATTCGGTTATCAATTACACCAATAAGAAAATTTGCAGGATTCCACGAAAAGTATAATCGACTATAAAACAACGCCGTAAACTAATAATGGACAAAAAAGAAGCTAAAATAAGACGAACACCGTTTATAACATAAAAATTGTGTCAACAAGCATGGGTAGAGGAAATAATAAGGTTAGGGACTTAGGGTAAAGGAAAGGGTATTATAGAATAAGGGTATATTTGTCTTTTTAGAATAACTGGCACATTGAGCTGCCCACCACCTTTCTTACCAAGTTTAGAAATAGCTAACACTGCCCTGTCAAATGCTGCCGTATTTAATGTAACGCCGTCACCAACCCCACCAAAGTCCGTTAAGTTAAACGCCATTGGACGGAGCTTAGGCATCTGCCTTACCGGAAAATCCCGCCGGAAAAACAAGAGTCCGGTAGTAACGTCCCTTTGCCAATATAAAATAGAAAATATAAAGACGATCCAAAGAGCAGTGAAAACGGTTTTTTGGTTGGAGAACAGTGGAGGGATCCATCGACGTGGGTGGTGGATTAAGTCCACCGCCATGTAGACAACAGCGTTAGAGTCTCCACCACTAGTGTAATAAATTGAATGTCAAGTTGTAAATGGGAGTAATGTTGTGCATGAAAATACAGTAGCAAAGACAATAATGAAAATTGAAATATCAGAGAAGAAAAAAAGGAAAAAATTTGGAAGGTGAAGTGTAGTGGTAAGAATCAGTCTTATCGGTTTATCGATAAACCGATTACCGAAGAGGACAAAATCGAAATCGAAATCGTTAACTCGATAAGGAAAATTTCGAAATCGAAATCGAAATCGATAAACCGATAACAAATAATCGATTCGATTTATCGATAAACCGATTCGAATGCACACCCCTACTTTTCGATCCTTTGCTTTCCACATAGGAAAAATCACTGTTCATCAATCCCTAACTATGCAAATTCAATCACTGATCTTCATTCATCTTTACTGCATCTCATTACTGGTACTTTTAATCCTTCCCTAGTTTTTAACTTAGTTTTATTTTCTTGTAATTAGTTAGTTGTACTTCTTTTTCTTTCAATTTGTAGCGTAGGGTTACATCATGCCATTTAGATTAGGGTTAATTAGTGACAAATGATGATTATATACCTAGGGGCTTGATGATAAGTGAATTTAAGCTAAAAATGAGAAAAACATTGAAACCCTAGGTTGGTATTGCTGAGTGATGTTTACCGCGGACCGCGGTGGATTTTATGCGGTCCGCGGTGCCTCTTTGCGGGCGCGATGCTTTTTATGCGGTCCGCGGTAGAAAACTTCAGAGGAGTCTATATTAGGGACCGCGGCCGCGGTCGATTTTTTGCGGTCCGCGGTGCCCTACTACTGCCGCAGACCAATTCTTGCGGTCCGCAGTACCCTGATTCAGAGAGTGGGTAGTCTGAACCCCACCTCACTGCGGACCGCGGTACCATTTTGTACGGTCCGCGGTGGTTCCTTTGCGGCCGCACTGCATTTTTTGCGGTCCACAGTAACTGTTTTCATGCATAATCTTCACTGACTCTTCTGATATTGTGATACTAACAAACTTTAACTGAATTCCACTTGCAGAAAAATGGTTAAATCCCGAGGCGGTGGTGAAAAACATAAGGGAAAAGCAGAGTCCTCCTGGGGTAGGGGACGAGGTACAATTAAATTGACCCTTCAAGTCCGGAAAGCAATAGGGGATACTAGAAAGGCAATAAAAGCTGCTGATAGAGCTGCTTCCCATTCAGAGGGAAGTGAGTATTTGCCTTCCCGGAAGGCATCTGAGTCTGATTCAGTGCCGGAGTACATTCCTGATTTCCCGGAGAGGCTGAGATTGAGAGATGAACCTACCCCTCTGGGCTCTCCTACTGCTCGAGCTTCAGTTCATATTTCTTCTGAGTTGTCTAAGGGCTCAAGTGAGAGCGGTGATAGTGCTTCTTCTACCTCACCTACAGCTTCAACGCCCGGTGAGGATCCCATAGAAGAGGAAGGTGAGGGTGTGCCCCAAACCAAGGGAGTGGAGAGAACTCGAAACGTGGATACTTGGCAGGATAGATTCGTCAGTGAAAAAGAATACCACAAGTTCAGAGAGTGGTGGCCCGAGAGAAAATTGATACTTGAGAGGACGTTCATTGAGAGGGACCTTACGCCTCACAACCCTAATGTGCAGAGGCAATTCAGAGAGAGAGGGGGCTGGGAATATTTCACAGGCAATGTTGAGGAGGCAAATGAGCACTTAGTCAAGGAGTTTTTCACTAATGCTGCCCACATCAAAAAGGGCACTAAAGTGACTAAGGTGCAGAACTTGACAGCGAAGTTTGATGGGTAGACAATCAATGACTACCTGGGCTTTCTGGAGGAAGATCAATCACTGTATTTAGAAAAGGTGGCATTGGATGAGGCAGCCCGTCCGTGGGTGGCAGAGTACCTGGCACTCCCGGGTACCACCCCCGCATGGTTGACAGCAGGAGTCCCAATTCTGAGGAGGACCTTGAACTTTGAAGCAAAGGGGTGGGAGACGTTTGTGTGCAGCAGGCTGGACCCCACTACTCATGAGAACTCTCTCCCTATCTCCCGAGCAATCTTGGTGGCTTCAATTATGGCAGGGTACCCGATCAATGTCGGGAATATCATGTCTCGGGTGATCACACGGGTGGTCAATGAAGGTGATAGATCATATCCCTTCCCAAATTTCCTGACAATGTACTTTGATGACCTGGAGGTGGAGAAAAGGAAGTTTGATGTGAAGGTGAAGCCAAAGGCACCTTTCTCCTGGTACAGCCTGAACAGTGATGACAACCCCAAAGGCAAAGATCCTAAAGGAAAATCCATTGCCTCTACTGGCTAGTCTGAAGAGCCAGTAGTAGTAGTAGCTCCTTCTCAGCCTCCCTCAGCTATCCCAGATACTGCCCCAGGACCCTCTACTACCACTGCCCCATGTTGATACCTAATTTTTCCCTAATTATTTTTATGTACTCAAAATATCCTCAAAATAGCATATACATGCATATATAAGCATTCCCAAGAGTTTTGGTATTTTTCCTTATTTTAAATTAATTTATTGTCTATTTTAACAGTACAAAATCCAATAATTATTTCCAAAATTATCATTTTTGTGAATAACTTATTTTATTCTCATATTTACACCAAATATAATTAAGGTAATTTTTTGTATATTTTTACGAATTTGTTTGGTATTTTTGAAGCTAATTGCATATAAAGGCAATTATAGCCTATTTTACGATTAATAGTGTTTTATAATTGTAAAATTAGTTCTAATATTTTTAAATTAATACATATGTATTATTAATTGGTTCAGCATCTTCTATTTTCTTTTAAAATCATTTTCACTATTTTTATAAAATAACAGGGGGAAAACTGGCTATTTCAATTTTGGCCACATTTCATTTCAATTATAGCCTCAATTTCATTTTAATCTTAAACCCAATTGGCCCCAATCCTAATGCCCAATTGGGCCAGCCCAATTCCAATTTAACCCGACCCCTGACCCATTAAACTAAACCCGCCCGGGATCCCTTTAAATCCAGGCTGTTGATCCTTTTGATCAGCGGCCACAAATAACCCTTTCCTTTTTAGTTCCAAACGACCTAACCCTAACCCTCATTTCTCTCAGACAGNTTACATTCTAAAATTTGCCACACCAAAAAGACAAAATGATATCCCGCACTTAAGGGCCAAGAGTGCAAGATGCGATATTTATTGCTTGGTTCTTTTATTTTCACACCACCGCCCCAAGAAAGTAACACAAAAGTTGATGCAAAATTGGGGGCGCAATTTATATCCCCAAAGTGGAAGGAGAAGTGGTAAAAGGATGGCATCGTGCCGCGACGTTAAATCAAGCGCTTGTTGGGAGGCAAACAAATTTTTTTATTTTTACTTTTGCTTTTTTTTTTTTGTTGTGTTATTTTTTTTTTGTTGTGTTATTTTTTGTAGTGTTGTTTTTGTATTTTGTAGGAGTACGAGCATGGAGTCAAAGACAATAGGCATGTGCAAAAGCGAGCAGGTGGTTGAAACTAAGTGTGAGGTACCCGCACAAGGGATCATACCTAGGAGAAGTCTGAGTATCCCGTGAGCTGCTAATGCTTCGGCCTTTGGCCTACTAGGGAGTCTTTTTTACCCTATTGTTATTTTCAGTGTGCATTGAGGATATTGCACAATTTTTAAGTGGGGGGTGAAGAGATTATTTGGGTGATTTTCTGAGCTATCTTAGCTTAGTTGTAGTACTCGTTCTTAGTGTAGTAGTTTTTGTTAAAAATAAAAAGAAAAAAATGAAAAAGAAAAAAAATTGAAAATTGGGACTTTTCCTGATGATGGCTTTTGTGGACAGCTTTCTTGAGGGATTAAGGTCCAATGGTAAAAATCTAATAAATTTTTCTAGTAGTTTAGTTAGATAATAATCCTCCTTGGCTTTCTTTTGCATCGGTTCTTTTCCAGGGGATGTAACTTGAACCGGGTAAACTTTTTAATTTTTAGGATTAGATTTTTTTCTTACGAGTAGTAAAGAGGAAGAAGAAAACCTTTGTGCCTTGTTTGATACTAGCATATTTAGGCCTGAGCTTGAGCAATACTTTTCACTGAGTGCTTGAGTAATGAATAAAATAGCAGACTTTCTGACGCCTAAGCTCAGGGTTGTGACTCTGTATATAACTTATTCTTATTTTGTTGTTCGCTATGATCCTGTCTGTCTTAGAGTATAATTGATCCATCTAGATTGATACTTGTGCCATGTGGGGTGAGGATTTCTTACATATATTCCATGTTTGCATCTTAGTCTAGAACTTGTCCTGCATGTTATTGAAGTGAAATAAAAGTGTTGCTCTGTTTAGANTTCCACAATTCTCGTTCTGAGTGCTACAACCTAAAAGTGAGGTTTGCTTATGGAGAGTTGAGGAGTATGAGTATGGGTTCCACAATGACCATAGTAATAGAAAGAGTTTCTTTGATGAGTTGAGTCAACTCTTGATGCTTTTGTGT
>NC_031991.1:38359532-38435932 GCF_001879085.1 Nicotiana attenuata | reverse complement strand
ATTAGCTAGGGTTGTGGCTCAACCCTAGTGTGGGTATTTGATGGGTCTTGTGTTTTAAGGCTTAGATGTTTATGGGTGGTTGATATTTGGACTGATTTGTGTTTTCTATGTTGGATTAGTGGTTGCAAACACTAATTTGTGCCTATTTGACTTGGGCTCTTCTTGAGAAAGAGAGCTTGAGTCTAGGTAATCAGTCCAACAAGGAATTGGGGCGTACTCAAGAGATTGATAGCCCCAATTAAAGGGTTAAATCTAGAGATAGTAATACCCGACTTGAGCCTACATTGCTTGCATAATTTCGACACCCAATTGGTCTTGAGAAAGTCAATTAGGGCAAAGTCACTCAAGCTACCGAGAGGTATAGAGTGAGTAGTGTCGTGCATTGACTATATCGTGATCCCAAACATAACAACTTTGCCTTAGACTTTAGAACCTGTCAAGTATTCACCTAGGGGAAAGTCACTTCCCTAGTGCCTCGTTACCTATTTAGAAAACCTTTCAAGAAATTATTCTTAGTTTAATTTAGCATCTCAGTAGTATAATATTAGAAGTAAAAAGCAAATAGTTATGATTGGAAGAGTAATTAAGAGCATTACGCATTGCTAGTTTAGATAGGAATCCAATTCCCAAATCTAGCTCCCTGTGGATTCGATCCCGACCTTCTCGGGTAAAAGCTGCATCGACCGCTCTTGCCACTTTGTAGTGGTGCAGGGTTGGATTTGATCATGATGCCAGTATATGTAAATAAGTAACAAATAGGGGAGTAGCATGATAACAAGCATAAAGAGCAAATAAAGCAAGTAAGCATGTAATTACAAATTTAACTATTGTTAAAGCAATGTAGAAAAAAATCTAAGTGCCAAATTTAGTCTAAGTCTGCTAAGGTCAAAACCTAAGTGTGAAAATCCCCAGCAAAGTCGCCATGTTGTTGCACCCTATTTTGCACTAGTCAAAATAAGATTACCTTGTGGTTTCTCTATTGTTGATGAAAGAGAGTCGCCACCTAATATTTAAAGGTATACTAGGGTACCTATTTAATTACTAAAGGTCATATTCTTTATTAGTCTGCTAACCGGTGAGATTATGGGTAAGGGTTCTTGTTCTTCTAAGGGGAAGGTGTTAGGCACCCCTTAAAATCTATCTGAGGTAGCTCCATAAGACTTAGACTAGATTTAGGACTAATTATTTGTACTATGCTTTAACTAGTATTTAAAGAATGTAGCTTACCATATATTAGGGCGTAATACCTATAAATAAGGAGTGTAGTTTAAAGATGATGGATTTAAAGAAGAGTCTTAGGAAAATAAAGTTAGTATATATGTGCTTGAAAAGAGCTTTGAAAGATAGGATATTCGAATGAAAAATGTGTAAAAGAGAAGCAAAGTTAAAGCACTTTGTTTCCTAAAGCATAGAAGTTCATACTACTCTAATGAAGTGAAAATGTTGTGAAAATGAACCTAAAATATACCTTGGTTTTAGATAGTAGGTTTGAAGGAAACTATTTGAAAGCCTTTATTTTGGGGCAGCAACACTTTAATATTAAAGAGGAGTCGATTCCCTTTTTAGAAAAGTTAAACTCGTGATTCAGTTCTGGTTTTTTCTTTTGAAAGAGGGACTACCGTCTTTGTTATGCCTTTGGGCTTCAAAATCTTTAAAAAAAGAGTTAGCAAAGCATAACAAAATTAATAACAGTTCATGACGAGCGGATGTAGAATTAATTACTAACTAATACCTCTTTTATTCCTAGGTTCTTTAAGGCTTGCCTAAGTCTCTTTATGTGAGTTAAAAGATAAAATAAAGCATTCAATCCAGTATATGCTTGTCATATACATGTGAGATAAAACAACGGAAACATAGTAAAGAATAACGATATACTGTAGCTATAGAATAACGAAAGCATTAAATATAGGAGCAAAGGGAAAAAAAGGACTCTGGGGTTTGGGCCTCAAAAAGGCAGGCCCAGAAGTTACAAGGACGAGCAACAACTGACTCTGAACCTTCTGGGACATAGCAGGGCTGGACTTGGGCTTGAGTTCTTAAAGAACTCGGCAGGCTGATGTAAACGAAGAATCTATGTTAAATTTTATTAATTGTGGCAAAGATCATGTTGTAGATCCGAAGTCCAAACATATGAACTTAGTTTTAAGAAGTCCAAGAAGCTCAAGATTGATTTCAAGAAGTCAAGATTCTTTCCTTCTTAAAATATGATTTATTTTATTCCTTTTAGAATAAGGATTTTTTTTAGTAGGATTCTAGTTTCTTTTCTTTGTAGAACAGGGATTTTACTTTTCGTGTCTTTAGTTATTTTATTTCCTTATTAGAATAGGAATCTTAGTCATCAAAAAACAGACTCTAGGCCTATATAAAGGGTTCTCTTGCCTTGTAGAAGGGAGATTCACGTTTTTGAAGGTTGACTCTAATTTGCAATAGAGTGTTTTTTTCTCTATTTTATCTTTTTTATCCTTATTTTTGGTTCCACGCAAGGTGGTGATAGTCTTTATCTTATTTTCAGTTGCGTGTGGTGTTTTTTTGTCATGTTAATTGATTCCAAGTGATGACTTTAGGAACTTTTTAGTTCTTGATCATTCAAGAACACATTTCTTGATCTAAATATGTTCATTTAATATTCTGGAATCAGAACTTTTGTTGAACCGGTACAACCTCAATATTTACTTGTTTTGAACGAATAAATAGTCTTTCATATAGTTCAGATCATCATATTTCACCTCATTTTTAAATATTCAGATTCGGAGTCCTAAAACTTGAGATACGATGTTTCTTGAAATCAGCCCATAAATCATATTTTCGTTTCAAGATCTTGATCTTGGTCGGTTGGTTCTTTGTTAACTCGAAGAATCACATCACATGCCCAAATCATTGTACATGTCCAAAAATAAGAGAGAAAGTCATTAGAAAAAAAGTACTATATACATGCCCATATATGAAATTTGCGAGCAAAGAATAAAGGAAAAGATCCTTGACAATATTTAAATACTAAGGAAGTCATGATAATGTGGAGGTTGTGTATAGTAAATGATCCAAATTGAACACCTTTCGTTATCATTAAACACCAAACCCAAAGAGAATAATAAGTGTCAATGAATTAAGGTCTAAGGAGAGAATTTTACTCGCGGTTGATGCCCCCTTTGAATCCCCTGACACTTCAAAATTTCCAAGGGGCTCAAAGCCCAGGGCAATGCTTGTGCAGGGAGAGCAGCCCAACCTAGAGTTAAACTCTACTTCAAAATACCCCTAACCACTAAAAAAATCATTATTCCCTATAGGTTTGAGTGCCAATGAGTCCCTTTCAATGCAAACAAACTACTATGACATTTCCTACCACAGAAGCATACTCTTTCTTAACAGAATAACATAGGAAAACACATAGAAACAGTTCCATTTCTTATAACAATATTTTCAGCTTTAGGTGATTGATTAACATACTAGACAGACATGAGGCTCAAATTTCAAAATACATACATAGGTAGGAACATCATATAGTTTTTGCTAAAGAACAAACAATTGGAATCAAACATCTCAGAGATTGATGAATGGCACATAGTTTAGAGTTGCAACAGCTTTGGGATACATATGCTATTGCCTCAACATATTGATCACAAATTAGTTTAATACCAGACATTATCATGAGCATACACATAGGTTAATAACACTATTTGAATCTTTTGAGATCCTCAGTAAAGATTCAGACAAGGACATAGGCAAGTTATTGTACTTAATCAGTAATAATAAAAGGGTTTCTCCAATACGAGATTCAATCCAGAATAATAAGGGAAAGGGAGGACTGAGTGCAATTTCAAGACAGTGTTCAAAAGTATGAAGTCATGAGGGATAAACAAATATTCATGCCAAACTTCCACACATACAGAGATCTCAACCAAAGTTATGACCCCACAAGATAGGATGAGTCTCAAACATTACAAAATCAGATGATCAGTATCATTAAGGGGTTTAAGAACAGGGGGAACATCATACTATGCAGACTTAACTCATCTGTCCAGACTAAGGTTAATAGTTAGGCATGGTGGAGTTGTATTCAAGTTACAGAAACAGTTAGCATTCAACCACAACTGACACAACTATAATCTAACTCATAAGAGGTCGGCTGATGATAACAAAATATCACTGGTGTTCACAGAAAGTTCATCCTAGTAGGATTGTTTACAACTAACAGTTAGACATGGATGCAAGCATTCATATTGAGGACTCAAAGAACACTTAGAATTAAAAAAACATTCAAATAAAGAAAGGAAAGCTTTTTTGATACTCAGATTTCACAAGCCTTAACCAAGTGATGCAGGGTCACCCTATGTAGTTTCATATACGTTCTAGCTAGAATCATCTAACAGCAAATCCAAGTATAGAATGACAACTCTCAAAAGAATATGGCATGATAAGCATGAAGACTATAACAACAACCATTAGGATAGATTAACAGAACTCGAAAGAATACAACATGATAAGCATGAAGATATAACAGAACATTAGAGGAATGCTTGAAGTCTAGGTAGATATGAGAAATCATTAAGGTAGGTTAAGTAGTTTAATCACATAGGTTATTCAATACAGAGATTGAAGTCATTACAGTCACATAACCACTCAATCAATATTAAATAAATACAATAGCTCATTACAGATTATCAATACATCATGGTGAAAAAAGAAAGCTATTACAGACTTATAACAAACATTATAGACGAAGCAGTTAACAGGAAAATAGTAGCATGTTCGTGATTTTCGAATGAAGCAATTAAAAGAGAAATGGCGGAGGTGTACTGACCTCCTCTTGAGTAGAAAACCAAACAAAGGAGTCTTTCCTAGCCTTATAGAATCAAGAACTCACGCCGACCAGTGTAAGACTCAGAATCAGAAAGAAATTAGAAGCTAGTTAGAATCGTAGATTGATTTTTACTACCCAAAACTAAAATTGATATTTGTTAAGTGATTTCGTGGTGCCTTTGTTATATCTTTTTTGTGTGTTACGTCTGTTAGGTGAGAATATTAAAAGCGCCTATTTATAATTGCTGTGAAGATTTAGGGTTCCAGATTCAAATTGACGTGGAGAGTAACGAAGGGGTAGTGATGCAAGCACAATCGAGCGAAAATCTTAGAGAAACAAAGGGAAATCAGTAGTGATTCATCTGAGAAGGGGAAAGTGAGAGACCGATCGTTGAAGCATGAGAGACCATCGGTCAGAACCCTAATACCTAGAGGTCACTGAATTTGACCTCTGGATATCAAATATCATTGATGAAGCCAGCTAGCGTCTTCATGCTTGCTTCAAATTGAAGAACAAAGGAAGAAGTCAGATGAGTTGACGTTTCACGTTTTGGTCTGAGACTCTTCGATAAGGGATTTTGAAATCAAATGGTGAAAATTGAAAGAGCAATGAGATCTGAATTACAGGAGCAAAATGGATATCCATGCATGCCATGGATTTGAAAGATCAATGGCGATTTGAGGTTTCATCTTTGGGGCTAGGGTTCAGATTTAGGGGGTTTCAAAATTGATTGATGAAAGAGGAAAGATTCAGCGAGAATCACGGATGTGGGAGACAAGGAGGATGAATCTCTAGATAAATTCATGACCTTGCACGAATTTGTGCAAGGTCTATTGATTGATTTGGGTTGTGAGGTAGAGAGAAGTGAGAGAGAAAGAGGAAAGAAGGACAGCTGGGCAGGAGGAAATGATTTTTAGGTTTTGGGTATTAGGGTTGGTCTCTGAGGTTAAAAATGGGATATAGGATCTAGGTCGTTGATTGTTTAGATCGACGGCCCTGGTAATTCAGGGAATAAAAGATTTTAAAGAGAAAATGTGAGGGTCGTTGGATCTCCTGGTTTCAACGGCTGAGATTAAATCTGATGGGGCATTTAAAATTAAAGAAAAAACGGAAACAAAACGAGAACCGTTGATCTGTAGGATGGACAGTCCAAATGGATTGTGTTTCTTTTTTGAGTGACAGAACGGGTGACGTGGCATGATTTCATTGGGCAAGAAGAGGAGACGGGGATTGTCATGGTGGAGAGAAAGAAATTGGATCCGGGTCAGATTTGGCTTGGACTTGGGTATTTGGGCTGAAATTGATTTAACGAATAGCCACTTTGTATTTAATTAAGGAATTACAATTGTAGCCTTTTAGTTTTTAACCCTTTAAAATTAATTTAGTTAAACTTAATTAATTTCCAATAAAAGATAGTAAAATTATAACTATCAAATACACTATTAACTATTGTAATTATTTATTTATAAAATACTTTGTTTTCTAAATTATAACACTAGTTTGATTTATCAACATAGTAATCTAATTAGTAATTGGTAAACAAATTATAATACCTCTATGGTGTATTTTAATGAATATTTTAATAGTACTAAAATAATAAGTATATTTGTAACTACATAATACTAATGCTAGATTATTAATTTCAAAACTAATACTTATTTAATTTTTAAAAATAGGTATTTATTGATAGAAAAATACTTTCAAAACATTCGTTAAAAATATTTAAGTAGAAATAAATAAATTTTAAAAGGGAGGGTCAAAATTGGTCGTCAACAAGCATGATAGCTGCGATGTGCCGTGTGGGATTGAATGTTGCGAGTACAAGGTTGCGGTTTAGTTTCGAAGGGAATGCCATGAGTTCTAGAAGGCATGGACAATTTCAGATGTTTAAGACAATGCTAGCACTATTTAATGTCGCCTGAGAATAATGCATTTAGGAGGTGCATTTTGTTTTGACTAGCAGATGCTTGACAAGTGTTATGGTGATCGCCTAGTTTTGGGCTGCTGAGGTTCAGATTTTGCTACGTAGAGTAGAAGATCTATGTGAGCATTTTCCATAAAAAATGGTGTATGAGTGATGTATCAGTAATTTGAGTAGGTGAGTTGGGACCGGATATGGAGATTCCAGTATTCATGAGGTTTAGAGACTGGATATTCTCGTAGGCAGACTATCCCTTGGTTGTGAACTGTGAGGATATGATGAGAATTGGATAGCTGATGGGATGTGTTATCGATAGATTTCTATAGGCTTTTGAAAGGTTTACCGGATAGGGAATGATCGGAATTGGTTTGGGAGCTATTTGTAAGCCTAATGCGAATGTGTATTCTATATCAGATCGGGTTTGCTTATTCTTACGCAATTTCTACCATTAGTATATCATCAGGCAGAATAGATGTTATTCGTGCCCTAGTCTATCTTATGTGTTTCTCTCTTATTCTATGATGGGTTGTGAGGCTACTTGATTATTCACACGTATGTTGTAATTCCTTTTAGCCCTTGGGGCGATATATGGGCGAGATGGCTTTCTTGATGTTGATTTGCTTATTGCACCTTAGATGTGCTTGCCTTTTTCGTAATGTATTATGCTTATTCATCTCCCCACAATTATATTTGTGCACTCTATTGTGCTTGATGTTGACACACATGTGCTTAGTGAGCGGTATCACTATGTGGATTGATATGTTTGGGAGCGGGTTGCACGCCGCAACGGAGTTATGTGAGATACCCTTCTTGTGTTTTAATGTGTTTTGTTTTCCCTTTGTGGGATTAGTTCATGAAATTTTGCTTTTATTGTTGTATCAGTCGCACTTGTTGGATAGTCCTCGTACCTTATTTTTCTCCCACTTTTGGATATATCTGATTTATTAATTGTTTAGTGTACGTACTGCATTGTATGAGGTTCCATGTGCCTTTGGTGTGACTTGTCAGTTGGGCTGCTTGTATAGGTGACACGAGGTCTTTGGACCTGGGATTTACACTGTCGTATGGGGTATAAGGAATTTTTGGAAAAATAATACCATATTTTCGCTCAGAATTTGGAAAAGGTCTTTGTTGGATGAGAGAGCTCCTCGACTTGTTGGATTCGCTGGTGGTTACGAGTTTCTGCATGTTTTTTTTATCATTAGCAGTGTTGCGAAGGTTTGAAATGAGGTTTCATTTTATATGAAGTATATTACCGGTATCGGGTTTGGTAATAAGTAGCTATCGTGGTCGAAAGTTATTGTTGTGGGTGCATGCGTTATGTGGTATATTATGTTGTTTGATCTTGGAAGTGTATTGACGGCTTTATGCAACTTGTTGAGATTGATACAGTGTATATATACAATGATCGTATCTTATAAGGGGTTCCGGATATTGGAATTTGGTTCCACACATAGTGGGGCTAAGGTCGAAGGGAGAATCTTCAATCGGGGTTATGTTCATGGACTTATATGGACCTAGATGGTACGGGATCACTCATGGGTTATATGATGAGTTCATTCAGCTAGTTGATGGCTTTAGAGCGACTCTTGGCAGGTTCGAGGATGAATGTATGTTTAAGTGGGGGAGAATGTAATGACCCGACCAGTCGTTTTGAGTACTAGCTCTCACTTCTGTGTTCCGAGATTTTTCATAGCTCTATTTGATGATTTATGACTTGCGTGTATGGTTGGTTTAAGTTTTCGAGTGGTTCGGAATTGATTTAGAAGAATGATTTTCATATTAGAAGCTTTAAGGTGGGACAGTTGACAAAGTTTGACTTGTGCCTATTTGACATCGAATTGGAGTTTTGATGGTTTCTTTAGGGTCCGGATGGTGATTTTAGACTTAGGCGTATTCTCGGATTTGCATTTGGATGTTTCTAGAAGGTTTTGGCTCTATTTGGCAAAAATCAACAATTTGAAGGTTTGGATGTTCATAGGTTTGACCGGGAGTTGACTTCGATATTATCGGGTTTAGATTGTTGTTTTGGGAGTTAGAATGGATTCGGCATGTCATTTATGACTGGTGTTAAAAGTTTTGTCTCATTCTCAGTTGGTTTGATGGAAATCACACACTTTGGTTGTGATTTTTGGAAGTTCTTGAGTTTTATTGTGCTTTTGATGTGTTTGGTGTTCGAATCGTGGTTTTTCATGTTATTTTGATGATCTGAGTGCGCGAGCGAGTTCGTATGAGGATTATGTACTTGTTGATATGATTGGACGGGGTTCCAGTAGCCTCAGGTGTGATTCGGGATGGTTTCGAATCATTTAGGATGATTTATGTGTTGTTGGTTTCTGGTGCATCTGTTGTGATTTGTGATCGGGGGAGGAGATTCGCGATCGCTTATAAGGTTGTGGAGCAGTTGGCTAATCTATTCATCGCGTTCGTGGAGAGGTCTCGCATTTGCATATGTTGCTGGAGGTGGCTTTCGCATTCGCACTTTGAAGTTCGCAGTCTCGGAGTGTCGTTGGAGGTAGTGGCCTGTTGGATTTTGAGTTCGCGCTTCTTTGGTTTAGTGGTTGTTGCGATCGCAGGGCACAGACTCTATTTCGAGGGTTTGAGCCATTTTATAACATTTTGAGATTGGGAGCTCGGATTTAGGAAATTTTTTGAAGGGATTTTTACCATTTGGACTGAGGTAAGTATTTTCGGCTCGGATTTGATTATTATACATGATTCCATCTTTGATTTTGGCATTTGATTGATGAGTCAAAGAGAAATTGTGAGTTTTTTGTTAAACCTTTTTTAAAGCGAATAATTGGATTTTGAACATCGATTCGAAATCGGATTTGACTGAAACTAATATGGTTGGACTCATATTCAAATGGGTTGTCGGAATTTATGAGTGTTGTCGGGTTCCGAGACGCTAGCCTGAGTTAGCCTTTTTGTTGACTTTGAGTATTTGATTAAAGATTCGACCTTATCATTTGGGTTTGTTTCCTATGGAATTATTTAATGTTTTTGAGTTGCATTTGTCTTGATTCGATCTGTTCAGATGTCGGTTCGCACGGGATGGCGTTTTAGAGTATTGTTTTGGCTTGTTTAAGGTAAGTGTCTTGCCTAACTTTGTTGAGAGAATTTTTTCTACTAAATGATATTGTTTGCTACATGCAGGGGTGATGCATATATGAGGTGAGAGCGTATATGCATGTGCTAGGGTTTCCATGCTCGGGAGGGGGAAATTATATGCTTCTTTGTGCCTTGTTGAAATTGGTGATTCCTTCTCTTATGCTTCAATTAATTCTACAACTAATAAATTCAATTATCGGTGTTAGAAATTATGTTCGTATATATGACATCTTGAAAGGATTTAATGTGTTGTTTTGCTGAGACCTTTTACATAGAGCATCATGAACGGTCATCTATGCCTATTATTGTTAAGCTACTTGAGCTTCTTTATTCGTAATAAGAGATGAGAATTGGGGCCTTACGGGAATGTTTGGCACAATGAGTATTGTCGTGCAGTGTGAAATAAGATTGGCCGGTTGGTTGTTACCGTGTGAGAAGAATGGGAGTTGGTTTTTTTTATGATCACTCATTCGTTAAACACTTACATGCCCTCTACTTTAGTTTCTATTATTGTTTACTATTTTGTATGCTACTTCCACGCTTTTTGTTCCTTATGTAGTTGCCTCTATATTTCATAATTGGCCTAATATTGTTATACCTATGTTTCGACCTTGTATGTTAGTGTTACTCCTATGCTTTTACTTGATTTACTTGTGCTACATGTTCTCCTCGAATTCATGCCTTTGCTTGCTATTAGCCCGTACATGTCACATGCCTCTATTTGTTACGTGATTTACTTATTAGATGTCTTGACCAGTTACATGCCTTCACTTACTACCTGCCTTCACATGCTATATGTCTTTACTTGCTATATGACTCCCCATGTTACATGATTTCACTTCTTACACAACTCTACTTGATACCTATTTTTATTTGACGTACCTCCTTCCTCGCTTCATGTTTTACACTTCTTTGCTTAGCCGGTTTGGGTGACTTTTAGATTGGTTGTGTGTTTATGCTCTATGGGAGATTTGTCTTTATATATGGGAGACTAGCGCTGGAGTGCGGTGTTGCTCATTTACTTTGTTTGAGTTTGTAATCCTAGTTTAATTCTGCATGTTAGTTTCCTTGGTGTTACGTTGTGAACTTCTCGTGCTTGGTCGTCGTAGAATAGCTTCGTATGAGCTTATATAAATATTTGGGATCGGATTGCACGTTGCAATATTATTGATATTATATATGGGATCGTGTTGCATGTCGCAACGGTATTGGTAATTTATATATGTGGATCAGGCTGCATGCCGCAACGGAGAAGTTGTACTATGGTTATTCTTGGTTGTTGGTTTTCGTTACCACATTGTGTTGTTAAACTAAGTTGTGATGATATTCTAGGGCCCTCTATCAATTATATTCTTGTTTCATTCAATACGTGATTATTCGTTTCTCTATCTCATATTGCTCTTTCTGCTTATCAACTACACATGTAAAAATATAATAAGTAAGTATCTTGTAACTTAAAATCTCGTTACTACTTCACCGAGATTAGTCAAGATACTTACTGAGTACATAGGGTCAGTTGTACTCATACTACACTTCTGCACCTTGCATGCAGATCTTGGAGCTGCGTAGTTGTGGAAGACGAAGCGTTGCATTGAAGACGTACCCGCATTCCAGATTCAAGCTACCTCTTGATCTTGGTAGTTTAGGATTTCAAATTCTATTTACATAAACTTCAAACAAATATTGTGTTTATCCTTCATATCATCTTTGTAAGTCTAGATCAATGTGGCTCATGACTTGTACTACTAATCCTTGGGAGGTTGTATAGAATTCAGTCATTTTATTCCTTGTTATTAATAATCTATCATTTGAGTTACATTGTTCTGTGTTTGGCTTTTCTAGCTGTAGGGTTAGGTGATATCATGACTAGATGGATTTTGGTTCGTGACAAACCGTTTCGAACTCTGTCAAAGTTCTTTTGTTGGCCACAATGTCTCTCAAGTACTTGGCATATTTAGGAACTTCTTGCAGCACTTCCACCAAAGGTAGATTCACACGCACCTAGCTCACGATATCTAAAAACTTTGTGTACTTGGAATCATCTTAGATTCTGAAACCTTTGAGGAAAAAGCGGTGGTGGCCTTACTCTATCTCTTGCCTGTGTTCATCATCTATCTTTTTAGCTTCTACCTCCGGTTTAGGTACCAATCTTTAGGTGCATACTTTTTAGGTGGCACCTCCTCCAATGCTCTCCCACTTCTTAGATTAATTGCTTGCACTTGTTCGATGGGATTCTTTTCAGTATCACTTGGGAGGGCCCTGCAGGTTGGATATTATGATATGCATCCAACTGCCCAATCTGCCTCTCTAAATTTTGAAAATCAGTCCTCAGCTATTGGTTTCCAATTAACAACTTTTTCAACATATCATTGGTACTTTCTTCTACCTGTTGGGGTTTGTATTGATTTTGAGTAGCCTGATTTCCACCCCATGAGAAATACGGGTGATTCCTCCAATTAGGATTATAAGTGTTCCCATATTGTGCATTTTGGTTCATTAAACCTCTACCCTGCTGGCCCACGTAATAAATATATTTGGGATTCACCGGACATTGGTCACTCGTGTGACCATCTCCAAAAATTTCACAAACTGCATTCATCTGCTGCATCTGATGTGCTAGTTGCATCATCATCTTATTCACCTGATTGGCTAACTTTGCTATATCTGCTCTCGTAGCTGAGAATTCATCAATCTCAATTATACCTGCTGCTCTTTGTTTTATCATTCTTTGTGGTTCATCCTCACCTTGCCAGTTATGATCGTTTGCAGTGAAGTTGTTTACTAGGGTCTGAATCTCACTGTATGGCTTTTGCATACTACTACCTCCACAAGCTGAGTCTAGATTCAATTTGGAGGTCTCGTCCAACCCATCCACAAAAGTATGACTCAACATTTCATCAGTTTGACAGTGATGCGGACAATCCCTAAGTAGCTTTTTATATCTCTCCCAGACTTGACGTAGAGTCTCGCCATCTTTTTGTTGAAACCCCAAAAGTTGGCTTCTCAGTGACTTTGTTTTCTTTGTGGGAAAGAATTTGATTAGGCATGTTGTCTCCCTTGTTGTCGAATTGTACTTGTGAAGTTATTGTTACATATTAATTCTTCCTTGTTGAGCTATTCTTATTGTGACTAGTATTCTCTATTGTGTTTATTCTTTGTGAGCTCGTTCTATCGCTTCTTTGCATTCTCAAGCTCTTGAGATGATTTACTTGTCGCATTCTCGTGTATTGTTGTTGTTGTTGTTGTTGTTGTTGTTGTTGTACTCAGTTTGTTGAGTCGAGGGCTATGCACGATTGTGGTATTGAGACTGTTTAGTGGAAATGTTGTGGAATATAGGTACTTGTTGTGAAGGCCATTCTATTGTGTTGTTGTGTCGCTGGCACATGATGTTGTTGGGATATTTTGTTCAGGTGTTTCCACAAGGTTTTTGCCGTGATATTATTACTGTTGATTATGCACTTGCTAGACCATCCCATGTGCGGATTGAGTTTTTTGGATATTTGTTCAACCATTCCTTTGCTTCCCCCAACAAAGAAAGGGAATCAAGGTCATTCTTACATAGTCCTTGGAGACGTTCGGATAGTTTTATGTATCCGTAATCTCCAAAAAAATTGTATGTGCCTTTGCTGATCTTCACTTGATAAACCCACAAATTGCCATGTGGATTCAATTAGCTGCACCATGTACTATTTCAGCTTGAAGTGACCAGTTATGTTAGGCTTCACGATACCTGAGTCATGTTTGCGAGACTAGGCCTTGCGGCCTCAATCAACTCTTGTCATTATCTGCCATCTCGACTGGCTGTGGATGGGCTATGATTCCTAACTCTGGAGTTTTTGCTATTGCTTCCGCCTCCTTCCTTAACTTATGAAAAAGTATTTCAGGTTTAGGATCAGGAGGAGGAAGATTGTTCAAACTGTTACTTCTTCTTAGCATTCAAGATGAACGTCTGTAGAGTCAGAAACTTTAAAACAAAATAAAACTCGAACAAAAATAAATATAATCTTATTTCAAACAAGTAGCTAGTTTCTAAATCTCCGGCACCGCCGCCAAAAATATGTTGGGTCCAAACGCACACGCAAGTAAATGCGATCGACAAGTAATAAAGTGATGAGAAAGTATCGTCCCACGAGGATTATGATTAACTCTCGTCCAATCTAAACTTCTTATAAGTTTATTGATCAAGTGCTTGTGAAGAAGATGATGGTGATTTTTACTACTAAAAATTACTACGAACTTATTAAACATGCAAGAAATTCAAAGGTGCAAAGCAAACACTTAGGAAGAATTCAATGAGATGGGAATATTCCAAGGTTATGGGATTAATGTCTCTCCTATTGTGTTCTTCTGGTTGATTTAATTACTTGATTTATCTAATTTGTTGGTTAACAGGGTTTATTATGCTCGCGAAGTTCTTTCGATGCTTCACTCGCCTATTCAAGCCAACCTAATACTATATGTCTATAGAATCAGAACTAACAAGAATGCATGTATATTTCTTGCGAAAATATAAAAGTAGACAACTAGAATATGTCTATCTTAATCGCGAGTATATTCTTCGATGCTTGGATTCGAGAACTTACTCTACCCATTTTTATATGCAATCTATAGTTCTCACTTTCGAGTTCAACTATAAATTCGTAGATAGTATTCCATTGTTAGCTACGCAATAGAATAATTAAGTGCAAGATTAAATAAACAAATTAATATGATAACTCAAGCAAAATAATCAATTGTCAAACAACAATAGCCAATAACAACCCATAACCCCAGAATAATGAGGTTTTTAGCCACTCATGTCCATAACAATAATCAAAATATTTTTTTTAAATAGAAGCTATGAATAATAGATGAAAGATGGAAGAATCAATGAATTCCGTGCTCCGTTTGTGTTTCTAAGCCTTTGCCGCTTTAGAAATTGACCCTCCCCCTCCCCCTCCCCCTCCCCCAACTAATCATGTTTAGGAGGTATTTATAGGTTAGGGTTGGATTCCCCAAATCCAAAACCAAGAGGGAAGCATTTAATGCACGGACTGGGAAAGGGTACAAGCCTCAGAGCTCGCGAGACCTGGCCCGGGGCGCACTCCAGAGCTCGCGTCGCCTGATGTAACGCACGATGGACCTCGCTTGGAGCCAGGTGTCATTGGCATAGCGCATGGTTCCTGGTCTTGTTCGATTTTTGCCTTTTCATGCTCTTTTGTGTATTTTTGACATTCTTGTGTGCAACATTCACTCGTTTTCATCCTCTAACGATCCTACACATAAAAATGGCACGATTATGCCCGAACGTCGCATATATTATCATTAAAACACCAAAATATATGGCAAATAATACACTACAAATATACATTTATAGTCAATTACCAATTTGTCGCCTAGCTTGTTCATAGAAATCATTAAGACCAGAAACTGTACCAACCTCTGTCTCTTTAGATCCACAATATAATCCCTTGACTTAATACAGTCACAACCTGGTGAGGGCACTAATACATCATACTCCGGAGATATTTCTTTAAGTTAAGTGAAGTACATCACAACAGAGTTGGTTCCTTGAGAAATTGTGGCAGTTGCTCGATGTAATTGAAAAATGCGTACTCGATTTACCTTATCAAATCGCACTCTAAGATCTTCACAAACCAGGCGTGCATGTGATGCATAAGCAATTCCGCAAACAAGGTCCTTATACATTGTGTTCATTTTCTTGGAGAGCACAATCGCATTGCAAGTTTCCCATTCCTTATGCAATTCTGCCTTAAATGACTCCTTTCTACATGCACCATTTATGAACCCTAACTTCAGTTTAGCTTCAAGAGCAATTTGCATCGTACGGCGCCATAATCCATAATTTCCAAAACATGTGAGTGAAATTAGAATCAAAATCGAGCGAGAGTTATCAGATGGATGCACATACAAAGGATATGTGTGGTCAATTTTCTCCGCTGCCATAGCTAAATCGATAGAATCGAGAGGAGTGAAAATGATTCTACACTCATGTAGTCTGAGAATAAGAAACAAAAATAAAGCCGCCAAGGCTCTGATACCATGTTAAGAGCTCGATAGCTATATCAATGGAGCTCTGTGAGCTCCAACAATGAAGATATTTGTGAGTGGATTGAAGAGAGAGAATGGGGAGACCGAGTGTTTTGGAAGATGTCTTCTTTTATACTAATTCTGTGATTGTACATTTGCTCATATATACACTAATACATTGACCTATTAATTACAAAATAACCTCCGATAACTGAATACTAACCTATAGCTAACAAAAAGCTTGTACAATAACTAACTCCTTGTACACGTTAGCTTCCCTCAATACTAACTAATAGTGAGGTTATCAATCTTTAATACTAAAAAAAATTATTCAACACACTGCAATTTACTATTATTACCATTAGTCTTTGATACTATATATTACTAACATAACTATTAGTTCAATATACGTTTTTTGAGAAAATATTGTTCACTAGCAAACCAAACACCAGGAAACATTTTCCATACAAAGTGACTTTGCTGGTCTCTCCGCCTTGACGATAAACCTGAAAATTGTCACCTATTTGATGATTCATAAATCTAAACTTTGATTAATGATCAGGGCAAGAAGCTCTAGCCTAGAACCTTGTACATGCTGCCTTAAGCTGAAGGCATGCTGGGATTGAAACATACCGCAGAAATTTTCTTTTATCAGGTCAAAAAAACAGTTTAAAACCCGTTGGATGTCAATTGTAGATCTTTCACTCTATCAGTGTAATTTAACTGATTATACTAGGTTAAGTAGCTATTTTCCAACAACTCACGCTCAACTAATTATAGACAATATGTCTTTAGTTAGCTTTTACACGCTGATTAGTGAATAAATATTAAACCCAAAATTTTTACAAGCAACTCATCTCTGCAATTCTTCGTTCAATTTAACTAAAGGATCACTTGCAGAATCACACTTCTACCCCACCCTAAAAAGAATTACACCTATGTGATATAGACATTTACATTTTCATAGATTACAAGAACAAAATATACAGTTTCTGTGAAACTCTGCAGCAACTCCCTCACTTTTCGATGCCCTGCTGCATATATTGTATCAAATCATATCCGGCCGTAGTCCACTTGTTGTACGCATCACTACATGCACGAATCATGTAATTGGCTGCTTCACGCTCACTCATCTCAGGGTGAAATCTCTTTCTAAGGTTTCCTATGGGGTCACCCCTGCTAAAGCAAGGCAATCCGCTATCTAGCATCATCGAAACTGTATTTATTATCCCATCCATGTGGCGACGTGCAGCAAGGTAACCCTTGACACACAAGCTGGAAAAAAATCAATCGAGCCTTAGCATACGAAAAAAGTAATCCATACAAAATAAGACAGTGCAATTACCCCAACGAAGATCACTGACCTTACAAACTGGTACCATGTCTCACTTTTCATTGCTCCAGATGGGTCAATTAATTGAGTCATCTCATGACTCAGCTTGAAGTGAGCACTTTCAAATCGCATATTTCCACCAGGAGAAATTTCCAGGATAAAACCAAAATCAATATGGACAAGCCGACCAGCACTGCAGAACAAATATAAAAAGGAATTCATCAGATGATGAGTCAATATTGCCCGACCAATATTGATAAGCTTGAAAAGATATCTATTTATCCCAGTTCCAGAATAATGTATTTACTTCCTTGGAGTTTCCAAACTTCTTTGGAGTGTCCAAAAGTATGTCTATCTTCATGAACTCCACAAAAAATATGCACCGGCCCATGTGGAAACAGCATTTCGAAAAGGAATGCACAGCTATGAAGTGAAGTTGATTCTCATCATTAGGTTCTTGGTATGTTAAAAGACTCAATTAAAACAGGTTTTATTCAACAATCAAAGCAACCTAGAAACACCACCTTTCCTGTTAACTAACCAATTGAGTCCACCATGAGCTCGAACAATGAACTCACTAGCCATCTATATATAATAGAAGACTAGTTGAACTTGCCTCATGAACAATACTGTTTCCTTGAGTCTCTTAGTTGACATTGCTAAATGCAAATATCACACAGTAACGGCAAGTATATGGCCAATCTTTAGTAGTATATAATTTATAAGCAGAATAGTCGTCTATTGGTGTGCATATTGCACATTATCATTCAGCATCATTGATGTGTGTCAGCCATCTTACCATATAGACTAATCTAACCCTTCATACAAGGTCTTCAAATCATATCTGAAAAAGGAGCCTACTTTATGACACATCATCAATCTAAGCTGGAAATCATGGTGGTGAGGGAACATATAAAAACTTATTTTAAAAAATACTTTCAGACACTTCCGAACACATTTAACAGCAGCTATCCTATATTGTGCATATTTCTATCTCCCCTTTAGCTCATGCACTTCAACTGTTAAAACAATTTGAAACATTTCCACCATGACATGACGATATTTTAGAAGCTTTCTGCATCTTAAGTAACACAAAACCTGACTTACATTAAGTGTAATATCACAACCATTGGCATTATGAAACTTAACAACAGAAGACAAAGGTCTTACCTGTCAATCAGAAGGTTCCCATTATGTCTATCCTTAGGCTGAAGCAACAAGCTGGCAACTGCATAACCTGCACTGCTTACGATGAAATTCTCACGAGCAGCTTCAAAGCCAGGAGAGCCGACAGGCCCATAGTCCTGTTGGAAAATTTCATATAGACCACCATCAGTCGTCTCACCCATCTGACTTCTGCTCCGTGTGTTGGGTACAACCTGCAAAGGGACAGATGTGAAAAGATTTTGGAGGTAAAAAGAGCTATCATGACCACATAAAGCTAAATGACCTCATAACCATCGGCTACATGAAATATCATCTTTCTTCTGTATTGTAAAGTAGAAGATACCCCCATGTATCGCATTCTAGGTTTTTTCACGTGTACAAAGATTAACTCTTTAACTAATCTCCAAAACAAAACAAAACCATGCATATAAACCACGAACTGTTTGCTGAAAATACTCTATATGCTATAAAAATAAACCAAAGATATGAGGGAACAAGGAGAAGATAAAAGGAAAAAATTAAGTAAAGCATTTTTCACAGCAACACAGTTCAGTAACCAATATTTAGCCACCTATCCTGCAGGTGAGCATTACATCCCTCTGACAACAATTTGCATTCAGACCTTCAATTACCTATACGATTCAGCAGACAGTTTAACTTTCCTAATTGCTCTCTAAGGTGCCGACAGTGAGTGATAAAATTTATCAGTTGTTACCTCACTGAGACGCTCTTTAACTTCTTACATAAAATGTGTGTGTGTGTGTGTGTGTGTGTGTGTGTGTGTGTGTGTGTGTGTGTGTTTGGCATATTTACCATGCTTTCTGGTCAGAGAACTGAAAATTGCACTTACCAGATTTAAATTTTAAAAACAAAAGGGGGGATTGCTTGGATAAATCTGAATAAATTTTAGATGGAACTACTGGTTTAGTCATTTTCAAATATCTAGGCTCAGTATTATTAGTGGATGACATGAGAAATGAAGATGTAACACATAAAAGTAATTAATATTGATGAAATGGAGGAGTGTTATGCAATATGAAGATGCCTAACAAAGTAATAGGCAAGCTTCTATAGAACGGAACTAGCAACATTAAATAGCAGCAAATGTTGGGAATTCAAGGGCCAACATATCCAAAAGATGAATGCCATAAAAATACAGATGTTAAGATAGATGTTTGCTCGTATAATATTGGACAAATTAGAATGATCAAATTCAAAAGGGAGTGTCAGTAGCACATATAGAGTATAAACTAAGAGAATTTTGCTTTAGATGGTTTGCCCATGTCCTATGTAAACCTCTATATGCATCGGTTACATGTGTGATATGATGATTGAAGATACTAAAGACATAAAAAGGGACATGGCGACCAAAAATCAGGTGAAAGTAAGATGAAAGACCTACAATGTCTAGAATCAATGTGAACTTAGCTGAGAGCAGCACACGATGGAGGCGAATGATTCATAAATGCAATACCTACTAGTTGAGATTAAAGTTTAGTTATTGTTTATACTCTTACGCAGGTCCAGCGTTTGACGCGTGATTTTTTAGTCTGATGACATTTGTATGGCAGAACAGGGATAAGAGTGAGATCTAGAGAACCCCTAATTTGCCTTAAATCATAAATGACAACTTATTTAGTAGTAAAAGGAAATGGATCCAAATAGAGCAGAATGAATACATAGGATTCATAAAGCCAGCCCCAATTATTTCGCGAGTGAGGAGTGATTGACTGGCTTATCCATGAAAGAGACTGAAATGCCGGTATTTCAAATTTTCATTGAAGTGAGATGACAAAAGCTTCATACTCAAACACGACAGATCTGACACATCTAATTATCAGTAATGTTTTTTTTGTTGTCTCATCATAGTACTCTCTACAAGCTACTTTTATAACTTGGAGAGACTAGATACAACATTAACTTTCCAACCACCTCTCCAACACGAGTAGATGAATGTACAGAAGTTGTACCCTTCACTATGCAAATTAAAAGTTACACAAAATGGTAGCACAATCGGATCTACATGCTCCTTTAGAGCCGGAAGGCTACAAAATATCAGCATCCTACATATATTTTCATTTCTCAATCTTTCGTCAGAAGTTCTTTTAAAAAGAAATGTTGGAAGATAATTTTGAAAAGTGAATAAATGATCACAAGACAGCTTGTTGGCCCATAAATTACAGTGGGACTGAAGGAAACATAGGCATCAAACAGAATGGAAGAGCTTGATTAATTGTCTTGTTCTCCTATTTCAATCTATTCTTACTTTTCCTAGAGTCTCCGAGTTTGTCCCTACATTTTCTGCAAACTCTGTCATCAGGACATTCCATGATGAATCCCTCAAGGGAATATTTCACAATCTGATTCCGCTAAAATAGCAAATCCTACAGAAACAAGGGCATATAGTTAACAGAACTGATTTGGGTAAAACTTAATAGGTCAGTTATGGCTTGCTTTCATCTTCATACGTCTTTTTTCTCCTCTATATTCATATCTATTTCCACTTTCTTCTTTTTTCGGATAAATCAGCAGTTTCCAGACATTTCACATATGAAAATTTCATTATGAAAGCATACGCATCCGTAAAATCATAGGCAGATGTCATGTAAAGATTCACCTCAATTATTCCTCTTTCTGGGCCAGTTGGGAGAACTCCATATGGAAATAAATAAAGATTAAGCCCAACAGCTTCAAAGATATCTTTTAAAAGTGAAATAACTTGTAAAGCAAGAACATCTTGTCGACAATCATCTCCAACCTATGCCAAAGAAAAACAAAATTTAGCCAATTGTAAAATAGCATAAACAAGATTGAGTTGGTTAGCATACTGAAAACTAACAAGAGAACTCACGATCAGCGGAGAATAATTCGGCGTAATTATAGGAAACATGTTAGACACTCATCCTGATAATTCCAGAAATCATTATCCTAGCTTTTTACTCATCGAACACAACTTATCTCTTTAGTTACATATTTTTTATTACTTTAGTATTTGTTATTTAATTAGTTTAAAACAAAATCACAATTTCTATAACTCAAAAATTGTTTGAACCTGTTTTTTTTTTGTAATATTGATAATTATAGCTAAGCGTTAGTTCTCAGTGAGATTCGACTCAGGCTCTTTAGCCGGATATATTTGAAGTAACCGCTTATCCTTTTTCAGAACTAGAGTTAGGCATTGATCACAATACTATTTCTGCAGGATCTGAATAAGCTTGGGAAAGCTTTTTAATTGCATAAAGTATTCAGGATCGATGAGCCCATGTCAAGTTCATCTACTTACTGCTCAAAATCCATAACTTCTAGATCATATCCCTAAAACTGATGTATCAGTAAGATAAGAAAAGTAACTAACTTTCCAACTCCTATATAATAAATCAAATGACATTGTTCCTATATGAAATTGGTCTAAAAAGATTTAATGCCCCTAAAATGGAATATCTTACTCATTTTACCTTTTATTACCATTTATGCAAAAGTTCAATTGGACTTACCACAATACTTCTGAATTTAATAAGACTATTTCAAAATCAAATCTGGACAATGATGATCGTAAATTATAACTACCACTATTCTAATTCTACTTTGCCTTTAGTCCTTCAAAATTTATCCACTTTTCTCAAATAGAAACTTTTTTTCAGGCTACCGAACTCTTTTGAATTCATAATAGCAGAATAATTGAACCGACTATTATATGATTAGAAAGTAGAAACTTCACTTTAGATAGGTTTAAATAAATCAGACGTTTGCCTTTAGCTTTATACACATATCTAATAGAAAATTCATGCAATCCACAAAACCCTCTAATGGAATACAAATTTAAGAATGTTAAAAGTTTGTAAAATGCTTAAGTTGTGTCTTGGCTACAAATTAATTTGGAGGAAGAGTCTATTATTCCCGGTAAATGAAGTGTCAGAGATTCAAGTATTAGCAGCAACTCGAGGATGTGAAGTTGATCTCTTCTTACAAGTTACTTAGGGATGGATTTGGGGTCAAGAAATAAGTCACAAGATATCGGGGATGGAGTTCTTGAAAGGTGTGAAAAAAGATTCGCTAGATGGAAGAGCCAACACTTATCCTTGGGCGCAGGGTGATTTTGGTAAACACTGTTCTTTTACCTACCTATATATGATGTCTTTATTTCCTTTGCCTGCAAAAATTGAAAAGAGATTGCTTCTTTGAGGAGAAACTTCATTTGGGAAGGTAACAAGGCAAGAAATGTTTCCACTTAGTAAAATGGAGAACTCTCACTGTTAGCAAGATGGAAGGGGGGTTAGGTATAAGAAATTTGAGAATGCACAATAAAAGTTTACTTATGAATGATACGCAGGTTTAGTTTGGAAGAGCAAGCTTTGTGGAGAAAGGTTATCAGTGAAAAACACGGACAAGAAGGTAAGTGGGTCTTAAAGTCACTTCCCCTTATGATGTTAGTGTATGGAAGTCCATCAGAAACTTTTGGCCTGCTCTTGCCAATTATGTCAATATAAAACTTGGTAATGGGATGAAAACTTCTTTCTGGAATGACAATTGAAGCCAACATGGGCCGTTAAAAGATTGATCTTTCTGTTTGAGCCAACAACCTGATGCATCTGTTGCTGAACAACAACAATAACAACAACAACAACCCAGTAAAAAAATTCCACAAGTGGGGTCTGAGGAGGGTAGAATGTACGCAGACTTTACCCCTACCCCGAGGGGTAGAGAGGCATCTGTTGTTGAAGTTAGGGATAAATAGGGGTGGAATCTAATTTTAGAAGGTTTTTGAACGCCTGGGAAGTGGATAGAGTAGCTGAACTTCTCAGAAGTTTGGAATATTTTCCAGGAACTACAGCAGCTGAAGACAGTTGAATATGGCGGAGGCATTGCAAAGGTGTGTACACTGTAAAATAGCATATATAACACTCGATCACAGTGGGCAACAGAGATTCAAATGGCCTTGGAAGGAAATATAGAAAGTGAAGATACCTCATAAGGCGGCATGTTTTTCTTGGAATCTAGCTAAGGAAGCATGCTTGACCCAAGAAAAATTAATGTGAAAAGGGTTGCAGCTGTATTCTAAATGTTTTTTGTGTGAAAAAGATTATAAGAGCATAAATCATCTCTTCCTAGCCTGTGAAGTTACTGACAAGAGTTGGCAGCTTTTTTCAACATGAAAGGAATAAAGTGGGCTATGCCAAAGAATACAACAGAGCTGTTGGCATGATGGATTAATACTGGAGGTACTGCTGGACATAAAACAATGGTGGCAAATGATACCTGCTTGCGTATGGTGGACTGTGTGGAAGGAGAGAAACACAGATGCTTTGAAGGAACCCGCAACTCTGTACAGGAAGTCAAGATGAACTGCTTGTTTTTATTTATTTTTGGTGTAAAAAAGATCCCCTAGATGATGCTGAATCTCTCCAAAAAAACGGAGAATGCTTCTCTCTAGTTACTTCCACCTGTGTGACTTTGACGGTTTGACCTAATTTACTATTTCCATGCTTACTTTTTCATGTTTCATATTTGCAGTTTTATTTCTGGATTCTGCTAGAGCAGATTTTGTTGATGTTGGCAGTGTAGTACGCAGCACCTTAAAATTTTCTGGAAGAAGGCATTTTATAGTTTGTCTGAGTACGTCAGAACAGCTAGTAGAATTAAATTTTTGATTGCATTATAGGATCCTTCTTGATGAGACCGGCTTTTTGGAGTTTACAAGTATCATATATGCTTCAATTCATCCGATTGTGCTTCGATAGAATTCTATGTGAAGTTCCTAATAATGCGCGGACGCAAATAAATCTAGGAGTGCTCCTAGTGGTTACCTATTTCTCTTTCTTTTTCCCCTTCCTTCCTAAACTCACCGTTGTAAATTCTGTTTATTCCTGCCTGTAGCTTTGTGTCCTAAAGAGAACCACACATCCTTATCCTTTTCCCAAAAAAACCTTTCTGAACCAATGATATTTCCAAATTCTCATTTAAAAACAGCACAAAATCAAGGCCCAAAAGACGCCTTTCAAATCTGTCAAAACTTGATATTTTCATTGATTTAATGAGAGTCCCACTTGATTTTAAATTCTCGTTAATTATATTCCAAGCCTGAAAATAGCCTCCATTTCATCTTTCTAATCCTCCAACGTGCCTAAGCCATCACCCATCCTAATACCATTTAACCTAACAACTTTCTACCCCTTTAACCCCAATTGATCTTTGACTCCTGTTCTTACCTCAGCATGGTATTTTTTAATTTAAGAAGTCAAGTTTCAGGCTTGGAATATAACTAACGAGAATTTAAAATCAAGTGGGACTCTCATTAAATCAATTGAGCCGAGGGTCTATCAGAAACAGCCTCTCTACCTCGCCAGGTAGGAGTCACTTGTGGGATTATATTGGGTATGTTGTCGTTGTTGTAAGAAGTCAAGTTTCAAACGGTCGTGATGCAAGAACAGAGATGTAAAGATTTACAACTCAACATGTCACTGGCAAAGCTTCAACGTTTACCTCAGCATGGCATTGCAAATGAGATGAAGACAATATATATTTCACCCTCTGATATTATAAGCATTGACCAGTCCGAGTTCTATACTACAACAGTAAAATGTCAAACTTAACCATTAAACTCAAAATAGAGTAATTACCTACTAATCGTTAATTATGAAAAAGACACTCATAAATTTTAATGATTTTCATTCACTTCTTTCAATACTTCTGAAGCAAGCCAGTCAACCATCCACTGGAATTAACTGAAAGAAGACTTTTACGAAGAAGAAATCCCTTTAAATTTATATATATTAGCTGCTAAGCATAACGATGTGGTGGGGAAAAGTTGTGGCAGGAAGGCAAGACCTTAGGCAGATTTTCTTTCATCTGAAATAAAATATCTAAGATCTAGATCAATAAAATACACTTATATCAGGGGGCTACCACATCAATCAAGATCAATGAAAGTCAACATTGTATCATGGAATGTGAGGGGTTTGAACAAGGCAAGGAAGAGGAGACTGATCAACAGCTGCATTAACACTTGGAAAGCAGATGTATACTGCTTTCAGGAGAATTGTGAGAGAATTATGGGCCAATAGATGGTGCAGATTTGCACAACTAGAGGCTAGCGGTACCAGGGGAGGCATTTTACTGATGTGGGACAACAGGGTATGGGAAGGTGAAACAACCAGCTTGGCTTCCTACTCTATCACATGTAAGTTCACTGGAAAAACACAGGACTTGTCTTGGCACTTAACCAGTATTTATGCTCCTAATGATAGGGCAGAGAGAGAAGAAGTTTGGTGGGAAATTGGTGCAACAAGAGGCTTGTTCTCGGGTCCCTGGGTGGTATGTGGGGACTTCAATACAGTTAGATTTCCTTCAGAGAAGAAAAACTGTAACAGAATCTCCAGATCAATGACTGACTTCGCTGAGTTCATCGAGGATATGGAGTTGGTAGATCTACAACTACTAGGAAGTAAGTTCACTTGGAGGAAAGGAGTCGGACGTGACATTGCAGCTAGACTAGACAGATTTCTTATTTCTGAAGATTGGGATGAGGGCTTCAGGAGTATCAAACAATCAACCTTGCATAGAGTAACTTCTGATCACACGCCTCTGTTACTTCAATGTGGGAATTGGGAGCCTATCAAATCCTATTTCAAATTCGAGAATTGGTGGCTGCAGACAGAGGGTTTCTAAAGAATGGTGGGACTCTTTCATCTGTGAAGGAAGACCTGACTACACTCTAGCCTTCAAGCTGAAGGCTCTTAAAGGAAAACTCAGAGAGTGGAGCAAAACTATCCAAGGAAATCTAGAAATGCAGAAGCTTAACATCCTCTCTCAATTAAGTGAATTAGATGAGATTCAGGACCTCAGGACTCTAAATGAAGATGAAATACTATCAAAAGCAACATTAACAGTGGAATTTGAGGAGATAGCAAGAAAAGAAGAAGTCGCATGGAGACAGAGATCAAGAGCGCTTTGGTTGAAACAAGGAGATAATAATACCAAGTTCTTTCATAGAACTGCCAATGCTCATAAAAGGAACAACAACATTGACATGTTAGAAGTTGAAGGTGAATCTATCAGAAATCCTGCAGATATCAAGATGGAAATCATCTCATTCTATCAAAACCTCTACGCCGAGTCAGAAGAATGGAGGCCCCATGGAAACCTTAGAGTTTGTCCTATGATCACTCCAGAAGAAAACCAGATACTACAGAGTCCGTTTGAAGCCCAAGAGATATGGAGCAGTGTTCAAGCATGTGCTGGGGATAAAGCTCCTGGCCCTGATGGCTATACCATGGCTTTCTTCACTCACTGTTGGGAGGTAGTCAATGCTGATGTCACTGCTGCTATTCAAAATTTTTATGAGAGGTGTTTTTGAAAAAAGCTTCAATGCCACCTATGTGGCTTTGATTCCTAAGAAGGTGGGTGCCAAGGAATTGAAAGACTTTAGACCCATCAGCCTAATATGTAGCATCTACAAAATCATCTCTATGTTGTTGACTGAGAGACTCAAGAAAGTGGTACATAAATTGGTGGATGCTCAACAGATGGCCTTTATCAAAGGGAGACAGATAATGGATGCTTCTTATAACAAATGAATGTGTAGACACAAGGATCAAAAGCAAACTCCCAGGCATCCTATGTAAGCTGGACATTCAGAAGGCTTTTGATCATTTAAACTGGAGTTATCTGCTTGGAATTTTGGAGAAGATGGAGTTTGGAGGCAAATGGATCAACTGGATCAAATTCTGCATATGCACTGTCAAATTCTCCATCCTTATCAATGGTTCCCCAGCTGGCTTCTTCTCATCCCAGAGAGGACTGAGACAGGGTGATCCCTTATCCCCCTTCCTGTTCATCATTGCTATGGAAGGTCTTAATGACATGTTGAAAACTGCTCAGGGTAACACCTGGATCAAGGGATTCAATGTATCTACTAGGGCTGTCAACAATCTAGAAATCACACACCTTCAATATGCTGATGACACACTAGTTTTTTGTGAAGCTGATAGAGATCAACTGAAAATTCTGAGGGTGATATTTATTCTATTTGAAGCCATATCTGGGTTGCATATTAATTGGAGCAAGAGTCATCTATATCCAGTAAATGAGGTCCCTGATATCCAATACCTAGCTAACATTCTGGGAGGGAAAATTGGAGAACTTCCTTCCGTGTATCTTGGAATGCCTTTGGGAGCAAAGAGCTAGTCAAAAGAAATTTGGAATGGTGTACTAGAGAAGTGTGAAAAGAAACTAGTTAACTGGAAAAGCCAATATCTTTCCCTAGGGGGCAGACTAGTTCTAATCAATAATGTACTGGATGCCTTGCCCACTTACATGATGTCTCTATTTCCTATCCCGGCAAATATAGTCAAAAGCATACATGCATTGAGAAGGAACTTTCTTTGGCAAGGCAACAGTGACAAAGGCAAAATTCACCTGGTCAATTGGACTCACTTGTAACCAGCAAGAAGGAAGGGGGGCTGGGCATTAGGAATCTAAGAATTCAGAACCACGGCTTAATGATGAAATGGCTCTGGAGATTTGCTTCAAGTGAACACTCACTGTGGAAAGATGTCATTAGGTGAAGGATGGAATGGAAAGCAATTGGACTACCAACTCTACAACCAGTCCTTATGGTGTCAGTCTATGGAGATCAATCAGGAACTTGTGGCCAAAGTTCAGAAACAAATCTAGATTCAAGGTGGGCAATGGAATGAAAACCTCTTTCTGGGATGACACCTGGCTAGGCCAATGTCCTTTGAAACAGACTTTCCCAGACATCTATAGTCTGAACCAGCAACAAAGAGCAACTGTAGGAGATGTATGGTCAAACCAAGGATGGAACCTTAGCTATAGAAGATTATTCAATGACTGGGAGATCATCAGGCTAACAGAATTCTACAACACCTTGGATCAATTCAAAGGAACATCCACTCTTGAAGATTGTATGTTCTGGCAAAGGGATAAGCAAGGTAAATTCTCAGTCAAGTCTGCCTATAAGGAATACAACACCTCTAATAATCAGATTGGAAGTTGGCGTTGGAAACTAAGTTGGAAAGTCAAAATTCCATGCAAAGTTGCTTGCTTCACGTGGTTGCTAGCCAGAAAAGCAGTCTTAACTCAGGATAATCTTATCAAGAGGGGTTTCCACCTATGCTCCAGATGCTACTTATGTGGAGAAGAGGCAGAGACAATCAACCATCTTTTTTTGCACTGCAAGATAACAGAACAAATTTGGAGGATTTTCATTAACTTTAAAGGAATCATGTGGGTAATGCCAAGAAGCATCATCGAACTTCTAGAATGCTGGAACAGACTCGGTAGCTCCCCTAGTCAGAAAGAGAGATGGAAGATTGTCCCAGCTTGCATTTGGTGGACTGTTTGGAAAGAGAGAAACCAAAGATGTTTTGAAGATAGACATAGTACAATCCAGAGGATGAAAATGCATTGTTTAGCTCTTTTTTATTTTTGGTGTAAGCAAGAGTACATGGAAGATCCAGAATCTTTTGTTGATGTTTTAGGATCCTTGTAAGGACTTAAGAATCTTCCTGTACCACCCCTTGTAATTATGGTTAACCATACCTGTTTTGATACATTTAATATATATGCAACAAATGTTACCTTCTCAAAAAAAAGCACTTATATCCCCTAATCTTACCTTGAATATACAAGCTTGGGGTTTTATGTCATTTTGATCGCCATCTCGATCTGCAACGTTAAATGTGATCATAATAGGAACCTTGGCAGCTGATTGCAAGGGAATTCCACTATCAACCTGAATCCCTTTCACGATTTTATTAGGAGCTGTAGGTAGATAGAGATCATCTCCTTGCATCTCAATTTTCTCCAGCTCCCTAGTAAATGAAAATGAGGTTTGTTCAAGATAGACAAATATCAGAAGGCACACAGCACCTATATATACAACATATTGTACACAAATCGACAATATTAAATCTTGGTGCACATTTTACTTTACCTCCGAATGCCAGCTCTTCTCTCCTCCTTGGGAAGTGGATAGAGTGCGCCAGATATAGATGTAACCTTGTCAAAGAAATCGAACTCCCTTTGAAACACATCACGAGCCTTTTCATTGAACCCATCAATTATTCGTTGCCTCACAAGAGGAAGCAGGGCCAGAAATGCAGCATGCTGAAGATAAAATACAAAGATATCGACAGTTATGAAATAGTACAAATTAAAAATAATAAATCTATTAACCACTGAGGGAGAATGTGCAAGAACTTATGAGGTGGAACTACAAGAAAGACAAAATTTGTTGCCTTCAAAAATTTGGTCACCAGTCAACACAAAAGGTGAGAGAGAGATAGAGAGTGTGCAAAGTAAAAGGAAATGCATATCACATGCCTCTATGTGAGAGTTTCAGAGAGAGAATAGTAAAGGTGAATCGTACAGAAAGCAGATAAATGAATCTCCTTATCAGAAAAAGGATGGTTATAATATTGTCGCAAAGAGAAGTGCCCCCCCCCCCCCCCAACAAAAAAAAAAGTCAATTTGGAGGTATTACATAGTCGATAGCTATACTCGAGGGAAATTACGTTTATTATCTGAAAATTAAAGTTTGCAGTTTCCAAAATCTTCCACAACATGGAGTTTGTGCTGCATGCTCACAGAAAAAGGACCAGATAAGAGTGATTAGAAAAAGGTGCATATTAGATGCTTTAATTGCAAGAGGTATCAGTTGAAAATTTTAATCTACCTTTGCAGAAGAATCTTTCCCTGACTCCGGCTCACAAGTCTCACCCTACAAGCATTATTCAGGTTAGTGGTTATCATAGAGAACAAGACCTTTGTTCACCATAAAGCAAGAGGGAACAGATTTAATTTTATCATACAAGGATAGCCATCTTAAAACAGAAACAAAGCAAAAGCTTCCCACCTGCAGATTCCATATTAGAATATGAGCGAATATGTCACTCCTTTGAGTAGCTCTCAGCAAGTATCCTTCTACTAATTTCTGCATGGATAAAAATCACATCGTTAGGGTCAATCGTGTCTATAATATGAAAGATGATTAAGCACCTGTTTTCATTGATGAACACTACAGATGGGAAGTTGAGACACAAGGAAGGTATTATTGAGACTACTTCGAGATGAAAATCCATTGTGATAGCTACTGCTTAATTCTAGTCATTTTTTCATACTATGATCAGAATCATTCATTTAATCGTTTATTATAACCATAAAATTGTTGTTCATTTAAGAATAATAATATCTGAAAACTGACAGAAATACTAAATCCAAGGTGTGAACTATGTAAAAGCATTGAACTAATGAATTAACTTCCAAGAATATATCGCTCTGACTTGCGTCATGATTAAAAGCAAAGAACAAATTCACATCACAAAGTTAAGTAAAATGCACCTCGTCGTCATATCTCAGGGCCTGCACCAGTTGGGGCATGAAGAAGGTTACTCTTTGAGGAGGATAAGACTCCAACACCCTTAGAACATAAGCCATGACACGTGGATGACCCTTGTATGCTGGTGTGAGGAACTCCAGCGCCTGTGTAATTGAACAAGCAGCCCAGTGTGGCAATTGTTGTAGAAGTGTTGAATTTTCATCAATGGCTTTAGGTGTAACGAAGTATGGCAATGCTTCAGGTATGTGACGTATCTCCAATATACGCGACTGTAATAGAAACAAGATATTCATTTTCATCAATCAAAAAAAATCAAGAAAGGAAAACAGGCCAACTCAGAGAAATAGTGACAAGCCAGGAGCTGTAAACCAAGTTCTATTTCGTCGCATATAAGAAAAATCATAAAAGAAAAAAAAAAGATTCGACCTTAAGATGCTTTGGAAGACCATCAGCATCTCATAGAAACAGAATGATTTACGAGCAGGTATATCTTCAGCTAATAATATCATTATTTCTTACTTTATGCCTTCTCTTGGACTAGATTTATTCATCGGTACCAAAAAAAGCTACATGGCCTAACACAATTGTCGTAGTGAGGAGAACAACTGCTCCACAGATCCAAACAATTCAAAAATTCAGGTTACAGTTGAGCAAAATGAGCATGCAATACAGAGAAATTAAGATAGATAATAAGCAGCACAGAAAACATAGCAGCTATGAAAGATACATATTTATTTAGGAGAAGCATTCGTCTGTGGTTTTTTGCTTATCAGACATGTAAAGCAGCCCAAGAAATTGTATGTCGTATTTTGATTTGTATGTGTCAAGAGATTGACTTTGACAACTTGAAGTAATTAGACCACTGCAGTAAAAGAATAAATCATGGCAATGAGCAATAAACACCAAAAGGAAATATACTGCCATAAAATTTCATGCTTGAATCAGCAACAAATGGAGGCTAATAGCCTGTTTGGCCAAGCTTCTCCAACGTAGAAGCACTTTTTTCAAAAAAAAAGTACATTTTTTACAAAGTTGAAGTGCTTGGCCAAGCTTTGGAAGAAAAAAAAGTGTTTTTGAGGAGAAGCAGAAGCGGTTTTGGAGAAGCAAAAAAAAGTAGCTTCTCTCCAAAAGCACTTTTTTGAAAAACACTTATGAGAAAAATACACTTAGAAGCATTTTTTAAAAGCTTGGCCAAACACAAATTGATGCTCAGAAGTGCTTTTCAAATTAATTAGCCAAACACAAACTGCTTCTCACCAGAAGTACTTTTGAGAAAAGCACTTCTCAAATTAAGCTGATTTTTGCAGCTTGGCCAAACAGGCTACAAGGCAAAGATGACCACAAGAACCACTCGACCAAATCTGAGGAAATGTTTGGTCAAGTCAACTACATTTCAAAACCATTCCAAAGCATTAAGAACGTATTTGGACTAGGCCATTGGAAGCTTTAGAAGCAAACACCTAAACTGGATCAATACTAAAATGACAAATGAGATCTGAAAAGATTGATGCAGAAAGCACAACAGGACATCGCTTTCAAGCATGTCTAAAATTATTGGATAGATTACGTAAATTGAATGATAATCGGTTGGCTCTATACTGTACAAGAAAAGAGATTTAGAATTACAGTAGTCTAGGCTGTCAAAATCATCATTTCTTTCATTCAGGAAATTAGTGTTGTTAAAATCATGGAGTCTGTCTATATTACTAGCTGGGTTGTTCCCAGTTTTTTGTAATAAGCAAATATATTTTATTAGAAGAAACAAACCCAAAAAAGGTGTCACCCTAAATAACACGTTTACACAAACCCAAAACATAAGCAGAAGGAACTAGCTCTCAGTCCAATTTCTTTCCCAATCTTTATTTTGCATTAAACTCATTTCCCATCATAGTTGACACTGCCTTCCAACCATCATAAGTCACTCTTGTTTACTGCTTCCCCTCTTTCCTATCTGGTGGTTTTTCTTATCTTGGTTCACATCTTTGCTAACTCCTCCATTACATCATGAACAACATTACCCTTTTTAATAACATTTTAAGGAGAAAACAACCTTATGTTTTCATCTCAGATGCCATGATTTGCTTAAAGACTTAAATCCTTTAACTCTGCCATCATGTTCACATATTACCTATTGGACCCTTATTGAAATTCAGTTAACTGATGGGTTGAACAGTTTCATCGAGAGCCTTTAATGCATTCTTGGTTACCATTCTCCGATATCCAATTTTGACCCACTATCCCCTGTTGTCTTGTTTCAACTGCATCACCAAATTCATTTCCCCACTCTTTTTCTAGATTAGAATCCTCATCTGAGAGTATAATCCCCTTCTCCTACAGAATCCTCTCCAAAGTCAAGAACCAGCAAGCATTATGGGCTATCCTTTCTCTGAGATCCAACTCTGACCCTCTATTCTCTGTTCTCTTGTTTCAACTCCATCACAATATTCATTTCCCCACTCTTTCTAGATTACAGTCCTCATCTTAGAGTATAATCCCATTCTCCTACAGAATCACTCTCCAAAATGATTGAGCTTCTTGTCAGCCAGATCACAGATCCCCAATAATGCACCATTTTCAGATGTTTCATATGAAGTGTTCCTTCCTCATTTTTTCCTCGTGATCCAAATATTTTTACTGAGGAAAGGTCTTTCCAAGCAAGGAAGACCAGAGGAAATAGAACTTGGAGCAGAGGAAATTTTGAAGTCAAACATGTTTGTCGGAAATGCAAGGAAGCAGAACTTCATCCAATATTTGGGATCAACTTCAACTCTAGTCTTATCAAAGTGGACTTCATCAACTCCTTGTCTGTTAAATAGGAGCGACATCCTACATAAATATTTTGTAATGTGGCACCTTCTCCGTGCTTATACAAATAAAACTTTACTGCTCAGAAAAAAGATGATACCAAGCCATATCTTACAAGCATATTCTACAGGAAGCATTCCTCCACCTTTTTGGTAAGAAAAATGTATTGAACATCTGATTGAGGTGGTGTTCCCATAGTAAAAGGCAACTTTGGTCCAATTAAAGCATCATAACCTTTCTTTAAGGTGTAGAAAGTTTCAGTCTCCACTCAAAAGGAAAAGATGATAATTAAAAAATCATTAGGGACATCTTTCTATTTCCTGGTCAGAAAATTTGTTACAGAAAACAGCCACCATATTATTGAAACTAGTTATGAAGCAAAAGTTACTTGAGAATGTTTGTCGTATGATTCACCAAGGCCCTTATTTTAGGCGCTTTTGCATAAAAATTTCAACAAAATAGACAAATAATGCAATCTTCATCATCCTAAAGTCAACTTCATACCCAATTTCTGTTTCAAGTCATCTGTATTGTCTCTTAAAATACGTATCATTCAGGCACATTCATTCAGGGTTTAATAGAAAACCGAAGGATATGATAAGTGGGAATGGAAGATATACTTGAACCAACTGTGTTACTTCAGTCTTCAGATGATTATTTGTAGGAAACCTTGCAGCCAGACACAAAGCTATCCGAGGATCCACAGAAAAGGCAGTTCGAGCAAAATCGACCCATTTGTCGGAGCTGATTTTAAGACGTGAAGTGATTTCCCTGATGTTGGAAGAATTAATAACAATAGTGACAACCACATTAAAAGAAGTTAAAAAAGGGAGAAAAACAATCAGTAATCACTGTGCGTTACTTGACAGTAGGTTGTGCCCAGACATCAAGTCTGTCAGCTTCATGCTGGCATAACATCAGAAGCAACTGTTTCCGCTTCTCCCTTCCAACAGTGTAGCTCTCCATTTGGCCCCAAATGGGATGGTATTGATCTCTCTGTGAGCATCATTAAGTTCAAAAAAGAGCACAAGGACCATAAACAATTGTTTGCAATTAGAGAAAAGAAACTGTTCCCACGACAAAAAATAAAGATATTTTAGGCACAAAAAGTTTCACAACTGATGTAAGAACCAAAGTTTCCAGCGCCTCGATTATGATTATCTCACCACATCATTCAAAGAGTTTCCATTTTCCAGTGCCCGTCCTCTGGAATCAAGTTGGGGAGTATCTAATTGCTCATTCAAAAGATGATGGACAAACATAGAAACGGACTGTGCCTCACTCAGGGCAAAGTTCTTATTCATATCATACCACTCAGGTTGGTGAGCAAACCATCCCAATGAAGCCCTGCAATTGAACAACACCAAATGGTTGAATGCATCAGCAAATCAGCATACTCCTAAACAAGGCCTAGTCTAATGAAACATATTGAATCCATTGAGATAAACTACCATAAACAAATAGACATATGTTTGTGAGCAACTTAATGTCTATTAGCAAGCTATTGGTCAGAAATGATGAGCAAGGAACTTCCACTATGCATTCCATGCCTGTATTCACAATGCAGGCAAACATACCAGTCCAATTAAATGCAAGCTCATAAGTTTTTACCTATATAGTCTGTCTTCCAGAAGCTGAAGCCCAGCCCTGAGGTTTTGCAAATTACCCTGTGACTTGCACGAGCAAAACTTCAGCCCAAGTAGCATCAGGGTGAAAAATGTGCCAGTAGCAGCAGGGTGGGAAGAAAAGTTCCGAGGTAGTTTGGTGGTTCCTTGCAACAACCTCCCTAAAAGTAAAAGCTGTGAAACACTATCATGTCGAACTACCTGCAAAGACAAGTTTTTCAAAAAAAAAAAAAAAAAAGAAGAAGAAGAAGAGCTACAACTTGAACATTTATGAAATACATTTAAGAGAATCAAAAGGCTGAAACAATGATTGTTTTAGCAACATTTTCAAGAGAACATAAAGGCAGCTTTTTCACAAAAAAGGTTTGTTGTTTGTTTATTTTTCAATTGTGATGAAGTTAGTGAAAAAAATTATAGTAGTAGTTTTACCACGGCATCACCACAGTCCAACAAATCCAAAAACAGATTCAACAAGCCAAGTACTCATCTATCATAGTACTCTACATAGAAACAGCATTAGAACGGGAAATTGGTGAGGAAGGAAACCAACGAGGGTCTTCTCTTACAAGTGCTGGAAGATACTTGTAAAAGTTATACCAGACCAAAATACAATGAAAGAAGAGAAACAACAGCTAAAGGCACCAATATTGTGAAGTAGGTATTGCTAATTTTCCATGGAAAATCACATCTATTTAACTCGAAACCCTAGTACTTGAGTATTATCATTGAAGCAAAACATCATATTGACATATTCATCTACTCCCTCTGTTCCAGTTTATGTGAACCTATTTCCTTTTTGGTCCGTTCCAAAAAGAATGACCCCTTTCTAAATTTGGTAACAATTTAGCTTCAACTTACAATTATACCCTTAATGAGAAGCTTTTAAAACCACACAAATACTCTGGGCCCCTTTTTCACTTGTTTAGGACCACAAATTCCAAAAGTCTTCCTTTTTTCTTAAACTCTGTGCCCAGTCAAACAGATTCACATAAATTGGAACGGAGGGAGTAATTAAATTTCAAATAAGTGATAGGCCAACTGTACTGTAACATCATCTCTAACCTAACCATTTTTGGGTGGACAATTGATCAGTGTATGTTTGATTATCGCATTGGTTCATAGGGAGCAGCTAAGAGAGTGAAAGCATTAAAACATTGATAAGCACCTCAAAACGATCAATGAAAAACCCAAGCCATAGTTTGTGGGCAAATATTTGATCAACGGGATCCTTTTCAGGTGGTGCTTCTGGCTCCCCAGCAACCAGGTGAGGCCTTAATTTAGCAGCAGGTCCACTACACCTAACTTCAGATGCAAAAAGACCTCGCTTTGTGTCGACTGTCCACAACCATGCATCGACAAGCTCAGCAAGCACCAGAGAACACAGTTGAGGAGCAGCTGAAACCAACCACGTCCAAACAAATACACCAGTTTCCATGGCATCAGATGTCAATATATAAGCTGGGCACCAGCAAAGAAGACGTAAAAGTTGTGAAAAGCTTTCTACATTTGATTTAGTATCTGAACCCTGTGGACAACAGCAAATAGGTAACATGTAAAGCGATAAAGAAAATTTAAGGGGAGAAAAAAGAAAGTTTCATCCCAGCCTAAGAAAGCAAAGAGTGGTAGGAATTAGAAACTTTTTGTACCAGATGAGAGAGAAGCAAAGCAGTTGCTTGAGAACAAGTTTCATGGAATGATGACTTATCCACTTCTTCCCCTTTTTCTGCAGTATTAACAAATTTCTGCAGCAGTCGAACAAACTTTGTAAGTAAAACCTCAGAAAAGGACTCAGTTTTTGGCTGCAAATTATCCACCATATCACCGGGACCCAATGCTGGCCGATCAAGGCTACCAATACTCTCATATAACCTTCTCATCCCAGCAATTTCTCCAGCATGATTACACTTCACAGTTGCACTGATCATACCAGTACTGAGCACCTCTAAATTAAACGCCTCCGTCAATTTTAATTTTGCTCCAGATGCTGCAGCTGCTGCAGCCATAACAGCAGGAATATTTGCTGTTTTTGTTCCGGTCCAACAATCATTTTTACCAGTACCAATTTTTATCTCGGATAAGAGAGAAACAACTTCTGCTGTAGGCTGTGATTTTTGCCAAGTGTTTGCTTTACAAAGCATTTCCTGAAGCAAGGAAAGAGAGACTAGCTAATAATATGTAAAATAGAAAGTGTGATAGGATAGCAAAGAAGGTAAAAATCCGGTAAAACATCTGTACAAACCACGCAAATTCAGATCTTTAGGCAAAAAGGTATCTGACATTTTAAACTTCGTTACTAAATAAAGCTAAAATACCATCTGCACGCAAAATATTTACTCCTACATAAAAAAGACAATGGGTTTACCAATGTTAAAGGCTAGTGATGTTTTTCCAACAAAATAATTTTGTCTGCCTGTATTGTAGCGGAGAGAGAGACCCAAATATTCATTTTGCACTCTAAGCAAAGTGCATCAACCCCTTAGCAAGAGCATATGCACAAGCAAATGAACATAGACAAACAAACATACTTGAAAAATGTAATACGGAGGGAAAAAAAAGTGATACAGCATTGTCATGAAACTCGAAACTGATGGAATAACGAACCTGAAGAAGCCCCTGACTAGTACAAGGAGCCTGTGAAAGTGAAACAATTATCCATTCGCGAACAGTCCTTTGGTACAAAGAGCGAATAGTAGCAACACAAGCAGGATCATTGACTACAGATGAAGGTGGATCATTGTGCACTGAAAACAACAGTGAATCTAGACAAGAAGAATTCCACAAAATCTGCAAGCCAGTGAACTATTCAACCGTTAGTATCAACCAATGGCGAGAAGCAAAGTAAAACAAATTTGACACTCGGTACAAGCAGCAGCGAAACGCCACCTGAGGAAAGCGATCTCTTAATTGATTCAGCAAATTGACTGAGATATCTCGTATATGCTCATCCCTTTGAGACAAATTTTTTACAAGGAAACTGGCATGTGTGGACAACGTAGATTCCCTATACTCTGCTTCAGGTCCAGTCTCAGACATCCTATCCTCCTGCAGCAAGTTACTGGGATCTTATGATCTTTATGTAAAAAGACAAAAAAGACAAGAAACCGAATGGGGAGGCAAGAGAAGAAGATCAGCAATTTATGTTTGTTTAAAAACTATGATCTCCATTAGCTTTTTCACTAAGAAAAAGTAACTAAAAAGGGATGCTATACAGTTCAAAGTTGATTTCTAATGGGACGAACTTTGTCCATAACAATTTCAAAATGTTCGTCTTCAGCTAAAGAAATTTAAAATGCTCTAAGTCGAGTACAGATATACACAATTGCCTCCAGATGCAAAAAGAATGCCCCTTATCCCTATTTTCTACGATAAATTCCCAGGCAATCCCCTAAAGATTCTAGATGGAAAGAGGCTACGCCGTTTGATGCATATGATGGTGGAATGCAATAACCAATAAGAAGCAAAATAATCAGCAGTTTTGGTCTGAACTCGTTCAGAAAGAGAAAACAATGAAAACAACATACTATTTAGGCAATTGAGAATTTTGCAAACAAAACGAGGGGCTAAATTGTTTCGAAGACAGAAATTGGAAGCTAACAAATTCGTAAAGAGAGAAAGGAAGACAGTTATTAAAATATCCATATGGGAAACACACACAGCAAAGGATATTTAACGTACAAGATACACATATAAATTGTAAACAAAGCTGAATACAGAACATTATTGCACATAAGTTAAAAATACAAAACAAGATGTATACAAAGATGAATGCTGAATTTTAGAGATATAAGTTAAAATGTTTAAGTAAACAAACCTATCATACTCTGAAAATATACAGTTTAACTGTTCTTTTTTGTTTCACTGCATTTGGTATTCAACAATATTTTTCATTTAGTTCTATGAATTCTCGATGATTTGTGCATTCTGTTTCTTTCACTTAACTTGCATTTCTGGTATCCTTCAACCATCATATTACAGTACTCTTTTTAAGAAAATTTTAGATATACTGGTAATTTATAACCTTATAACTGCAAGTGATTAGTGTGTACAGCAAGACATAGCAGAAAGTTATAAGTACCAGCCACGCTACTGCTGTTTCAAAAGCCCTGTGAACAATTGCAGTCAAGCACTGTGAGACAGCTGGCGTGAGACCAGGACTCTTTAAGTATTCGAAGACACAGCTGAATGCACTTCTAGAAGCTGTTGAACTAGGGCCCACACTGAGAATCCCACCATTACTACTAAACCGTATGATCTCCAAAAACGCTACAGCAAGTAGATAAGTTGACTTGACACCTGTAAAGGCCAAATAAAATTATCTGTGAAGCCTAGAAACATCTCGATCATCATTTGTATCTAAGCAAAGAACATCTCCTAAACAATTAAAATTCATTAAGAACTTGATTTCCTTCTCAAACCAAATCCGAACACGAAGAAATTCAACAAACCGGAAATTGTGCTCATCGCTGAAACTTCCATACGCCCTCCTAAAGCAGCAGAAAGAGCAGTTCTTTGGTTAACGGCAGCTTTCTCATTGCCACTACCACGCCGACTACCTGGGTTATGAAGAGCATTAAGTTCCAACTCATCTTCAAGCCACTTCACGGAGCTCACAACCTGGTAAACAGCACGTCTTAGACGCCTTATATAAACTATTCGGTTAAACGAATTACAGTATTAACATGAAAAGAGAAATATTACAAGATTCAAGATGAAAAGAAATCGCACAGTTATTGGCCTGTTTTGAAGTTATGGCTTGTGAGTAGGATAAACTATACCACCTTGAAGTAAATAACAAGAACAACCCATATATCTTTCTAGTCTCTTTTTCTCCACATATCACATCCCTCACAGTGGTTTAAAAGCTAAGGGGTCATTTGGTAGGAGGTATAAGAATAGTGCTGAATAGAGTGTATTAGTAATGCTGGCATTAGTTATGCTGAGATTATTTTTTATACACTGTTTGGTTTGGTGTATTAAGGCATTGCATAATTTTTTGAAAATTGGGTGTTTACAAAAGTACCCTCCACAATTTTTAACTTTAGCTATAAAAAGTAACTACATCATTCATTGTAAAACTAGGTAAAGTTGTGACGTTAATTCAAAATTAGATGTTTCACACTCTTGGGCTACATTCTGTTTGGAACGATAACATGGTCAGTCACATGGAATTCCCACTATTTCCATGGCCAAAGCGTACAGAGAGAGAAGTTTGTTTGCCATTTGCTAATAATACGGGGGAAAGTATTTGAGATGGGTTTTTAGGGATTTGAGGGCGGCAATTAGGTCTTTAACCATGTTTATGCAAGTATTAAAAACCCTTGCATTACTAATGTCATGGTTTTCTATGCATTGCTTATACATAGCATAATACCAAGAATGATGTATAACTAATACAAGACCCAGGTTGAAAAAATGTACCAAACAAGGTATTACTAATGCACAGAGCTAATGCTTGTATTATTTTTTCTAATACCTCCTACCAAACGACCCCTAAAAGCACACAAAAATGATATGACTAAAGCGAGAAGTGAAGCGAAGGCTTCCTTGAAGTGGGTTGTACAATTTACAAAATATAAAAAAAATCAAATATATATCAGTTTAGTACTATAATAATATCTCAATCAATATAACCAATTTTTGAGAAGACAATTAATATAACTAATTCTGGCATCCAGTATGCAATAATGTTGATAGTAATCCAGCTTCTCAAAGTTGAGATTCAAAAAAACAGCAATTTTTTGTTGGGATCACTTTGTGTGTCATTGTTTGAAGCACACACTTCTATGAAGCGCATGGCTTCATTCATCAAACGACAAGCCTTCATTTCACGTCATTTCATCGCTTGAAGCGACGAAGCAATGGCTTTTAACAACATTGATCCCTCCCTTCTCAAATAATTGAGATCAAGAAAAATATCAAACATGTGGATCAATATGTTATCTTTAGACATGTGATATCCTTATTTTCGGTTTGGAAGTAAATGCACCAATACTGCAGTTCTTTCCACTCGGTCAAAAGGACCAACACAAAAGAGACAGCCATATAAGAAACTTATGTAATGAGAACTCGAGGAACTTTATTTATTCCAGTGCCCTTGATCAAAAATTCGATAGATAGTGGAGCCGCCACTCTACCTTTCTCGACTTAAATACCAAGTGGCGGATCCAGAATTTTAAAGTGATGGGTGCTCGCCGATAAAAAATCCGAAAAAAGAGGAAAAAGGAGTTTAGTTGTGGGTGCTCACTCTATATTTATCTAACTATTTTTATAATTGTCTATGCAAATTTACTAAATCTGGTTAAAAGTAATGGGTGCTCAAGCACCCATAAGTGTCCATGTACATCCGCCACTGTAAATACCAGGCTTTTGTCTGCCGCAAATTCAAACATGTATTGTGCACCTAATCCACAAATCACGGGATGCAATCTTACCACTTGACCAGAGCCCTGAGGGCAAGAAATTGAAGAACACAATCACAATACATGCTCATATAAAAATCGTCTAATGACAGGTTTTTCTAGAAACCTTAGCTACATTAATATAATTAGATGTGCTAAAGTAAAGGATCAAGGATGTCACGAAATATATTAGGGTAAGAAAGGCTTGTGATAAACCCAAATAGTATCCTTATAATGGTTTGGAAGTGCCTTTGGGATGTCGGAACAGTGTTTTTGAGAGCTGAAGCGCAAAAAAGCGACAGGGGCTCGCCTCGCTTCAAAAGCGAAGCGTACGCTTCATTGAAGTGAAGCGCAATTCTTAAAATACATATAATATATATAATAATATATATAATAATTAATTTATAAACTGAAATACATATTAAAAAAATCAAATAAACTAAAATATAACATATATATATATATATATATATATATATATATATATATATATATATAATAATTAATTTTCTAAACTGAAATACATTTTACAATTAATCAAACTGAAAATATAACATATATATAATAATTAATTTATAAACTAAAATACACATTAAAAAGGTCAAATAAACTAAAATATAACATATATAAATATATATATATATATATATATAATAATTAATTTTCTAAACTGAACTACATATAAAATTAATCAAATAAACCGAAAATATAACATATATAAAATAATTAATTTTATAAACTAAAATACATATTAAAATTAAGAAGAATAAAAGGGGGGAAAAAAAGAAAACAGCGCCTGCCCTAGCTGTGCAGACGCTGGACGAGAAAAAGTGAAAAAGAGAAGAGAAGAAGAAGAAGAAGAAGAAGGAAGAAAGAAGGAAAAAGAAAGAAAAAAAAAAAGGAGAATCTGGACAAGAAGAAGAAAGAAAGAAGAAAGAAAAAAATAAGAAGAAGGAGAAGAAGAATTTACCTGGACTGAGAAATGGCAGAAACCCTAGTTTTGCAATGAAGAAGAGAGAAGGCGTCTGTTTACACTCTGTTTTGTCGAGGATCTGTAATAGCGAGCATAGGGGTCTGTTTAGTATAATTTACAAACAGACCCAATCTTTTTTTTTAAAAAAAAAAGGGCCCAGCTGTGATTTTTTAACAAAAGCGATCGCTTCACTCGCTTTGTCGCCTCGTCGCCTTGTCGCTTTTTTCACTGAAGCGTGCGCTTCACACGATCGCGTCGCCTCAGGCAGTAAAAAGCGATGCCCTGTCGCTTCGTCGCTTTAAGCGATCGCTTTTCCAAACACTGTGCCGGAATACCATAACTAACCAAGTTATTCAATGTTATTATATTAAGAAGTGAAAAGACGCCAAACAAGTGGACAAGAGTACCTTGGTTCTGACTATAAAACAATGAGATGTTCAAAGTTGTGTGAACCAACTAGATATAAACTGAGTCTATGATGAAACTTCAGGAAAGAACAACAGAGTGTAGCCTTGGAGACATTAGAACACTACAAATGTGATAAGCGACAAGTTTGGTTATGTGTCTAAGCAGACCTACAACCAAAGATATATTATTGAAGATTGATGAAAGTTTACAGAGAGACGAAGAAGGATCTCCATGTTCTATTCATTGACATAGATAAAAAATAGATATGACAAAGTGCTATGGAAGGTCTTTTGGTGGGTGTCTGAAAAAAAGGAACTCATACCAAATATGTAATTACTGTAAAAGATATTTAAGAGCAAGTTGTCACATGTGTGAGAATAGAGAGAAAAGTTTCTCATAACATTGGATTTACACCAAGGATCTGCCTTGAACTGATACTTGTTTTAGCCTAGTTATGCATGAATTAACCAATAATATCTTGATAGCATACAGGATGATATTCATTATATACAATTTGCAGGTGATATTGTGTTAACTCACAAACTAGCTAGGGAATACTGTGGAGAACTACTCTAGAGAGTAAGTAGTTTAGAATAAGTAAAAGTAAGCATAATACATGAACAACAAGTTTAAGCCAGTGTTATCAAAGGCGAAAAGCGCAAAAAAAAACTCTAAGGCCGGGTGGGGCTTTAAGCGCAAAGCGCAATAAAGTGCGGCCTTTCATGAAGAATATATATATATATATATATATATATAGGGGCAGATGCACGCTTACCGAAGCGGTGTCACGCGACACCGCTTCCGACAATTTATATATATATATATATATATATATATATATATAGGGGCAGATGCACGCTTACCGAAGCGGTGTCACGCGGCACCGCGTCGTCGGAAAATTTTACTAAATATATGTATTAACAATGTACGGAAATGGATAAGTAGGAAAAATGACCCCACTTGATATAAATTGTGTCTTGGTGTGTTGGTTATGTGCTTGATTTTGCTCTAAGAGGTCAAAGGTTCAAACCTCAACTAGCACATTTTTCTTTTGCAAATATTTGAGAGAGCCTTTGTGGTTAAAAATTGTGATGAAGTAGAATTGAACTCATGACCTTTTATAACTTAAGACTCAACAAAATCAATAGACTAAGGCTATTTTTGTCTAAAAGTATGATATCAAATTTATATTCCAGTTCTTCTATAAATATCGACACCGCTTACAAAATTCTTGCGTACGCTCCTATATATATGTGTGTGTGTGTTATCCAAGACTAATATCTATAAGCATGAATACCAAATATATGGACAATGAAATTGAAGAAAATTTACGATAAAATGAAATATCAATTGTTTAGTGTCGCCTCTTCAGAATTACGTTCATTGGAAAGGAAAAGTATGTCTTAGAGCCTTGATGAAAACACTGAAGAGCCCGCTAAGCGAGACGAAGTGCCCAACATGTTTTGAGCCTCGCTTCAGGGCTTAAGCGCACTTTTGAACTTTAGGCCCATAAGAAGAACGAAGATAAAATAAGATTGGACGGAATTGTTATGCCTATATACAGAAAATTCGGATATCTAGACTTAGTGCTCTAAAGGAATGGCATAATAGAGACCTAAAATAGGAATGGTCCAAATGGAAGATTGTTATGCGATGTAAATTATGAAGATACCTAATAAAGCAAAAGATAAAATATAAGTTCTATAGAACAGTTGTGAAACAGGCAATGTATATGAAAGTGAATATTATGCCTCAAATAAGTGTTGTCGAAATGCAAGTGTTAAGATCTCTACTTTTTCTGATGAAATGTTAAGATCTCCACTTTACTCCAAGAAAATGCAAATGTTAAGATGAATATACATTCACATAAAATTAGGCAAGGTAAAAAACAATCACATCAGATAGAGGGTGCAAGTAGCACAAATAGAAGATAAATTGAGAGAAAGTCGTCTGAGATGGTTTGATCATATACTAAGTAGAGATCCAATATGGCGTTCCTAAGCATGACAGTACAATAATTGAAGGTACTAAAAGGAGACAGTGCAAAGTGCAAAATCACGTTGAGAGAATTAGCCTCAAAAGAACTTTAATCTATCAGAATTAATGCTAACTTAGCTAACAAATAACAACTTTTAAGCAAGGATCCTGCAACATCAACTAGTTTGATTTAGACTTAGTTCTTATTGTTCTTTAAGTTACACTAGGTTTGGTAGGAATAATGAGATTTATAGCCTGTTTGGCCAAGCTGCAAAAATCAGCTTATTTTGAGAAGTGCTTTTTTTCAAAAGTGCTTTTCTCAAAAGTACTTTTGGTGAGAAGCAGTTTGTGTTTGGCTAATTAGTTTGAAAAGCACTTCTGAGCAGCAATTAGTGTTTGGCCAAGCTTTAAAAAACTGCTTCTAAGTGTATTTTTCTCAAAAGTGCTTTTCAAAAAAGTGCTTTTGGAGAGAAGCTACTTTTTTCTGCTTCTCCAAAACTGCTTCTGCTTCTCCTCAAAAGCACTTTTTTTCCTTCCAAAAGCTTGGCCAAACACCTCAATTTTTGGCCAAAAGTGCTTTTGGCCAAAAAAAAAAAAAAGCACTTTTGGCCAAAAAGAAGCTTGGCCAAACAGGCTATTAGAGAATCCTAACTTAGAAAACCTTTAATTTGCCTACACAGATAAATTATTTACGAATATTGGAATGAAATGGCTGAAGGGGGGCCTTGGAGCAATGGTAAAGTTGTCTCCATGTGACCTATAGGTCACGGGTTCAAGCTGTGGAAGCAACCACTAATGCTTGTATTAGGTTAGACTGGTTACATCACACCCTTAGGGTGCGGCCCTTCCCCGGATCCTACGTAACGCCGGATACCTTGTGCATTGGCATGAAATGGATCGGCAAAATGAACCTCTTTTTCTGTTCATGTTGTTGTGATGTAGGTTTTCCAAAATGAACCTCATCTTAATCAAGGAAGACGAAGAAAAAGAGCAAAATATTAGAGCTAAATGAGCAAGAGGAATTACTAGGAAAACCCCTAAACTACTAAGTTGGGATGAAAATATGTAGCACACATGACATAGGAATGCACCTACAGGTGCAACATCTTAAGCATTTTCTTAACATGTTTCTCGAGATTGACCTACAATAGCTGCAACAAGGCAGCAATTTCAACATAAGAAGTAACATTCTAGGAGAAGAGATGATAACAAACTTTTCTCAGCACGCTGAACTTCTAAGTCAGAACCAAACTTACAAGTGGTGGGGTTCCTTGAGAAATGCGTTGGACAGCGGAGGACCAATCAGCACTCCACATGTATGGACCACTCACCGCTTGAAGTGCAATTGCTCCCATGCTACCAACACTGTTTAGAGTCGTTGATACTGACTTTGCCATGCCATTAAGGTTCTGTAATGGAGGAGCTAACCCAAAGAGAGCAATATAGAACCACAAGTTCCTAAACAACTTCAAGAGTGAAGGTTCAACGTCTACAGTAGGATCAAAATCTGAACATATCTCAGCCACAGCAGGAAGGAGAGGCCCAAGAAAATCTGCTCCACTCCTGCAAAATACAGACCCTGAGTTCATCCAGAAACACTCCAGTAAAGCACATTCTCAGCCAACATTACAAAAACCTACTTTCCACTTTTTGACTCTGCAGCCAAGCCCACATCTGAGCACAGGGATAGCAAACGTTGACGGTAGTCTGTACGCAACTTAGGAGTAGTCAAGTCTCTGGCAATCAGAAGAAATCCTGCGGGAAGTGTCTAGAATGTGATTGAACATGTGAGCAATCTATCAATAAGAGATGGTGATAATTAACTGCTATAACATGATAAAACACCATGAGCCCACCTCAACACGCTCTGTTGTGGCCTCTGGGGCTGCGGTCTTACTTTCAGCTGAGCCAACAGCAGCAAGCTTACTTAAGTAACTCCTTGTCATCAGAACAACAGCTTCACGGTAGGACTTCTCAAAGCCTAAACTTGCCATACGAGCAACAGCATCAAGAAGCTGCAGCAGCTCAACAAAAACAGGTTGAGAAACTCAGAAAGTGATTCAATTAGCTCAGTTAACAGAGTAAAGGCTTTCAAAACTTGAGTAAATGTTGCAGAGATACTGCACTAGGTTTGTGATGAAAAGAGATTTTCATACTCGGAGTCTCAATAAGCCTGGTATTGATGCATCACGCTCCTCTAAACTTTCAATGAATTTAGGCAATATCATATCCACAATTTCAGGCCTCTTAACTGAAGAATTCAGATCAGCTAGTAACCTTATAACGTTCAACTGCAGGGAAGGAGCTGCCTGCTTCTCCTTCTCTACCTGGAAAAGTAGGCATTTGCAAATAATATAATCAAAACAGAGACTAATAAAGAAACACTAAGAGAATTAAGCAATATGTCCCCCATTTCCCCTTCCCCTATCCCCTATGTAATTAAAAAAAATTGAAAAACAATAAGTAAATAAAAAACAAAAAAAGCTATACTTCAGCTATAGGTTTTGCAGCTTGTAAAGCTGGATAACAAGCAAACTTCAATGTAAATGGATGCATATAAGCTATAAAAGTATTAGATTTCAATACTTTATCATCAGCAAATGTCAAGAAGAAGACCAAGAGCTTTTCTCAGGTCAAACGAAAACTAACTTCGATTATTTTCTTTGATTGTTTTCGTTTGATGAGTAAATTATTTTCAACTTCTTTTGCTGGTAACATATCTTCTTCTTTTTTTTTTTGAGAGGGAATCATTAAACGATTCCTTATGAGTCTTGACTCCTTTCAATGTGAACAATAATTCAACCGATTTAATTGACTAGCACATAACAAGTATGGAACAAAGAAATACAATGGTACTAGGCTGACCTAAAGTCTTCCTATTTATATAGCAGGATCAAATAGAATTGAAGGAAAATGAATATGATAAGACAGAATTTTTGATAAATTATATTTTTTTGACTGGTAACTATCTCAACTTTTTTGATACAAACTTTTCACAACATTTACATCGAACAATAACGAAACGAAATATTTCACATGATATACCAATTAACTCCTAAAGGAAAATCAAACATACAGGTCCCTAAGCAAGCATTCAAAAAGCTAGCACAATTTCTAAGGGTTCTGTGACTCACAAGAAAAATCCTTCTCTTCTGTGAGCCTAGGAGAAACCAGAAACTCAACAGTGCAGATTAAACCACTAATCAAGACATTAAATGCCAAAAGTTTTGTCCTTGCAACATGAAAGAGCACATTCAGTTTTTTATTATCAAAACTAGAGAAAGAGCAAATTTCTGAGGGAAATAAAGAGGATGTTTACACAATAATCAGTTGTAAAAATTACAGACATTTGAGGCACAAGTCAATCTTGTCCGTTCTTAGGCCTTAAAACAACCAAATCTAAGAAAAAACAAAGCTCACAGACTAATCTTGAACTCACAACTTGATAACACAGTTTTACTTCAAGAAAAATAGATAAAAGCTTAAATAATGACCTAGTAATTGAAGCAGAACACAGTGAAGCTAGACTCTAGAGTTGGGGCACAAGGAAGCTAGACTCTACTGGAGTAAATTAAGAGGGAGAAAGATGAATTTAATTTACATTAACTGTAAGATCACGTGAACTGCAGAAGTCAACACACATTCAATGACACAATCTCTGATCTATACAATCAAAAGGGTCTTCACCACTCCAAGTTATCAACATGAAAAATCTGATAGAAAACAATCAACCTGGAAATGCCAGTTTTTGTGGGAGAGGAAAGGAGTGGCATTAATTAACAGTGTGCTAGATACTCTTCAAACATACTTAATGTCTCAGTTCTATGACATCAAAGGTGGAAATGTTGCTCAACAGCATAGGAAGGACTTTTATGTCGGAAGGAAAAGCGAAAATCTTTTTTGGCAGAATACCTCGTGACCCCCCTAAACTTGACATGTTTTATTTGGTGCACACTGAGTATACACAGAGTATATACCAAGTAAAAGTTCAATGTCACAAAAATATCTTCCTTCAATTCCAGGACATCAATTATGACAAAACATTTTTTTTGTTTTTTCATCAATATAACCAAAAAGGTTGCTTTTATAGTTTAGGCTTTGCTAGGCAGATAAAATGGTAATAAAAAACCCATAATTTTGCAAGGAAAAAACACTAGCTTGTCAAGCACATTGAGGTAAATATGACATCACAAAATTAAACCTGAAAATGCTAAAAAGGAGCAATCTTGACACACAAAAGTGGGAACTTTTACCTTGAAAATGCTAAAAAGGAGTAATCTTGACACACAAAAATGCTTACAGTTGTTAGCTTGTTGTAAATGGAAAGATGTGAAATAGATATTTTGATAGAGTCTTTTTAGCTTTTTAAGGCTTAGCCTGCTTTATTCAAAGTTTGTGTATACTCCGGCACTCTCATATTGCTGGTTTTACTGCGACAAGATTCTTACTATACCTATCAAAAAAAAAAAAAAAGGAGGAAGAGGAAGAGCCAGATGGCAGATTCTTCTTTTGTAGACTACTAATGTGCGTCAGGCACAAAACAAAATTAAAAAGAATAAATAAAAAGTCATAGGAAGTTATTGTACGTAGTAATAGATGTGTTTATCCATATATGTCCAGTATAATAGTTTAATCAGGAAAAAATTACCGAAATGACTTATACTAGAACAAATGATACTAACAACATTCTACCTTCCAGAATTGGCTCCATTTGCAACATGCGGAGCAAATGACTAGCAACTTTAACTTGCAAATAATTTTATCTAGCGACTCCAAACAACAGGCAATGTTTACTACCTCTTGATTCATCAACAAACATCCATTTACTTCCACTAGCTTATGATTAATGTGTGCGAGTTATTCAAATGGCCAATAAACTGCAAGGTAAAACTAACCTCTTCCTCATAACGATTCCTTTCACAAATAGGAAATCCCATAATAAAAGTGTCCACAGGAGATCGATCCTTGTTCCATCCAAACTGAATTATCTCGCAACTTGTCTTCAACACGCTTTCAAACAAGGCCCCCTGGTTGCTGCCCCAACTGTCTGCCTGTAAACCCATAATCATGAAGTTATGCTAGATTCTGCAATCACCATTGAACCATAAGTGCGACTTAATGCAGCTGAATGCTGTACCTGAGCACATGTCGCCAGCACAAGAGGCTTAAACCGAATGAGAAGCACTCGAAGCATCTGACCATCACGAGCAACAGCAGCATGGGAAATTCCAGAAAGCAAGGAGCGGAATAGCTCTTCACATGCTCTCAACTTTCGCCACACTGAGAATAAACATGCCTCTGCAGCCTCTATCAATGAAGCAAGAGCTCCCTGCAACAATCTTTTTGATGATTTTCCATCCAAATCAAGGGATGCAAGAGTTTTAATCTGCAATCTGGCTGCTGCTTGATAAACAGCAAGTTTGGCATTGATCCTAACTTTCAGCGACTGCCCTTGTTCTGACCAATCACGCTTCCTTATCTGCCAGTCAACCAAGTTAATTAGACCATCCTTTTCACTAACTTTTTCATCTTCTCTTCTAACGAGCAATAAACCACACATTTATTGAAATAAACTGCAATTACACCATGCTTTCTAGTAACATGCAATTTCTACTCTGAAGAAAAGGCACCGCGGATAATTAAACAGAATAAACTACATTTTAAACCAACCCTTTTTCGCAACAATGCAGCTACTATCCTAAAGACTAAAAATTCACCACATATATTAAACTGAATAAACAGCAATATCTTGAAATGTTTACCTTTAAAAATGCTACCATCGACTGAAATTGCTGCTTTACGATACCTCTAACATTATCCAATAGATTGGCCTCAATAGAGACTTTTTCCAGGAAATTTCCTATCAATTTCAAAGCCATTTCTCTTTTCTCAAGGCTATCAAGTGGCTCCTCTTCGAATGAGGAAATAGCTCGTTGTTTCTCTGCACTGCCATCTGCATCATTGTACCCACCACCACTACTTCCACCTAACAAATCTATATTGCTAACGCTCATAGGTGAACTATGAGAGGAAGAAGTTCCAAGCAGCTCTCGGGGAGAGCTAGGGACGAAATTATCAAACTGCTCGAGCAGACCCGAAACCAACTTATTAGCATCAGAAGGAACAATAGGAGGGAAATAATAACACATTGCTTTCAAAACTGCCTTCGAAATCCCCAAATCACCACTCCTGTTACCTAAAGCCGATGTCACAATATCCCCCGTGAATCTAGCTATGTCGGCAGAAAATTCCGGAGACAATTCACATGCTTTACAAATATATTCAAAAAAATCACGGAAAAATGAAACAATTGAGTCGTTTGTAAGGGATTGAGGCCAAAAGTGCGGGTTAAAAGAGGAAGGAATTGAACGATAGAAGGCGAGAACGAGGGATTTGGGCATTTCATCCGAATGGTTAGGACATTTGGAGAGGAATCGTGCAACGGCGAGTATGGCATTGAGTTGAGACCTTGAAACCCTAGGAGAAGATCCAACAAGTAAGGCTTCTGCTGGAGGGCATCTGCCGCATATCCATGCTAATTTCTCTGTGAATTGAGCTGGGTTTTGTGCGATTAAATCACATAGCTCAATCAATGACTCCATTTTTAGAAATAATTATGTCAACAGAATGAACCAAATAATTTAAAGAAATGACAACTAGATCAGGAAATAATAGGCAAAATTAAAACTGGAAAGGGCCCGATCGGCTGGATCAGGGACCTGGAGGAAAATGGAAATGTGACGGAGCCAAAAGAATTCACGAATGCGGTAATGGATATTATTATAGATTTAATAGGAAATTGTAATAAGAATGTGTCAAAGAGGATAATGGAGGAGAAATGAGGTGCAATTCGTGAATTCTGATGCCGGCTCCTTGTTACGTCGCTGTTTTTTTTTTTTTTTCTTTCTTTTTCAGTTTGGGGGAAGCACACTGGACATCGCGCGCCTCGCTCAGATTTTTTTGTTCTTAGGTTCGTACTACTATGTCTTTTTCCCCAGAATTTGATGCAGGCGCGAATTATTCGGCAGAATTAACTGTACTCCGTGCGTCTCGTTAGTTTCATACTCGGTGAGTAGTATTATTTAAGTATATGAAATGGTTTTAATCTAATTTTTTTAAAAAGTTGGGTCAAATATGCTTTTGCCGTTATCAAAATGGGCTAAATTTATTTTGTTAAGGGAAAGTTAATCGAAAAAGGGTCAAATATCAAAGATTATTTATACCCTGTGATATCCGATCCGTCCAACACATCCCCTCACATTACAAATAGGTACAAAAATACCCTTCAAATACCATCCTATTGGTCAGACATTTTGCTGAGGTAGAAGACATGTGGCAATACCACCTCACTGTCCCAACCCCATTTTGTTTCTTCCCAATTTTTCATCCACCACCACCTTTCCATTCACCTAACTACCATCGCCAACATCACCCAACCACCACAATCACTACCTCACTCCCAGAAACCCCCTCCCCCCCCCTCCCCCAAGTCGCCCCCTCCTCTTTTTAATTGCACTAATCCTTAAAGATGAATAATTAAAAAATTCCAAAAAAAAAACAGTTGCATATGCACTTTAGAGTAAGATTGTAAATGAATTAAATCAAATCAATCAAAACTGTGAGAAAATTGTTAACTGACAAGGCAAAATAAAATCCTAGGAGAATCCCATGAAAAATGATGACAAATGATAGGAAAGAGTTATAAACTAGAGCATTTAAAATTTTCTTTTCTCGCATTAATTACCTAAACTTTTTAGATGACGCATACTGGAAAAGCTATATGCGAACAAGCCATATTTGAACCCCTGATCTCCAGTAGAACCATAAAGCTTTTCTTCATTGTTCCAAGATGCATTCACAGTATATCTGTCAAATAGTTGCTAATCGCTGGAACAATTACAAGTCCAACAAATCATATGCGATTCAAATAGAGTTAAAGGCTCCTTTCTCTAGTTTTATTAATTATAGTTATGTACTCTTTTGTAAGTCAAACACATCATCTATGATTTTTTTTTAGATTTTTTTTTTACTGTGATTTGAAAAGTCACATAACTTCATCGTGGCTCATTTTTCTTTCAATATTTACTCACTATCTTGTAATCTCAACTTTAAAGTTAAAGAAAAGCAATTCTAAATGTTTAAGATCAATAGGAGTAGTAGGTAACTATAAGAAATTTGTTATGTATTTAAAGTTTTTTATTTCCTAATTAAGAACAAAGAAAACTCGCCGAGCAAATCCAAACTAGAAGAAATTATTTCACAATTGTAGTAGGAAGAAAGTCGGAGCTTTTTCCCTATAGTCAATGGTAGTGCAGCTAATTTATTTTTATGAGAACTTATTGTTATTCAGAATTTGCACAAATACAAAAACAACAAAAAACAAAAAAAAACAAAAAAAAAGAGAGAGAGGATGAGTGAGGGAGGATTGTGGTTGTGGGTTCAAAGTGGTGATAGTAATTGTGGTGGTTGGGTGTTATTGGCGGTGGTTGTTGGATTAAGGAGAATGTGGTGGTGGATTAGAAAAAAATAGGGGAAGAGTAAAATGGGGTTGGGTCTTAAGGTGGCATTTTCACGTGGCGTCTACCTAAGTAAAATGCCAGGCCACGTAGGATAGTATGGACATGATAGAGGCCCTGATAGATAAAAGGGTATTTTTGCACCTATTTTATAATGTTAGGGGCTGTAGTGGATGAATAGTATAACGGAGGGTATAAATGATCCTTTTCACATAGTAGAAGAGTATTTTTAACCCTTTTTCGATATCCAACTAATTAGTAGTGCAAATTGCCATGTGTGCATGGCCTAATATTAAACTTACTCTTTATACCCCGCCCCATTTTACCATCCCAACCTCTAACTTTTAATCCACCCCACCCCCTCTCAAAGACCACCTATTCGGCAAATAGCCTTCATCCACAACAACAAGTTTGTCATGGAGTTCATTTTATTGGCTCCAAAATTATAGCTCAACCAGGAGCGCCTTTTTTAAACGATTATGTTCCAAAGGGGGGAATGATGTTACACCCCATATTTTCTTACGTGAGAGTACGTCGTAAGTTAATTGATGTAAGCTCAAAAATGAGATCGTCTTTAAAAGTACATAAAGTAAGTTAATGATGTTACCTTAGAGGTTACAAATCTTTAAGATCATGGATAACTGTCACGACCCAAGTTCGCCCTTCGTGAACTGTCGTGACGGCACCTAGTCTCTACGACTAGGTAAGCCTAACAATTTAAGGAAAAAGAAATAACAGAAATAAACTATCCAAACTGCAGGAATAATACAAATCAAACTCTTTAAATGAACTACATTTCTGAAAACCCGGAATCTCATAAAATCACAAGCTATGGAATAACTACAGTATTCAAACTCCAGAGTGTCTAACAAAAATAAATACAGAAGGCCTAATACTATGAGCGAGAATGGAAAAGGACTCCTCGGTCTGCGGACGCGGCAGACATACCTCGAAGTCTTTGATGGATCACTCCGCCTCAAGGATAGTAGGCTGAGTCGAAGTACCTGGATCTGCACATGAAAAACATGCGCAAGAAGGGCATGAGTACACCACAGCAGTACTTAGTAAGTGCCAAGCCTAACCTCGGTCGGGTAGTGACGAGGAAAGTCAGGGACCTACTGAGGTTAAATGAAATACAAGGTATAACGGTATAGAATAAGACAGTATAGTTAAGTGCAACAGTAAGAAGTATCACAAGATAGAAAGAACAACAACAACTATAACGGAGACAAATAATCACAGAAAGGAATACAGCTCACACAGAGATAACAACCGGGATCTCCCAGGATACCGCCCTGTAGTCCCAAATATAAATGTACAGTGGATCTCCCGGGATACCGTCCCGTAGTCCAACTCATAGTGCGCGGGGATCTACCGGAATCCCGATCCGTAGTCCCAAATGTAAATACTCATTACTGGGGGAATCTACCGGGTGCAATCCCGTAGTTCCAATGTAAAAGTGCAGGGGGATCTCCCGGAATATAAATCCGTAGTCACAAAGTAAACATACAGGGGGGATCTCCCGGAATACCTTCCCATAGTCCCAAAGTAAATACACAGCAGCAACAAGAAGAATACTCAAATCAATCAAATTTCACACCAAGGTAAAGCAGGTATATTCTAACCTAGCATGCTGCACATAATTCAAATGAGGCAGTTGAACAATTAAGCAATTAAGTCAATTAGACATGCTTCCCCAAGCTAACAACAGGCTTAAATTACAAGTAGTACAAACAGGAAAAGAAACACAAGTCTAAGTACTTAATGAAAATCGGATTTTTCAACAATTAGCACAAGTACGCACTCGTCACCTCACGTACAAGGCATTTCAGACATCAATAATACCAAATCCTAAGGGGAGTTTTCCCCCACACAAGGTTAGACAAGCCACTTACCTCGAACCGGCTCAAAATCAACCCGAAACCACGTTCTTGCTAATACGCGAAATTAGGTAAAATAACCAAAATGCCCTCCGGGCCCACGTCTCAGAATCGGGTAAAATTTTTACATTTTCAAAATCCTCATACTCTCACGAGTCTAACCATACCAAAATTATCCAAATCCAACGTCAAATTCCCAATCAAAACTCGAAATTTAGGTCTAAGAACTTTCTTCAAAATTTTCTCCAATTTTCATCTCAAATCCGAGATTAAACGATGAAACTAACAATAGATTAATGGAATACAACTAGAAAGGGATAAGGAATCGTTACCCACTGATTTCCTCTTCAAAAATCTCCCAAAATCGCCCTCTCCCGAGCTCCAAATCAATTTTCTATCTTTTGAAACTAAACCCTCGAAATTCTGATTTTCTGCCCAGTAAATCCGCATCTGCGACTCTGGGACCGCACCTGCGGTCCCGCTTCTGCGGAACACAAGTCCCATCTGTGATATTTCATTAAAGCTAAATTTTCTCACCTGCGGCTCCTTACTGCACCTGCTGTCTCGCAGGTGCGTTGACCATGCCGCACCTGCGGTTTGTTGGAGCCTAGCCAATCTCGCTTCTGCGATCACATAGCCGTTTCTGCGGCGCCGCACCTGCGGTTCCACACACACAGGTGCGGTTATGACAGGAACACAGCTTCAGCTGCCAACTTCAAAAGTCTAACTCTCCGTCAACCATCCGAAATCATCCTGAGGCCCCCGGGACCTCAACCAAAAGCACGAACAAGTCATATATCACTATCCAAACTTATACCAACCCTTAAAACACCCAAAACAACATCGAAACATCGAATCATCATCGAATTCAAGCCTAAGAATTCCAAATCTTCCGAATTACGCTTTCGATCAAAAAGTCTATCAAACCTCGTCCGAATGACCTGAAATTTTGCACACACGTCACATTCAACACTACGGAGCTACTCCAACTTCCGAAATTCCATTCCGACCCCGATATCAAAATCTCACTATCGAACTGGAAACTTCAAAAATTCAACTGTCGGCATTTCAAGCCTAAATAAGCTACGGACCTCCAAAACACAATACGAACACGCTCCTAAACTCGAAATCACCCAACGGAGCTAACGGAATTCCATTCCGAGGCCATCTTCACACTGTTCCGACTACGGTCCAAATTCTAAAACTTAAACTCTCATTTAGGGACTAAGTGTCCCAAAACTCTCCAAAACTCCAAATAAATCCTTCCGGCAACTCACAACAGCAGAAACAAACACGGGGAATGCAGTTAATAGGGGATCGGGGCGTTAATTCTTAAAATGACTGGCCGGGTCGTTACAATAACAAGTACCAAGAGGGTTGAAAGGCGTAGAAGCTAAACAAATTGAAGAAAATAAGCTTCGTCGAATGTCGACAAGTTGGGAATGTTATAACATGTACTTTTCGGGCGATATTAGGGAGCTTAACATGATAAAGAGGTTATGTTATGAGTTATTTTAGTCGTATGATATTCGTGTATTACGTTTGAAGTCAAGCGAGTTGTGGAACAAAAGTTGGCAAAGTTCATCACAAGTTACATTCATAAATATTCTGAAAATTAGGTCAAATGTAGTTGAGCTTTTCTCCCAATATACTTAGCATTATGGGATTATCCATATACCAATTTGAAGATCTATGAGTCTAGTTTCTAATGCATTAAACCGTTCATCAATACAACATCCGAGTAGAGAGATATTCCTGTTTTCTAGAGACCGCGCAAGCAGCTCCCAAAGGGACCCACTTAGGCGGTGGGCGACCCTTGAACATTTTAAAGGGGTTGGACGGCTCATTTTTGTCATTTTCGATCAAGGACAGTTCACGAACTCTCTCAACACTTCCCTAACAGTTCTCTAAGGTTCCAAGTCGAATCCAAGATGATTTTACCTAAACCTAGCCTCAAAAGTTAGCCTAAGTGAAGAAGGGAGTCTCTATGGTGTTGTGAGGTATTTAAGGATGCTTGTAAGCTAAGGGAAGCTTTGGTTCGAGTTTTTTATGATTATTTAAGGCATGTATAACACCCTATGTCTTGGGCTTAAGCTTATCTATGTGTGGTTAAGTTATTTGGATGAAGAATTACAAGATAGAACTTAAAGTTGTATAAGAAGTTGTTGTTTCTTATTGGACTATTTTGGAGTTGTTTATATGACATCATATGGCTGTAAATCGTGGGGAATATCTTGTTTATAATGTTCTTATTATTGTTATGCTTTTCAATATGTTGAGTATGTTGTAAATAGGAGAAGAAGCAACCAAACAATACCTAGAAGTTGTCCATATTATTGTTATATCTTGTTGGGTTATTTGATGTTACTTTTATGATGGATATAAGGTTGGAATGTCATGTCAATATATATGTTTATATGCTGGACCTATTGATGGTTTTGTAAGTACAGGGGAGATGGGGAAAAAGTATTGGGGTTTGGTTCCAATCCAAGCTTGCCGCTCGTCATGTTAAATAGTAGTTTCGTTGGTGACATTTGTGCACTTGTTACGTAGATTGATTGGTGTTGTTGGGTGTGTTGTGGTGCTGAAGGTATATAGTTGAAGGTTGTATATGTTCTTATTGTTTTGATGGACTTAGGGAAAGCAAGGAAAACAGGGGAGATTTTGTTCGTTTTAATATAAGATAAGCTTGTCACTCGTTGTATGATAGTTGCATCATTCGTAGCTTAACGATAGTATTATTATCGTTGTTGTGGACTAACATGTGACGAGACGAGTTCAACGTGGCCATTGGACAGACTGTGATAAGTTATGTTAAGGCTATCCCTTCTTTCTTTTGACATGATCCATATGATACAAACGAAACGAGCAAACACGCAAATTTCACAAATGACTCTATTCTTAGAAGTACTAGGGGTGCATATGTTCTTGATTCCCCATATGTCCTATTATCATATTGTTTGTTCATGGGTCTCATAAAATACATAAGTTGATAAGGTTTATTTGTGATATTAACCGAAGGCATATTGATCTTATGACATTCCGAGAGATCTTATTGAATAACTTTATTATGCATTGCATTCATTTATACATATTTATTGACCCATGACCAGATGACGTTATATACGCGTATATTATATGTATATGGGGTATGGGGAAAGGTTATGGCATTATATATGCACCACCACCTGATCAGTTGGCATTCGTTGATAATTTTATCCACTGAGGCCGAGATGAAATGATGGGATGCCCTCAGAGGCTTGATGATGTTATGTACGCATATACCTATGCATGATATGACATTTATACGCGTACGTATGACATTATAAATTTTTCATGATTCACAGAGCTATTCAAACTTACATGTTGAGTCATTTACTCCATGTTTCTTTCATGTCTTTTATATACTTATTTTTATGTCTTACATACTCGGTACATTATTCGTACTGACATCCCTTTTACTGCGGATGCTGCATTTAATGCTTGCAGGTCTTGACAGACAGCTAGTAGACCTTTCCAGTAGATAGAGTCAAATATCAGCTTGGTTGGTAAGCTCCACTTCCTCGGAGTTACCAGGTCTAAACCTTGGAGTCCATTTTATATATACAGGTTTGATGGGTAGGTCGAGGCCTTGTCCCTACCATGATATAATTCAGTTATCTCTCGAGGATTGTAGACGAGTCCTGTATATTTTGTATATCAGTATTGTGGCCTTGCCAGCCCTGTGTACAAGTTAGTTTGGTATTGCTGGTTGTAGACATTCATGGTAGCCTCGTCGGCTTTGATTGGTATTTTCAACTTGCAAGTAGGCCTCGTCGGCCTATGTTGAGGGTTACCCCTCCAGAGTTCACAATTACAAAGTGGTATGATCGGGCCAAATATGGCACTAGGTGCTGGCCATGCCTCCCCAAGGTTGGAGCGTGACAAACTTGGTATCATAGAAGTTCTATCCTAGGGAATCTACAAGTCATGTCTAGTAGAGCCTTGTTTATAGATGTGTTGTGCACCATATTATATAAACGGGAAGCTACAAGGCATTTGGGAGTCTGTTGCCTTTCTTTCAAATCTAAATCGTGCTATAGAGCTGAGTCATAAGAGTTTGAGCTAGAACTTATGTTTGCTAATGATACAGAGATATTTGCAATTAGAAAGATTACAGCTAGCCAGAGGGCTAATATAGCAGAAAGTAAGGGCACTAGTAGAGGGAGAGTGACGACATGGCCCAGTTTGAGGCCCTATCAGATCGTGCATACCCGATGTGCAAATTTCCTGCTTAAGACATTAGGATGGTAACACGCCCCGTAAATAGCAGGCCATGGGAGTATCAAAAGGTAAAAGTTTAAGTTTCAATAGGTAACAGAAACAAGGTGAAGGAGGGTCAACGGGTAATAGAAACAAGGTACCCAGTTAGTGAAGATTATCAGTATTTATAATTTAGGCAGAGAAATATAAGCATTATGAGTTACCTTCAACAGTAACAGACGTATGTACAATTGGCTACGCCCATCTCAGTTATTCCCTATGGGAGCTAACAGATATAGTTTAAGAGAAGCATAGGATATCATGATCCAGTTGGGGTTAGAGTAACCCAAAATGGCAGATGAATTGTTATCATTAGCTAATATTTCTGAAGGATAGTGCAAACGTGGTAATAGATCTCTTTGTGAGACACCCAGATGGTGCACTCTAGAATAGTACAGTCAGATATGAATACTAGAATGTTTAGAAACTTCAGAAGATAGGTAGTGGAATCCTAGAAAGGATAAATATTTACCTTAGTATGACTCCCGCCCCTAGAAAAAAAATAGAGAGAATGTTAGGCGTCCTGAAGTGCCAGTGAGATGAAGCAAGGGGAGCTAAAAGTGAAAGAATGTTTTGTTGAAGTTTTTAGAATAAAGTGATAGACAGAAATATTAGCCGAAGGATAGGAAGAGAGTAAATGAATCATTATGAGTAAGATGTGATAAATAAGTGATAAAGGTAAATCAAAATATGACAGGATAACATAGTTTATAATCAAGTGAAGGAAAAGATAAGTGATGACAGGCCTTGAGACAATAAAACTGGATAAGCCATTAAGTCATACCCTTATTTCGAGAAATGAGTTGGTGACTCGAACGTGATTACCAGAAGGCTAAGTTAGACCCCTGGAGTAATAGAAATCAGTATGGGCTAGTGAACAAGATAAACTGAGCTTAAATTAGGGATCAGAAGATTTGATAATAGTCGGCATCGTGAGAATTTTAGAGATAGTGTTCTGTCAATAATAGAATGGACAACAAAAGAATAACCTTTAAAGTTCATTCAGGAAGACGCTTCCCTAAAGCAAGTACTGTGAGAAGAGTTAAGCTTAAAGGACTAACTGTGCCAATTACACTAGGTGTCACCCTTGTGCATAAGGAATTCAGTTATCCCCGGTACAGTAGGGTTATCATAAGGCGAGTAAGGGTCATTGATGATGTGAAAATACGCCAAAGATGAAGAGGTAAAACATCTATAGGTAGATCATCGTATTACTAAATCTTGGTACTCCCTAAAAGGGGGAAGATGGTATGATGTGGTATTAAGTCGGAGTTAAGTGGTTTAGGTAACTATGGAATAGTAAAGAAAGAATGTGGTAAAAAGGCGAAAGGGGCGAGGTTGCATTTATTTAGACCCTACAGATATGTCGCGACTTTAGAACATTATGCAAGCACGACGGCGGGGAGAGGTAGTAAGAGTTCCCGGCCAGGATGTTATTGATAAATAAGGGCGAATGGACACTTGATACATCAGGAGCCAGTGCGAGAGGTATGTTAAGACAAAGGACATATCCCAAGAGAGGTTATGCGGAATATAGATTTGAGAATGGACCAACAAATAGTTAGTAGTTGATTCAGGAAGAGCCTAGTTATGGCTAGACAAGAGGATACAGACAAATCAACAGATTGTGCAAGATAAACGTAGTGAAACCCAACATAGTGAATTCAGTCTCGTAGATAGACGTCATAATCCTTGAGAAATATTCTGATAGGAGTTGGGGTAGTTAAAGGTATCGTATAAGTGTTATGAAAATAAAAGAGAGTGCCACTAGGAAGACAGTTAAAAATTTTAGTTCAAAAGCAACCCACGAGCATAAGGGAACGGAGGTAAGTAACTACGGATAATTATGGGCGAACAAGAACATCAAAAATACCATCAGGTATATAATGTAATAAGCTCGCAACTTTACAAGAGTCACAGAGTCTCCCCTAAGTACTACAACGAAAGACTAGCTGAGGAAATAAGGAAGACTGCTTCAACCTAAGCATAGTAACTTGAAGAAGAAGTGGTCTTGTAACAACAGCCTCACTACAATATTGTATACACTCCATAAGAAAGTGGCACCTATCATGGCTAATGAACAGGGGGAAAAATTCAAATGTGAGATTTGAGATCATATGTCTTACAGGAAATTCTAGTATTCGTGGGCAATAAGATAAGCCAAGTATTCATGCAACAACTAGCAGAACGACCATGAAAAGTAATTGCTTACATTTAAAGACAACTGAGAAGGCTCGCAAGGAAATATATGGTGCTAGCAAGTTAAAGGAAAGTTGCGAGTAGTATAGATAGATATGTGTAGGTCACAAGATAAAGTATCGTAGAGCGACAAGGTTTTAGGTAGATAGGAGTAAGGATAAGAGAAGGTGAGTGAGAAGGTAACGAGAATAGGTAAGTCCTCGGGATTAAACCCATCAAAACAAGAGAGCTGATTGTTTCCGTAAGTTATAGAAAGCGCGATACAGCCTGAATGAACTCAGAGGAGTCCAAGATATGAGCAATTAGAAGTGATGAAATGTTGACCTGGTAGTACAATAAGGGTGTAATGGTGATAGATAAGAGTATGGTGTTTAGGCCTTTGATTGAGTAATGATTTTAAGAAAGGGATTTCATGAATTGCACGGGATTAAAATACCCCCATAAGATGAATCACGTAGGGATGCTATGAAATACGGTTATTGAAGTATAGTATCGTCCTTAGGTAGATCAGGCAAATCACTTCAAATATTCCCCGATGCAACGTGAGTCTTAGTGACAATGTATTACGTAAGAGGTTTCAAGTTATCAGTGGTAGATTATGGATCAACATTAAGGTGAATCAACAATGGATGAATAAGATGTACAAAGTATGAGATGAGATTAGGCCGTCATTATTAAGATGAACAGTAATGAGGAAGCATTAAAGGACTTGGATTTATACATATAAGATAAGCAGCGAAAGAGTAACCTGGAGTTGGATAGTAGACCTCAGTAATAATAAACCGAAGTAAGAGTTATGGTATAGTATGACCTACCTAGTTATAGTAAAGCCATAAGCATAGATAACCGAGTCTATGAAACAAAATATAGCAATAATCGTAAGTTCGACAAAGTACCGAGCGAACAACTTTAGTACACCTACAGATGCCTAGAGGGACAACTTGTTGTAATACTGCGTATGCTCACAAGTGAGGCCTAGATATTGGCTAAAAGCTGGAGGAAAACGGAGAGAATATAGAATAGGCGCAGATACAAGGACAAAGTCGTAAAGGTTGCATGATAGAAGGTAGCAACAGTTACGAGATTGTAAGAATTTCGATCACAAGTCGTGGTGTGAGAAAGAGCCTAAAGGAGGGAGTGTTCTGGCCTTTGGATTTATTCACAAAGACAATATTAAAGGATTCGTAAGAGCTATAGGTTATGAGACTGATAAGTGCATCAGTCAACATTCGAGGACGAGTGTTCCATAGGAGGGAATGATGTTACACCCTATGTTTTCGTACGTGAGAGTACGTTTTAAGTCAGTTGCTATAAGCTCAGAAATGAGATCATTTTTGAAAGTACATAAAGTAAGTTAATCATGTTACCTTGGAGGTTACAAATCTTTAAGATCATGGATAATAATTACCAAAACGGTTGAAAGGCGTAGAAGCTAAACAAATTAAAGAAAATAAGTTTCGTCGAATGTCGACAAGCTGGGAATGTTATAACATGTACTTTTGGGATGATACTAGGGTGCTTAACATGATAAGGAGATTATGTTATGAGTTATTTTAGTCGTATGATAGTCTTGTATTATGTTTTGAAGTCAAGCGAGTTGTGGAACAAAAGTTGGCAAAGGTCATCACAAGTTACATTCATAAATATTCTGAAAATTAGGTCAAATGTAGCTGAGCCTTTCTCCAAATATACTTGGAATTACGGGATTACATACCTACCAAATTGAAGACCTATGAGTCTAGTTTCTAACGTATTAAACCGTTCATCAATACGATATCCGATTAGATAGATATTCATGTTTTAGTGAGACTGCGCAAGCAGATCCCAGTGAGAAGGTGAACGACCCTTGAACATTTAAAATGGGTTGGACGGCTCATTTTTGGTCATTTTCGACCAAGGACGGTTCCCAAACTCTCTTAACACTTCCGTAACAGTCAACTCCTGGCTTGCTCGATCAAAAACCAGGTCCAAGAATAGATTCCGACTACCCATAACCCCACAAGTCTATATATGTGTTTTGCTTTAAAATCCGAGTCCAAATCGACTTTCAAAACTCAAATTCTCATTTTTCAAAACTTAGACAAAATTTCACTCTGATTCTCACAAATTTGATGTTAAATCTTATATATAGTCATGAAATATAGTTAGAAATTGATTAGAATCACTTACCCAATGATTGTAGATGAAAATCCCACTTCAAAATTGTCTCCTACCGAGTCTAGGGTTCAAAGATATGAAAGTGAGGCTAAAATCCCAAATCCCAACTTTTATGTCCAGGCACAGGTGTCGCAAATGCGACCTGGGGTTCATAATTGCGAACCCCGCAATTGTGAAGAATGATCGTAAAAGCGACATCCATCACAGACCTGCTAACGTCGCAAATGCGACATTAAATTTGCAAATGTGAACTAGGGACACTTCGCAAAAGCGACCTTCCTGATCGCAAATACGAACAAGCTTACCCAGGCCCCCCTTGCGAAAGCGAACAAATATTCGCAATTGCGGAACTGACAGACTCCAGCACTTCTCGCAAAGGCAACCTCCCACCTTGCAATTTGGATCGCGTAAATGCGAACAAAATCTCGCAAATGCGAGATTTGCAGCACCTGTTGAAAACCGGCAATACTAAAACTCTTCCAAACATACAGAAATGTATCCTAAACTCACCTGAGCCCTCGAGACTCCAAACCAAATATCAACACAAGTCTAAAATATAATACGAACTCGCTTATGCAATCAAAATACCAAAATAACATCCGGAGCCACGAATCGGACCTCAAAACACATAAAATCAACAATGAAACTCAAAAACTTCTAAAATCGTAACCGCGCGTCCTATTCTTATCAAATCAACTCGGAATGACACCAAACTTTACAGGCAAGTTCCAAATACCAAAATGAACCTATTTCAAGCCCCGAAACAGAAATCCAAATAATATTGATATAAATTCAAACCATGGCAAACTTATCAAAATTCTAAGCCTTTAAATTGCCAACTTTCGGCAAGACAAACCAAATCAACCTAGGTCAACATTTTGGGGTCGTCAAAACACCATTTTGGGGTCGTTTTCAAAAAAGTCTAACATCGGTCAACACTTTCAACTTAAGCTTCTAAAATGAGAATCACTCATCAAAATAGTTCCCGATACATCCAGAAATCAAATCCGACCAAGCACGCAAGTCATAATATACAATATGAAGTCACTCAAGATCTCGAACCACAGAATGAGACGCTAAAGCTCAAAACGACCGGTCGGGTCGTTACATGGACACAAAGTAATTTATAATGCTAATTAGTTGCATTAATTTTCACAGAAAATAAGTAAATTTGGCTCATTTTAATAACGTATAGGGTATATTTGACCCCAACTTCTAACCTATGGTAAATTTAAATTAGTTTATATAGTTCAAAGACAAATTTGAACTTTTTTCTGTTCAACTATATAATTTTTATAATATTCTCTAAGTATGTTATTGATATTTTTTGGCCCAAGATCAGTTGAAGTTTTGAAGAATGACAAACGAACTCAGTAAAGGACCAGGTTCATCTAAGGAGACACAGTTGTTATGGCCCATACACATGAAGTGCACGTGAAGAAGATAAGTCCTTGAGATCAAGCAGCAATATCTTGATGAATATCTTCTGAACTGATCGAAAAGATTGCATATAAGATAAGGAGTTAAAGTCTCCTTATGAAAAGAGAATTACATCCGGATCAAGAATATGGATTAGGAGTTAGAGTTGTTCTTGGACTCGAATTGTCAAAGGATCCACAATTCGAGTTCTTATCAAACTCTGATTACTAACTCTATAAATATAACGATTGTTCTCTTTTACAGGTGAATGCACATAAGCAGAAGTTAAGCATATTTGAGAGAAAAAAGATCAAGTCTGATTTGCAAGCAACATATGCGAGATACAAGTGTGCACGTTTGAAGCTACATGAACTAAGATAGAAGAACCAGTTTCATCATTGTGTTTATTCTAAGTCTAGTTCAATTGTAGTAGGTTTTCATATTGTACCTTTTAGCTTTATCTAGAAGCAACTGTAATTGGTATATTGAGCATTCAAGTTAGAGTTAACTTGAAAGTGTCGCAACAGTTGAGGCTGTGTGCTACACTGGGATTAGAGTTAATCCTTAGGTTTACAAAGAGTTTTGTAAATGTAGTTTTTGGCTCAGTGATTTTAGTGGAGTTTGGGAAAATCCTACTGAGTAGTAGGTCGTGGTTTTTTCACCTTTTGAGCCAGGTGTTTTCTACGTAAAAATCTCTGTGCACTTTATTTTCAGTATTTATTATTCCGCAAACTACTGTAGTTTGAACACTTAGAAGAACCAGGTTCTTCTAATGCGAAAATTAGGTACCACACAAATCACCCCCCCTCTTGTGTGGTATTGACGTTTAAAACATCAATTGGTATCAGAGCAGGTTATCCTTGAAGAGGTTAACACCTTAGGAAAAGATCAACATGAGTGCACCACCTGGGAACTGGGAAGGGCAATCCATTGCCAGACCTCCTCTCTTTAATGGCCTCTACTACTCCTGGTGGAAAAACAGAATGAGGGACCATATAATGGGCGAAGACTATGAGCTTTGGGATATCATCACTGATAGTCCTTTAGCCACAACCAAGAAGAATGCTGAAGGAATGGATGTTCCAAAGACAAGAGTAGATTGTACTGCTGAAGATCTAAGGAAATGGACTTTACAAGTGGCTCATGAAGGAACACCTCGGGTGAAGAGGTCAAGAGGAACACTACTGTATTCTCAATATAAAAATTTTACTATGAAGGATGGAGAAACTATCCAAGAAATGTATACCAGGTTCACTACACTGACAAATGAACTTGAGTCTCTTGGAAGGATTATCCTGGAAGAAGACAAGGTGGAGAAGATTCTAACTAGAGTTCTGCCAATCTCCTGGGAAAGCAAAATCACTGCCATTCAGGAATCCAAGAACATTGCTACTTTAAAGTTGGATGAACTGATTGGAAATCTCACTGCCTATGAATTGAGAAGGCAAACAATAAAGATGGATGCTCCAAAGAAAGAAAGAAGTCTGGCTCTCAGAATTTCAGAAGGATCAGATCTTGAAGATGATGAAATGGCTATGATAACCAGAGATTTCAAGAAATATCTTATGAGAGGAAAGGGTGCTTCAAAAGGAACAACATTCAGCAAACCTAGGGCTCCTGAGAAACAAACCAATGAGGGGTGTTACAAGTATGGGAAGATTGATCAGCACATTAGAAACTGCCCTCAATGGGAGATTGAATGGAAGAAAGAAAGAGCTGAAAGAAGAAACAGGAAGAAGGAACATGTTCAACCAAAAAGAAACAAAGGTTCAACTAAGGCTATGGTTGCTGCTTGGGGAGAAACATCAGATGAGGACTCTGAAGATGAAGCTGAGGAGGATCAAACTCTAATGGCCATCGGAGAATCAGAAGATGAACAGGAGGTAAGTATTCTACACCTTAAAGTAAAGATTAAGTTCTTGTCTAAAGAAAAACTGGTTGATCTGCTGATGGACTTCATAGATGAGTCTGATATAATAAACAGTGAGAAGGATGTTCTGTCTAAGGAATGTGTTATCCTATAAGAAAAATGTAAAAGGTTAGAGTCTAGGGCTGATGAGAGTGACAACACAAATACTGAGTTGAAGAACCAGGTTCATCAACTTGAAAATAAGATTCTAGAACTTAGATCTGAAAATATTAAACTGAAATTAGGGACAAGATAGAAAAGGGCTGATCAATCATTTCTCACCCTAGAAGAAAATCTAGGAAAAATGAAAGATGAACTGTACAAGAAAGATGAATTGATTAAAGTCCTAAAAGAAGATTTAGGAAAGGTAAAGCATGAACTAGACAGAACATGCAAATGGAACAAGGCTTCTGATGCACTCTCCTGGCTGCAAGAACATCATAGTAGCAACAAGAGAGGACTTGGAAATGGGATCCCAAAAACAAGTATCTCACACTTCCTGAGAATAAGATCTGCACACACTGTGATAATACTGGCCATTACAAAAATGAATGTAATGCAAGAGACAAGGCCAGTCAAAAGAACAAAGCCTTTGTTCAAGAAAAGCACAAACTGCCTGGTTGGGCAAAGAAAAAGTTAATTCATCTTTTTGCCCATAGAAAGGGACCCAAACTAGTTTGGGTTCCTAAGACTAACCCATGATTTCTTTTTGCAGGACCAAGTGAAGGGAAGTAGCCAAATATGGTACATGGATAGTGGCTGCTCAAAACATATGACTGGTAACAAGAACCAGTTCCTTTCACTTGAGAACCTAAAAGGAGGTAATGTCTCATTTGGAAATAGAAAGAAAGGTGAGATCATTGGTGTTGGAAAGGTAGGAAAGACAGACTCTCATTCCATTGAGAATGTCTATTTGATAGATGGCTTAAAATATAGCCTGATAAGTGTGTCACAACTGTGTGACAGAGGTAACCTTGTGGCTTTCACTTCCACAAAATGTTTTGTAATTAGCCTTACTACTGACAAGATTGTTTTGCAGGGAAGGAGAGTTAACAATATTTACATTGTAGATCTGTCAACTCTCTCTGAAAATGAACTCACTTGCTTGAGTGTGTTAATTAATGATCCCCTCTTTTGGCACAAAAGACTTGGCCATGCCAGTCTGAATCAATTGAACAAATTAGTCTCCAAGGACTTGGTGATAGGGTTACCTAATATCAAGTTCAAGGAAGACAAAGTTTGTGAGGCATGTGCAAGGGGGAAGCAAGTAAGGTCATCCTTCAAACCTAAGAAAATGGTAAGTACGTCCAAGGCGTTGGAACTGGTTCATATGGATCTTTGTGGTCCAATGAGAACCATGAGCAGAGGTGGTAAAAGATATGTAATGGTGCTTGTTGATGATTATTCTAGATTTACCTGGGTATTGTTTCTAACTTCTAAAGATGAAGCATTTGAAATGTTCACTACTTTTATTAGAAAAACCCAGAAACAATTAAGAAATCAACTTGCATCCATTAGGTCTGATCATGGAACTGAATTTGAAAATGCAAAGTTTGCTAAATTTTGTGATGAAAATGGAATAGATCATAATTTTTCTGCCCCTAGGACTCCTCAGCAAAATGGGGTAGTTGAAAGGAAGAACAGGACCCTTGAGGATATGGCAAGGACCATGCTACTTTCCAGTAAACTACCTCATAGCTTCTGGGCAGAGGCTATAAACACTGCTTGTTATATAATAAATAGATGCATGACTAGACCTCTTGTAGAGAAAACTCCCTATGAGTTACTTAAAGGGAGAAAACCAAACATATCCCATCTTAGGGCTTTTGGTTGTAAGTGCTATGTGCACAATAATGGCAAAGACTCCCTAGGTAAGTTTGATCCCAGAAGTGATGAGGGAGTATTCTTGAGATATTCTTCACATAGCAAAGCATATAAAGTGTTTAATAAAAGAACTCTATGTGTTGAAGAGAGTGTACATGTTGTGTTTGATGAATCTAACACTCTTTCTGAGAGACAGGAACATGAAGATGAAGCCATTGGACTGGTGAGACAATTGACTGAAGCCACAACACAAGTCAAAGTGGCATCAAAGGAAGGAGTAGGTGATGGAACAGGTCCTCTCACCTAGGGCAACCTGACAGGGGAAACCAATCTGAAGGATCCTGTACCTGAACCTATTCCTCTGCAGCATAACTATGAAGGAGAAACTAGCAGGAACCAGATGGTGGGGAAATCTTACAAGTACCTGAGTTCTCACCCCATTGAGAACATCATCAATGATCCAACATCTGGGGTCAAGACAAGATCACAACTGAAGAACCTGTGTGCATTTGATGCTTTTCTGTCCCTCATTGAACCTAAAAATGTGAGTGAAGCTCTACAAGATGCAGATTGGGTCAATGCTATGCAAGATGAGCTCAATCAGTTTGAAAGANTGATGGCTTTTAGCCACAACCGAAGAAGAATGCTGAAGGAGTGGATGTTCCAAAGACAAGAGTAGATTGTACTGCTGAAGATCTAAGGAAATGGGAGAAAAATGCAAAAGCCAAGAAATGGTTAGTGTGTGGACTTGGTCCTGATGAGTACAGCAGGATTCAAGGTTGTACTACTGCCAAGGAGATTTGGGACACTTTACAAGTGGCTCATGAAGGAACACCTCAGGTGAAGAGGTCAAGAGGAACACTGCTGTATTCTCAATATGGAATTTTACTATGAAGGATGGAGAAACTATCCAAGAAATGTATACCAGGTTCACTACACTGACAAATGAACTTGAGTCTCTTGGAAGGATTATCCTGGAAGAAGACAAGGTGGAGAAGATTCTAACTAGAGTTCTGCCAATCTCCTGGGAAAGCAAAATCACTGCCATTCAGGAATCCAAGAACATTGCTACTTTAAAGTTGGATGAACTGATTGGAAATCTCACTGCCTATGAATTGAGAAGGCGAAACAAATGAAGAATGGATGCTCCAAAGAAAGAAAGAAGTCTAGCTCTCAGAATTTCAGAAGGATCAGATCTTGAAGATGATGAAATGACTATGATAACCAGAGATTTCAAGAAATATCTTATGAGAGGAAAGGGTGCTTCAAAAGGAACAACATTCAGCAAACCTAGGGCTCCTGAGAAACAAACCAATGAGGGGTGTTACAAGTGTGGGAAGACTGATCACCACATCAGAAACTGCCCTCAATGGGAGATTGAATGGAAGAAAGAAAGAGCAGAAAGAAGAAACAGGAAGAAGGAACAGGTTCAACCAAAAAGGAACAAGGGATCAACTATGTCGTCATCTTAACTCAAGACGAAGTTGTAAATCGAACTCAAGTCAGGTTGAGCATGAGTTGAGATCGAGTGTGGTCGAATATGATTCTTTACTAATTCGAACGAGGTCGAACGCACTAATTCGAACGAGGTTGAATGTGAGTTAATTCGAATGAAGTCGAATGTNATGGCCATACGGAGAATCAGAAGATGAACAGGAGGTAAGTATTCTACACCTTAAAGAAAAGATTAAGTTCTTGTCTAAAGAAAAACTGGCTGATCTGCTGATGGACTTCATAGATGAGTCTGAAATAATAAACAGTGAGAAGGATGTTCTGTCTAAGGAATGTGTTATCCTAGAAGAAAAATGTAAAAGGTTAGAGTCTAGGGCTGATGAGAGGGACAACACAAATACTGAGTTGAAGAACCAAGTTCATCAACTTGAAAATAAGATTCTAGAACTTAGATCTAAAAATATTATACTGAAATTAGGGACAGGAAAGAAAAGGGTTGATCAATCATTTCTTACCCTAGAAGAAAATCTAGGAAAAATGAAAGATGAACTGTACAAGAAAGATGAATTGATTAAAGTCCTAAAAGAAGATTTAGGAAAGGTAAAGCATGAACTAGACAGAACATGCAAATGGATTAAGGCTTCTGATGTACTCTCTTGGCTGCAAGAACATCATAGTAGCAACAAGAGAGGACTTGGATTTGGGACACAAGCTCCAAAATGGGATCCCAAAAACAAGTGTCTCACACTTCTTGAGAATAAGATCTGCACACACTGTGGTAATACTGGCCATTACAAAAATGAATGTAATGCAAGAGAAAAGGCCAGTCAAAAGAACAAAGCCTTTGTTGAAGAAAAGCACAAACTGCCTGGTTGGGCAAAGAAAAATTTAATTCATCCTTTTGCCCATATAAAGGGACCCAAACTAGTTTGGGTTCCTAAGACTAACCCATGATTTCTTTTTGCAGGACCAAGTGAAGGGAAGTAGCCAAATATGGTACATGGATAGTGGCTGCTCAAAACATATGACTGGTAACAAGAACCAGTTCCTTTCACTTGAGAACCTAAAAGGAGGTAATGTCTCCTTTGGAAATGGAAAGAAAGGTGAGATCATTGGTGTTGGAAAGGTAGGAAAGACAGACTCTCATTCCATTGAGAATGTCTATTTGATAGATGACTTGAAATATAGCCTGATAAGTGTGTCACAACTGTGTGACAGAGGTAACCTTGTGGCTTTCACTTCCACAATATGTTTTGTGATTAGCCTTACTACTGACAAGATTGTTTTGTAGGGAAGGAGAGTTAACAATATTTACATTGTAGATCTGTCAACTCTCTTCGAAAATGAACTCACTTGCTTTAGTGTGTTAATTAATGATCCCCTCCTTTAGCACAAAAGACTTGGTCATGCCAGTCTAAATCAATTGAACAAATTAGTCTCCAAGGACTTGGTGATAGGGTTACCTAATATCAAGTTCAAGGAAGACAAAGTTTGTGAGGCATGTGCAAGGGGGAAGCAAGTAAGGTCATCCTTCAAACCTAAGAAAATGGAACATGAAGATGAAGCTATTGGACTGGTGAGACAATTGACTGAAGCCACAGCACAAGTCAAAGTGGCATCAAAGGAAGGAGTAGGTGATGGAACAGGTCCTCTCACCCAGGGCAACCTGACAGGGGGAACCAATCTGAAGGATCCTGTACCTGAACCTGTTCCTCTGCAGCATAACTATGGAGGAGAAACTAGCAGGAACCAGATGGTGGGGAAATCTTACAAGTACCTGAGTTCTCACCCCATTGAGAACATCATCAATGATCCAACATCTGGGGTCAAGACAAGATCACAACTGAAGAACCTGTGTGCATTTGATGCTTTTCTGTCCCTCATTGAACCTAAAAATGTGAGTGAAGCTCTACAAGATGCAGATTGGGCCAATGTTATGCAAGATGAGCTCAATCAGTTTGAAAGAAGCCAAGTCTGGCACTTAGTTCCAAAACCAAAAGACAAGTCAGTCATTGGGACAAAATGGGTCTTCAGGAACAAACTAGATGAAGATGGAACAGTTACAAGAAATAAGGCAAGGTTGGTGGTTCAAGGCTATAGTCAAGAGGAAGGCATTGATTATGATGAGACTCTTGCTCCAGTGGCTAGACTTGAAGCAATTAGACTCCTCATAGCCTTTGCAGCACATATGGAATTCACTCTTCATCAAATGGATGTCAAAAGTGCCTTCCTAAATGGCTATCTCAAAGAAGAAGTGTTTGTGAGACAACCTCCAGGATTCGAAAGTAAAGAATGTCCTGATCATGTATACAAGCTAGATAAAGCTCTCTATGGTCTCAAGCAGGCCCCAAGAGATTGGTATGAAAGATTGTCAAAATTCCTTCTGGAGCATGGGTACAAAAGAGGTAAAATTGACAGCACTTTGTTCCTAAGGGAAAAAGGTAAAGATCTTCTTGTTGTACAAATATATGTTGATGACATAATATTTGGGGCCACTTCTGATAGGTTGAGTAAGGACTTTGCAAAATTAATGGGAAGTGAGTTTGAAATGAGTATGATGGGCGAACTAAATTTCTTCCTAGGCTTGCAGATCAAACAAAGTCCAAATGGGACCATGATCCATCAGCAGAAGTATACAAAAGAACTAATCAAAAAGTTTAAAATGGAGGACTCCAAAGAAATAGATACACCTATTGCAACTGCCACTAAATTAGATGTTGATGAACCTGGTTCATCAGTTGATCAAAAGTTGTATCGGGGTATGATTGGTTCACTTTTGTATCTTACTGCCAGCAGACTTGACATTGTTTTCAGTGTAGGACTTTGTGCTCGTTTCCAGGCAAATCCAAAGGAGTCACATTTGACTGCTGTCAAGAGGATACTGAGATATCTGAAAGGCACCACAGATTTGTGTCTTTGGTATCCCAAAGGTAGTAACTTTGATCTGGTAAGATATGCTGATGCTGATTATGCAGGGTTCTTAGTAGACAGGAAGAGTACTTCAGGTATGGCACATTTCCTGGGTTCATGTCTAGTGTCATGGGCTACCAAAAAGCAAAATTCAGTAGCCCTGTCTACTGCTGAAGCTGAATATGTTGCTGCTGCCTCTTGTTGTGCTCAATTGCTATGGATCAAACAACAGCTGGTAGACTTTGAAATTGAAGTGGGGTGTATTCCAATATTTTGTGATAACACTAGTGCTATAAGTATGACAAAGAACCCTGTTCATCATAAAAGGACCAAGCACATAGATGTTAGACACCACTTCTTAAGAGATAACTATGAGAAAAGGTTAATCTCCATAGAATTTTGTGCTACTGATAAACAAATAGCTGACATCTTCACTAAAGCACTGAGTAGAGAAAACTTTGAAAGGAACAGGTTGGAATTAGGGATGATTAAGATCACCTAAAAGGTCCAGTTCAAAATGCACAATGAAAAAAAATGATGAAAAAGATGGAAAAAAATAATATTGGTTAGGAGTTCTTAATTCAATGTAAATATCTAGACTAATTCTTACTCAGTCTCATATTTGATTAGTATACTCCTGTGACATGTGTTTATATGAATCCTTAATCTCTTACAAAGTTTTTCTATTCTAAAATTTAAGGCATGATCAAGAGAAGTTTTACTTGAAGAACTTGGTTCATCAGTATATGCTCATGAGAAAGTTCAGGTATGTTTCTATACTTTGCACAATTAGAAAGATAAAATTATCAATCATGAGCAGAAGTCCTAATTACACCAAACTTTCAAAAATTCTATCCGTTGAGCATTGAACCAGTTTCATTATCCTAGGAGTCTAACTAAAACGGGATTGTTTCCTAAAAACTAGCGTTACTCATTAATCTCTAAAGAGACCGGAATTCTAATTTGATTAGACTCCTAATTGACCACTGAAAAGGCTGCCGATACAGGCTTAATCATGATCCCTCATTAAATACACTCCACACCTTCTCTCATCACTCATAACCGTCATTCACTTCTTCAATACTTCTGATAATCCCCTTTTCTTCTCCAAAAATTCCCAAAAGATTTCCAGAAATACTCCGCCATGACTAATCCTCAAGACAATCCTGGAACTCCCCCACCTGTTTCCCCTAATACCTCATCATCAACACCTCCAGTTGAAAGTCCAAAACCCAGATTTCGCAGGCAAAAGATGTTAGCCAGAAAAACTGTAGCATCCGGCCCTCTCAGAAAAGCCTTGAACGAGAAATTAAAGGCTAGTCAAAGAAAAGAGGCTTCATCTGAAGAATCCCACTCAAGCTCTAAATCTGAAAAGTTCATCTCTGCCAGTGAAGGAGAAGAACCTGTGTCATCTGACAATGACAAGAGTCAAGAAAACCAAAGAAAGGTAAACACCTGTTATGTATTTTCTGATATAGCTGAGAAAGTAGATAATAGGTTTGTGCTTGTGGGTGCTGTGAAAAATGTTGAAGAGGTTGAGACTAGTAGGAGGAGAAAGAAAAAAAAAGGGAGGTTCTTGCTATATGTGGTGGTGGAGAAGAAGGTGGCTTGAAGTCAGGGGGAAGCGGATCAGGAGAAGCTGCGGAGGGACTTGTTAAGATGAGTGAGCAACAAGAAGAACTTGGTTCTTCTATGGAGGAGACTTTAGCAGATATTCTAAAGAAAGTAGGGGCTAGTTATGACCCAAAGAAGCGCAAGGCGTCTTCACAAAAGACCCCAGTTGCTGACAAACCATCAAAGAAAAGCAAAGTAACATCTCCCAAGACTGCTGCTACTTCTGTACCTAGGGGAAGAACTACAAGGAGTAAAGTAAGGCAAAGTGAAGCAGAACTACAGGAAGCATTAGAGAAAAGTAAGAAAAAGAAGAAGGAAAAAGGAAAGGAAAAGGTAGTAGAAAGTTCTGAGGCTGCTGTAGAAGAGGAGGAGGAGATGGACCTGGTCCATCAAGAGAGAGGCACAAGTGAAGAAGTGGTTCCCACTGTCAAACCAAAAAGAACCAAGACTCCTGCAAAGAAGTCTTCAAAGTATGTGCCTGCTAAACCTTCTTTGGCTGAAAGAACAAGGTCTGCTGTAAAGGGAAAATAAGTGAAAATTACTGAGGAAGAAGATGAGGAGTGGAGTGAAGAAGAAGAAGAGGAGGACTCTGAACAAGAGCAAGATCGCTTTGTTATTTTTAGCAGGAGGAAGATATTGAAGGGAAGGCTGCTGAAAGACCTGGAGGAGCCAGGCATGGTTAGGCTGGTAGATGCTTTAGCTGCACAGGGCTGGAAGGACATGGTCCTTCAGATGGATGGGAGACTAGCCAGAAGAGAGTTGATTGAATTTATGGCGAATGGCTCTGTGGAAAATGGGCGAGTAACCAGTATAGTGAAAGGTGTGAAGGTGGAGTTTGATGCACAGAGCTGGGCAGGATTCTAGACATCCCAAGTGAGGGCTATGATGATTACACTAGGCAAAGGTGGCCTTGTCTAGATGATCTGCCCACAGCACTCCAACTTACCAAGAACTTCTGTGACACAAAGGATGCTGAATAGGTGCCTGAAGCACGATTTGTTCAAAAGAGTGAAATGAAGCCAGAGCATAAAGTGCTCTTTGAGTTTGTGAACAAATGTCTGTTGCCTAGACAAGAGAGGAGGCACACTGCAAATTATATGGACCTGGTTCTCATGGAATGTCTTGTGAGGGGTAAACAAATCAATTGGCCTGCTTTCATAGTCAAATTGCTGGACAGAGTCATAAATGGTTCAAAGGCTCATGCTACTCCTTATGGATTCATTTTGACAACTATACTGGACAGGATGAACGTCCCTTTGAAGAGTGGGAAATGCCTCAGTAGAGCACTTTGGAATCAGACTGTCCAGGCCTGTG
>NC_031991.1:38352446-38357381 GCF_001879085.1 Nicotiana attenuata | reverse complement strand
TATATATATTCGACTACGCTCACTTGGGTGTACAGACTCCGGAGGGGCTCCTACAGCCCAAACGCTATATCGTTGAGGCGCACAGCCCGATCCAACATATCGCCGCGACATGCAGCCCGATCCATATAAATATCACTGCGGCGTGCAGCTCAATCCATAATATTTATATATATATATATATCCTCACCATCCTGCCCTCGGCCCCTCTAAGTCATTAACCTCACATCCACTCGGGCATTTCAGTGAAAAATCAGGGAAACTCAACCCAAACAACTTCCAAATATTTAAAACAGAGTATTCAGCCCAAATTGAGGGGTTCATTTCGAAAACATATAGATATCACATAGAATTTATCAAAATAGATAATTCTACAATTGTCACGAGACGGACCAAGTTACAATCCCTACGGGTGAACGCCAACACGCCCAACATCTAGCATGTCTGTCACCTCATTTACCAAACAGTACGAAATTTCGGGGTTTCATACCCTCAGGCCAGATTTACAATCTTTACTTGCCTCGAATCGGATGAAAATCAACACCGCGATGCCTTTGCCACTCGACTCGACCTCAATTCTCCCCGAATCTATCCAAAATCAGAATCATAACATCAATATATGCTAAGGGAACAAAGCCCACGCAAAAATATTTGAATTACATCAAAAATCCCGAAATTGGTCAAACTCGACCCCCAGGCCCACGTCTCGGAATCCGATAAAAATCACATCACTAGAATCCTTATCCTACCATGAGTCCATACATACCAAGAACATCACAGTGAGACCTCAAATGGCCCCTCAAATTCCCAATTTATCTCTCCAATTTCAAGCCCTAATTCTCCAATTTTAACCCTTAAATTCCACTAATTTCTTGTCTAATCAGTTAGAAACAACCATAGAATTGAGTATTGAGTTCAAAAACCTTACCTCCAAGTCTTACCCCTCGAATCCCTCTTCAATTTCTCTCAAAAAGCTTCAAAGTCGTCAAAAAATGGTGATAAATGAGCTGAAAATCGCGAAGATGGCTTTTTATACTTTCTGCCCAGGTGCTTCCTTCATCACGATCGAGGAATTTTCATTGCGATCGCGAACCACAAAAATGGACTGCCCCTCAACTTACCTTACGTGATCGCGTAAACCTCCACGCGTTCGCGAATGTCAACCACCCAGACCTACGCGGTCACGACCTGTTTCACGCGGTCGCATAGAGCAACCACCTCCACTTAACACCAACTCACCTCCTTCTATGCGAACGCGACCCTGGCCACATGTTCACGAAGCACAACATCTCTCACATACGCGATCGCGACCTCATCTCTTCGATCGCGTAGAACAACTCCACCTCATCCCCAATTAAGCCTATGCGATGGCAAACTCCTCTACGCGATCGCGAAGAGCATAACCTCTGCAATAGAATACCAGCAAAACTGCTAACTTTTCAAGTCCAAAAATGTTCCGTTGGGCATCTGAAACACACTCGAGGCCCTCGAGACCTCAACCAAACATGCCAACACATCCCATAACATCATTCAAACTTGTTCCAACCTTCGGAACACTCAAAACAACATCAAACATCAAATCACCCTCGGATTCAAACCTAAGGATTCCAAAACTTCTGAATTTCGCAAACGATGCCGAAACCTATCAAATCACTTCAGAATGACCTGAAATTTTGCACATGCGCCACAAATGACACAACGGACCTACTCCAATTTCTGGAATTCAAATCCGACCCGGATATCAAAATCTCCACTACCGACCAAAAAATGCCAAAATTCAAATTCCGCCAATTCAAGCCTAAATCTACCACGGACCTCCAAAATGCATTCCGGTCACATTCATGAGTCCCAATTCACCTAAAGAAGCTATCCAAACAATCATAATTCACATACGAGACCTTCTACCCATAAGTCAACATCCGGTTGACTTTTCTAACTTAAGCTTACTCAAAAAAAGACTAAGTGTCTAATTTCTCTACAAAATCACTCCGAAACCAAACCAACTAACACGATACGATGAAATACAGCTGAACAACACATAAAAAAAAGCAGTAACAGGGGAAACGAGTCTGTGAATCATGAAACGACCGGCCGGGTCGTTACAAAATTTTAATAATCACACCGTCAGTCCCCGAGCCACTTTCATCGGGCCTCTCTAACGCTGGTTCAGCATGCCAAGTGTTCACTGGTTCGGCTGTGTTTGGAGTTCTATTTTGACTCTGAAGTTGAGCTATGGCGACTTGCTGAGTTTGCAGCATCTCGAATATCACTTGGAGGCTGACTCCCCCTTCTTCCATTCCTTGTGTTCTTTGGCTACCGGGACGGGCTTCCTTGCGTGCATTCCCTACGGGGTCTGCGCCTGAATCCGCATTTAGAGCGTTATGCGAATTGATATCAACTGGCTCACTATTTGGCACTTTCTCAGGGTTTATGGGTGGTACACCGACCCCTATACCGATGTTTTCTCCAAGACCTTCGTCGTCATGAATAGATGCATTCTGTGTGCTAGACATGATCAAGCTTGAGAATCAAAAAATCTTGGCAAGAAAAAGTGTAAAGATAACGTGTGTAACGAGAATCAGTAAAGAAATAATCACTATTATTTTTAGCCTCACGGTGGGCACCAAGCTATTTACCTCGAAAATATGAGTGACAATTAAACTTGATTTTGTGGTTTTAAAGATATGTGATTCAGTTCAATACTAATTAATAATCAAGAAATATGAAGTAGAAATGAAAGATAGAAGTGAATTAAACCAATGTTAGTTAGCAGCGGTGACTTCGAGAAGGTGGCCTCGAGGTGGCTTAGGACAGTAAGAACAATTAAATAAGAAGATCAAAGTAGGAACAATTAAGCTAAGGAACAATTCTGATGAACAACTAGCAAAAAGTAAAGAGTATATTCTTTGCTCAGTAAAATATGGTCTTACAAATGATTAGGGTCCCCCTTATATAGTGGGGAAACCCTCGAATAAGGAATATTTCCATTTACATTTGGGAATATTCTTGATACAACTGTCTAACTGTCTAGTACGGAATTGTACAACCCCATTCTGTGATTCACGCCATGACTTAGGGGACTTGGCAGGAATCTAGCTTGCTTTAATACAAATCCATAACGGTATTATTTCGGGGTTGAACACACCCGATCTCTGTATACATCATGCTTCTCCTTCGAACTAGGATCTGGTCCCTCGAGCTCGAACTTGGCCTTACTCGGACTCGGACTTCGGATGACCTCCCAAGTGTATAGATCGAAGGCATTCGATCTCGACCGCATACACTGTTATATGATAGATTCTTCGTGTACTCGTAGTATACGTGATTAACTTTCCCTCGTTTGATTTGGTCTAATAACATATCTGATAATCAAATTTAAAACTTATAATGTGATAGCAGTGTATGCAAACTAATCAGGCAAGTATTTATATGATCACACACTCCGGAGTTCCTAGATAAAATAATAAGGGCGTATATTTGGTTTGAAGGAGTTTAATAAAAATAATCATGATACAAAAACCTGCATTTTACCATAGTGAAGGCATATTATAATATTGATTTTTGTAAACAAAAGTTATATGCAGCATTCCTTTGCAATGCTCAAGTCATATATACAATGCCTAATAATTAGTGAGTTTGGATTATAAAAGGAATCTTGGATTGTGTGTTAGGTGTTGTCCTGATTTTCTTATCATATTTGGTTTTCTTATCTTTTGAAGGAAAGGGCAACATATTTATCATAATTGGGTTTTCCTATTCTTAGAAGGAAACTTAAATATCTCATATTTGGCTAGTCCATTTTCTTGTAGGAAAATGTTTGGACTTCAATAAATTGAGGATCCTTCCTTCTCATTCAGCAGCATCCATAATGTAGCCATATGATATGTGAGAGTTGTGTTTAGGGGGAGAACTTTTCGGGACAAGTGTTAGTGTATCACTTGTATTGGCCTCTTCGTGAGGTTGTTCTCTCGATATTTTGTACTCTTTTTATATATAGTGGATTTCTCATCTTCGCTGTGGACGTAGGTCAATTGACCGAACCACGTTAAATATTTGTGTCTCTTTTGGTAGATTTCTCTTTTGTTGGATTTATTGTCGTTCAAGGTTTGCTTTGCTATCTTCCGCATGACACCTAGTTTTTTCGGTCCTAACAAGTGGTATCAAAGCGAGGTTCAAGGCAAGTACATCGTGGCGGTTTCAATTCTAGGTACAACATATTTGGCGATAATAATAATTTTTGTTTGAGAAATTTGACCGGTGTGCTACGCACGTTGAGGCAAACTTTGCGGTGGAGATTTGGATATGCGACTTATTGAAGATTATGAGAAGAAGGTGGATCAAGTTTATTTTGTCAGAAAATTCAGACCAAGGGGGGAGAATTGTTAGGTGTTGTCCAGATTTTCTTACCACATTTGGTTTTTCTATCTCTTGAAGGAAAGGGCAACATATTTATCACAATTGGGTTTTCCTATTCTTAGAAGGAAACTTAAATATCCCATATTTGGCTAGTCCCTTTACTTGTAGGAAAATGGTTGGACTTCTATAAATTGAGGATCCTTACTTCTCATTCAGTAGCATCAACAATGTAGCCAAATGGGGTGTGAGAGTCGTGTTTAGGGGGAGAACTTTATGGGATAAGTGTTAGTGTGTCACTTGTGTTTGCCTCTTTGTGAGGTTGTTCTCTAGATATTTTGTACTCTCTTTTTTTTAAAGTGGATTGTTTATCTCCGCTGTGGACGTAGGTTAATTGACCGAACCACGTTAAATGTTTGTATCTCTGTTGGTAGATTTCTCTTTTGTTGTTGGATTTATTGTCGTTCAAGGTTTGCTTTACTAGCTGCCGCATGACACCTAGTTTTTTCAGTCCTAACATTGTGTGTATAAAATAACAAGACGTTTTCATCCTTGTTTATCCCAAAATTCACCCCCTCCCCCTCC
>NC_031991.1:38337394-38352426 GCF_001879085.1 Nicotiana attenuata | reverse complement strand
CCTCACAAGATTTACAATTTCACTATGCTAGAAGAAATCATTTTTTGTAGCAATATCATATGTAAAAGAAAGATTGGGTTTGTTGAGTCTACTATCATTCTACTTACTTTTATCTCATACTAGTTTTAGGATACGCGTTTACGATTGTACCCTATATTAATGAGTATATAATTTTGAAAGTTATTTGAACATTATTATGCAATGTGTTTGAGATATAAAATAAAAAATTTTTAAAACAAGTGTAAGTTTCTAAAAACTGATGAATATTGATCTATTTATATATCGTACTAAAGGAAGAAATCATGTCCCATAGAAATTCTCGTATGCCTTATTGCTATTTCTCACGACTTTTACATGAATATCTTATTAAATTGTTGTTATCTCTAGGACATAATACGTAAAACAAATAAATAACAATTCTTCGATATTTGTCAAATAATACCAATTAATAAATTATATATTTTGGTCTTTAGAGATTTGCGAATGAAGTGGTTAATCCCATAGCTAGAAAATAATTTACAATTGATGATGTAGATTCTAAGAATAGTTAATGTGGAGTTAAATATTTTACAATAGTAACTAAGTATATTAAAAAATATCCGGAGTGCAAAAAAAAAAAAATTATAACAACTCATTTAAGATACACCGTCTTCTACTAATTCATCCTTCTTGCTATAAATTTGCATCCTTGTTGCTATATAAAATACATGTATCTTCTATAAATTCATCCTTATAGCTATAAGTTTTGCATATTTACCAATTTAACTCTTCATACCTACCCCCCCCCCCCACCCACCCAACAACCCCCAAAAAAAGATAATCTTACATAGTTTAAATAACAAATATTTAATAACCTAAACTTTAGTTAATTTTAAAGTTTTAAACATTAGGGAAATAATTAAAATAAAAATTATGTGTTAAAGAGAAGAATATATGATCAAGGCTCTACAAGGAGGTCCATGGTTCATCCTTAACCATTTTTTAACTGTACAAAAGTGGGAGCCAAAGCTTAAAGCATCCTCCACCTAGCTTACATACTCAGCCCTTTGGGTTAGGCTTCCTAAACTGCCTACAGAATTCTACGTCTTGGAAATACTAACTAGGATTGGTTCGAAATTAGGACAACTATTAAAGATAGATACATGTACTTCAACTGCAACAAGAGGAAGGTATGCACGTATATGCATAGAAGTACCTTTGGAAAAGCCTTTAATAACACATCTATTTATAGGAAACCATAGGCAGACACTTCTATACGAAGGACTTAACCTTCTGTGCACATATTGTGGAAGGTTTGGGCATTCTACTACCACTTGTTCTGAAGTTATCCATACATCAAAGGAACAAACTACGAAAAGCCAAGAGTTGGCATCAACTCTAATCTCTAATCTTAGACCACTACAGGAAAACGAGTGGAAAATTATAACCTTTGGAAAGAAAAATACATACCCATTCAAACATCCAACCCTCGATAAAGGAAAGGCGGTTGCAATAGCGGCGCCACCAGTAGAACAACCCCTACCAGGTAAGCTCTCTAACGCTGCTACACCTATATTGGGCCGGGTAAATTCTATAAAGCCTCTTATGCTACAAAGGCCCAATCTAGAGGTTACTAATAAGTTCCATTCCCTTTCTTCTACTAGGCCTTCTAAAATAAAACCTATTCATTTTAATAAAAGCCCAATAAAAAAAATATAAGTTCTGAAGCAATACACGACTTAGACATGCTAACTCAGTAGAACTCAAAAGTCCAATCCCAGCTTGTTAACTCGCCGACCTTCTTGCCCATTACAATTCTTAATAACCCTATGCCTAGATTACTTGAACCAAAATCTCAACCTTTAATCGGCTATAACACGTTTCATTAGGAATACAAGCCACCTCAGATGCGCTTTCCATGTAACCATCAACTGACTCCCTCAACCCAATCCATAATTGACAACTTAGTAAGGAACCTACATAGTATCGACACGTTAGTTCCAACTCAAGCCACTAACACACAAACTTTTCATGCTACAATAACCTCTATTAGTTCTGAAAATAGGCTTCCCCAAATCCCATGCAAACACCATGATGAATTTCCATGTGAAGACCATCATGAATCCACCACTACCCCGTTCCTCTCAATGCATAATATATCTTCTCACTCTATCAAAACACCCAACATCGATCCTGCTCCTTTATCTACTGAACCACAAAACTTATCTAGCCATATACACAATGCAGAGACCAAGTTTTCTAGGCAGCAACCAGAGTCAGTTTATAAGGGAGAACATACAAACTAACAATCAGTTCTTCCATCTACCAAGATTAACTATGGTGGGACCTCAACTACCTCATATCTCATCACCCCTAATCTGCACATCCCAGCTGATGTCCACGGGTCTCCCACTCCAATCTTTGTCGGAGATGGGCTTACAAGGGTATGCTCTTATATTCACTCTGCAGTTGAACAACTAAGAGGTGGTCTTACTAGTCCAAAATCTGACTCACTTAGCTGAAATAGTGACAGAAGGAATGAGACTAGGAATGGAAGCTTACAATCAACAACAATGGTACACAGCTCAGACACCCCTTCTTCTGGAGCAACATGCATCTAGTTCCACTCATCAGCAGTGGCCTTACCCAATGACTCAGAGGAGCCCGACTTGGGACCAAACAGTCAACCTCCTCCCTTTCTACCCACCTCATCACATGGGTCAGGTTTATGCACCTTGGTTCCAACCACTAAATTCCTTCAACCCACTCTCTCCCTACTCGAGTCCACTAAGGCCTCTAGAGAGTCTCACTCTGCAGGAAAGTCCACCACAATAACCTCCTCAATCTCCACATGAACTAGACAGGGAAACAAGAGAAGAGCTGGTAGTTACTTGCAGAGATGAGGGAAACACGAACGGAGTGTGACGACCCGGCCGGTCGTCTTATGAATTAACGCCCCGATCCCCTATTAACTGTTTTTCCCAAGTATATTTATGCTAATTTGAATTGCCGGGATGTTTGGTTTTGAGTTTCGGAGAGTTTTGGGACACTTAGTCCCTAAATGAGAGCTTAAGTGTTGGAAAGTTGCCCGTAGCCGGAACAGTGTGACGACGGCCTCGGAATGGAAATCCGATGGTTCCGTTAGCTCCGTTAGGTGATATTGGGGTTGGGAGTGTGTTCGGAATGTGTTTTGGAAGTCCGTAGCTGATTTAGGCTTGAAATGCCGAAGTTTGAATTTTTGAAGTCCCCAGTCCGATAGTGAGATTTTGATCCAAGGGTCAGAATGGAATTTCGGAAGTTGCAGTAGCTCCCTCATGTCATTTGGGATGTTGGTGTAAGATTTCATGTCATTTGGACGGGGTTTGGTTAGGTTTTTGATCGAAAGCGTGTTTTGTTAGAATTTGAAGTTCTTAGGCTTAAATCATTGATTAATTCGAGTTTCCGACGTTGTTTTAGGTGGTTTAAGGGTTGGTACAAGTTTGAATGATGTTATGGGAAATGTCCATAGGTTTGATTGAGGTCCCGGGGACCTCGGGTGTGTTTCGGATGCTCAACGGAGCATTTTGGAGTTATGAGAAATTGCAGAAATTCTCTTCAGCTGTTGCAGACCATTTCCTTCTTCGCGATCGCGTCCCAACTCACGCGATCGCATAGAGCAATCTAGAGGGGGGCCAAATTCCTTAAACGCTATCGCATGGATTGATTCGCGATCGCGTAACTCTGCCCTTTCCTCTTTCACGTTCGCAGCTTCTCCTTCGCGTTCGCGTAGTGTAGACTGAGTCGGTGGCCCAAAGGCCCATTCCTTCTTCGCGTTCGCGTGTCCTCAGACGCGATCGCGTAAGTCCAGCTCCTCCTCTTCCGCAATCACAAGCCTTTTCACGCGTTCGCGTAGGCCTTTTTCCTGGAGCCTTTATTTTACTCTACGCGATCGCGGCCCCACTTTCACGATCGCGATTCATTAAACACCTGGGAAGTTATAAATATTTCAAAATCGAGGGTTAGCCATTTTTATCAAAATACAAACTTGGGAGCTCGGATTTGGGGGAAATTTTGAAGGTTTTTCGAGGGAAACTACTGGGTAACGATTCTCTACTCTCTTATGCTTAAAGCCCACTAATCTAATCACGAATTCATCTTTAATTTCGGATTTTTGAATGAAAAATGGGGAAGACTTTATAGACCAAACTATTGAGTTTTGAGTGGGTGTTTGACCTCCGATTTGGGAGATTTTTATATGGTTAGACTCGTGAGAGTACGAGGGTTCTGAATGTAAAATTTATCCGATTCCGAGACGTTGGCCTGAGGGGCATTTTGGTCATTTTACATAATTTCGCGTATTAGCTTTGAATTAAATTGTAGAATCAGTTGCTTGAGATGTTATTTACGATGTGTAATTGAATTGAATAGATTTGGGCCATTTGGAGTCGGATATTGGTAGTAAAAGTGTGGTTTCGAGTTGGTTTTGGAGCCGGTTTGAGGTAAGTGGCTTGTCTAACCTTGTGTGGGGGACCTTTACTTAGGATATGATATTTGGTAATTGAATGCCTTGTACGTGTGGTGACGAGCGCGTACTTGAGCTAATTGTTGAAAAATCCGGTTTTACATTAAATGTTTAGACTGAGTTTCTTTCTTATCTGCTTTATTTTATTTGCAATTATAGACTGTGTTAGCTAGAAAAAGCGTGCTTAGTTGTTCTAAATTGTCTATTTGCTCAAGTTGCCTTGTTTGCACTACGTGAAGCATGTTAGGCTAGAACTGCCTGTTGCCTTGTATTTTTGAGCTTCATTTCTGAATATCTTCGTGTTGTGACTGCGTATTTACATTGGGACTACGGATGTGGGATTCCGGTAGCTCCCCCCCCCCCCTTGTTTGTTTACTTTGGGACTACGGGTTAGATTCTAGGTGGATCCCCCTGCACATTTACTTTGGGACTGCGGGTTAGATTCCCAATAGATCCCCCTGCATATTTACTTTGGGACTGCGGGTTTGATTCCCGATAGATCCCCCTGCATATTTACTTTGGGACTGCGGGTTAGATTCCCGATAGATCCCCTTGCATATTTTCTTTGGGACTGCGGGTTAGATTCCCGATAGATCCCCCTGCACATTGATAGTTGGACTATGGGACGGTATCCCGGGAGATCCTTCGGATATACTCATATGGTGGACTATGGGACGGTATCCCGGGAGATCCTTCGGATATACTCATATGATGGACTACGGGACGGTATCCCGGGAGCTCCTTGGACAGTTGATGAAACGGACTACAGGACGGTATCCTGGGAGATCCTCATTGCTGGTATTGATATTGAGCTGTTTTACTCTGTGTTATCTTAATTTCTGAGTGTTAATTGTAGTCTTGTATAGCCTATCTTACTTCATAGTTGTACCCATTATTTCTGTTTATTTCATTCTGTTGCAAGACTTATTATTATTATTATTCTCAGTAGGGCCCTAACCTTCCTCATCACTACCCAACCGAGGTTAGGCTTGGCACTTACTGAGTACCGCTGTGGTATACTCATGCCTCTTCTGCGCATGTTTTTCATGTGCAGATCCAGGTATTTCATCTCAGGCGTATCACTCTCGAGGCGCAGAGATCTAGCAGAGATTTCGAGGTATATCTTTTGCGTCCGCAGATCAGGAGTCTCTATCTTATTCTAGATTTAGTAGTTAGCTTCTCCTTTCATACTTTTGCTTTAGACATTCTGGAGTTAGAGCCGTGTATTACTTTTCGTTAGCTTGTGTTCCCATGAGTTTCCGGGTTTTGGAATGATATTGTATACTTCCGCATTTTTGGGTTGTATATGCCGAGCGGCATTTATATACAGTTACCCTTCTAGTTGTTTAGTTTAAGTTATTTGTTTCCGCAATTTATGTTATTTCCGCAAATGTTAGGCTTACCTAATCGTATGGACTAGGTGCCATCACGACATTTTCACGGAGGGCGAACTGGGGTCGTGACAAGTTGGTATCAGAGCTCTAGGTTCATAGGAGTCACGGAACACAGGCCGGTTTATTAGAGTCTCGCTGATCGGTACGGAGACGTCTGTACTTATCTACGAGAGGCTATGTAACTGTTAGGAAAATTTCCACTTCATTTGATTTCCTTGTCGTGCAATATTTTGACATCACAAATTCTAAACTTCTATCTTCTATTCTCTCATAGATGGTGAGGACACGCGCTACTCGGGATGATCAGGCACCCGCGCCTCCTACTGTAGCCGTCAGAGGCCGGGGCCGGGGCCGGGGTAGAGGTCGAGGACGCGCACGTGGTGCAGCCAGAGCACCTGCGAGAGCTGCCACCGAGGCACCACCAGCAGATCCAGCCGGAGCCCAGGCACCTGGCACGCCTACTACTGCCACTACTACTCCAGCTCTTCAGGAGACTTTGGCTCAGTTCATGAGTATGTACACCACCTTGGCTCAGGCAGGGTTGCTTCCCCTTCCTGCAGCTACATCCCAGGCCGGGAGAGGAGCACAGACTCCCGCCGTCCGCACTCCTGAGCAGCGAGTGCATGTTGAGCAGGCTCCCGAGATTATTCCCGCACCGCCTGCAGCTCCAGTTCAGCCCGAGGACGGGTCAGCTGCTTCAGAGGACGATCAGCGAAGACTTGAGAGGTTCAAGAAGTATGATCCCCCAGTATTCAGTGGATTAGCATCAGACGATGCCTTGGGATTTCAAGAGGAGTGTCACCGTATTCTTCGCACTATGGGCATAGTAGAGTCCAGCGGGGTTTCCTTCACTGCCTTCCAGCTTCGGGGAGCCGCCTATGATTGGTGGCGTACTTATTATATAGACAGTCCAGCTGAGGCTGCCTCACTGACCTGGACCCAGTTCTCAGATATGTTCATGAGAGAGTTTGTTCCCCAGAGTCTCAGGGACGCATGGCGCGCAGAGTTTGAGCATTTGCGCCAGGGTGCTATAACCATTTCGTAGTATGCTATCCGCTATACCAGGCTGTCCAGGCATGCACCGGCCTTGGTTGCTATAGTTCGTGAGAGAGTTCACAGGTTCATTGAGGGTCTTATCCCACCCATCAGATCTAGCATGGCTCGAGAGTTGGAGATGGACATTCCTTATCAGCATGTAGTGAGCATTGTTAGGAAGATTGAGGGTATGCTCGCCAGGGAGCGAGGGGAGAGGGAGGCCAAGAGGTCTCGAGAGTCGGGTCACTACTCTGGTGCCCGTACCCCAGCAGCAGGTCGTTATGGCAGAGGTTATGCGGGTCGCCCCGTTCATTCAGCTCTTCCAGCAGCCAGCAGTACTCCAGCTCTTCCTACACCTTAGGAGCCTTACTATGCACCTCCTATTTCTAGCGCGCCTCCTGCGCGGGGTGCTTCCGGAGGTCAGTCCGGCAGATCTGGCCCTAGCCAGTCACAGCCACCGCGTCCTCCCAAAGCTTGTTTCGAGTGTGGTAATACATGCCACATGGTTAGGGACTGCCCCAGACTTGGTAGGGGTGCATCTTCACAGACTTCTCAGCCACAGCGTGCTCCTCAGAGTTCTTAGGCCATGGTCATAGCTCCAGCTGCCACCCCATATACCCAGTCGGCTAGGGGCGGAGGTCGGGGAGGTAGAGGTCATCCGCGAGAGAGAGGCCGGGCCAGATATTATGCTATTCCTGCTCGTACCGAGGTTGTTGCCTCCGACTCTGTCATTACAGGTATTATAGTGGTTTGTCACAGAGAGACATCGATTCTATTCGATCCGGGCTCTACTTATTCTTATGTGTCTTCTTACTTTGCTTCGCATTTGGGTGTGCCTCGGGATTCTTTGAGTGTCCCTGTTTATGTTTCTACTCCTGTGGGGGATTCTCTTGTTGTGGACCGCGTTTATCGGTCATGTTTGGTTACTATTCATGGTTTTGAGACCAGGGCAGATTTGTAGTTACTCAACATGGTTGATTTTGACATTATCTTGGGCATGGACTGGTTGTCGCCCCATCTTGCTATTCTTGATTGTCACGCCAAGACCGTGACGCTGGCTATGGCAGGTATTCCGCGTGTTGAGTGGAGTGGTACTTTATATCACACTCCCAGTAGAGTTATCACTTTCCTTAAAGCTCAGCGTATGGTTGAGAAGGGGTGTGCTGCGTATTTAGCTTACGTGAGAGATGTCAGTGCTGATACCCCTTCTGTTGATTCAGTCACAGTAGTACGGGATTATACCGATGTGTTTCCAGCTGATCTTACGGGCATGCCGCCCAATAGAGACATTGATTTTGGCATTGATCTATTGCCAGGCACTCATCCCATTTCAATTCCTCCGTATCGTATGGCTGCTGCTGAGTTGAAGGAGTTGAAGGATCAGTTGTAGGAATTGCTTGATAAGGGTTTTATTCGCCCCAGTGTTTCACCGTGGGGTGCTCCTGTCTTGTTTGTGAAGAAAAATGATGGTTCCATGTGTATGTGTATTGATTATCGCCAGTTGAACAATGTTACAGTGAAGAACCGTTATCTCATGCCTCGCATTGATGATCTGTTTGACCAGCTTCAGGGCGAACAGGTGTTTTCTAAGATTGACTTGCGCTCAGGTTACCATCAGTTGAAGATTCGGGAGCCAGATATCCCGAAGACTGCCTTCAGGACTCGGTATGGTCAGTACGAGTTCCTTGTTATGTCATTTGGGCTGCCCAATGCCCCAGCAACTTTCATGCATTTGATGCACAGTGTGTTCAGGCCATATCTCAACTCGTTTGTTATTGTTTTTATTGATGATATTCTGGTGTATTCCCGGAGTCGGGAAGATCATGAGCAGCACCTGAGGACCGTGCTTCAGACCCTGAGAGAGAAGAAGTTATATGCAACGTTCTCAAAATGTGAGTTTTGGTTGAGTTCTGTGGCATTCTTAGGCCACATGGTTTCGAGTGAGGGCATTCGGGTGGATCCGAGGAAGATAGAGGTTGTGCAGAGTTGGCCCAGGTCGTCCTCAGCTATGGAGATTTATAGTTTCCTTGGTTTGGCAGGCTACTACCATCATTTTCTGGAGGGGTTTTCATCGATTGCAGCCCGTATGACTAGATTGACCCAGAAGGGTGCCCCATTTCAGTGGACGGAGGAGTGTGAGGCGAGTTTTCAGAAGCTCAAGACAGCTTTGACTATAGCCCCTATTTTGATATTGCCTACTAGTTTGGGGTCCTATACAGTTTATTGTGATGCCTCACGGATTGGCCTTGGAGCGGTGTTGATGCAGGATGGTAGAGTGATTGCCTACGCGTCCAGACTGTTGAAGATACATGAGAAGAACTACCCTATCCACGACCTTGAGTTAGCTGCAATTGTTCATGCCTTGAAGATCTGGCGTCACTATTTATACGGTGTGCCTTGTGAGATCTATACTGACCATCGGAGCTTCCAACACTTATTCAAGCAAAATGATCTAAATTTGCGCCAGAGGAGGTGGTTAGAGTTGTTGAAGGACTATGATATTACTATTCTGTATCACCCGGGCAAGGCCAATGTGGTGGCGGGTGCCTTGAGTCGCCGGGAGGAGAGTTTAGGGAGTTTGGCATATTTGCCAGTTTCAGAGAGGCCTATGGCGATGGACGTTCAGGCCTTAGCCAGCCAGTTTGTGAGACTGGACCTCTCGGAGCCCAGTCGGGTTCTAGCTTGTGTGGTTTCCCGGTCTTCTTTATTTGATCGTATCAGGGAGCGACAGTATGATGACCCTCATTTGCTTGTCCTTAAGGACAAGGTCTAGCGTGGCGATGCTAGAGATGTGACCATCGGAGATGACGGGGTATTGAGGATGCAGGGCCGGATTTGTGTGCCCAATGTTGATGAGCTTCGAGAGTTAATTTTAGCAGAGGCCCATAGTTCACAGTATTCCATCCATTCGGGTGCCGCGAAGATGTACCAGGACTTGAGGTAGCACTATTGGTGGAGGCGGATGAAGAAAGATATAGTTGGGTATGTGTCTAGATGCCTCAACTGCCAGCAGGTGAAGTATGAGCACCAGCGACCGGGTGGGTTGCTTCAGCAGATAGGGATTCCGGAGTGGAAATGGGAGCACATCACCATGGGCTTTGTATCGGGACTCCCACGGACTTTGAAGAAGTTCGATGCCATTTGGGTTATTGTGGATCGGCTGACCAAGTCCGCTCATTTCATTCTTGTGTGCACAACTTATTCATCGGAGTGGTTGGCGGTGATTTATATCCGGGAGATCGTCCGTCTGCATGGTATTCCAATTTCTATTATTTCAGACAGAGGTACTCAGTTTACATCGCGGTTCTGGAGAGCCGTGCAGCAGGAGTTAGGTACTCGGGTGGAGTTGAGCACAGCATTTCACCCCCAAACGGACGGACAGTTCGAGCGCACTATCCAGATTCTTGAGGATATGCTCCGTGCGTATGTGATTGAGTTTGAAGGGTCTTGGTATCAGTTCTTGCCATTGGCGGAGTTTGGTTACAACAGTTATCAGCCCAGCATTCAGATGGCGCTGTATGAGGCTTTATATGAGTTGGTTCAGGACGCATTGGAGAATGTTAAGATGATTCAGGATAGACTCCTTACAGCCCAGTCCAGACAGAAGAGCTATGCGGACAGGAAGGTTTGTGATGTTTCGTATATGGTTTGTGAGAGGGTTCTGCTTCGGGTTTCGCCTATGAAAGGCGTCATGAGGTTTGGGAAGAAAGGGAAGTTGAGTCCGAGGTTTATTGGACCTTTTGAGATTTTGAGGCGAGTTGGGGAGGTTGCTTATGAGCTTGCCTTACCTCCCAGCTTGGTCGGGGTTCATCCGGTATTTCATGTTATGATGCTCCGGAGGTATCACGGTGACCCGTCGCACGTGTTGGATTTCAGTTCAGTCCAGTTGGACAAGGATCTATCCTATGTTGTGGAGCCAGTGGCTATATTGGACAGGCAGATCAGAAAGTTGAGGTCAAAGAACATTGTTTCAGTGAAGGTTCAGTGGCAGGGTCAGCCGGCCGAGGAGGCGACCTGGGAGACCGAGCAGGATATGCGCAACAGTTACCTCATCTTTTCACTACTTCAGGTATGTCTTTATGCTCGTTCGAGGACGAACGAATGTTTAAGTGTAGGAGGATGTGACGACCCGGCCGGTCGTTTTAAGAATTAATGCCCCGATCCCCTATTAATTGTCTTCCCCAAGTCTATTTATGCTAATTTAATTGCCGGGATGTTCGGTTTTGAGTTTCGGAGAGTTTTGGGACACTTAGTCCCTAAATGAGAGCTTAAGTGTCGGAAAGTTGCCCGTAGCCGGAACAGTGTGAAGACGGCCTCGGAATGGAAATTTGATGGTTCCGTTAGCTCCTTTAGGTGATTTCAAGGTTGGGAGCGTGTTCGGAATGTGTTTTGGAAGTCCGTAGCTGATTTAGGCTTGAAATGCCAAAGTTTGAATTTTTGAAGTCTCCGGTCCGATAGTGAGATTTTGATCCGAGGGCCGGAATGGAATTTCGGAAGTTGCAGTAGCTCCGTCATGTCATTTGGGATGTGTGTGTAAGATTTCACGTCATTTGGACGAGGTTTGGTTAGGTTTTTGATCGAACGCGTGTTTTGTTAGAATTTGAAGTTATTTGGCTTAAATCATCGATTAATTCGAGTTTCCGACGTTGTTTTAGGTGGTTTAAGGGTTGGTACAAGTTTGAATGATGTTATGGGATATGTCCGTAGGTTTGATTGAGGTCCCAGGGACCTCGGGTGTGTTTCAGATGCTCAACGGAGCATTTTGGAGTTATGAGAAATTGCAGAAATTCTCTTTAGCTGTTGCAGACCATTTCCTTCTTCGCGATCGCGTCCCAGCTCACGCGATCGCATAGAGCAATCTGGAGGGGGGCCCAATTCCTTAAACGCGATCGCATGGATTGATTCGCGATCGCGTAGCTCTGCCCTTTCCTCTTTCGCGTTTGCAGCTTCTCCTTCGCGTTCGCGTAGTGTAGACTAAGTCGGTGGCCCAGAGGCCCATTCCTTCTTCGCGTTCGCGTTTCCTCAGACGCGATCGCGTATGGCCAACTCCTTCTCTTCCGCGATTGCAAGACTTTTCACGCGTTCGCGTAGGCCTTTTTCCTTGAGCCTTTATTTTACTCTACGCCAAGACTTATTATTATTATTATTATTCTCAGTAGGGCCCTGACCTTCCTCGTCACTACCCAACCGAGGTTAGGCTTGGCACTTACTGAGTACCGCTGTGGTGTACTCATGCCTCTTCTGCGCATTTTTTTCATGTGCAGATCCAGGTACTTCATCTCAGGTGTATCACTCTCGAGGCGGAGAGATCTAGCAGAGACTTCGAGGTACATCTGCCGCGTCCGCAAACCAGGAGTCTCTATCTTATTCTAGCTTTAGCAGTTAGCTTCTCCTTTCATACTTTTGCTTTAGACATTTTGGAGTTAGAGCCGTGTATTACTTTACGTTAGCTTGTGTTCCCGTGAGTTTCCGGGTTTTGGGATGATATTGTAGACTTCCGCATTTTTGGATTGTATATGCCAATCGGCATTTATATACAGTTACCCTTCTAGTTGTTTAGTTTAAATTATTTGTTTCCGCAATTTATGTTATTTCTGCAAATGTTAGGCTTACCTAGTCGTAGGGACTAGGTGCCATCACGACATGTTCACGGAGGGCGAACTGGGGTCGTGACACGGAGTTTTGGTGGATAAAGGGCATTCAATTCTACAACCTCAAAGAACAGTTCGAAAAAAAGTTTATTCTAAAGTGTCCACCGGAAATGGTAACATGCACTCTCAATTTTTGCCAAACCACCAATCCGGAGGTAGGGAAATATGCCATGGTGATCATTCCGACGCTTCTTCAGCTTCCCATGAGTCTTGATCTGATGATATCTCAAGTTGTCCATCAAATGACTCAAATTCCAACAGGGCAGACCAACAACCCTGACTCATATATGAATTTCCTAATCTGGAACTGTAGAGGCTCTCATAATCCAGAATTTAGAAGACACTTTAGGTCTCTATTGGATAATTATAGGCCAACTCTAGCTATCTTACTTGAAACACACATGCAAGATCATACAAGTCTGCGTGAAGAGTTTAATTTTGTCAATGTGTCCCAAGCCTCTGCGAATGGTCTTATTGGTGGTTTACTAGTACTGTGGAATGCAGATCGTATTAATGTGATGGAAATGAGGATCTTTGACTAGGAGATACACTGCATGGTCCAGGTTTGTCCCACTAAACCTCTTTGAATATTATCTGCAGTATATGCTAGTCGTCATTATCAGTTACGTGATGTTCTTTGGCAAAACTTAACTAATTTGCATGATACTAGTGGAATGCCTTGGTTAATAGGGGGCGATCTTAATGAGGTTTTAGAATCAAGGGAAAAATTTGGGGGACTACCTATACAAAATAATAGAGTAGATAAATTTGCAAATTGCCTAAATTACTGTAAACTAATTGATTTAGGTTATCAAGGTAGTCGATTTACATGGACAAATAAATAGGCAAGGTCGTACAATATTAGAACGGCTTGATCATTTTCTAGCAAATTATGATTGGCTATGTCTATATCCAAAAACAATTGTGACGCACCAACCTCATACTCATCAGATCATTGCCCGATCTTAATCAGTTTAGAACCTCCTAAATTTATACAGCATAAGATATTTAAATTTGAAACTATGTGGGCATCTCATCCACAATTTCAACAAATTGTCCACGACACTTGGTCGGATGAACTCCTCCTATCTACTATTAATAAATTTAAGTCAGTAGCCATAAGATGGAATCAAAATACTTTTGGTAATATATTCCAAAAACAAAATAGATTTTGGTTAGGCTAACAGGGATACAATCTTCTACCCATTATCCTACTAGTATGTTTCTTCAAAATTTGGAAACACAGTTGACCTTAGAATATAGTCACATACTGCGTACAGAAGAAGAATTTTGGCAACTGGATTTCAAGCCCTACTGAACTACAAAACCTAAATCTTAATTACTACAATAAGCGTTCTGAAACTGATCAGTTGCTTTCGAGGAAAACCAATAAGGATTCATATAGTTGTCAGCTTTCTTCCAATGATATCCTTAGGATAGATTCGCCTCTTCACGAAGATGAAATCCTATCTGCGTTACACAGTTTTAAACCATGTAATGCCCCAGGCCCAGATGGTAACACCCATTCTTTTATCAAAAATATTAGTCGGATGTAGGTGGGAAAGTCACTTGTTTCTGTCAATATATCTTTAATTCAAAGATCATTCCTCCGAAACTTAATAAAACTCTTATATGTCTTGTTCCAAAAGTAAAGCATCCTACTACTATACAACAATTCAGACCTATTAGTCCTTGTAATATAGTTTACAAGCTTATCACGAAGATAATTATGAATAGGCTCAAGCCAATCATTAGTAAAATTATGGGTCCTACACAAACTAGTTTCCAACAAGGTAAAAGAGCCTCTGATAATGCTATAATAGTGCAGGAAACTTTAAATTATTTTGCCAAAATAAAAGGCAAATGTCCCTCAATGTTATTAATACTTGATTAGAAAAATCTTTCGATAGGTTGGAATGATCTTTTATAAGACAAACTTTGATTTATTTTAACATACCTCCCTCTATGATTTCTTTAATAATGTCATGTGTTACAACAACTTCCGTTTCTATATTAATCAACGGTTTAAAAACTCGGTACTTTTTACCTACAAGAGGTATTCGTCAGGGAGATCCACTATCACTCTAGTTGTTTATTATGTGCATGGAATTGTTATCACGTAGCTGTCACGACCCAATACTCGAACCCGGTCGTGATGGCGCCTCTCGTGAAGACAAGGCCAGCCAGACCAATACAGAACACCTCCTTAAGCAGTTATTTACCATTAAGCAATTATGAAGCATGATTAAATAATAATAAATTCGCGGAATCATAGATAATAATAGTAGAACCATCCCAACACAACCCAAATCGGGGTGTCACAAGTCACGAGCATCTATTAAAGTATGAATACAACTACAAAGTCTGAATTGTTCAAAATAGGACTGATAAACAAAAGGAAGAAATGCGGTGCTGCGAACGCTGGCAGTCACTTCGCTAAACTACCGACTAACTAACGACCATCGATCAGCT
>NC_031991.1:38333490-38336743 GCF_001879085.1 Nicotiana attenuata | reverse complement strand
CCTCTCTAGTCACTCGTGAACTCAACTCATACCAATCAGAACTCGACTCAGCATTCACACTCAATAGGTACCACATAGTAACCGCTGCGGCGTGCAGCCCGATCCATATATCGCTGCGGCGTGCAGCCCGATCCATATATCGATGCGGCGTGCAGCCCGATCCATATATCGATGCGGCGTGCAGCCCGATCCATATATTGCTGCGGCGTGCAGCCCGATCCATATATCGCTGCGGCGTGCAGCCCGATCCATATATTTCATCGACGGCGCTCACTAGGGGGTGTGCAGGCTCCGGGAGGGGCCCTACGGCCCAAGCGCAATATTGCTGCGGCGTGCAGCCCGATCCATATAAGTATCGCTGCGGCGTGCAGCCCAATCCATATATATATATATATATATACACATTGCTACGGCGTGCCCGATCCATAGATATATAATCCTCACAACTAGGCCGTCGGCCTCTCTCAGTCTATCTAAATCATCAATCTCACAATTAGACCCTCGGTCTATCTCAGTCATCATCTCACGATCACTCAGACCATCAGTAAAACAAGGAGCTCAGCCCAAAACAGTTTCCACATGATTAAGAATATAGCGATAAAGCCAGATTTGAGTAATAAACAGGTAAAACATGACTGAGTATATGCTTTCAAACAAGTATAATGAGAAAAGATAGTATAAATACCCCCAAGGGTCTCAACAAGTCAGCACAAGGCTCCAAACATGGTATACAACCCAAGATATAATAGTATCAAACAATTAACTATCAAGTGCGCATTAAAATAATCGTTCGGGATGGAGTAGGTCACAATCCCCAGCGCTGCTCTACCCCACGCTCGTCATCTAGCGTGTAAGTCACCTCAAAGTAACACAACGATGTGTAATCCGGGGTTTCAAACCATCAGGACAGTATTTACAATCATTACTTACCTCACGCCGGCCAAACTCTAGCTCGCTATGCCCTTGCCTCTCAAATCAGCCTCCTCGCACGTCGAATCTGATCAAAACCACAACGAATACATTACAATAGGCTAAGGGAACATAACCCAATCGAAAAGACTCGAAAAATATCGAAATTCACGAAATTTGCAAAAACCCGAGCCCCGGGCCCACTTCTCGAAAATTAGAAAATTTAACATCATCGGATTCCTTATCTTGCCACGAGTCTATACATACCAAAAACTCCCAAATCCGAGCCCAAATGACCCATCAAATCCCATTTTAAAATACCAATTTCCAAGCCCTAGCTTTTCTCCCTTTTTGATGAATTTCCGTGAATTTCTAGGTTAATTCTTCCATTAAATCATGAATTTAGGTCATAGAACCCACCTTGAATCACACCTAGTCGAAATCCCCTTCAATTTCTGTCCAAAAGCTCTCAAGGTCGATCAAAAATGGTGGAAATAACACTTAGCTCGCGGAACAAAATGAGCTTTAAACCCGCTTATCTGAACAGACATTTTCGCATCTGCGGTTGCCTTACCGCATTTGCGACTACCGCTTCTGCGGTTCTACCTCCGCTTCTGCGGATCTTCACTAAGCCCACGACCGCTTCTGCGGTTAGCTATCCGCATTTGCGGACACCGCTTCTGCGGATCGTTGTCCGCTTCTGCGGAAAATACCATGGCCACACCTTTCGCTTCTGCGACTCTTCTACCGCATCTGCGAACCTCCGTTCCGCACCTGCGCAACCGCATCTGCGGTTCCTTTCCGCAGATGCAGAAATACCAGAAACCAGATACACCAGCAATCTCATAAGTCCAAAATTCATCCCGATGGCCATTCGAAATCACCTTGAGGCCCCCGAGACCTCAACCAACAGTGCCAACCCATCCTAAAACATCATTCAAAGTCGCTCCAATCATCAAAACCCGACAACCAACACCAAAACTATCAAATTACATCGGATTCAAGCCTAAGTTTTCTAAAAACTTCCGAAACATGCATTCGATCAAAAACCCAACCAAAACACCTCCGAATGACCTGAAATTTTTCACACACATCCCAAGTCACATGATGAAGCTACAGAAACTCTCAGAATTCCATTCCGACCCTCGGATCAAAATCTCACCTAACAACCGGAAATCGTCAAAATACTAACTTCGCCAATTCAAACCTAATTCTATACCGGACTTCCAAAAACAAATTCTGATCACGCTCCTAAGTCACAAATCACCTAACGAAGCTAAACCAATCATAAAAACTCCGATCCGCGCTCATATACAAATAAGTCAACCCTTGGTCAAACCTTTCAAATTCAAAGCTTTCTACTGAAACTGTTCTTTCCAATTAATTCCAAATTTTCTTGAAACCCAAAACCAACGATCCACATTAGTCATAATACATAACACGGGGCAAGTCATGCCCGAGAAGTGGCGATCAAAGTGCAAAAGCTCAAAACGATCGGCTATGTCGTTACATCTTCCCCCACATAAACACACGTTCATCCTCGAACGTTCCCAGAGTTGTTCTAAAATCCAACCGACCGCTGAATAACCTTACCAAGCATATACCCGGGGGTGATCCCACATCACCCTATCTCACATAGGTCCGACAACACATTTTAACTAAAATCACACAATCCAGCCTAGCCCATAAATCATAGAACCACGTTGCCCTTTCCGAAATCATACACAAGATCAGAACCTCACATCTATATTCAGAATAAGCCCGAACTAGCTGTAATAACCCATACCTGTAACCTCAGGTGCAATCATATGATGTACCACATAACTCAAACACTCGAAACGATAATTTCTGTTCACAGCAGCTGCACACAACACCCGAATACCGGTAGAAAACCTCTTATCAACTAAGGTCTTATTCCAACACTTCTATATGCTGCTAATGATAAATGAAACATGCAATAAACCGTAACCATCTCTCAGGTCAACCATCCATGAAGTCACTTCCCTTTTGGCTAATACCACAGCAGATTTCTGCGCCGAACCTCGATATTATCCTTCCAACAAGCTGAAATCAAATTCATTCGCATTCATTAATGACCCCAATGATCACCTCGAATCCAACGCACCTCTCTGGTGACATGACACATCAATACACGCCTAAGCCACAACTTAAATAATTCGCGCACCAATAAGAAACGGTCTGAACATCCTCAAATCATGAAAATGACCCCAGACGAAAGAGTTGTACCTCAAGTTCATCAGTACCACCATAACACAAAGTTGAGACCCGGTCTCACACCATAGAAATAGAACCCATGAATCTACCCTGAAAGGTCATATCTTCA
>NC_031991.1:38325999-38333390 GCF_001879085.1 Nicotiana attenuata | reverse complement strand
GGTGTTTGTTCAACTTCTCAGCGACCGAGTACTCCTTAGCTTGTATTTCTCTCCAATGATCGTCGGGCCCAGTTTCAATAGGTCGTCCCGAAGCTTGCTTACTAGACTCACCTAAGTGTTCTGGGGTGTAAACCCTCCCTGTTGTGGTCATTCCTTGCGCAACAATTGTTTCTCTTGTCTTGGTCTTCCCTTTCCTCCTAGCTTCGGCAGTGTAATCCCATGGTATGGCATTTGAGTGGAACGGTGTTATGTCTGACAATATCACAGGAATAGGTACCCTTGGTGGTAACACAGCAACTTCAAAGGGTGCTGGTGCTTTTGGAACTCCAAATTCAACCTCAATTGGCCCGGGCGCCTTTGCAGAAGGAGGCGCTTCAAATTCGAGAGGTATAGACATGTTTACTTCATCGTCCTTGGAGGGCTGATTCTGCACAACAATTGGGTTAAGTGTAACCGCTGGTTTCTTTGGTTCATCACCTTCAGCAATCAAACCTATCGACCCTTTGGGGTCCCAATCATCTTCGATCTCGATCATGTGAATGTCTCCACCTTTGTGGTCAGGCAGAGGGTTGTTGCGAACATTAGGAGCAGGCTCCTTTGCTATGATGACCTTATTGTCGATCAGGGTTTGAATCTTGTCCTTCAATGAGCGGCACTCGTCAAGGGTGTGTCCCTTCATGCCGGAATGGTACGCATAGGTCTTATTGGGGTTGACCCACTAGGAAGGATTTTATGGAGTTTTGGCTGGGATAGGAGTGACGTAACCAGTAGCTTTAAGTCTCCCGTATAGCTGGTCAATTGGTTCAGCGATGGTTGTGTATTGTCTGGGAGGTCTGCGGTCAAAATTTGGCCTGGGCCTAGGGAAATTTTAACGGGTGGGAGGTGATTGGTAGTGAGAGGGTTGAGCATTATAAGCTTGATAAACAGGTGTTGGTTGAGAGTATCTGGGTGAGGTGGGTTGATATGTGAGAGGTGGAGAGGATTGGTAAACGGGAGGTGGATTTTGATAGGAGGGTGTGGGTGCTTTGTAATTCGGGATGGGCTGATATGTAAGTGGAGGTGATGGGTAGGTGTGGTATTTTGGTGGTGATTTGGCTCCTTGTGCGACCATTACGGCACTCACATCCTTCTTCTTGGACGTTCCACCAGACTGTAAAGCCTTATTGGTGTCCTGTAATGCTTCAAGATTAGTAACCATACCATTCTTAATGCCCTTTTCGATTCTTTCTCCCAGTGGTGTGGTATTTTGGTGGTGATTTGGCTCCCTGTGCGACCATTACGGCACTCACATCCTTCTTCTTGGACGTTCCACCAGACTGTAAAGCCTTATTAGTGTCCTGTAATGCTTCAAGATTAGTAACCATACCATTCTTAATGCCCTTTTCGATTCTTTCTCCCAGTTTGATGATATCGGAGAACTTCTGACCCTTGATCAGCATCAACCTCTTGTAATATTAGGGATCCTGGGCCCCGACGAAGAATCTATTCAACTGTTCTTCTTCTAGGGCCGGTCTGACCTTTGCAGCTTCTGTCCTCCAACGAGTAGCATACTCGCGAAATGTTTCGGTGGGCTTCTTCTTCAAATTCTGTATATAGAATACATCCGGTGCATTCTCTGTATTGAATCGGAATCTATCCGTGAAATCTGACGCCATGCCTACCCAGCTTGTCCATTTCTTGGGGTCCTGGCTGATGTACCAGGATAAAGCATGTCCCTTCAGACTTCTCATGAAGAGCTTCATACGGATCTTCTCATCCTTTCGGACTCCAACCAGCTTATTGCAATATGTCCTCAGGTGGACTCTGGGATCTCATGTTCCATCAAACATTTCGAACTTGGGAGGTTTGTACCCCTCCGAAAGTTCAACATCTGGCTGAATGCAGAGGTCTTCATAATTTAACCCCTCGATACCTTTGTTACCTTCCACACCCTGAACTCGACTGGTTAATTTCTTGAGTTCTGCCGCTAAGTTCCTGATAAGGGAGTCTTTGTCATCAGACTCAGGTGCATTTGAGATTAGTTGAGTATAATGCGGTACAGTATCCACGTAAATAAGAGTGTTGTAGAGATGGTCATTTGTGGTGTTCATTGGATCGGGAATGAGTAGTGGAGTGTTGTTGGGAGTGTGGCATGTGTTGCAGTGTTAAGCATGAGTGGGTTGTATATGTGGTTGTGGGGTGTTTTGTGGAGGTGCGAGATTCTGGGTGTTGACATCAGGAGCGGTGAGACAAAATGACAGGTTCGCCAAATTCCGAACCTGATCCAGTTCTTCTCGGAATTTCAACAGTTTTTGCTCAAGTTGGATAGCAGTTTCCTTAGCAACCGGGGTACCCTGAGGAATCTCAATCTCCTTTCTGGCGCTTGGATCTCCCATTCTACCTTTGTTCTTGTTCCGGATAGGACTCGGAGGAGGAGGAGGTGGAGGGCCCTTGGATCTTGTGGAGTATGACGATGGTGCCAGAATGCACGAACTAACCTTTGGGGAGGGGAATAAAAAATAAAAGAAAAACAAAAGGTAATAAGTTAGTGCAGGTTATGAGGAAAAATACTACAGTATTTAAACACATTGTGCGAAAATGTAAATCTTGTCCTAATTTTGGTGCCTCGTTGTGCCCGAGGTAGGCCTAGCGACAAATAGTTTTGGAGAACTTATAATGCTAAATGCCTCATTTTATTGACAAAAATAAGACGAATCCAAAACGACTCTAAATAATAGAAAGTAAAATGTCACTATTGGCCATTGGCCTTATTACATTAAAATAAAGAATAAAAGGACTCCTAACTACTTGGTCCCGGAAGGACCTTCCCCAGATTTGGCCTCTTTGTCTCCCTCGAACAGCTTCACCAGCTCGCATAGTCCTAGCAGCAAATAAGCTCGGGCCAGATGTCCGCCTGCATTTCCTTCAGCGTTTTGACAATCTTCAATTCTCTTAATAAATTTTCCTTCCAGTTCCACTAGACCCCGCTCCAAATACCCTAGTCGCTTGTTGCCGCTGACAGCCATATCTTTCTACTCCTCGATCAACTTCTGATGGGCTTCTTGTATTTCCCGGTGCTCACTTTCACACTCTCGAATTCTCTTGCGCAGTTGATTATACTTAACCCGTGCTTCAGCGTGCTCGTCGATAATTCTGTGACCTCGAGCGAACCCGGGCTGACCCATGCCATTGTCTTCCAACCAACCCGAATAGTGCGACACACAACCGGCGTGATACCTGTCTGGCTCAATAGATTCTTTCCCCAAAACGAGTTTGAGTGCCACAAGTGCTGAGCTCGGCACCTGTGAGGGCTATCATCGTCCTGGAAATCAGCCCTGAAATGACTCATTTTGTCGACCCTTGGTATGATTTGCTTTCTTCCAGCCTGCCTCATGGCTCGGAGAGGAACGTAAGGATAAGTTCCTCTCAAACCAATTAGTATGAGAAACGGTGCGTCTCGAGATCGAACAATGAACTCATCCGTGGGGAACCATTCGATCATCCATTGCACCTGGTCTTCTTTCAGATTTTCAAATAATTCTACCCATCCTCGGGCGTCCTCTGGCTGAGCAAACATTTTAGGCATATAATTCATACGCCTTGGCTGGTGAAGGCGATGTGATCAGCCCAGTCTCTGCGTAGGATCTCTTATCGGTATTCCCCTTTCTGGAGGTTTTCCATGAGCCAGAGCTGAAGTAATAAGTTGCAACCCTCAAAATGACTGCCCTGTTGCTGACAGTTGTCCAAGGCATGGTATATCTCAGCAATGTTCATGGGCACTATGCTGAAAGTCTGCCCGCCAATTCCTTCCATCAAAGTCTTGGTTACCATGGCCAGTCTGGTGTGGATCCTAGCCTTCTTCATAGGGAACACCATCATTCCCAAAAAGCAAAACATAAAAACGAAGACCCTTCTATGGACATGCCCCAATGAGGTGATGGTGAACTCATCTGAATAGGTTCGGTATGACTTGCTATGGCCGTACCTCTCGTACAGATAGTCGAATGGGATGTAAGAGTCTTTTAAGCATGTTAAGTATGGTTTCTTCTTCAGTCCCATCATCTTAAGGAAACCCCTTCCTTTGCGATTCTCTGGCATAAGCAAACCCGGAGTCTCCCAAGGAATACTAGCTAAACCTCATATTTCTTCGAGCAAAGGAGTCATTTCAAGGTCCCCGACGCGGAACACGGACTTGTCACTATCCCAGAACAATGTCGCGGCCTCTATGATTTTGTTGTTAGGCTGAATTTCTAGAAGAGAAGGCAAATTCCCTAAGTACTTGCGGACGAGTGTCTGATCACTGGAATGGAGGTATTTCCACCAATTCAGCAGCCTTCGATGAATGTTGGTTACCATGCCAAATTTGGGGACTTCGTGCCTCATTTTCTACAAAACAAGGCGTTAGGCCCTTACCCCCACCGGACTCGACTATTTAAACCAATAATTAGCATAGCAAGCACTTTAGTTCTCCAAATAAATACACAGAACATGGAGGTGTCCGTTTGGGTTTCAAGGAAACCCGGTGGACTTTGGACAAGGCTATCTTAATGAGTCATTATGTGGACAACATAACTGACTCGGCTAGGTTTGACCATGATGCATGCACGGTTTAAACGGAGTAAGGTTTCTATTGGGGTATTAGACAGGTACCCTTGAGCGGACAACTCAAGAGGGAAAGGCACGGAACCGTCGACTGCACCGCTGATCGACTGGTTTTACCGCAAATATGCCTTTGCCAAATTAAGGGGTGATACTATTGGAAGAGCGCAACTACTCATTATAAGTGTTGCTATAGTATTTGTTGGGCACGAGTGGAATATGATGTTGAAGATGCAGTTTACAATAATAAAACAAATTGACATGTATTTTCACGTCCATACAATAAAGTTTACAATAATTGCTCGAAATTACAACAGAATTGATGGGAAAAGCGGTAAATGAAAGTAATTAAAGAAAAAGAAACAAAAGAAACAAGTCAGTTTCAAATAAAGGCATTAAACAAAAGCAATAAAAGAAATCAATAAAGTCACGTACAACATGAAATGGTAAAAGCCTAAAGAATCCCCAGTAGAGTCGCCATGCTGCCAACGCCCCCTTTTTCTCTCCATCTAACGAGCGAGAAATCGAGTTTACGACATTTAGGAAAGACAACTCTATTCCCATTTGGGAATTGGGTTTTGGATTTGGGAAGTCGCCACCTAATGATTATAGTGTATTAAGACACTTTAAGAAAGAATTTGAGATGAGAAACCAGAGTTCGGGTAAGGGCTAGAAATTATCTCGAGGGGAAAGTGTTAGGCACCCCTCAAGATCCACTAGTGTGGTTCCCGACCATGCTACGTTGTGACTTAAATGTAAACAAGTATGCAAATAAATTTACACATAAGGGTTGCTAACAAGCATATTGGAATTTATAAACAAAGAAGGGAAAGCGATAATGCAATAAAAAAGATAAAGGGGAGTTTTGGGCAATTAAAAAGACATAATTTATTAATATTAAACAAAGTAACATAGGGGAAAGGGATCCTAGGTTTATAAATCACATGGATCATCCACACAATACCGGTACCCAATTGTACGCATAATGTTATCGTTTGATCATCATCTATGTCTACCCATCCCCACCCCGTTAAGGTATTAAAGCGCGGAATAGTATCGTCACTTATTGCATGCTATTACCCGTTCCAATCCTATCAATCCCAGAGGCAAATGGACTATTAATCCTAAATGGAGAGAGGTTTGGGGGCTTTTAGGAGTTTTCAAAGGATAAAATACTAAGGCATCAATCAAAAACACGTAATGCAATAAAGGGAAAGCAGACAAGCAAATAGTGCTCAAATATGCCTCCATAAATCAGATAAAAGTCATAGAGTTTAGCATGTCTTACACGTACTGATTTGGTCTTAATTAAATAAAGCGACAAACGGACTGGTTCAACGCATATTTTTAGACGGAAAGTCTACATTAGGCTCGCTCGAATGCAGTTGACTAAAACCGATCTGATTGATTAATTAATCCTTTTGTCTAAGTGTTGGATAGAACTAGGCATGATATCTACTGATTATAGAAAAAAGTTACCAGTTTTAACAGAATAATACGAGTTCAGCAGTTGATATTGCTTTTAATGAATTAGACAATTCATATTCGAGATTTCCTATAGGCATGCTTTCTATACGTTTACTGGTTGTGACACCTTTTCAGACGTTAACAGAAGTCCTATGAACATGGTATCTATATGTAGCTTTTAGTATTAAACCTACGAACTGTTTGCCTGATAACGCTTATATATGCAGAAATGCGGGAGTCTATAGGCAGTATTTCTATATGTGAATTTGCAGAACGATTGGAAGTTAATCCTATAGGCAGGATATCTATGCATGCCGTTGCAGAAATCGGATGTGAACCCCTATAGGCATGATATCTATATGCTTTATTGCAGAAATTAAGTGTCGAATCCTATAGACATGTTTTCTACGCGCGGAGTTGCACAAATCATAATAAATCCCTATAGGCATGATTTCTACCCTTAGTGCATAAAAGTGAACCCCCTCCCCCTTTTTTACTAAATCCCCGAGTATATACAAATTATTACAGCCCAAAAGAAATAAAACTGGAATTAAAAAGAAAAAAAGAAAAAAAAAGTACATCAGGCCATCAGCTGCATCCAAGGAACCTAATTCAGGCTTAATGTCTAATAATATGAGATTGAGCAACTTCCGAAATCCAGATTTCCAAGCCTTCTCTCATCTAGGGTGTTTCAGAGATCCAAGGGATTTCAGGAACCCCAAGCAGTGCATACACCCAAGATGCAAATTAGAAAATTGAGTTGTGTGGTGTGGAAAGGCCAGCCCTTATGTGTCCAAGTTCAGAGTGAGCTCAAGGGTCCCAAGGCAAGGCTCACACAAGAGGGGCAAAACCTAAGTTCTAAGAGTGAGTGCAAGTGCAATAAAAAAAGGGGTAGGGAATACCCAGGCAGGCTGGTGGTCATGCCATCCATAAAGTAGACTGGCACACCCCTGACCAAACATGTTGGTCAAACATTTAGAGAGTAAAGACCTACTGGAGGTCAAGCTATGGCCTGAGCAATAACTAGAATACTGTCAAGCCAAAACTGTTACTCAGCACACACAATAAGGGATGGGAAACTGACAAAGCTTAGAGCCCAAAGGGTCCAGTTCATATCCATGGACAATAACTTTAAATATTGCCATGTTTCTAAACCATAACTTAAAGCATATAAGGGGATACGGGGGTTTGGGATTCATAAGGTAGCAAGTAAATAACAAATGACTGACAGATTGCACACATAGATAAACATTAATTTAGAAGGGAAAGAGAACATATTACAGCATGCTAGTAACATATCTTGACTGCAGAAACATGAGTAGAAGTAGACAGGAATGACAAACTGG
>NC_031991.1:38246461-38324171 GCF_001879085.1 Nicotiana attenuata | reverse complement strand
AAACGGGCGGGTTTGGGCGATTGGATCAGGGGTCGGGTCCAAATGGAATTGGGTCGCGTAATTGGGTTTGAATTGGGTGCCAATTTGGGCTGTATTTGAAATGAAATTGAAGCTAGATTTTAAATAGCCAATTTTCCCTTTTTATTTTATAAAATGGCAATAATGGTTTTTAAAAATAAATTAATAATACTGAGTAAACAAATATTACATAAATATTAACTTAAAAATACTGGAACTAATTTTGTAATTATAAAATGCTATTAATCACAAAATAGGCTATAATTGCAATTGTATGCAATTTTAGCTTTAAAAATACCAAATAAATTCGTAAAAATACGCAAAAAATTACCTTAATTATATTTTGGTATAAATATGAGAATAAAGTGAATTATTCACCAAAAATGATAATTTAAGGAATAATTATTGGATTTTATTGTATTAAAATAGGCAATAAATCGATTTAAAATTCGTTAAAAATGCCAAAACTCTTGGGTGTGCTTATATATGCACAAATATGCTATTTGGAAGTATTTTGGGTATAAAAATACTTTGGGAAAAATTGGGTATCAACAGCTGCCCCTCTCTACCCGGGAAGGATGAAAGAGTTGTCGGGTAAAGATATGATGGCCAATTTTGACTGGAAGCGGCGATTTGAAAAGAATTTGACCGGGCTCTGGTTTCTGAGCTGCCTACATATCCCTTGTTTTATAGGAATCAGGCCGTATGTAGTTCAAGAACCATTGGCGGAAAATGCTGATGGAGATTCGAAAGAGACGGACACGATGTTTAGGGGGCAAGAGGTATTTTGAAACTTGATCGGCTGCGGGGACTGGAGCGGGATCGCTCCTGCTGAGACGGCCGTTGCTAGCCGGTGTACCTGCAAGTGAGCAATATGGGCGTATATTGTGCATAAATTTAAACGTGATGCAAGTTCCCATTGGACCATGAATGCTGTCTTCGAACGATTAGGATGACGTCCTCAGACCATGACGTCCTGTGCCATGAAGCGCAAAATAAAGGATTCGCAGGCTATGAAATGATGTTCTCGGGCTATGATAATGGTGCCTCCGAACCATGATGCCTTTGAATAATGATGTGCAGGATATAAAATGGGGTCCTCGGGCCATGGCATGGTGTTCTCGGGCTATGAAGATGATGCCTCCGAACAATGACGCCCTCGGACAATTTGGCGGTATTTCAGCCGATGCAATGCAAGATTTGGCGGTATTTCAGCCGTTGCAGAAAAATGTAAATGGCGATATTTCAGCCGATAGAAATTTAAATAAAGCAGCGATGTTTCAGCTGATGCAAAAAATGTAAATGGCGATATTTCAGCCGACAGAAATTTAAATAAAACAGGCGATGTTTTAGTCGATGTAAAAAGTAAAATGGCGATATTTCAGCCGACAGAAAGCATAGGTATAGATGATGATGGAGATTTAAATATGAACTGGCGATCATTCAGTCGATGTAGAATTTAAATAAAGTTTGGCGATATTTCAGCCGATTGCAAGACGTAAGTAAAAGGTGGCGGTATTTCAGCCATGCAAGAGAGATAAAGTGGAAATATTTCAGCCGATGCAAATAGAGGTGGCGGTATTTCAGCCATGCAGGTGGAGGTAGAGCTTAACCTCGGAAGGCAGGAAGGTAACCTTATGCAGATAATGTAGGATGGAGACAGTGCTTAGTCTCGGAAGGCAGAAAGGTAGCCTTATGCAATGCAAAAATGCAGGTGGAGGTAGAGCATAACCTCAGAAGGCAGGAAGGTAGCCTTATGCAGATAATGCAGATGGAGACAGTGCTTAGTCTCGGAAGACAGAAAGGTAGCCTTATGCAATGCAAAAATGCAGATGGAGAGAGTGCTTAGTCTCGGAAGGCAGAAAGGTAGCCTTATGCAATGCAAAAATGCAGATGGAGACAGTGCTTAGTCTCGGAAGGCAGAAAGGTAGCCTTATGAAATGTAAAAAATGCAGATGGAGACAATGCTTAGTCTCGGAAGGCAGAAAGGTATCCATATGCAATGCAAGAAAAATAAAAGACAGATAGTAGTGAGATTTCTTAGCTGATAGCTGATTATGACATCGTGACTGCTGGGGAGGTTGTGTGCGAACAAATGATGATTCTGTGAAGTTGCATTTTGAGAAAGTATGCATTGTTGATACCCAATTTTTCCCTGAGTATTTTATATACCCAAAATACTTTTAAAATAACATATACATGCATATATAAGCATGCCCAAGAGTTTTGGTATTTTTTCCTTATTTTTTAAAGATTTTAAAACCAATTTGTTGTCTATTTTAATAGTAGAAAATTCAATAGTTATTCCCAAACTATCATGTTTGGTGAATAATTTATTTCCAGTCTCATATTTACACCAAAATATAATTAAGGTGATTTTGGTATATTTTTACAAATTTATTTGGTATTTTTAAAGCTAAATTGCATGTAATTGCAATTATAGCCTATTTTATGATTAATAGCATTTTATAATTATAAAATTATTTCCAGTACTTTTAAATTAACATTTATATAGTATTTGTTTGCTCAGTATTTTTAATTTGCTTTTAAAATCATTATTACTATTTTTTAAAATAAAAAAAGGGAAAATTTGGCTATTTAACACTTAGCCTATTGCTATTTCAATAACAAACCTTCTCCCTTTCAATTTTAGCGCCCAATTCGGCCCAATTCCGCCCAAATTAAACAACCCAGTATCCAACCCACGACCCAATTGCTAAACCCGCCTGGTTTTCTTTTAAATCTGAGCCGTTGATCATTTTGATCAACGACCAATATCCTTCCTTTCCTTTTTAATCACCCAGCCCCTCTAACCCTAGGTCATTTGTACAAGGGCGCCGCCCTTGAAACCCCTCGTCCCTGAAACGCTCTCTAACCCCTCTCTAACCCTAATCGTTTCCCACCTTATCTCGCCTCATTCCCACCAGAATCTATGGCGTCTCCAGCCCTGGATGGCCTGTGCTCACCCTCTATCACCCCTGAGCCTAAGCTACTCAAAGTTTGGAGGCTTGACCTCGATGGTCTCTTTTCAGATTCATCTCAGATCCGTAAATCTATGGTTCTCCGGCCACGCTCCGGCATATTCAAGCATTGGAAACTTGACTCTTGACCTCTCCGACTCGAGATCAGACCTGTTTCCAAGCCTTTATCGTTTCTAGGGTTTCTCCGAAACCCTAAGCCATTCAAGGTTCTTTCATCGTTATTTGTCTAGATCTATACGGTATCTATGCTTTTCTTGCCATCTAAGGTGTTTTCCCCAAAAGTTTCCTTTCAAAATTGTTTATCTTCAATTCTAGGGTTTCTGAAAGAATTTTTGGGAAAAATCTTTCTGATATTTTTTTTCTTCTTTGCTTTATGTGTGTTTGTTCATACTCTGCTCGTGTGATTTCTTTATTACGCATGTACTTTCTTCTACCTTTTCTCTTCTACTATGCATGTCACTCCTGTTAAACTTTGCTATGTTTTCTCTACTCTGTTACTATGTGTGTTTACTATTAAGTTATTTGATTTTTGTTTACTGGACTCTGTTCATGTTTTTACATGCTTCATCTACTTGTGTTCACGTCTGTATTATCTCCTTCTTCTGAACTTGTTTAGGTTCCGAGTTTTCTCAAAATATGTTCTTCATGATTCTTCTTCCTTTGTCATTCAACATGCTATCATATCTGTCTTGTGGAGACTCTGAAGCAAATGGCTTGCTTTCTCACTTCCATGTTTGATTCAATTTTGAAACCCTGGGATTTGGGGGTTTTCTTTGATGATTTTGATTCCTGGTGTTCGAGTTAAGGCTCCGCTTTGGGACCCTGGACTCTTAGACTCACTATGAGTCTGCAAATTGAACTTGTATCTTTTTGCTTATGATTCTGAGTTTTTATGATTCTGAACCCCTCTCTCTTTTACATAACTCGACAGTCTCTTCTTGATTCACATGTTTGTGTACTTTATATATGAGAACTCTTCTTTCGAAAGGTTTTGCCAACTACTAATTGATTCTGAATCCCTTTGATGGTGTTTACTTGATTGTTCTTGATTTTCCCTAAGTGAACCTTTCTTTATCCTTTTTCTCGACCTGATTCATTCGAGTAAGCATGTAATTTTGGTTTTACTGATTGATTCCCTTTCCTTTTTTTACAAACCGTGTACTATTAGTTTGTTTCCTTAAATAGCTTCTATGTACTTACCCTTTATTATACTGCTGGGAAAATATTCTTTCAAAATCCCTTCCCTTAATTGTTTTACCCGTTTGAATTTGAATCCCTTAATTAAAGGGAGTCTTATATGGTTGATTGAAAATCAGACTTTAATTATTTTCTTACCTTATTTCTCACGACTTTCACACTATAAATACTCTCCTCCCTTCTCTTTGAACACACACGAACACAGAACAATCTGAGTTCACAATTCACTCTCACTTAAACTCTCTCAATTTCTGATACTTGCACTGCTGTGGACTTTGTTTACTTTCTTCTGCACTCTTTTGCTTCTTTACTGGTATGTCTCAATTAGTTTACATGCCTCAACAACAATGTGTTTAATTTTGCCTACTTCTTTTAGTTGACATTTGTTTCTAGCATATTGTCACATGTTTCCCCTTTCCTTTATAGTTCAGTATTTAAATTATGTATGCAATCAGTTGTTTGTTATGAATTTGATACTTTATGAATTCCCTTACCCTTTACCCTTTGTATGTGAGTTATGGTTCAGGGCATAACAGCACTCCAATATTGCTGTCTATGGTTCTGAACTGGGTTCTTTGAATCCCTAATTCAATCAATGCCCATTCCTTTTCCCCTTTTATGTGTCTGAGCCTTGGGCTTGGGTCTAATAGTGTCCTAATCACTATCCAGACCTTGGTCTGACCTTCAAAGGTCTGCTCTTAACTTGTTCAACCAAACAAGTGGTCAGGGGTGTGCCAGCCTACTTTGTGGCTAGGTATGACCACCACCTGTCATGGCTCCCCAATTCCCCTTTCATTTTGCACTTACTCTTAGCTATAAGTTCTGCCCCTCTCTTGCAAGCCATGCTTTGGGACCCCTGAGCTCCCTCTGAACTTGGATGCCTGAGAGCTGGCTCTTCCACACTGCACTATTCTAATTCTAATGGTATCCTGGGTGTAAGCAATGCCTGGAATCCCTGAGATTCCTTGGAACTTTGAAACACCTTGGATAAAGAGAAGGCTTTGGAAATCTGGATCCCGGAAGTGGCTCAATCGCATATTATTAGACATTAAGGTTGAATTAGGCTGCTCGGATCTAGCTGTTAGTTCTTGATGTACTTTTAATTTCCAGTTTGATTTATTGGGTTGTAATAACTTGTATGAAACTCGGGGAGTATAGTAAAAGGGTGTGGGAGGGGTCTTTACTTTCTTGCATCTAAGGGGTAGAAATCATGATTTAGGATTTTATTTTTTATCAAATTAGAAATCCTGCCTATAGGGTCTTTAATACTGATTCAATCATATAGAGACCATGCCTATAGGATTTAACGCTTAATTTACCGCAAATCACCTAGAAAGCATGTCTATAGGATTTAACACTCATGTTCTGTAATTACGCATATAGAGATCATGTTTATAGGCTCTTGCATTTCTGCATATACAGCTGTCATTAGGCAAACCGTTTGTAGGTTTAATAATAAGGTTGCATATAGACATCATGTGTATAAGATTTCTATTAATGTCTGAAAAGGTATTAAAATCAGTAAACGTGTAGAAAGCATGCCTATAGGAAATCTCGTTTTTAACAGCCTCTTTCGTTTCTAAAACAGTATCAATTGCTGAAATTCGTGTCTATTTTACTAAAACTGGTAGTTTTTTACCCTTTTCTGAAACCCGCTAAGATTGGTAAACCTTTTCCTATAATCAATCTGCATTTTTCTGAAACTCGCAAACCTTTTAATCAGTCTGCATCTTTTCTGAAACTACTGGTAACTCTTTTGCATCTTTTTCCTGAAATCAATAGATCCTATGCCTAGTTTTTTTTTAACTCATAAACAAAAGGTTGGTTAATTAATCATTGGGTCAGTCCCTGACAACTGTATCCGAGTTTCCTAATGCAGACTTTCTGTCTAAATATATGTGTTGAACCAGTCCGCTCGCTGCTTAATTTTAATCTAAGACCAAATCAGTATTTGTCAAGGCATGCTAAACTATATGATTATTTGACTTCTGGGGTTAATTTGAGCCTTGTTTGCTTGTTTGTTCTTCCCATTTACTTGATACTTGTTTTGAATGTCGAGCTAGAATTTTATCCTTTAAACTCCACAAAGGCCTCCATCCTTTTCTTTCCCTTTAGGATTAGGAGTCCTAATGCCCCGGGACTGATAGGATTGGGACGGGTAGTAGCATGCGATAAGTAAACGATACCGTTCCGCGCTTTAATACCTTAATGGGTGGGAAGGGTAGACATGGAGATGATGATTACACGATAACACTTTGCGTACAATTGGGTACCAGTGTTGTGCGAATGATCCATGTAATGTATAAGCCTAGGACCCCCTTCTCCCTCTTTATTAGTTTAACAATTTTTTGAATCTTAAAAGCTATTGCATTTTGATTTCTGTTTCTCACATGATTTTCGGTTTGTTCTAAGTACTTGACTTCTTCCCTCTACTTGCACATTTTTTTATTAAACTGCTCCTTTCTAAAATTCAGTATTTCTTTTAATCTTTTGTGTTTCTTGTACTTGTTTATTTGCATTTGCATTTAAAGTCACAATTGTAGCATGGCCGGGAACCACACTAGTGGATCTTGAGGGGTGCCTAACACCTTCCCCTCGAGATAATTTCAAGCCCTTACCCAAAACTCTGGTCTTCATCTTTAATTTTTCTAGAAGTGTCCTAATGCACTATAATCATTAGGTGGCGACTCTCCAAACTCTCAAAACCCAATTCCCAAAGTGGGAAAAGAGTTGTCTTCCCGAATGTCGTGGACCTGATTCCGCGAGGAAAAAGGGGGCGTCGACGGCGTAGCGACTCTGCTGGGGATTCTTTAGTCTTTTACCATTGCATGCTATATGTGACTTTACCGCTTTCTTTATTGCTTTTGTTTAATGCCTTTATTTGAAACTGACCTGTTTCTTTTGTTTCTTTTTTCCTTTAATTACTTTCATTTACTGCTTTTCCATCAATGCTGTTGTAATTTCCGAGCAATCATTGTAAACTTTATTGTATGAACGTGAAAATACATGACAATATTTTTCATTCTTGTAAACTGCATTTTTCAACATCATATTCCAGTCGTGCTAAACAAATACTATAGCAACGCTTATAATGATTAGTTGCGCACTTCCAATACTATCACCCCCTAAATTTGGCAAAGGCATATTTGCGGTAAAACCAGTCGATCAACGGTGTAGTCGACGGTTCCGTGCCTTTCCCTCTTGAGTTGTCCGCTCAAGGGTACCAGTCTAGCACTTCAAAATAGAAACCTTATTCCTTTTAAATCGTACATGCATCATGGTCAAACATAGCCGAGTCAGTTATGTTGTCCACATAATGGCTCATTAAGATAGCCTTGTCCAATGTTCACTGGGTTTCCTTGGAACCCAAACGGACGCCTCCATGTTCTGTGCATTTATTTGGAGAACTTAAGTACTTGCTATGCTAATTATTGATTTAAATAGTCGAGTCCGGTGGGGGTAAGGGCCTAACACTCTGTTTTGCAGAAAATGAGGCACGAGATCCCCAGATTTGGCATGGTAACCAACATTCATCCAAGGCTGCTGAATTGGTGGAACGATCTCCATTCTAGTGATCAAACACTCGTCCGCAAGTACTTAGGGAATCTGCCTTCTCTCCTAGAGATTCAGCCTAACAACAGAATCATAGAGGCTGCAACATTGTTCTGGGATAGTGACAAATCTGTGTTCCGCTTTGGTGATCTTGAAATGACTCCTTTACTTGAAGAGATAGGGGGTTTAGCTGGAATTCCTTGGGAGACTCCGGGTTTTCTTATGCCAGAAAATCGCAAAGGAAGGGTTTTTTTTAAGATGATGGGACTGAAGAAAAACCCTGACTTAACATGTTTGAAAGACTCCTAGATCCCATTTGACTATCTATACGAAAGGTACGGCCATAGCAAGTCATACCGTACCTATTCAGAAGAATTTGCTATTACCTCATTAGGGCATGTCCATAGAAGGGTCTTTGTTTTCATGTTTTGCTTCTTGGGGATGATCGTGTTCCCTATGAAGAAGGCTAGGATCCACACCAGACTAGCCATGGTAACCAAAACTCTGATGGAAGGGATTGGTGGGCAAACTTTCAGCATAGTGCCCATGATCGTCGCCGAGATATACCGCGCCTTGAACAAGTGTCAACAACAAGGCAGTCATTTTGAGGGTTGCAACTTATTGCTTCAGCTTTGGCTCATGGAACACCTCCAGAAAGGAGAATACCGACAAGAGATCCTACGCAGAGATTGGGATGATCATATCGCCTTCCACTAGCCAAGGCGTATGAATTATATGCCTAAAATGTTTGCTCAGCCGGAGGACGCCAGAGGATGGGTAGAATTGTTCGAAAATCTGAAAGAAGACCAGGTGCAATGGATGTTTCAGTGGTTCCCCACAGATGAATTCATTGTTCGATCTCGAGACGCACCATTTCTCATACTGATTGGTTTGAGAGGGACTTATCCTTACGTTCCTCTCTGAGCCATGAGGCAAGCTGGAAGAAAACAAATCATACCAAGGGTCGATAAAACGAGTCACCTCAGGGCCGATTTCCAGGACGATGATAGCCCTCACAGGTGCCAAGCTCAGCATTTGTGGCATTGCAAAATCGTTTTGGGGAAAGAATCCATTGAGCCAGACAGGTACCACGCCGGTTGTGTGCCGCATTATTCGGGTTGGTTAGAAGACAATGGCATGGGTCAGACGGGGTTCGTTTGAGGTCACAGAATTATTGACAAGCACGCTGAAGCACGGGTTAAGTATAATCAACTACGCAAGAGAATTCGAGAGTGTGAAAGTGAGGATCGGGAAATACAAGAAGCCCATCAGAAATTGATCGAGGAGTGGAAAAAAATGGCTGTCAGCGCCAACAACCGGCTAGGGTATTTGGAGCGGGGTCTAGTGGAGCTGGAAGGAAAGTTCATCAAGAGGATTGAGGACTGCCAAAACGCTGAAGGAAATGCAGGCGGACATCTGCCCCGAGCCTACTTACTGCTAGGACTATGCAAGTTGGTGGAGCTGTTCGAGGGAGACAAGGATGCCAAATCTGGGGAAGGTCCTTCTGGGACCAAGTAGTTGGGAGTCCTTCATTTTGCTTTAATGATGTAATAAGGCCAATGGCCACTAGTGACGTTTACTTTCTGTTATTTAGAGTCGTTTTGGATTCGTCTTATTTTTATCAATAAAATGAGGCATTTAGCATTATAAGTTCTCCAAAACTATTTGTCGTTAGGCCTACCTCGGGCACAACGAGGCACCTAAACTAGGACGCGATTTATATCTTTCCGCACAACGTGTTTAAATACCGCAATATTTTTTCCTCATGATCCGCACTAACTTGTCACCTTTTTGTTTTTCTTTTTATTTTTTGTTCCCCTCCCCAAAGGTTAGTTCGTGCATTCTGGCACCATCAGCATACTCCACAAGATCCAAGGGCCCTCCACCTCCTCCTCCTCCGAGTCCTGTCCGGAACAAGAACAAAGGTAAAATGGGAGATACAAGTGCCAGAAAGGAGATTGAGATTCCTCAGGGTACCCCGGTTGCTAAGGAAACTACTGCACAACTGGAACAAAAGCTGTTGAAATTCCGAGAAGAACTGGATCAGGTTCGGAATTTGGCGAACCTATCATTTTCCCTCACCGCTCCTGATGTCAACACCCAAAATCCCGCACCTCCACAAAATACCCCACAACCACAGATACAACCCACTCATACCCTACACTGCAACATATGCCACACTCCAAATAGCGCTCCACTACTCATTCCCGAGCCACTGAACACCACAAATGACCATCTCCACAACACTCCTATTTACATGGATACTATACCCCACTACACCCAACCAATCTCAAATGCACCTGAGTCTGATGACAAGGACTCCCTTATCAGGAACTTAGCGGCAGAACTCAAGAAGTTAACCAGCTGAGTTCAGGGCGTAGAAGGTAACAAAGGCATTGAAGGGTTGAATTACGAGGACTTGTGCATTGAACCAGATGTTGAACTTCCGGAGGGGTACAAACCTCCCAAGTTCGAAATGTTTGATGGAACAGGAGATCCCAGAGTCCACCTGAGGACCTATTGTGATAAGCTAGTTGAGGTTGGAAGAGATGAGAAGATCCGTATGAAGCTCTTCATGAGGAGCTTAAAGGGAGATGCACTATCCTGGTACATCAGTCAGGACCCCAAGAAGTGGACGAGTTGGGTAGGTATGGCATCAGACTTCATGGATAGATTCCGATTCAATACAGAGAATGCACCGGATGTATTCTACATACAGAATTTGAAAATAAACCCACCACTCGTTGGAGGTCAGAAGCTGCAAAGGTCAGGCCAGCCCTAGATGAAGAGCAAATGAATAGATTCTTTATCCGGGATCAGGATCCCCAATATTACGAGAGGTTGATGTTGATCGAGGGTCAAAAGTTCTCTGATATCATCAAACTCGGAGAAAGAATCAAAGAGGGCATTAAGAATGGTATGGTTACAAATCTTGAAGCATTGCAAGCCACCAATAAGGCTTTACAAACTGGTGGCGCATCCAAGAAGAAAGATGTGAGCGCCGTGATGGTCGCACAGGGAGCCAAATCACCACCAAAGTACCACACTTACCCATCAGCTCCACTTACATATCAGCCTATCCCAAATTACCAAGCACCTGCACCCTCCTATCCACCTCCCGTTTACCAGTCCTCTCCACCTCTCACATATCAACCCACCAGCACCTGTTTACCAAGCTTATAACGCTCAACCCTCTCACTACCAATCACCACCCACCCGTCAAAATTTTCCAAGACCCAGAACAAATCTTGACCGTAAACCTCCCAGACAATACACAGCCATCGCTGAACCAATTGACCAGCTATATAAAAGACTTAAAGCTGCTGGTTACGTCACTCCCATCCCAGCCAAAGCTCCAGAAAATCCCTCCAAGTGGGTCAACCCCAACAAGACCTGTGCGTATCATTCCGGCATGAAAGGATGCACCCTTGACGAGTGCCGTTCATTGAAAGATAAGATTCGGTCCCTGATCGACAACAAGGTCATTGTAGCAAAGGAGCCCGCTCCTAATGTTCGTAACAACCCCCTGCCTGACCACAAAGGTGGAGACATTCATATGATCGAGATCGAGGATGATTGGGACCCCAAAGGTCAATAGGTTTGATTGACGAAGGGGATGAACCAATGAAACCGGCAGTTACCCTTAACCCAATTATTGTGCAGAACCAGCCCTCCAGGGACGACGAAGTAAATATGTCTATACCTCTTGAACTTGAAGTGCCTCCTTCTGCAAAGGCGTCCGGGACAATCGAGGTTGAATTTGGAGTCCCAAAGGCACCTACACCCTTTAAAGTTGCTGTGTTACCACCAAGGGTGCCTATTCCAGTGGCAATGACTGACATAGCGCCATTCCACTCAAATGCCGTACCATGGGATTACACTACCGCAGCCAGGAGGAAAGGAAAGACCAGGACAGGAGAAACAATTGCCGCGCAAGGAATGACTAGAACAGGGAGGGTCTACACCCTAGAGCACCTAGCCAAATCCGGTAAGCAAGCCATGGGACGTCCCATTGAGACAGGACCAAACGATCTTTGGAGGAAAATACAGGCTAAGGAGTACTCGGTCGCTGAACAGTTGAACAAAACACCGGCACAGATATCTATCCTGGCCCTTCTGAAGAGTTCAGACGCTCACAAGAATGCCTTAATGAAGATACTAAGTGAAGCCTATGTGCCCAGCAATATAACCGGGGGTAAAATGGCGAATATGGTGGGACAAGTGCTGGAGAGCCACAAAATAACCTTCCACGAAGACGAATTGCCGCCAGAAGGTTTGGGCCACAACAAGGCACTACACATCACCGTGCAATGCGAAGATTATTTCATCACCAGGGTTCTGATCGATGGGGGATCGAGCCTCAACATCTGTTCGCTTGTAACTCTCAGAACTTTGGGGAAAGGCCTACACGAGATCAAAGACGGGGCTATCAATATCAAAGCCTTCGATGGGTCCCAGATATCTACTAATGGAGAAATCAGCCTGTGCTTGCAAATGGGGCCAACATGGTTCGACGTCGACTTCCAAGTGATAGACGTCCCGGCATCCTATAACTTGCTATTAGGACGCCTCTGGATCCACGCTACCAGAGCCGTAGAATCAAACCTGCATCAGGCGGTAAAGTTCGAATGGAATCACCAAGAAATGATCATCCATGGCGATGGTAGTAACCCCATATATAGTCGCCAGACCTTCCCAATGATCGGGGGCAGAAGGAGAATAGGCGGAGAGACAGACCACTGCATCGAAAGGGTCAATGCTGTAGACAAAGACAAGTGGTGGGACAACAAGATCGAAAGTATCCTGAATTGGTGTGGGTACGAGCCCGGAAAAGGATTCGGTAAAAATCTTCAGGGGATCACTAAACCTATCAAACGGAAAAAGCATGGCACTACCTTTGGCTTAGGGTATGGCTATACTTGGGAGGAATTCCAGAACTGGTCGCCACCATGGCGCGGCCCCTACTATCCTTTGGAGTTTCCGATACCTAGCTTGGAGCAGACCTTCCAACCGGCAGATATTATATATGGGTCAGAAGAAGATGAGGCATTGGCAGCCATGAAGAATTTGTTCCTGGAGGATGATGACATGGACTGCTGTGTTTTTTTGAGGAGGAAGGGGAGGAAGACCCTTCCATACAAGCTGTAAGCAGGGGAGACCGCCTCAGCAACGGGTGAATTAGGACCGTCAGAGCCCGGAGGGCTTCAGGGTAGCAAGGCTAAACAAAAGCAGCATGCATCGCATTTTTTAGTTTACTTTACTAGTTGATTTTCTTCCGCGTTGTCTTTAATTTCGAAAGTGCTCCGATGTTTCAAACATTTTGAATTTATCTAAGGCATTTCAGTTTATCATATNATTACACGATAACACTTTGCGTACAATTGGGTACCAGTGTTGTGCGAATGATCCATGTAATGTATAAACCTAGGACCCCCTTCTCCCTCTTTATTAGTTTAACAAATTTTTCTGAATCTTAAAAGCTATTGCATTTTCAATTTCTGTTTCTCACATGATTTTTGGTTTGTTCTAAGTACTTGACTTCTTCCCTCTACTTGCACATTTTTTTACTAAACTGCTCCTTTCTAAAATTCAGCATTTCTTTTAACCTTTTGTGTTTCTTGTACTTGTTTATTCACATTTGCATTTAAAGTCACAATTGTAGCATGGCCGGGAACCACACTAGTGGATCTTGAGGGGTGCCAAACACCTTCCCCTCGAGATAATTTCAAGCCCTTACCCAAAACTCTGGTCTTCATCTTTAATTCTTCTAAAAGTGTCCTAATGCACTATAATCATTAGGTGGCGACTCTCCAAACTCTCAAAACCCAATTCCCAAAGTGGGAAAAGAGTTGTCTTCCCAAATGTCGTGAACCCGATTCCGCGAGGAAAAAGGGGGCGTCGACAGCATGGCGATTCTGCTGGGAAATTCTTTAGGCTTTTACCATTACATGCTATTTGTGACTTAATTGCCTTTATTTCTTGCCTTTTATTTATTTCATCGTGAAAACTAACTTGGCTCTTCATGTCTTTCCTTTCCTTTAACTGCTTTCCTTTACTGCTTTATTATTTCAATACCGTTGTAATTTCGAGCATTTATTGTAATCATTTATCTTATGTACGTGAAAATACATGTCATTTTGTTTCATTCTTGTAAATTGCATCTGCAACATCATACTCCACTCGTGCCAAAAACAAATACTATAGCAACACTTATAATGAGTGGTTGCGCTCTTCCGATATTATCACCCCTAAATTTGGCAAAGGCATATTTGCGGTAAAACCAGTCGATCAACGGTGTAGTCGACGGTTCCGCGCCTTTCCCTCTTGAGTTGTCCGCTCAAGGGTACCAGTCTAGCACTTCAAATAGAAACCTTACTCCATTAAACTGTACATGCATCATGATCAAACCTAGCCGAATCAGTTATGTTGTCCGCATAATGACTCATTAAGATAGCCTAGTCCAAAGTCCATCGGGTTTTCCTGGAAACCCAAACGGACGCTTCCATATTTTGTGCATTTATTTGGAGAACTTAAGTTCTTGCTATGCTAATTATTGGTTTAAATAGTCGAGTCTGGTGGGGGTAAGGGCCTAACACTCTGTTTTACAGAAAATGAGGCACGAGATCCCCAGATTTGGCATGGTAACCGACATTCACCCAAGGATGCTAAGACCTCCACTCCAGTTGAAGACTGTCAAAATGCTGAAGGAAATGCAGGCGGACATCTGGCCCGAGCCTATTTGCTGCTAGGACTACGCGAGTTGGTAGAGCTGTTCGAAGGAGACAAAGATGCCAAATCTGGGGAAGGTCCTTCCGGGACCAAGTAGTTAGGAGTCTTTTATTTTGCTTTAATAATGTAATAAGGCCAATGGCCACTAGTGACATTTTACTTTCTGTTACTTAGTGTCGTTGTGGATTCGTCTTATTTTTATCAATAAAATGAGGCATTTAGCATTATAAGTTCTCCAAAACTAGGACGCGATTTATATTCTTTTTCGCACAACGTGTTTAAATACTGCAATATTTTTTCCTCAGAACCCGCACTAACTTGTTACCTTTTTGTTTTTTCTTTTATTTTTATTCCCCTCCCCAAAGGTTAGTTCGTGCATTCTGGCACCATCAGCATACTCCACAAGATCCAAGGGCCCTCCACCTCCTCCTCCTCCGAGTCCTGTCCGGAACAAGAACAAAGGCAAAATGGGAGATACAAGCGCCAGAAAGGAGATTGAGATTCCTCAAGGTACCCCGGTTGCTAAGGAAACTACTGCACAACTGGAACAGAAGCTGTTGAAATTCCGAGAAGAACTGGATCAGGTTCGGAACTCGGTGAACCTATCATTTTCCCTCACCGCTCCTGATGTCAACACCCAAAATCCCGCACCTCCACAAAACACCCCACAACCCACTCATACCCAACACTGCAACACATGCCACACTCCAAATAACACTCCACTACTCATTCCCGAGCCATTGAACACCACAAATGACCATCTCCACAACACTCCCATTTACGTGGATACTGTACCCCACTACACCCAACCAACCTCAAATGCACCTGAGTCTGATGACAAGGACTCCCTTATCAGGAACTTAGCGGCAGAACTCAAGAAGTTAACCAGCCGAGTTCAGGGCGTGGAAGGTAACAAAGGCATTGAAGGATTGAATTACGAGGACTTGTGCATTCAACCAGATGTTGAACTTCCGGAGGGGTACAAACCTCCCAAGTTCGAAATGTTTGATGGAACAGGAGATCCCAGAGTCCACCTGAGGACCTATTGCGATAAGCTAATTGGGGTCGGAAGGGACGAGAAGATCCGTATGAAGCTCTTCATGAGGAGCTTAAAGGGAGATGCACTATCCTGGTACATCAGTCAGGACCCCAAGAAATTGACGAGTTGGGTAGGTATGGCGTCGGACTTCATGGATAGATTCCGGTTCAATACAGAGAATGCACCAGATGTGTTCTACATACAGAATTTGAAGAAGAAACCCACCGAAACATTCCGCGAGTATGCTACTCGTTGGAGGTCAGAAGCTGCAAAAGTCAGGCCGGCCCTAGAAGAAGAGCAAATGAATAGATTCTTTGTCCGGGCTCAGGATCCCCAATATTACGAGAGGTTGATGTTGATCGAGGGTCAAAAGTTCTCTGATATCATCAAACTCGAAGAAAGAATCGAAGAGGGTATCAAGAACGGTATGGTTACAAATCTTGAAGCATTGCAAGCCACCAATAAGGCTTTACAAACTGGTGGCGCATCCAAGAAGAAAGATGTGAGTGCTGTAATGGTCGCACAGGGAGCCAAATCACCACCAAAGTACCACACTTACCCATCACCTCCACTTACATATCAGCCTATCCCAAATTACCAAGCACCCGCACCCTCCTATCCACCCCCCGTTTACCAATCCTCTCCACCTCTCACAAATCAACCCACCTCACCCAGATACTCTCAACCAGCACCTGTCTACCAAGCTTATAACACTCAACCCTCTCACTACCAATCACCACCCACCCGTAAAAACTTTCCAAGACCCAGACCAAATTTTGACCGTAAACTTCCCAGATAATACACAACCTTAAAGCTGCTGGTTACATCACTCCTGTCCCAGCCAAAGCTCCAGAAAATCCCTCCCAGTGGGTCAACCCCAACAAGACCTGCGCGTATCATTCCGGCATGAAAGGACACACCCTTGACGAGTACTGTTCATTAAAAGATAAGATTCAGACCCTGATCGACAACAAGGTCATTGTAGCAAAGAAGCCCGCTCCTAATATTCGTAACAATCCCCTGCCTGACCACAAAGGAGGAGACATTCATATGATCGAGATCGAGGATGATTGGGACCCCAAAGGGTCTATAGGTTTGATTGCTGAAGGGGATGAACCAAAGAAGCCGGCAGTTACCCTTAACCCAATTGTTGTGCAGAACCAGCCCTCCAGGGACGACGAAGTAAATATGTCTATACCTCTTGAACATGAAGTGCCTCCTTCTGCAAAGGCGTCCGGGCCAATCAAAGTTGCATTTGGGGTTCCAAAGGCACCTACACCCTTTGAAGTTGCTGTGTTACCACCAAGGGTGCCTATTCCAGTGGCAATGACTGACGTAACGCCATTCCACTCAAACGCCATACCATGGGATTACACTGCCGAAGCTAGGAGGAAAGGAAAGACCAAGACAGGAGAAACGATTGCCGCACAAGGAATGACTAGAACAGGAAGGGTTTACACCCCAGAGCACCTAGCTGAGTCCAATAAGCAAGCCCCGGGACGTTCCCTTGAGACAGGACCCGACGATCTTTGGAGGAAAATACAGGCTAAGGAGTACTCGGTCGCTGAACAATTGAACAAAACACCAGCACAGATATCTATCCTGGGCCTTCTGCAGAGTTCAGACGCTCACAAAAATGCCTTAATGAAGATACTGAGCGAAGCCTATGTGCCAACAATATAACCGGGGGTGAAATAGCGAATATGGTGGGACAAGTGCTGGAGAGCCACACAATAACCTTTTACGAAGACGAATTGTCGCCAGAAGGTTTGGCCCACAACAAGGCACTGCACATCACCGTGCAATGTGAAGATTATTTCATTACTAGAGTGCTGATCGATGGAGGATCAAGCCTCAACATCTGTCCGCTTATAACTCTCAGAACTTTAGGAAAGGGCCTACACGAGATCAAAGATGGGGCTATCAATGTAAAAGCCTTCGATGGGTCCCAGAGGTCTACTATTGGAGAAATCAGCCTGTGCTTGCAAATGGGGCCAACATGGTTTGATATCGATTTCCAAGTGATAGACGTCCCGACATCCTACAACTTGCTGTTAGGACGCCCCTGGATCCACACTGCCGGAGCCGTAGCATCAACCCTGCATCAGGCGGTAAAGTTCGAATGGAATCACCAAGAAGTGATCATTCATGGCGATGGTAGTAACCTCATATATAGTCGCCAGACCATCCCATTGGTCGGGGGCAGAAGGAGAATAGGCGGAGAGACATACCACCGCATCGAAAGGGTCAATGCTGTAGACAAAGATAAATGATGGGACAACAAGATCGAAAGTATCCTGAATTGGTGCAGGTACGAGCCTGGAAAGGGACTCGGTAAAAATCTTCAAGGGATCACTAAACCCATCAAACTGAAGAAGCATGGTACTACCTTTGGCTTAGGGTATGGCTATACTTGGGAGGAATTCCAGAATTGGTCGCCACCATGGCGCGGCCCTTACTATCCATTGGAGTTTCCGATACCTAGCCTGGAGCAGACCTTCCAGCCAGCAGATACTATATATGGGTCAAAAGAAGATGAAACGTTGGCAGCCATGAAGAATTTGTTCTTGGAGGATGATGACATGGACTGTTGTGTTCTTTTTGAGGAGGAGGGGGAGGAAGGCCCTTCCATACAAGCCGCAGGCAGAGGAGACCGCCTCAGCAACTGGTCAATTAGGACCTTCAGAGCCCGGAGGGCTTCGGGGTAGCAAGGCTAAACAAAAGCAGCATGTATCGCATTTTTAGTTTACTTTACCAGTCGATTTTCTTTCCGCATTGTCTTTAATTTCGAAAAGAGCTCCGATGTTTCAAACAATTTTGAATTTAATCAAAGCATTTCAGTTTATCATATATATCTCGCTTATTATTTTCTCTATCATTTACTCTATTTTTATACAGCATTACTATTACTTATCTTGACGATGAACCAACGACTGTGACTTGCAACGAAACAACGCAACAAAAGGACATAGACTCAGAAGAAGATGAAATACCTGAAGAGGTTGTCAGAGAGGTTGAGAATTTTGAGAATAGACCTAAGTCGAACCTGGAAGAAACTGAGGTCATTAATTTGGGTGATAAAGGGAATGTCAAAGAAACTCGCATCAGTGTTCACTTGTCGCCATCAGAGAAGGAAGAATATGTGAAGTTTTTGAAAGAATATGAGGACTTATTCGCCTGGTCGTACGATGATATGACTGGTCTCAGCACGACCATTGTAGCTCATAAGTTGCCAACAGATCCAGCCTGTCCGCCGGTAAAGCAGAAGCTCAGGAAATTCAAGCCCGACATGAGTTTGAAAATCAAAGAAGAGATTACTAAGCAAGTCAAAGCTAAGGTTCTCAAAGTGGTCGAGTATCCAACATGGTTAGCCAACATCGTGCCAGTACCAAAGAAGGATGGGAAGGTTAGAATTTGTGTCGACTACCGGGATCTCAACCGGGCCAGTCCCAAAGATGACTTCCCCTTGCCAAACATACACATTCTTATTGATAACTGCACCAAGCATGAGTTGCAGTCTTTTGTTGATTGTTTCGCTGGGTATCATCAGATATGGATGGATGAGGAAGATGCAGAGAAAACGGCTTTCATCACGCCGTGGGGAATGTATTCTTACAAAATGATGCCATTTGGGTTGAAGAATGCTGGCGCCACCTATATGAGAGCCATGACTACTATCTTTCACGACATGATGCACAAGGAGATCGAGGTATATGTGGACGACGTCATCATCAAATCCAAGAAAGCCACTGATCATATGGAAGACCTGAGAAAGTTCTTCAACAGACTGAGAAGGTATAACCTGAAACTGAACCCCGCCAAGTGTGCATTCGGGGTTCCCGCCGGAAAACTACTGGGTTTCATCGTGAGCCGTCCAGGGATAGAATTGGACCCATCAAAGGTCAAAGCCATTCAAGAATTGCCACCGCCAAAGAACAAGAAGGACGTGATGAGTTTCCTGGGGAGACTCAACTATATCAGCCGGTTTATAGTTCAGTCCACAGTCATTTGTGAACCCATCTTTAAAATGCTAAAGAAAGACGCTGCTACTAGATGGACCGACGATTGTCAGAAAGCCTTTGACAGAATCAAGGAATACCTGTCAACACCGCCAGTCTTGGTTCCTCCCAAGCCAGGAAGACCTCTATTGCTTTACCTTGCGGTATTGGATGGAACATTCGGTTGTGTTCTAGGACAACATGATGAAATGGGAAGAAAGGAGCAGGCCATCTATTATCTCAGCAAGAAGTTCGCCGCGTACGAGGCCTGGTATGCTATATTAGAGCGCACCTGTTGTGCTCTGACTTGGGTAGCTGAGAAACTAAGACATTATTTCTGTGTCTACACTACCTATCTCATATCCAGGATGGACCCGCTGAAGTATATTTTCCAGAAGCCCATTCCCACCGGCAAGCTCGCCAAATGGAGAATCATGTTGAGTGAGTTCGACATTATTTACGTGACTCAGAAAGCAGTCAAGGGTCAAGCCATAGCAGATCACCTTGCCGAGAATCTCATTGGGAGAATACGAACCACTGAAAACGTATTTTCCTGACGAAGAAGTGTCCTTTGTAGGAGAAGATATTGCAGAATCCTACGATGGTTGGAGGTTGTTTTTCGACGGAGCCGCAAAATTCAAAGGAGTTGGCATAGGGGCAGTCCTAGTATCAGAAACCGGCCAGCATTACCTGTCACACCTCCTTTTTTCCGCACACCTGCGAGAAGAGGGTATGATAAAGGGAGTTATTTCCAACTTGAAGTGACAACCGGAACGTGATTTAGTATTAAGATTTCAGAGTCGCCACTTGGGAAATTAGGGTGTCCCAAGTCACCAGTTGAATCCCGACCCGAGGAAGTTATGACTCTGTTAACAGTCCGCGCACCAGAAATCCGGGTAAGGAATTCTGTTAATCCGGGAGAAGGTGTTAGGCATTTCCGGGTTCCGTGGTTATAGCACGGTCGCTCAACTATTGTATTTGCTTTTACCTGATTTTAAAACATGTACTAACCTATGTGCCCTTTATTAATAAACCGCTTTTATTTATATTTTATTTATTTTTTTTTTGAAAAAAGAATTGCAACGTCGCGAAAATGTGTTTCGAACCGCGTCGCACCAGTGCACCCGTGATTGTCAACACATTTCGACTTCGTTGAGATTTGGATTTGGGTCACATAAATGTGCACCCGTGTTTAGGAAGGTGAATTTATTTAAAATGCGCGCCTACAGTAGCTAGCGTGTTATTATTTGGGGAAGGTCGTGAAATTCGCTAAACAACACATCCCGAAGTCTAGGCATTTTTACCAGAAGCATTTATCGAGGGCCCCGCAATTTGTTTGTTTTGTTTAGCAAGGATCGTCTCATTTAGTTTTTGAAGACAAACCTCATGCAATTATGACTTTTCATTTTTATTCCGTCTCTAAAATGACGAGAAAGTCTTAATTAGTTAAAGCTATGAATTTCAAACCCAAGTTCAAATAACCAGAAATAGGTAAAGAGAAAATGGGCCTCGAGCCCAGATTGCAAACGGGCACCTTGTGCACTAAAATTTTCAGGGCCACAGTCATCAGGCCTGTCGTTTTGTCAAAGCAGACCTGGGCTCTATTAAGACACCCAGGCCCAAATGAAAGCAGGCGGCCCAGCGGAGGTAAAGGGCAATTCAGGCAGCTGTGATGCCGAAGCCTGGGATCGAATCCCAGCAGGAACAACTACGATTTTATGAAGCCCACGCCAGACCCAAATTACACTGTCATTGAACTACACAACAGGAACAACTACAGTAATGGATACTATCAAACCAGCTCATAGGAATTGTGATTATGATTCATATAGACACAATACACCTCTCTACTATAGCAATATTAAACAGTCCTCGAATCACATAGAAACGAGCTAGAAATGAAGTGAATCAAAATATAATGTTATACAACAGAAATACAAAACTAATTGAGGCCACGCTCTAAATCCCATTCTTTCATTTCACGCATCAAATCAGAGTTCACAAACAATATAGAGCCCAAGAGTGTGTACCTGGGAATTAGAAAGAAAACAAGGAGAGGTAAAGAATTAATAAACAGCAGCAGCAGAACCCCAGCAGTCAAAGAGCAGACCAACAGAATGATTTTTAAACCCAAAAAAAATGATGTACTGCAGCCCAGAAAACAACTTCAAACAAACAACCGACCCAGCAAATTTCCAAATTCAACCTCAATGACTAGACCTCAAACCATTTTAATGTTCCAACAATCAGAAATTGAATCAAGAAGTGAGGATTTCAAACTACCAAACTAAAAAAACTCAATGGAACAGTGTTTTTTGCAGAGTTTACAGCTGTTTTTTTGGATTTTTCAGGATTTCTTAGCTCTTCAATCCTTTTTCCTTAAATAGTAAAGTTGTGCAGCCTTTATCTCTGGATTTTTCAGCTTCTAAAAACCTCTCAGATTTCAGAATGTTCAAAGCTTGTCAATGAAGGCACTAGTGACTGCCTTTTATAGGCAAAACTAAGAGAATTTCAGATTTTCAACTTTACATTTTAGTCCCTCCTTCAAATTCCAGTTTTAATCACTTAGTCCTCTATTTTCTGACTTGTTACACAAGTAACTATACCTATTCTATTGAAATCTATACTATGGTCCATCCTAGAAGGTTCTATGCCCATTACAATTCCTATTCTATCCTTACTTTACTTCAACAATTACCAATCTTAATGAAACTACCCTTTTCCATGCCTATACTACCCCTTGAACCCTTTTGGAATTACTGAGCTAAACCAGACCATCCTAAACTAAAAACCTAACAATGCTAAACACTGAATTAAGGCATTACTAATGATGACAACTGATTAAACGGGACTAGCTGACCAGATTAACTCAAACAAGAACAAAAATTAAAACCAGCAAATCCTAAACAGAATTGATTAAGACGACTAATGAAGAATTATGACAATGAACCATAAACTGAAAGCAAGCATTTAGCAGGACAGATTAAAAACGAAAAAAAAACATTAAAACTAAAACCTAAGGTTTAACAGAACAGGATTAAATCGAGCCAAAGAAATTAAGCTAAATCTAAAAACAATTACAAGAACAAGATGAAAATACACACATAGTCAAAGACAGAATCGAACAAAAACTTACTGATTTTGAGCATTCGACTGACTATGGACGAACTTTGACCGCCATTTGTTGTTTGAATCCTCCAGATTCTTGACACATAACATCCCTAATCGTGTGTTTTCAAAAGAAAACACGTGATTAGGGATATTATGGTCCAAAATCCCCAAGATTTCTGAGTTAGGGTTCTGCCGGAATTGAGATTTAAAATTTGTAATGTTCCGGGCAGATTCGAAGGTTTCTAGGTATGGATTAATGATGAGGGAGGGATGAGGGACATATGGTACGAATTTGGGCCAGTTTGGTTGAGTTTGCGGACTTGGCCGGAAACTTTTGAACGGATATTCGACGAGTTCCAGTAAGATTTGAAAGCAAAGGACAGTGGATTCAGGTAAAGGAGGAGAAGGGAAATCTGGGGTGTAATTTTGGGGTTGATCGGAGCATCGCCGCGGCGGCAGCGATTTGCCGGCCGGCGGCGCTAGGGCGGAGGACGGCGGAGGAAGGCGGGGCCGCGGTGGTGTTATACCGGCGGCTATATGTGTCTCTGAGGGATGGGGGTGAGAGAGGGGTGGTCAGGGGGGTAGGGGGTGTGTTTGGACATATATATATGAATTGACCCTGGCTTCCTGGCCGTTAGATCATGAAACCTCGACGGCCAGGATTGACTAGGACCAAACGACGTCGTTTGGGCTGGGCAGGGGAGACGGACCGGGCAAGGCGTTTGGGCCAGTGTTTTGGGCTGGAACTGGGCAAAATTGATTGGGCTGGGATTTGTTAAACAAGATCTGGCCTAATTCCGGGCATTTTAATGAAACCCAATTGTTTTCTTTTGTATTTTCTTTAATTGCTTTTGTATTTTATTTTCATACTTTATAAAAAATGCTAAAAATAAGACTAAAACAAATTGACTCTAACAATTATATTTCCTAATTAATTCCTAAAGAGAAATACAAACTAATACCAAAAATGCAAAATGGACCCCCCTTTTTTGTTATTTTCTTAACATTTGTTCTAAAATCAATTAATGCTAAAAATATGAAATTAAATCCTAAATGCAAAAATGCATATTTTTTGTATTTTCATATGGATTAAAATGCACAAACAAAAATGCAACAATTACCAAAAAATGCCACAAAATTCACAAAAATTTGTAAAATACCTAAAAAAATTGTTTTGTTTGAAATTTGGGAATTATTGCTTAGGGCAAAACTCACGTGCTCACAGCTGCCCCTCTTTGCCCGGAAACACGAAGAGTTTTCGTGCAAAGACAAGTGAGCGGAAATGAGCGATTTTTGCCCGTTCGCATACTCCGTGTGAAGCATTTTTTGAAATCGTCTGACCGCACCCTGCTTCAAAGGTTGCCTACATATCCTGGGCTAAACAGGAATCAGGTCAGTGTAGTTCGGGAAGGTTTGGTAGCTGGGACTACCAAGAGCTGTGATCTCGCTGCTGTTGTTGCTGCTACTGCTCGCTGACCTCCTTATTACACCGTGTCAAAATAAAAGAAGCTAGCCTAAACTATGAGTTACAAAAAAGGTCCTATCTATGTCTTCTAACTTGCTCTTTGTGTTGCCTTGAACTTGTATTCTTCCACTGGAATTCTTGCGTTGTTGCCTTGCATTGTGATTGTAGATGTTTCACCATTCTTCCGAGTGACGCTTGAGTGCTGACATTTGAAATATGTGCCTCTATTCTCCAGGCGGGCTCCTGATTGCTGACGCTTGAAAAATATTCCCTTGTTCTCCAGGTGGGCTCCTGACTGCAACGCTTGAAATGTATTCCCTTGTTCTCCAGGTGGGCGCCTGATTGCTGAAATTTGAAAGGTATCCCCTTGTTCTCCAGGTGGGCGCCTGACTTCAACAAAATAAACACCAAAAAGAATTTCTGCCCCAGTTTGGTAACCGGGTACAGCATGTTATCAAAATTAAAAGTTAAAAGCTAAAATTGGATTGTACATCCCTTGTTCTCCAGGTGGGCGTCTGATTGCTAAAACTTGAAATGTATTCCCTTGTTCTCCAGGTGGGCGCCTGACTTTAACAAAATTAACAACAAAGAAAATTTCTGCCCCAGTTTGGTAACCGGGTATAGCATGTTATCAAAATTAAAAATTTAAAGCTAAAATTGAATTGTACTTCCCTTGTTCTCCAGGTGGGCGCCTGATTGCTAAAACTTGAAACGTATTCCCTTATTTGCCTGATTGCTAAAACTTGAAAAGTATTCCCTTGTTCTCCAGGTGGGCGCCTGATTGCTAAAACTTGAAATGTATTCCCTTGTTCTCCAGGTGGGCGCCTGATTGTTGAAACTTGAAAGTATTCCCTTGTTCTCCAGGTGGGCGCCTGACTTTAACAAAATAAACAACAAAGAAAATTTCTGCCCCAGTTTCAATCAAAGAACACTTTGTTAATGTAAAATGGTGATTAGCTGCTGGCATTCTTGTTGGCCATGCTCCCGCTTCCGACTTCACCCTGACTTGCTTCCTGGACTTGCTTTGGCTTGCCACGATTTCCAAATTGACTTTCAACCCTCTGTTCTCGATGACCCACATGTTTTACTTCACATTACTGTTTGGTGTTTCTGTTCCCTTCTTGTGAACCTTGCTTCTTGCTTGCGAACATCTGATTGTTCCACTGATTTTCATTGGTCCTTCATGTTGTACTCTCTTTTGACACGTCCCCAACCTGTTGTGCCACCTAACTGGGAAGCTGGTAGTTAGCTTTGACATTCTTCTTTTGTTTTGAATAGAGCTGACACTAAAACGTCTTATAGACAGATTTCAAGAAAATGAAATGCAATGACCTCAAAGGTTTTGAGGATAGAAAAATTCTGAAAATGAATGAGCGGTAATGAAGAGAAAAGGACAAGACTTATCTGAGCAGAAAGGCTGATTCTATTGATCGTGCCATGCATTTTGGATCCCAACCTAGTCTGTCCAACCAATCAATTGTTACTTACCACATTTGTTGCCCCATACTTTCACGCCCGACTCTTAACGAAACCCAAACTTTGCTTCTTTTGCCATGTTTCTAAACATCTTTCAACCACAGACTTCCTTCATTCGCACCTCTGAGGACTCACTTTCGCCTTATGGTGCCCATGAGGGTTTTCACTAATAAGACTCTCTCATCTTTAACATCTCTCAAACTCACTCCGCCTTACGGTGCCCGTGAGGGTTTTCACCAATAAGACTCTCTCATTTCATCATTTCCCTGCTGGCACCAGAGTGTTGTCCCCGACAAGGATCACTTTACCTGCTTGTATTGACATTTCTTAAGATCGATCAGAAGGTCTTTCTTTGGACCGTAGCGTGGCTTTTGGATGGGTTTTAGAAAGAAAGGTACAAAAGCTCAAAATAATTCAAACGTGGGTTTAATATTACAACTTCCGGAATCATATTTCTTGCAATCACCATAACTCCTGCTCCAGTTCCCTTCTTGGGGATTCTTCGGATTTTTATTTTGGTATGACTGAGCCTCAGTGAGGCTGCCTACGTACCCTTTCGGGATCAAGTCAAACGTAGTTCAAACCGTAAAACTACGTCCGTTGTTGCGATCTTTCCTTTCTCCACTTTTCCTTTTCTTTCTTTCCACTTCCTTTCTTTCTCTTTTCTTTTCTTTTCTTTATCCTTTTCTTTTTTTTTCTTCCTTTTCTTTTCTTTTTCTTTTTCTTTTTCTTTTTCTTTTCCTTCTCTTTTCCTTTTTTCATTTTCTTCTTTTTTCCTTTTTTCACTGCTTTTCTCTTGTTTCTCCATTTTCTTTCCCTGCTCGGCTTACGAGCTTGATTATTGATTCCGAAAGAGGGGTATGCAAGAAAGTAATTAAGGCTCGAAGGGGTAATAAGGGATAAAGTGTTTAGATAGCAGAACAAAATGCCTTCGTCATTCCAATCTTCAAAATATGCCAAATACAATCAGGTACATAAAGATAAAGAAATCATACATAATATCTCTTGACTGCATCAGAATTGATAGCCATTTCTACACATTTCCCTTCTACGTCCGTTAGATATAAAGCGCCATTGGACAACACTCTGGTTACAACAAATGGCCCTTGCCAGTTTGGGGCAAACTTTCCTTTTGCCTCAGCCCAATGAGGTAGGATACGTCTCAGCACCAACTGCCCTACTTCGAACCTCCGCGGACGCACCTTCTTGTTAAATGCTCTTGCCATTCTCTATTGGTATAACTGACCGTGACACACTGCTGCCAATCTCTTCTTATCAATCAAACTTAACTGTTCCAGGCGGGCTTTAACCCATTCATCATCATCAATCTCCGCCTCAGCGATGATCCGGAGGGACGGGATTTCAACTTCTGCGGGTATTACTGCTTCGGTTCCATACACCAATGAATAGGGAGTCGCTCCTACTGAAGTGCGGACAGTAGTGCGATAGCCTAACAAGGCAAAAGGTAGTTTCTCATGCCACTGCCTTGACCCTTCGACCATTTTCCGAAGTATTTTCTTGATATTCTTGTTAGCTGCTTCGACTGCCCCATTTGCCTTAGGGCGATATGGGGTAGAATTGCGGTGCATGATCTTAAACTGCTGACAAGTCTCGGCCATCAAATGACTATTGAGATTGGCACCATTATCTGTGATGATTACCTTCGGGATCCCGAACCGGCATATGATATTTGAATGCACAAACTCGACAACGGCCTTCTTAGTCACAGATTTGAAGGTTTTTGCTTCCACCTATTTAGTGAAATAATCAATAGCTACCAAAATGAATCTGTGCCCATTTGATGCTGCTGGCTCAATCGGTCCAATAACATCCATTCCCCAGGCGACGAAAGGCCATGGTGCCGACATTGTATGCAATTCAGAAGGCGGAGAATGAATCAAATCTCCATGTATCTGACATTGATGACATTTGCGCACGAAACTGATGCAATCCCATTCCATAGTAAGCCAATAATAACCTGCTCGGAGGATCTTCTTTGCCAATACATATCCACTCATATGAGGTCCGCAAACTCCCGCATGTACCTCAGCCATGATAACTGTAGCCTGTCTGGCATCTATGCATCTCAACAACCCCAGATCTGGAGTTCTCTTGTACAACACTCCTCCACTGAAGAAAAATCCGCTTGCCAAGCGTCGAACTGCTCTCTTTTGATCCCCTGTAGCCTGTGTCGGGTATACTCCCATCCGGAGATATTCTTTTATGTCATGGAACCATGGCTTACCATCGAGTTCTTCCTCCACCACATTACAATAGGCATGCTGATCTCGAACCTGAATATGTAACGGATCCACGTAAGCCTTGTCCGGATGATGCAACATTGACGCCAAAGTGGCCAAAGCGTCAGCGACCTCATTGTGCATCCTTGGAATGTATTTGAAATCTATTGACTGAAATCGCTGACGAAGTTCATGCAAACACTGTCGGTATGGTATGAGCTTCAAATCTCGTGTTTCCCACTCTCCCTGAATCTGGTGTACAAGAAGATCCGAGTCACCCATGACCAAGATTTCCTGGATACCCATGTCTATAGCCAATCTCAGTCCCAGGATACAGGCTTCGTACTCAGCCATGTTATTGGTGCAATAGAAACGAAGTTGAGCAGTGACAGGGTAGTGCTGCCCTGTCTCAGAAATCAGTACTGCTCCTATTCCGACACCCTTGGCATTGGCAGCTCCATCAAAGAACAGTTTCCATCCAGGCTTCTCGACCTGTTCTAATTCTTCAACATGCATTACCTCCTCGTCCGGGAAGTATGTTTTCAAAGGCTCATATTCGTCATCAACGGGATTCTCAGCTAGATGATCAGCCAGTGCTTGTGCTTTCATTGCAGTCCGAGTCACGTAGACAATATCAAACTCCGTAAGCAGGATTTGCCATTTCGCCAGTCTCCCTGTGGGCATGGGCTTTTGAAAAATATACTTCAATGGGTCCAACCGAGAGATGAGATAGGTAGTATATGCTGACAAGTAATGCTTCAACTTTTGCGCTACCCAGGTTAAAGCACAACACGTCCTCTCGAGTTGAGTGTATTTTACCTCATATGATGTGAACTTCTTGCTGAGGTAGTAAATCGCCTGCTCTTTCCTTCCTGTGATGTCATGCTGCCCCAGTACACAACCAAACGAATTGTCTAACACAGTCAGGTAAAGGATCAAGGGCCTTCCTGGCTCTGGCGGGACCAACACTGGTGGACTAGCCAAATACTTCTTGATCTTATCAAATGCTGCTTGACATTCGTCCGTCCATCTGACCGCAGCATCTTTCTTTAGCAACTTGAAAATGGGTTCACAAGTAGTTGTAAGCTGGGCAATGAACCTGCTGATGTAATTCAACCTGCCAAGCAAACTCATCACATCTTTCTTGTTCCTTGGCGGTGGTAGCCCTTGGATGGCTTTGATCTTAGACGGGTCTAATTCGATACCGCGCCGACTTACCACGAATCCCAATAACTTCCCTGATGGAACTCCAAATGCACATTTTGCTGGATTAAGCTTGAGGTTGTACCTGCGGAGTCTCTGGAAGAATTTCCTCAAATCCATAACATGGTCACATTGTTTCCTCGACTTTATGATCACGTCGTCCACATAGACCTCGATTTCCTGATGTATCATGTCATGGAACATGGTAGTCATTGCCCTCATATACGTTGCCCCTGCATTCTTCAACCCAAATGGCATGACCCTGTAACAATACGTTCCCCAAGGCGTGATGAATGCTGTCTTTTCCGCATCCTCCTCATCCATCAAAATCTGGTGATAGCCCGCGTAACAATCCACAAAGGAAGCAATCTCATGTTTGGCACAATTGTCAATCAATATATGGATGTTTGGAAGTGGGAAGTTGTCCTTCGGGCTTGCCTTATTGAGATCACGGTAATCAACACACACTCTGGTCTTCCCATCCTTCTTTGGTACAGGCACCACATTAGCTAACCAGGTAGGATATCGAGTAACTCGTATGACCTTCGCCTCAAGCTGCTTGGTAACCTCTTCTTTGATTTTCACACTGATATCTGTTTTAAATTTCCTCAACTTCTGCTTGACAGGCGGGCATTCCGAATGAACGGGCAATTTGTGGACCACCAAATCGGTACTTAAACCTGGCATGTCATCATACGACCATGCAAAAACGTCTTTGTATTCAAGCAACAATTTAATTATCTCCTCCCTGAGCGGGGCTTCCAAATGGACACTTATTTTTGTTTCCCGAACATTCTCCCGATCCCCTAGATTGATTGCCTCTGTGTCATTCAAGTTAGGCTTGGGTTTTTCCTCAAATTGATTTAACTCTTTACTGATTTCTTCCAAAGCTTCCTCGTCATCGTATTCCCTCTCGCCATCACACTCAATTTCCTGTATTACTATTTCACATTGATTATCAAGACTAGGCCGGAGATTCCTCATGCATGACACATCATTGAAACCAGCATAAAAGGGACTGTACAAGAGAGAAAAGAAAACAAAATAAAGGCGATCAGGAAAGAAGAAAGGAGGACATTGCATTTCATTAGAATTGTAAGATAACAAGGTTTAACTCATCCAAATGGACGGAACATAGAAATCTGAATTACAACCCTGGAAATAATCCAGATTTAGTACTCAAAGAAAAATCAAAAACTAACTACCACGACTCCTTCCGAATTGGAAGAGGAGTAGCTTCCCAGTTATTGAGCTTAGCCTGAGATCCCACGAACTGCACATCAACTTTACTCGGACCTTCGCCGGATTCCACCATATTCACTTCATCGAACACCCTTTCGAACCTTGCAATCATCTCCTTGTCAGGTTCTATCACCACAGAATTTGGCATTGCTGTTGCTGGGCGTCGTTTAGTACCAGGCCGGACGAAGGAACGGGAAAGGCGAGGAATAGGTTTTGGAAGGGTCCACACTCTCTTTTTCATCTTCTTGGCTCTCCTTATGTCAGCTGAAATGGGTTTGAAACCTAGCCCAAAGGTGTCCAGATTTCCGGGGAGAGACACCGGGTGTATGATTCCTTGCAGTGAAGCACCCAACCCCTTTCCGGGCAAGAATCCATTCCTTATCATCTCCGAGGCTACCATAACAGATGCGGCAGCTATCATGGGCATAGGAACACAGTCCCCTTCCGGGATTTTATCAACTGGCACTGTGTCCATGACTTGGTACACCCATTGACCTTTGTCACTTTCAGCTTCCTCGAAGGATGTAATAGCATTACAAGAATTTTCCTCCCCATGAACCACGATCTCCTGCCGATCCCATTCAAACTTAACCATTTGATGCAAAGTAGACGGTACTGCCTTTGCGGCATGAATCCAGGGCCGTCCCAATAAAAGATTGTAGGAAACACTGACATCGAGCACCTGAAACTCTATAGTGAATTCCACAGGTCCTATTGTTAGCTCCAACACAATATCTCCCACTGTGTCTTTCCCTCCGCCATCAAATCCCCGTACCCTGTCAACTGCAACTTTTCTAGAGTAGAAAGAGGGCAAATGTTGGCACTAGACCATTATCAATCAACACCCGAGTCACCGCGGAATCTTCACACTTTACTGTGAGGTAAAGGGCTCTATTATGTTCAGTTCCTTCCAATGGTAACTTGTCATCGGAAAATGTTACCCTATTCACCTTAAAGATCTTGTTTGCAATCTTCTCAAGATGATTCACGGTGATCTTATCTGGCACATGAGCTTCGTTTAGAATCTTCATTAACGCCCGGCGGTGTTCATCCGATTGGATCAATAAGGACAATAATGAGATCTGTGCTGGGGTTTTCCTCAACTGTTCCACAATCGAGTAGTCTTGGGCCTTCATCTTTTTCAGGAACTCTTTAGCTTCTTCTTCAGTAACAGCCCTCTTTATCGGTGCCGAATTGTCTTTAGCTGCTTTAACCCTTCTCAACTCTTCAGGGGCAAAGCACCTCCCTGATCTCGTCAACCCATGAGTTTCACACACTTCTTCTTTAATTTCCTTCCCTTGGTACATCACAGTCACCCTTTCATAATTCCACGGAACAGTTTTCTCACTAATCACAGGCAATTGGGTCACCGGTTTAATGATGACTGGTTCTGTTCGAACGCCTTTTACAACCAACACAGGTTTGACAACTGCTCCTGGTATTGTCACCTTAACAGGCCCTGGTTTTATTACCTTCACTGGCTCACTGACTGTCTGGCCCACTGCGACCAAGGCTTTCTTATCAACCAATTCCTCTTTTGCTTTACTTTCACTTGCTTTAATCATCATCACAGTCTGCGACGGCTTCTTGCATTCTCCCTTCTGCACTATCTCGATCATGTGAGTCTCATGATGAACAGGTAGTGGATTCTGCGTGATATTGGGAGTCTCCGGAGCCTGCACCTCAATTCTCCGTGTATCAATTAGTTCCTGAATGGCAGTTTTTAGATGCCAACACTTCTCTGTATCGTGTCCAGGCGCTCCTGAGCAGTACTCACAGTTCACTGAATGGTCCAAGTTCCTTGGGGGAGGGTTTGGTAATTTGGGTTCGATAGGGTTCAGCATACCCAACTGCCTCAGTCTGTGGTACAGGCTAGTATAAGATTTCCCCAAGGGAGTAAAAGTCCTCTTCTTATGCGACCTATCATTCTTATATGCAAGATTGGGTTGGAAACTTGTTCCAGCGGCATTTCGATTGGTTCTTGGGGGTGGGTAAGTGTTTTGGGGAGTGGGTGCGCGCCATTGTGCACGGGTAGGCGGTTGGTGGTATGTCTGGGCATGATGGACGGAGAAATGGGGAGTAGGAGGTGGGTAGTAGTGCTGTGGTGGGCCATATAGGGTATGTGGGTAAGCTTGGGGGTGAGGGCGAGGTTGGTGATAATATGGTGATGGACCCCTGGACCAAACCCTTGACTCCACTACTGCCACTTCTTCTTTCTTCTTCTTTCCCAATACTCCTCCGGTGCCGCTTTGGATGGCCTGCGTGGTTGCTTTGAGCGCTGAGTAGCTCATAATTTTGTTAGATTTGAGACCCTCTTCTACCATACTTCCCATCTTTACGACTTCATTGAAAGTTTTCCCCACAGCGGACACCAGATGGCCATTTTCGACTTGTCCTTGGAGCGGGTGTTGTAAGGGTGGGTTGCCAGAATGCCAGTCAGCTTATCACCTGCCTGAACTCATCAACAACAACTTGTTAGTGGTTAGGGCATTAACAAATAGATAACCGCACATTGATGTGTGGATGCACCTAAGCAGTCAAATGTTGCTATTATGCCGCTGTTCAATCACATGCGTCATCCCGGCTTTTCATTAATGCCTACTCTTATCTTTCCCTCTTCACTTTGTTTTGCTTTCCCTCTTGTGGATTCTCTTTCCTTTGGTTTCTCCTCTATTTGTATCATTTTTTAGTTTTCCCTTTTATTATTTAGAAATGGTCGAATCCTATGGAGATTGCCTACGTATCACGACCCCGCGTGAATCAGACCAGGCATAGTTCGTGAAGAATAAATGTAAAGTAGAAGCAGGATATTTTTGGGAAATTTCAAGTTTATTGATAGCAACTACGTCTATTACAAGACTCGAAACAGACTCTGATGCAAAAAGAGCTACAGACTCCACCATCCCTATCCTAGTTCAAACAAAATACAGACTCAATCAACTGACTATCTGAAAAGGAAATACAGACTCTGGTAAACAAAAGAAATACAAACCCAAATGACCTGACTCCATTACAGACTCAGAAGGCAAACTCTAGTAGAAGAAGAAATGCAGACTCAAAGACAATCATGAATACATTAAAGCTCCTGGTGCCCGCGGGACATCATTCGGTCTCGCCGCGGGCCTATATGCGAGTTCCCTTTGAAGTCTATCTAAGTCATTCATTATCTGCTTCACAAATATCATTACTGATGCAAAGAAGGTGGTACGGGTCATGTTCTCGCACATCTGGCATTTCCGAGTAATAGAATGAGCAACGGTTAAGATTCTCTCTCGGATTCTTCCTTTCTCTTGGAGCAACCGCCCTATCTGCTGGGCCCTAGCCTCCAAAGTTTGCTCAGTCGCCTGGCTTTGTTCCTGAAGTTGTTGCAAGTCCATTTCTAATTGTGCCAATGCCATGTAACAATGTTTTCTTTCAACTTTGAATTCTTTTGCCTGTTTAATCATTCTGTTTTCTGCGGCAATGACCTTTTTCTTTAATCCTGTGACCTCATTGTCATACTCTTCCTTTAACTGTTTAACCATGCGGGCCCGTTCTTTCGCGTTTTTAACTAGTTGCTTCCGAACCCCAGCTAATTCCTTTTCCGCTTTGTTGAGGTCAAAACTGTAGTCATTCACCTTCCGCCTCAGGTTTTCTATAAGCTTTGCATCTTTGGCACTCCTGACAGGGTTGTCGACCTCCAGCTTCATTCTTTGGATTTGGGCTCGTAAGGTTTCATTCTCTTGGGCCAATTGTTTTTTCTCGCCTTCGTCAGCCGCGGCTTGCAAGCTATTTTCAAATCGGAGGTCTTGGACCTGTTTTTCCAGTGCTCTTATGCGGGCCGTGTACTTACTTTCTTTAGCTAACCACGCCCACTGTTCTTGCGATGCTTCAGCAAATTCCTGGATGTGTGGTCTTTTAGCTGGCCTTTCGAATGCTCACATTCTCTTCTATACCAAGCAAGGTATCCTGGCGACACTTCGCCTTTGGCCCGATCCTGTATGCAAGTATCCCTTTTTAAGTATTGGCATTCGTTCCAAATCTGGCGAACTATTGCTTCAGGAAACTGGCCATCAGGGCCAATCTCAACCACTTGCAAACTAAGATCATCATCCTTGGGTACTATCTGGCATCTCCCCAACTGCCTCAACACCCGATACGGCGTGTAAGGCTGAATGCTTCTGAGCCCCATCAGGAGAAAATGTGGTCGGGCTGCCGGCATATATACGACTTCATCAACGGGTAACCATCCCAGTGTCCACTCTATTTGGCTAGCGGTGAGGGACCGAAAATACGTTGTCCAACCCGTGATTCCTTCTGGCAATTTGACCCCTTTAGTCCTTGTGTAGAATTCTTCTATGCATGTTTTTTCGGGAGACCCATAGCTCAAAAACAGAGGGCGATGACACAGATGCTCGATCATCCACATTTGTAATAACAAGTTGCACCCCTCGAAGCAAGTTTCCCCGGCTTTGCAAGCTGTAAGAGCACGGAAGATGTTAGCCAATATCATAGGTGCAAGTGTACTTTTGGCTTGAGTAATTAACATGCTGACGACCCCAGCTATTTTTATATCAATGTTCCCATCCTTCCTTGGAAATATTAAAAGCCCGAGGAAAGCCACCATAAAGGCGAAACGTCGATGCTCCTCCCACTTCTGGCGGTTTCCTTTGCTACATATCCTACTTTCCGGGTTGTTGGATCCCCCAATATGGCCATATCGATGATATATGAAGCTCAGAGTACAAAAGCCATTTGCCAAATCCGTGTTGTGAACGGTTCTGACTATCTTCAAGGAGTCTAGAAATTTGTGTACAGCTACAACTCTGGGAGCAACCAAGTATTTGTGCCTCAACGGAACCTCATCCTTTCCAATGTAGCCAGCTATTTCCTCCAATGTCGGGGTAAGCTCAAAATCCGAAAAATGGAACACATTATGTGCTGGGTCCCAACATGTAACCAGTGCTCTAATAATATCTCCCCGAGGCACAATATCAAGCAAACCGGTAAGCCCTTTCAAATGTTTCTTGACCGCATCTTGCCCTTCTTTGCCCAAATCATTCCACCACAGACGCAACTCCAAAGGGATTTTATGCATGATTGAAAAGGGTTCATTTTGAGTCGTGCTCATCCTGCACATTTATTAAGGTGATTTAATAACTTATTTGACCTAAAAAAGAAAAGCAAATGGCACTATTTTTGTTCAGATTTCCAATTTTAAAACACACGGCCTGTTTTGCAGTTACGGCCCTTCAACACTTCGGGGAGAATATTTTAAGGCTGTGCCTGCTAACCGTTGGGACTGACTCAGGGTGGCTGTTTTTGCAAAAACAGCCTTCCGGCGCCTTTTTGGGGACACTTGGCTATTTTTGACAAGAATGGCGTCACCTGACTTATTTATGACAAAAATAAAATTTTGGTATTTTTGGCTATTTTTGCAAAAGGGTGGTTGGACCCGATGAGGGTTGCCTACGTATCTCACATCTGGTGAGAATCAAACCTGTGTAGTTCGGGCAGAATAAATCTAACTATTTTTGAAAACACTCCTAATTCGAAAAATAAAACTATTTTTGATTTTTGGTTGGCAAATTCAAGACTCCTTTTATATTTTCTTTTTCCATGGCAAATAAACTAAACTAATTGGAACACAAAACTCTTTTCGCTTTTCCATTGGCCAACAAAACAAACTACTTTTCTTCTTTTCTTTCAATTTCTAAAAAAAAATCCGGCAGCATTCCGGCGCAACTTGGCCATTGGTTTTTTTCTCTAATATAGGTAATTAACTTTTCGCACTGCTATTTTCTCTTTTTCTCTCCCTTTTTTTTTGTTTCATATTTCCCAGATATTCAAAGCCGGTCAGCATGCGAGTCCAAAACAGATAAATGCACAAGTAGGATGCATCAGGATGGTCCATTATTCGGGGTACACCTGTCCTAGACGGACCCAACCCCTGTGTTGAGTCCCCTAAGTCAAAATGCACGTGATGCGGACAAGCGTTCCTACTAGGGATCCAGCATGAAGTCAAGTTCTTCTAGGTTCAAAACCTGGGTATGTGTTCTAGACTGTGTACCCGAGCGGACAACTCGAGTCGAGGAGGGGGCTACGTACCGGGAACCAAAAGGCCATCCGGCTTAGTAACTTGTCCGGCCTCTTTCTTATTTCAGGGTATTGACACTAACAGAATAGGGAGTCTCAACCAGTAAGCACATCCCCGGAGGTGAGAAGAGAAGGGTTTCGGCACAGTTTATATACAATTCAGATAATATCAAAGCGGTAAAAAGCAACATTTTGCACATTTAGCATGAAACATGTAGGAAAATCAGATAAAGCCAAATACAACAATATATCTAAGCTCGAATTCTGAACCCTGAACCAGAGATTCTGGGTTCAATCCCCAGCAGAGTCGCCAGAGCTATCACACCTCCTTTTTTACGCACACCCGCGAGAAGAGGGTGTGATAAAGGGAGTTATTTCCAACTTGAAGTGACAACCGGAACGGGATTTAGTATTAAGATTTCAGAGTCGCCACTTGGGAAATTAGGGTGTACCAAGTCACCAGTTGAATCCCGACCCGAGGAAGTTATGACTCTGTTAACAGTCCGCGCACCAGAAATCCGGGTAAGGAATTCTGTTAATCGGGGAGAAGGTGTTAGGCATTCCCGGGTTCCGTGGTTATAGCACGGTCGCTCAACTGTTGTATTTGCTTTTACCTGATTTTAAAACATGTACTAACCTATGTGCCCTTTATTAATAAACCGCTTTTATTTATATTTTTTTTTTGAAAAAAGAATTGCAACGTCGCGAAAATCTACTTCGAACCGCGTCGCACCAGTGCACCCGTGATTGTCAACACATTTCGACTTCGTTGAGATTTGGATTTGGGTCACATAAATGTGCACCCGTGTTTAGGAAGGTGAATTTATTTAAAATGCGCGCCTACAGTAGCTAGCGTGTTATTATTTGGGGAAGGTCGTGAAATTCGCTAAACAACACATCCCGAAGTCTAGGCATTTTTACCAGAAGCATTTATCGAGGGCCCCGCAATTTGTTTGTTTTGTTTAGCGAGGATCGTCTCATTTAGTTTTTGAAGACAAACCTCATGCAATTATGATTTTTCATTTTTATTCAGTCTCTAAAATGAAGAGAAAGTCTTAATTAGTTAAGGCTATGAATTTCAAACCCAAATTTAAATAACCAGAAATAGGTAAAGAGAAAATGGGCCTCGAGCCCAGATTGCAAACGGGCACCTTGTGCACTAAAATTTTCAGGGCCACAGTCATCAGGCCTGTCGTTTTGTCAAAGCAGACCTGGGCTCTATTAAGACACCCAGGCCCAAATGAAAGCAGGCGGCCCAGTGGAGGTAAAGGGCAATTCAGGCAGCTGTGATGCCGAAGCCTGGGATCGAATCCCAGCAAGGACAACTACAATTTTATGAAGCCCACGCCAGACCCAAATTATACTGTCATTGAACTACACAACAGGAACAACTTATAAACACCATAATGAAAGCCTCTTTTATTACAAAACCAAATACTCAGCTATAGAAAAAACAACTAAGAAAACAGTAGTGAAGAGTGAGTCATTACAGAAGATGAATCAGTTATAGCCTACTCACTTAAATCTAACACCAATCAATGCCACTACAAGGCTGTGTATCTCAAGCAGACTTTAATACGCTAAAACTAAACAGGAACTAAAGAAGCAAATAATTCAAGGCAAGTGAACAGCAGTCTCATATTCAAAAGCCAAGCTCTCCATTACATTCGAGTAATATCCACAAGTGTCAGGGTATACCTGGAAATTGAAAAGCGAACAGAGAAATGAAGGATCAGCAGTGGAATCAGTAGCAGGAACAAGAGTCAGCCACAAAATCAGCCCAGAAATGATCGAGAAAAGACCACTTTCACAATTTTGAACCCACAATGATATCCTTAAAGTTCAGAATCAAAATCCACCCAAGAGTGAACCAAAAAACTTGAATACTAAACAGATTCAGCTCATTTTTGACCTTCAGTTGTTCAGAATTTGTCACAGAATGAGTACCACAAAAATTTTCAAAGATTTTCAATGGAACATCTCTTATTTCTGATTTTCAACTCTAATTCCTCTCAGATTCCAGAATGTTCAAAAAGCCCCCCAATGAAGGCACTAGTGACTGCCTTTATAGGCAAAACTAAGAGAATTTCAGATTTTCAACTTTACATTTTAGTCCCTCCTTCAAATTCCAGTTTTAATCACTTAGTCCTCTATTTTCTGACTTGTTACACAAGTAACTACACCTATTCTATTGAAATCTATACTATGGTCCATCCTAGAAGGTTCTATGCCCATTACAATTCCTATTCTATCCTTACTTTACTTCAACAATTACCAATCTTAATGAAACTACCCTTTTCCATGCCTATACTACCCCTTGAACCCTCTTGGAATTACTGAGCTAAACCAGACCATCCTAAACTAAAAACCTAACAATGCTAAACACTGAATTAAGGCATTACTAATGATGACAACTGATTAAACGGGACTAGCTGACCAGATTAACTCAAACAAGAACAAAAATTAAAACCAGCAAATCCTAAACAGAATTGATTAAGACGACTAATGAAGAATTATGACAATGAACCATAAACTGAAAGCAAGCATTTAGCAGGACAAATTAAAAACGAAAAAAAAACATTAAAACTAAAACCTAAGGTTTAACAGAACAGGATTAAATCGAGCCAACAAAATTAAGCTAAATCTAAAAATAATTACAAGAACAAGATGAAAATACACACATAGTCAAAGACAGAATCGAACAAAACTTACTGATTTTGAGCATTCGACTGACTATGGGACGAACTTTGACCGGCCATTTGTTGTTTGAATCCTCCAGGATTCTTGACACATAACATCCCTAATCGTGTGTTTTCAAAAGAAAACACGTGATTAGGGATATTACGGTCCAAAATTCCCAAGATTTCTGAGTTAGGGTTCTGCCGAAATTGAGATTTAAAATTTGTAATGTTCCGGGCAGATTCGAAGGTTTCTAGGTATGGATTAATGATGAGGGAGGGATGAGGGACATATGGTACGAATTTGGGCCAGTTTGGGTGAGTTTGCGACTTGGCCGGAAACTTTTGAACGGATATTCGACGAGTTCCAGTAAGATTTGAAAGCAAAGGACAGTGGATTCAGGTAAAGGAGGAGAAGGGGAATCTGGGGTGTAATTTTGGGGTTGATCGGAGCATCGCCGCCGGCAGCAGCGATTTCCGGCCGGCGGCGCTAGGGCGGAGGACGGCGGAGGAAGGCGGGGCTGCGGTGGTGTTATACCGGCGGCTATATGTGTCTCTGAGGGATGGGGGTGAGAGAGGGGTGGTGAGGGGGGTAGGGGGTGTGTTTGGACATATATATATGAATTGACCCTGGCTTCCTGGCCGTTAGATCATGAAACCTCGACGGCCAGGATTGACTAGGACCAAACGACGTCGTTTGGGCTGGGCAGGGGAGACGGACCGGGCAAGGCGTTTGGGCCAGTGTTTTGGGCTGGAACTGGGCAAAATTGATTGGGCTGGGATTTGTTAAACAAAATCTGGCCTAATTCCGGGCATTTTAATGAAACCCAATTGTTTTCTTTTGTATTTTCTTTAATTGCTTTTGTATTTTATTTTCATACTTTATAAAAAATGCTAAAAATAAGACTAAAACAAATTGACTCTAACAATTATATTTCCTAATTAATTCCTAAAGAGAAATACAAACTAATACCAAAAATGCAAAATGGACCCCCCTTTTTTGTTATTTTCTTAACATTTGTTCTAAAATTAATTAATGCTAAAAATATGAAATTAAATCCTAAATGCAAAAATGCATATTTTTTGTATTTTCATATGGATTAAAATGCACAAACAAAAATGCAACAATTACCAAAAAATGCCACAAAATTCACAAAAATTTGTAAAATACCTAAAAAAATTGTTTTGTTTGAAATTTGGGAATTATTGCTCAGGGCAAAAATCACGTGCTCACATTACCCGGTATCTGCCAAGCTCAGGTTCCTTTGCACAAACAACATGGCTGAATACGAAGCTTGCATCCCGGGACTCAAGATGGCCATTGACATGAACATTCAAGAGTTGCTAGTGATTGGGGACTCAGACCTGCTCATACATCAAGTTCGAGAAGAATGGGCCACCAAAAACTCCAAGATACTTCCCTATTTGCATCACATACAGGAGTTAAGGAAAGGATTCATAAAGACGGAATTTCAGCATATCCCCAGGGTTCAGAACGAGTTCGCCGACGGATTAGCCACTTTATCATCCATGATCCAGCATCCAGATACGAATTTCATTGATCCCATCCCAGTAAGGATTTATGATCAGCCAGCTTATTGTGCTCACGTTGAGGAAGAAGCAGACGGAAAACCATGGTTCCACGACATCAAAAGATACTTGACCGCAGGGGAATATCCAGAACTCGCCAACGCTACTTAGAAACGCACACTTCGGATATTATCCAATAACTTCTTTCACAGTGGGGGAATCCTGTATAGGAGGACTCCCGATTTGGGTTTGTTAAGGTGTGTCGAAGCAAAAGAAGCAACCAGACTATTGGACGAAGCGCATGCAGGGACCTGCGGGCCGCACATGAATGGTTTTGTCTTAGCAAAGAAGATACTCCGAGCAGGGTATTTCTGGATGACTATGGAAACACACTGTATCCAGTACGTTCGCAAGTGCCATCGCTGTCAGATACATGCAGATATGATAAAGATGCCTCCAAACGAGTTTACTGCAACAAGCTCGCCGTGGCCATTCGCGCCTGGGGAATGGATGCCATTGGACCTATCGAGCCTGCCACATCAAATGGGCACAGATTTATCCTGGTGGCAATCGATTATTTTACCAAATGGGTTGAGGCAGCGTCATACAAAGCAGTGACTAAGAAAGTTGTGGCAGACTTCGTCCGTGATCGTATTGTTTGCCAATTCGGGATTCCAGAATCAATCATCACTGATAATGGTTCCAATCTCAACAGCGACTTGATGAAAGAAATGTGTGAGACATTCAAGATCAAACACAAGAATTCTACGGCCTACAGGCCTAAGATGAATGGAGCTGTAGAGGCAGCCAACAAGAATATCAAGAAGATACTAAGGAAGATGGTCGAAAGTCACAAACAATGGCATGATAAGTTAGCATTTGCCTTGCTGGGATACCGCACCATGGTCCGCACATCAACCGGGGCAACTCCCTTTATACTAGTTTACAGTACAGAGGCGGTCATTCCCGCCGAGGTAGAAATTCCTTCCTTGAGGATCATACAAGAAGCAGAGTTGGACGACGCAGAATGGGTAAAAGGTCGCTACGAGCAGTTAGCCCTTATAGATGGGAAAAGGATGAATGCAGTTTGCCACGGTCAGTTGTATCAGAACAGAATGTCCAGAGCCTTCAACAAAAGAATTAAGCCAAGGAAGTTCACGCCAGGGCAGCTGGTGTTGAAGAAGATATTCCCGCATCAAGATGAAGCCAAGGGGAAATTCTCTCCCAACTGGCAAGGTCCGTACATGGTTCACCGGGTTCTAACTGGAGGAGCCCTTATCCTTGCAGAAATGGATGGAGAAGTCTGGCCAAAGCCAATCAACTCAGATGCAGTGAAACGATACTATGTGTAATCATATGCTTTCTCTTCATGATGTAATTTGAACTACGCCTGACCTGATTCCCGTTTAAGAGGGGATACATAGGCAGCCCTATGGGTTCGGTCGCAATTTAATAAAAATTCCATTTTCCCCTATTATTGGACTGGGACAGAATTTTGAGGAGGACCCTCGAAATTCCAAAGTTGGTCTTCAGCCGCTCATCACCAAGGATGTCACCTCAGTAAACTGAGGCAGAATTTTGAGGAGGACCCTCAAAATTCCGAAGTTGATTTTTCATTTGTTCAGCGCAGCCGTCGGAAGTGCCAGCCCAGTAAACTGGGGCAAAATTTTGAGGAGGACCCTCAAAATTCCGGAGCAAGAGAGGTTGCAATGCTTTGAACCACGTTGCAGTCGTTGGTTCATTTAAACAAAACTATTTTCTACTTACGTTATATTTGTTAAATCATGCATAACTATGATGGCTGCTGTTTAGCAACGCTACCCCAATGATGCACGCAACGCCGGAAGCCATGGGAAAACAAACTAACCTTTCCCCTTTACAAAACTCACGATTTTCTTTGGATGCAGGCACCCGAGTCACAAGCATATTGTGCGTTCGCATTGAACCGCCGTGCCTATTCGCATTTGCTATGCGCATGCAATATCCCCCAGCAACCGCAATATCACAATAAGTCACCAGCTATCAGCTAAGAATCTTTTATTGCTGTCTACACTATCTGCATTGCATAAGGCTACCTTTCTGCCTTCCGAAACTAAGCGTTGTCTCCATCTGCATTTTCCGCATTGCATAAGGCTACTTTTCTGCCTTCCGAGACTAAGCATTGTCTCCACCTGCATTTCCTGCATTGCATAAGGCTACCTTTCTGCCTTCCGAGACTAACCGTTGTCTCCATCTGCATTTCCTGCATTACATAAGGCTACCTTTCTGCCTTCCGAGACTAAGCGTTGTCTCCATCTGCATTTCCTACATTGCATAAGGCTACTTTTCTTCCTTCCGAGACTAAGCGTTGTCTCCATCTGCATTTCTTGCATTGCATAAGGCTACCTTTCTGCCTTTCGAGACTAAGCGTTGTCTCCATCTTGCATCATCTGCATAAGGCTACCTTTCTGCCTTCCGAGGTTAAGCTCTACCTCCACTTGCATGGCTGAAATATCGCCACTTTTATTACGTCTTGCCATCGGCTGAAATATCGCCAAACTGTATTTAAATTCTCTGTCGGTTGAAATATCGCCATTTACATTTATTGCATCGGCTGAAACATCGCCTGTTTTATTTAGATTTCCGTCGGCGGAAATATCGCCATTTACGCTTTTGCATCGGCTGAAATACCGCCAAATCTTGCATTTCATGGGCTGAAATATCGCCAAACTGTCCAAAGGCGTCATCGTTCGGAGGCATCATCTTCATAGCCCGAGAACACCATGCCATGGCCCGAGGATCCCACTTTATATCTTGCACATCATCATTCAAAGGCATCATGGTTCGGAGGCACCATTATCATGGCCCGAGAACGTCATTTCATAGCCTGCGAATCCTTTAATTTTGCACTTCATGGCCAAGGACATCATGGTCCGAGGACGTCATCCTAACCGTCCAAGGACAACATTCATGGTCCAACGGGAACTTGCATCACGTTTAAGTTTATGCACGATATACGCCTATATTGCTCACTTGCAGGTACACCGCCTAGCAACGGTCGTCTCAGCAGGAGCGGCCCCGTTCCGGTTCTCACAGCCGATCAACTTCAAGATACCTCTTGCTTTCCCCAAGCGTCGTGTCCGTCCTTTCAAATCTCCATCGATATGTTCCGTCAATGGTTCCTGAACTACATACGGCCTGATTCCTGTAAAACCAGGGATATGTAGGCAGCTCAGAAACCAGAGCTCGGTCAAATTCTTTTCAAATCGGCGCTTCCGGTCAAAATTGGCCATCATATCTTTACCCGACAACTCTTTCATCCTTCCCAAGTAAAGAGGGGCAGCTGTTGATACCCAATTTTTCCCTGAGTATTTTATATACCCAAAATACTTTCAAAATAACATATACATGCATATATAAGCATGCCCAAGAGTTTTGGTATTTTTTCCTTATTTTTTAAAGATTTTAAAACCAATTTATTGTCTATTTTAATAGTAGAAAATTCAATAATTATTCCCAAACTATCATGTTTGGTGAATAATTTATTTCCAGTCTCTTATTTTCAACAAAATATAATTAAGGTGAATTTGGAATATTTTTACAAATTTATTTGGTATTTTAAAGCGAAATTGCATGTAATTGCAATTATAGCCCATTTTATGATTAATAGCATTTTATAAGTATAAAATTATTTCCAGTATTTTTAAGTTAACATTTATATAGTATTTGTTTGCTCAGTATTTTTAATTTGCTTTTAAAATCATTATTACTATTTTTTAAAATAAAAAAGGGGAAATTTGGCTATTTAACACTTAGCCTATTGCTATTTCAATAACAAACCTTCTCCCTTTCAATTTTAGCCCCCAATTCGGCCCAATTCCGCCCAAATTAAACAACCCAATATCCAACCCACGACCCAATTGCTAAACCCGCCCGATTTTCATTTAAATCTGAGCCGTTGATCATTTTGATCAACGGCCAATATCTTTCCTTTCCTTTTTAATCACCCAGCCCCTCTAACCCTAGGTCATTTGCACAAGGGCGCCGCCCTTGAAACCCCTCGTCCCTGAAACTCTCTCTAACCCCTCTCTAACCCTAATCGTTTCCCACCTTATCTCGCCTCATTCCTACCGGAATCCATGGCGTCTCCAGCCATGGATGGCCTGTGCTCATCCTCTATCACCCCTGAGCCTAAGTTACTCAAAGTTTGGAGGCTTGACCTCGATGGTCTCTTTTCAGATTCATCTCAGATCCGTAAATCTATGGTTCTCCGGCCACGGTCCGGCATATTCAAGCATTGGAAACTTGACTCTTGACCTCTCCGACTCGAGATCGGACCTGTTTCCAAGCCTTTCCCGTTTCTAGGATTTCTCCGAAACCCTAAGCCATTCAAGGTTCTTTCATCGTTATTTGTCTAGATCTATACGGTATCTATGCTTTTCTTGCCATCTAAGGTGTTTTCCCCAAAAATTTCCTTTCAAAATCGTTTCTCTTCAATTCTAGGGTTTCTGAAAGAATTTTTGGGAAAAATCTTTCTGATATTTTTTTTCTTCTTTGCTTTATGTGTGTTTGTTCATACTTTGCTCGTGTGATTTCTTTATTACGCATGTACTGTCTTCTACCTTTTCACTTCTACTATGCATGTTACTCCTGTTAAACTTTGCTATGTTTTCTCTACTTTATTACTATGTGTGTTTACTATTAAGTTATTTGATTTTTGTTTACTGGACTCTGTTCATGTTTTTACATGCTTCATCTACTTGTGTTCACGTCTGTATTATCTCCTTCTTCTGAACTTGTTTAGGTTCCGAGTTTTCTCAAAATATGTTCTTCATGATTCTTCTTCCTTTGTCACTTAACATGCTATCATATCTGTCTTGTTGAGACTCTGAAGCAAATGACTTGCTTTCTCACTTCCATGTCTGATTCAATTTTGAAACCCTGGGATTTGGGTGTTTCCTTTGATGATTTTGATTCCTGGTGTTCGAGTTAAGGCTCCGCTTTGGGACCCTGGACTCTTAGACTCACTATGAGTCTGCAAATTGAACTTGTATCTCTTTGCTTATGATTCTGAGTTTTTATGATTCTGAACCCCTCTCTCTTTTACATAACTCGACAGTCTCCTCTTGATTCACATATTTGTGTACTTTATATATGAGAACTCTTCTTTCAAAGGGCTTTGCCAAATACTAATTGATTCTGAATCCCTTTGATGGTGTTTACTTGATTGTTCTTGATTTTCCCTAAGTGAACCTTTCTTTACCCTTTTCTCAACCTGATTCATTCGAGTAAGCATGTAATTTTGGTTTTACTGATTGATTCCCTTTCCTTTTTTTACAAACCGTGTACTATTAGTTTGTTTCCTTAAATAGCTTCTATGTACTTACCCTTTATTATACTTCTGGGAAAATATTCTTTCAAAATTCCTTCCCTTAATTGTTTTACCCGTTTGAATTTGAATCCCTTAATTAAAGGGAGTCTTATATGGTTGATTGAAAATCAGACTTTAATTATTTTCTTACCTTATTTCTCACGACTTTCACACTATAAATACTCTCCCCCCTTCTCTTTGAACACACACGAACACAGAACAATCTGAGTTTATAATTCACTCTCACTTAAACTCTCTCTATTTCTGATACTTGCATTGCTGTGGACTTTGTTTACTTTCTTCTGCACTCTTTTGCCTCTTTACTGGTATGTCTCAATTAGTTTACATGCCTCAACAACAATGTGTTTAATTCTGCCTACTTCCTTTAGTTGACATTTGTTTCTAGCATATTGTCACATGTTTCCCCTTTCCTTTATAGTTCAGTATTTAAATTATGTATGCAATCGGTTGTTTGTCATGAATTTAATACTTTATGAATTCCCTTACCCTTTACCCTTTGTATGTGAGTTATGGTTCAGGGCATAACAGCACTCCAATATTGCTGTCTATGGTTCTGAACTGGGTTCTTTGAATCCCTAACTCAATCAATCCCCATTCCTTTTCACCTTTTATGTGTCTGAGCCCTGGACTTGGGTCTGATAGTGTCCTAATCACTATCCAGACCTTGGTCTGACCTTCAAAAGGTATGCTCTTAACTTGTTCAACCAAACAAGTGGTCAGGGGTATGCCAGCCTACTTTGTGGCTAGGTATGACCACCACCTTTTATGGCTCCCCAATTCCCCTTTCACTTTGCACTTACTCCTAGCTATAAGTTCTGCCCCTCTCTTGCAAGCCATGCTTTGGGACCCCTGAGCTCCCTCTGAACTTGGATGCCTGAGAGCTGGCTCTTCCACACTGCACTATTCTAATTCTAATGGTATCCTGGGTGTAAGCAATGCCTGGAATCCCTGAGATTCCTTGGAACTTTGAAACACCTTGGATAAAGAGAAGGCTTTGGAAATCTGGATCCCGGAAGTGGCTCAATCGCATATTATTAGACATTAAGGTTGAATTAGGCTGCTCGGATCTAGCTGTTAGTTCTTGATGTACTTTTAATTTCCAGTTTGATTTATTGGGTTGTAATAACTTGTATGAAACTCGGGGAGTATAGTAAAAGGGTGTGGGAGGGGTCTTTACTTTCTTGCATCTAAGGGGTAGAAATCATGATTTAGGATTTTATTTTCAATCAAATTAGAAATCCTGCCTATAGGGTCCTTAATACTGATTCAATCACATAGAGACCATGCCTATAGGATTTAACGCTTAATTTACCGCAAATCACCTAGAAAGCATGTCTATAGGATTTAACACTCATGTTCTGTAATTACACATATAGAGATCATGTCTATAGGCTCTTGCATTTCTGCATATACAGCTGTCATTAGGCAAACCGTTTGTAGGTTTAATAATAAGGTTGCATATAGACATCATGCGTATAAGATTTCCATTAATGTCAGGAAAAGGTATTAAAATCAGTAAACGTGTAGAAAGCATGCCTATAGGAAATCTCGATTTTTCAACAGCCTCATTCGTTTCTAAAACAGTACCAATTGCTGAAACTCGTATCTATTTTTACTAAAACTGGTAGTTTTCTACCCTTTTTCTGAAACCCGCTAAAATTGGTAAACCTTCTCCTATAATCAATCCACATTTTTTCTGAAACTCGCAAACCTTCTAATCAGTCTGCATCTTTTCTGAAACAACTGGTAACTCTATTCCTAAAATCAATTTGCATCTTGTCTGAAATTCATTTCTTTCTGTTAAACTGGTAACTCTTTTTGCATCTTTCCTGAAATTAATAGATCCTATGCCTAGTTTTTTTTTAACTCATAAACAAAAGGTTGGCTAATTAATCGTTGAGTCAGTCCCTAACAACTGTATCCGAGTTTCCTAATGCAGACTTTCTGTCCAAATATATGTGTTGAACCAGTCCGCTCGCTGCTTAATTTTAATCTAAGACCAAATCAGTATTTGTCAAGGCATGCTAAACTATATGATTATTTGACTTCTGGGGTTAATTTGAGCCTTGTTTGCTTGTTTGTTCTTCCCATTTACTTGATACTTGTTTTGAATGTCGAGCTAGAATTTTATCCTTTAAACTCCACAAAGGCCTCCATCCCTTTCTCTCCCTTTAGGATTAGGAGTCCTAATGCCCCGGGACTGATAGGATTGGGACGGGTAGTAGCATGCGATAAGTAAACGATACCGTTCCGCGCTTTAATACCTTAACGGGGTGGGAAGGGTAGACATGGAGATGATGATTACACGATAACACTTTGCGTACAATTGGGTACCAGTGTTGTGCGAATGATCCATGTAATGTATAAACCTAGGACCCCCTTCTCCCTCTTTATTAGTTTAACAAATTTTTCTGAATCTTAAAAGCTATTGCATTTTCAATTTCTGTTTATCACATGATTTTCGGTTTGTTCTAAGTACTTGACTTCTTCCCTCTACTTGCACAGTTTTTTACTAAACTGCTCCTTTCTAAAATTCAGTATTTCTTTTAACCTTTTGTGTTTCTTGTACTTGTTTATTCACATTTGCATTTAAAGTCACAATTGTAGCATGGCCGGGAACCACACTAGTGGATCTTGAGGGGTGCCTAACACCTTCCCCTCGAGATAATTTCAAGCCCTTACCCAAAACTTTGGTCTTCATCTTTAATTCTTCTAAAAGTGTCCTAATGCACTATAATCATTAGGTGGCGACTCTCCAAACTCTCAAAACCCAATTCCCAAAGTGGGAAAAGAGTTGTCTTCCTAAATGTCGTGAACCCGATTCCGCGAGGAAAAAGGGGGCGTCGACATGCGTATGTAAATATTCCTAACAATATTGTAAGTCGAGTGCCTGCATCCAAAGAAAAATCGTGAGTTTTGTAAAAAGGGGGAAAAGCTAGTTCGTTTTCCTCTGGCTTACGGCGCTGCTTATCGTTGGGATAGCGTCGCTAAATAGCAGCAATTCGAACAACAATTATGCATGATTTACTAAATATAGCGTAAGTAGGAAAATGGTTTTCTTTAGATGAACCAACGACTGCGACGTGGTTCAAGACATTGCAACCTTCCTTGCTTCGGAATTTTGAGGGTCCTCCTCAAAATTCTGCCCCAGTTTGCTGGGCTGGCACTTCTGACGGCTGCGCTGAACGCCTGAAAAATGAACTTCGGAATTTTGAGGGTCCTTCTCAAAATTCTGCCCCAGTTTACTGAGGTGGCATTCCTAGCGATGAGTGGCTGAAAACTAACTTCGGAATTTTGAGGGTCCTTCCTCAAAATTCTGCCCCATTTCCAATAGCATGGGGAAATGAATTTCTTATTAAATTGTGACCGAACCATAGGGCTGCCTACGTATCCCCTCTTAAACGAGAATCAGGTCAGGCGTAGTTCAAATTACATCATAAAGAGAAACATAAGTGGTTGCACATAGTATCGTTTCACTGCATCTGAATTGATCGGCTTTGGCCAAACTTCTCCGTCCATCTCTGCAAGAATGAGGGCTCCTCCAGTTAGAACCCGGTGAACCATGTACGGACCTTGCCAGTTGGGAGAGAATTTCCCCTTGGCTTCATCTTGATGTGGGAATATTTTCTTCAACACCAGCTGCCCCGGTGTAAACTTCCTTGGTTTAACTCTTTCGTTGAAGGCTCTGGACATTCCGTTCTGATACAACTGACCGTGGAAAACTGCATTCATCCTTTTCCCATCTATAAGGTCTAACTGCTCGTAGCGACCTCTTACCCATTCGGCATCATCCAGCTCTGCTTCTTGTATGATTCTCAAGGAGGGAATTTCTACCTCGGCAGGGATGACCGCCTCTGTTCCATAAACCAGCATGTAGGGAGTTGCTCCGGTCGTTTTGCGGACTGTGGTGCGGTATCCCAGCAAAGCGAATGATGACTTCTCATGCCATTGTCTATGACTTTCGACCATCTTCCTTAGTATCTTCTTGATATTCTTGTTGGCTGCCTCTATAGCTCCATTCATCTGAGGCCTGTAGGCTGTGGAGTTCCTGTGTTTGATCTTGAATGCCTCACACATTGCTTTCATTAAATCGCTGTTAAGATTGGAACCATTATCAGTGATGATTGATTTCGAAACTCCAAAACACCAAACAATACGGTCACGTACGAAATCCGCCACAACTTTCTTAGTCACTGCCTTGTATAACGCTGCTTCAACCCATTTGGTAAAATAATTAATTGCCCCCAGGATAAACATGTGCCCGTTTGATGCGGTAGGCTTGATAGGTCCGATGACATCCATTCCCCAGGCGCCGAATGGCCAAGGTGAGCTTGTTGCAGTAAGCTCGCTAGGAGGCACCTTTATCATGTCTGCATGTATCTGACAGCGATGGCACTTGCGAACATACTGGATACAGTCTGTTTCCATAGTCATCCAAAAATACCCTGCTCGGAGTATCTTCTTTGGTAAGACAAAACCATTCATATGCGGCCCGCAGGTCCCTGCGTGCACTTCGTCCAATAGTCTGGATGCTTCTTTTGTTCGACACACCTTAGTAAACCCAAATCGGGAGTCCTCCTGTACAGGATTCCCACACTGTGAAAGAAGTTGTTGGATAACCACCGAAGTGTGCGCTTCTGAGTGGCGTTGGCAAGTTCTGGGTATTCTCCAGTTGTCAAGTACTCCTTGATGTCATGGAACCACGATTTTCCGTCTGCTTCTTCCTCAACGTGAGCACAGTAAGCTGGCTGATCATAGATCTTTACTGGGATGGGATCAATGAAATTCGTGTCTTGATGCTGGATCATGGATGACAGAGTAGCTAATGTGTCAGCGAACTCGTTCTGGACCCTGGGGACGTGCTGAAATTCTGTCTTTGTGAATCTTTTCCACAACTCCTGGATGTGATGCAAGTAGGGGAGTATCTTAGAAATCTTGGTTGCCCACTCTTCTCGAACCTGATGTATGAGCAAGTCTGAATCCCCGATCACTAGCAACTCCTGAATGTTCATGTCGATGGCCATCTTGAGCCCCAGGATGCAAGCTTCATATTCAGCCATATTATTTGTGCAAGGGAACCTGAGCTTTGCGGATACCGGGTAATTCTGGCGGGTCTCTGATACCAGGACTGCTCCTATGCCAACTCCTTTGAAATTTTCGGCTCTGTCGAAAAACAACCTCTAACCGTCGTAGGATTCTGCAATATATTCTCCTACAAAGGACACCTCTTCGTCAAGAAAAATACGTCTTTAGAGGTTCGTATTCTCCGCCAACAGGATTCTCGGCAAGGTGATCTGCTATGGCTGGGCCCTTGATTGCTTTCTAAGTCACGTAAACAATGTCGAATTCACTTAGCAAGATTTGCCACTTGGCGAGCTTGCCAGTGGGCATGGGCTTCTGGAAGATGTACTTCAGCGGGTCCATCCTTGATATAAGATAAGTAGTGTAGGCACAGAAATAATGCCTCAATTTCTGAGCTACCCAAGTTAGAGCACAACAGGTGCGCTCCAATAAAGAATACCGGGCCTCGTACGGGGTGAACTTCTTACTGAGATAGTATGTAGCTTGCTCCTTCCTCCCCGTTTCATCATGCTATCCCAGAACACAACCGAATGCTCCATCCAAAACCGCGAGATAAAGCAATAGGGGCCTTCCTGGCTCGGGCGGAACCAAGACTGGTGACGTTGACAGGTATTCCTTGATTCTGTCAAAAGCTTTCTGACAATCGTCAGTCCATTTAGTAGCACCGTCTTTCTTCAACATTTTAAAGATGGGTTCACAAATGACCGTGGACTGAGCTATGAACCGGCTGATATAGTTGAGTCTTCCCAAGAAACTCATCACGTCCTTCTTGTTCTTTGGCGGTGGCAATTCTTGAATGGCTTTGACTTTTGATGGGTCCAATTCTATTCCTTGATGACTCACGATGAAACCCAGTAATTTTCCAGCAGGAACCCCGAATGCACACTTGGCGGGATTTAGTTTCAGATTGTACTTCCTCAATCTGTTGAAGAACTTTCTCAAGTCTTCCATATGATCAGTGGATTTCTTGGATTTGACGATGACGTCGTCCACGTATACCTTAATCTCCTTGTGTATCATGTCATGAAAGATAGTAGTCATGGCTTTCATATAGGTGGCACCGGCATTCTTCAACCCAAACAACATCATTTTGTAACAATACATCCCCCACGGCGTGATGAAAGCCGTTTTCTCTGCATCTTCCTCATCCATCCATATCTGATGATATCCGGCAAAACAATCAACAAAATACTGCACAAAACAATCAACAAAATACTGCAACTCATGCTTGGCACAGTTGTCGATAAGAATGTGTATGTTTGGCAAGGGGAAGTCGTCTTTGGGACTGGCCCGGTTAAGATCCCGGTAGTCGACACAGATTCTAACCTTCCCGTCCTTCTTTGGCATTTGAGTGGAACGGTGTTATGTATGACATTGTCACAGGAATAGGTACCCCTGGTGGTAGCACATAAACTTCAAAGGGTGCAGGTGCTTTTGGAACTCCAAATTCAACCTCGATTGGCTCGGGCGCCTTTGCAGAAGGAGGTGCTTCAAATTCGAGGGGTATAGACATGTTTACTTCATCGTCCCTGGAGGGCTGATTCTTCACAACAATTAGGTTAAGTGTAACCGCTGGTTTCTTTGGTTCATCACCTTCAGCAATCAAACCTATCGACCCTTTGGGGTCCCAATCATCTTCGATCTCGATCATGTGAATGTCTCCACCTTTGTGGTCAGGCAGAGGGTTGTTACGAACATTAGGAGCAGGCTCCTTTGCTATGATGACCTTATTGTCGATCAGGGTTTGAATCTTGTCCTTCAATGAGTGACACTCGTCAAGGGTGTGTCCCTTCATGCCGGAATGATACGCACAGGTCTTATTGGGGTTGACCCACTGGGAAGGATTTTTTGGAGTTTTGGCTGGGATAGGAGTGACGTAACCAGCGACTTTAAGTCTCTCGTATAACTGTTCAATTGGTTCAGCGATGGCTGTGTATTGTCTGGGAGGTCTGCAGTCAAAATTTGGCCTGGGTCTATGGAAATTCTGACGGGTGGGAGGTGATTGGTAGTGAGTGGGTTGAGCATTATATGCTTGATAAACAGGTGCTGGTTGAGAGTATCTGGGTGAGGTGGGTTTATATGTGAGAGGTGGAGAGGATTGGTAAACGGGAGGTGGATTTTGATAGGAGGGTGCAGGTGCTTGGTAATTCGGGATGGGCTGATATGTAAGTGGAGGTGATGGGTAGGTGTGGTATTTTGGTGGTGATTTGGCTCCCTGTGCGACCGTTACGGCACTTACATCCTTCTTCTTGGACTTGCCACCAGACTGTAAAGCCATATTGGTGGCCTGTAATGCTTCGAGATTAGTAACCATACCATTCTTAATGCCCTCTTCGATTATTTTTCCCAGTTTGATGATATCGGAGAACTTCTGACCCTCGATCAACATCAACCTCTCGTAATATTGGGGATCCTGGGCCCGGACGAAGAATCTATTCATCTGCTCTTCTTCTAGGGCCGGTCTGACCTTTGCAGCTTCTGACCTCCAACGAGTAGCATACTCGCGGAATGTTGCTTCTTCTTCAAATTCTGTATGTAGAATACATCCGGTGCATTCTCTGTATTGAATCGGAATCTATCCTTGAAATCCGAGGCCATGCCTACCTAGCTTGTCCATTTCTTAGGGTCCTGGCTGATGTACCAGGATAAAGCATCTCCCTTCAGACTTCTCATGAAGAGCTTTATACAGATCTTCTCATCCTTTCCGGCTCCAACCAGTTTATCGCAATATGTCCTCAGGTGGACTCTGGGATCTCTTGTTCCATCAAACATTTCGAACTTGGGAGGTTTGTACCCCTCCAGAAGTTCAACATCTGGTTGAATGTAGAGGTCTTCATAATTTAACCCCTCGATACCTTTGTTACCTTCCACGCCCTGGACTCGGCTGGTTAATTTCTCGAGTTCTGCTGCTAAGTTCCTGATAAGGGAGTCTTTGTCATCAGACTCAGGTGCATTTGAGATTGGTTGAGTATAATGGGGTACAATATCCACGTAAATAGGAGTGTTGTGGAGATGGTCATTTGTGGTGTTTAGTGGATCGGGAATGAATAGTGCGGCACACAATCGGCGTGATACCTGTCTGGCTCAATAGATTCTTTCCCCAAAACGAGTTTGCAGTGCCAAAAGTGCTGAGCTTGGCACCTGTGAGGGCTATCATCGTCCTGGAAATCAGCCCTGAAGTGACTCATTTTGTCGACACTTGGTATGATTTGCTTTCTTCCAGCCTGCCTCATGGCTCGGAGAGGAACGTAAGGATAAGTTCCTCTCAGACCAATTAGTATGAGAAACAGTGCATCTCGGGATCGAACATTGAACTCATCTGTGGGGAACCATTCGACCATCCATTGCACCTGGTCTTCTTTCAGATTTTCAAATAATTCTACCCATCCTCGGGCGTCCTCTGGCTGAGGCGAACATTTTAGGCATATACTTCATACACCTTGGCTGGTGGAAGGCGATGTGATCATCCCAGTCTCTGCGTAGGATCTCTTGTCGGTATTCCCCTTTCTGGAGGTGTTCCATGAGCCAGAGCTGAAGTAATAAGTTGCAACCCTCAAAATGGCTGCCCTGTTGCTGACAGTTGTCCAAGGCACGGTATATCTCAGCAATGATCATGGGCACTATGCTGAAAGTCTGCCCGCCAATTCCTTCCATTAAAGTCTTGGTTACCATGGCCAGTCTGGTGTGGATCCTAGCCTTCTTCATAGGGAAATCCATCATTCCCAAAAAGCAAAACATAAAAACGAAGACCCTTCTATGGACATGCCCCAATGAGGTGATGGCGAACTCATTGTCACGACCCAAACCCTGCCCCGGTCATGATGGCGCCTCTCGTGAAGACAAGGCCAGCCAGACCATTTTAGAACACCACTTTAAAGCAGCTAATCAGTTATACAACAGTTCGAATATGAATTAATGATATTAATTAATGTAATTACAACCGAATACAGCCCGACCGGGGTGTCACAAGTCACGAGCATCTAGAGAAGTCTAAATGCAACTACAGGGCCAACAATATACAGAGAAAAATTTAGAACCAAAGGAGGAAATCCGGTGCCGCGAACGGTGGCGGTCACTCTGCTCAGCTACAATAGTAATACCTTCAATCAGCTCAAAACCCTCTACCGGGTGAACAATACCTGCATCTGCACGCGAGGTGCAGGGAGTAAAGTGAGTACTCCAACTTAGTGAGTAATAAAAGTAAATAATAACTGAGCAGCAAAAAATCACGTAAAGCAAGCCATCATGCTATATAGGACAATATAACCCTTTGAGAATACAGTGAAACCGTGAAATCTTTAGAAATATCTGGGCTCAGTTTAAAACCTCTTTTGAAAATATCTTTTTCCAACAGTTAAGCAAATGAATGCGAAACAAGTAGTGCAAGCCAACACAAAAGTCAGCCCCTCGGGCACAACACTCCGTTAACAAATAACACCAGGATATCAGGTAATTAGTGCAAGAAGTAGCATGGAAGCCAATGAAATGAGAGTGCTGAAATGTCATGACAAATAATACAGATAGGGACAAATGCATGAGTGCAATGCAATGCATATGACGATACACTCTGGTACCCACTGCGGCGTGCAGCCCGAGCCATCCATATATTTAACGTCGACGATGCTCACTGGGGGTGTGTACAGACTCTGGAGGGGCTCCTACAGCCTATGCGAAATATCAAGCCATCTCGTGGCATCAACTAGGCCCTCGGCCTCAATATCCATATAACCATCCAGGCCCTCGGCCTTAATATCAATATAACACCGTTGCGGCGTGCAGCCCGATCCATGCTCAGTCCAGAAATGCACATATAACACTACTGCGGCACGCAACCCGATCCATGCTCAGTCCAGAATGCACATAAGCCACTTGGGCAATGTTAAAATAATAGTTCTCAACTCAAAACGTCAAGAAAATATAGTTTAAGTTTTCAAATCTTAGAAAAATGGCTGAGTTTGCGAAACAATATTTAAAACCATGGACCGAGATCAATAATATGCAAAAAAATGATACGAAAACGGTGATATCAATCCCTGAAGGATTCAAATAATTGGCACGAAGCCCAAATACGACAATCAGCCCAAATCATGAAATATCAAATAAGTTTCAGTCAGTTACGCGGTAAAATCAACAACCGGGACGGACCAAGTCACAATCCCCAACGGTGCTCTACCCCACGCTCTCTATCCGGCGTGCAAGTCACCTCAATATAGCACTATGGGTGCAAATTCGGGGTTTCAAACCCTCTAGATATAATTTACAATCATTACTCACCTCAAACCGGTGAAAACTCTAGCTCGCGACGCCTTTGCCCCTCAAATCGGCCTCCACGCGCGTTGAATCTAACCAAAATCAGAGTGAATACATCACAATATGGTAAGGGAACAATACCCAATCGAAAACAATCGAAAAATAGCAAAAATCTCGAAACTAGCAAAACCCGAGCCTCGGGCCCACTTCTCAAAAAATTATAAAATTCACATCAATGGATTTCTCATCTCGCCACGAGTTCATACATACCAAGAACTCCCAAATCCGACCTCAAATGGCCCTTCAAATTCCAATTTAAAAATCCCAAAACTCAAGCCCTAGTTCTTCCACTTTTGGCTTAATTTCATAAATTTCTAGGTGGATTTCACAATAAAAACGAGTATGGAGTTCAAAAATCTTACCTCCAAATCATTCTCTTCGAATCCCTCTTCAATATCTCCCAAGGAGCTCTCAAAATGATCAACAATGGAGGAAAAATGACTAAAACTCGCGGATGAAATGTTTATGAACTCACTGCCCAGCTCCAGGCTTTTCCTCTATGCGATCGCGACCCGAGGCACGCGATCGCGAAGAACAAAATTACCAGCTCCTCAATTACCTCTACGCGATCGCGGTCCAAGCCACGCGATCGCGATGCCTTAAACTCCACTGCTACGCGATCGCAATCCAACATATGCGAACGCGAAGCACCAGGGCCCATCCCTCCGCGATCGCGGAGGCTATAACGCGAACGCGTAGAACAAACTCACCTTGCTCGGAAAACCTTCTCTGCGATCGCAAGGCGTTTCACGCGATCGCAATGACCAATTTGGTCTGCAACTGCCGTTGCAATTTCTGCTGCAATTTATCAACTTCAAACTTCCCGTCAACCATCCGAAATCACCCCGAGGCCCCCGGGACCTCAACCAAAAGCACCAACATATCCCAAAACTCCATACAAACTTGTTCCAATCATCAAAACACATCAAACAACACTAAAGTCACCAATTCACATCGGATTCAAGCCTAAGTTCTTCAAAAACTTCCGAAACATGCATTTGATCAAAAACCCGACCAAAACACCTCCGAATGACCTGAAATTTTGCACACACATCCAAAATCACCTAACGAAGCTACTGCAACTCTCGGGATTCCATTCTGACCCTCAGATCAAAATCTCACCTATCAACCGGAATTTGCCAAAATACTAACTTCGCCAATTCAAGCCTAATTCTACACCGGACCTCCAAAATCAATTCCGATCACACTCCTAAGTCGCAAATCATCTCCCGAAGCTAACCGAATCACCGGAATTCACATCCGAGCCCTCTAGCTCATAAGTCAACGTCCGGTTGACTTTTTCAACTTAAGCCATCTTAAAAGAGACTAAGTGTCTCATTTTCTACCAAAACCAATCCAAATCAACTACAAGTCACCAACTACTGATAATGAAACATGAAGAAGCATAAAATGGGGGAAACGGAGCGGTAACTCATGAGACGACGGGTCGGGTCGTCACATCCTCCCCAACTTAAACCATCGCTCGTCCTCGAGCGTACCCAGAGTTGTCCTAGAAGCCAACCAACAGCTGAATAACTTTACCAAGCATATACTCGGGGGTCCCACGTCACCCTATCTCATATAGGTCCGATAACACAACATAGCTGAAATTACCCAATCCAGTCTTGCCCATAAATCATAGAACTACCTTTTCACTTCTGAAACCATCAATACGATCAAAACCTCACACCTATACTTTGAATAGTCCCGAACCCACTGTAACAATCCATACTGCAACCTCAGGTGAAATCATATGATATACCACATAATCCAAGCACTCGAAATGATAACTTCTATTCACAGTAGTTACCCACAACAACCAAATACCGATAGAAAACCTCTTATTTAACTAAAGTCTCATTCCAACACTTTCATATACTGCCAACGATAAATGAAACACGCAGCAAACCGTAACCATTTCTCAAATCAACCATTCATGAAGCCACTTCCCTTTTGACTAATACCACAACAGATTTCCGAGCCCAACCTCGATATTATCCTTCTAACAAGCTGAAATCAAATCTGTTCGTATTCATTAATGACTCCAACGACCACCTCGAATCCAACACACCACTCTGGTGATACGATGCCTCAATACAGGCCTAAGCCACGACTTGCATAATACACGCACCAATATGAAACGATGTGAACATACTCAAATCATGACAAATGACTCAAACGAAAGAGCTGTAACTCAAGTTCATCAGTATCATCACAACACAAGGCTGAGACCCCGTCTCACATCATAGAAATAGAACACCTGAATCTACCTCGAAAGGTCATAACTTCACGTAGCCTCTCTACAATGCGTGATCCTATCCAAACACTGAGACAGCCAGTCCACACCCCAACGTCATATCCAAAATCTAACATACCAAGCAAAGAAAGATCCACTCGGCCTCCAAATCCCAATAGCCGCTAAACGGTACCAATACACACGATCCACAACCACTACATAGTCTGCACCTGAGAACTCCCAGTCTCCAACTCCATATAGCACACGAATCACCATACCTGGTCCCGAATTCCGCCGTATGAATACATATCACACCTCAAGTACCCAATCATCCCACGAAAGATATTCTAAAATTTCCCTTGTGCCATCAAACATACTCAGATATCAGCAGTCGATCTAAAAGGAAAGCGTCGCAATACTACCGTAGTATCATCAGTTTAATCACATTACCTTTTCCTGAGACGTATACTCTCGTCAAATCACTTCTAGTTAGCAGTATCATTTCCTTGATTATCTGAGGCTACCCGTTGCCTAAGAGTTTTATGAACTTCCTTTCAGAATTGAACTGAAACCTCGAACACGCAAATCTCAATCCTCCACAACATACCGCGTATACCGTACCATCCAAGGATAGCAAGAAAACCTTTATCTCCCTTCCAAGCCACAGACATCTACTCACTCAACTAGTAAAGAACTCTCATTGATCCCATCTAGAAGAAAAATCATTACACATTCCATGCTCCGCATGCCCATAGAAAATATACATCTCCAAATCGCGATAAAACCCAACAAGAACTCTCTCCCAGTTCCATTTGCACGAGCTAAACTGGCAGGACTGAATTCCTTCTATCCAAACCGAGCTAAGCAAGCTGTCAGAACTCAAGAACTTTGCTGCACAATACCTGTAAAGGCTCATTACCTTGAACACATACGAAGAATTAATCATATCCTTACCATACCGATTCGGTCCACTAACAAGCTACTTCATTTATCTAGATTTCCTTCTGATTCATTTTCAACTTGATATTCCCTCTTGCTGTAGCACCACAATGCCTCTACCCAGGCTCACCACACGAGACCCAAGCATAAGACCACGCCGTCTCAAACCCATGAGCCACTGAACACTCTCTCAAATATTCCCAGAAACACCACATTCCAGAATACTTTACTCTGAAGAACTTCCTGCGAATCTAAATTCGTTACCTTTACTTTCCAGATACTGATACATAGAATCCCATAATTAGCTTAAAATACCACAAGTCTTGACATTTTATAATGAAAACACAGTCTCTAACCTCATACACAACCTTAAGACACCTAATTGTCACATGTAGAATCTTGAACACATTAGAACCATTCTCGAAAGTCATTCACTCTTATTCAAACTGCAAATTACCTGACTCAACGAACAGAGTTACTCGTGCCTTATTGGCACTCCGATAACGCAAAAATGAAATCCTCATCCCAATACAAACAAACATCTTCCTGCTCCATGCACCGAGCATTCTTACCAACAACAGCTTAAGACATCCTCTGATCTTACACATCTACGAGGCACCATATAACCTTTGTCAAAATTTTTGCTTCACTCGTGCCATCCTCGGCTTAATTTTTGCAACCAGATCTGATTCGCCAGCATGCCTCAAACCGGAACCAACATAGCACATGACCGTACAATTAGCTAATCAATGGAAAACTCCCCAACTTGGCTCGAATCCATATATCAAGACACACTCACAACTCATAACACTTTTACTCTAATGATGCCACAATACCATAGTGATATTAAACTCAAATCATTTACAAGTTTGTGAAAACACAGATCATCTAGTACTGTAATCCTCTACACATCTCGCATCCATCTCTACATCAGTTAAGTCCACTCTCTTAAGGGACCCGAATTGTCGAATTTCAACACGTACCCTTCAATTACACATGAGATCTTCTAATATACACATAAGGATCATACCACTTAAGAACACTCCGCAGGAGATATCCCACCTGCTTCGCCTCAATTTAGTATTTCAGCATACCTTCCATCGTCATACACATTACACAGTCATTTAGTCTTCCTGGGTCTGAACTCATACCGCCACATGTAATGCACTTCATTTCCCAACTTGGAGACACGAAAATATTTTTCACGCGCCCATACTCGGGCTACACATCAAATCACATTAGGAAACGAACACTTAACAATTCATCTATTATCTAGCAGACTTCTTCGTCACTACCAAGTCATATAGATACATCTCGCAGTACTAACATACTCATCACGTGGATATCCAACCACCATTCCGGATAATAGGGACAATACCGAACATATAAGTTCAAAACACTTGCTCACACAATCAGCACCTCAGTGCTCAAGCGATAGGCAAGATCCGGCCTCAAGTCCTCCAGACTGGCCCAACATCAAACTCGCGGAGATTACATCTCGTCCCTTGATCGGGGAATCACAAGCTATCAAGGCACATCTGATACTGAGCGCTAATGTGCGCATACAAACGCGTGGAAGGAATTTTAAGAGTTTCTTTTCAAGCTGAATCAAGGACGCACGATAAGAATTCAAGAATGTGAAGTTTTCCTAAAGGTTCTGCAGCCTCTTGAGGATAAATACAGACGTCTCTGTACCGATCCGCGAGGCTCTACTAAACCTGCTCATGACTCGTGAGACCTAGTAACCTAGGCTCTAATACCAACTTGTCACGACCCAAACTCCGCTCCGGTCGTGATGGCGCCCCTCGTGAAGAAAAGGCCAGCCAGACCATTTCAGAACACCACTTTAAAGCAGCTAATCAGTTATACAACAGTTCGAATATGAATTAATGATATTAATTAATGTAATTACAACCTAATACAGCCCGACCGGGGTGTCACAAGTCACGAGCATCTAGAGAAGTCTAAATACAACTACAGAGCCAACAATATACAGAGTAAAATTTAGAATCAAAGGAGGAAATCCGGTGCCGCGAACGCTGGCGGTCACTCTGCTCAGCTACAATAGTAATACCTTCAATCAGCTCAAAACCCGCTACCGGGTGAACAATACCTGCATCTGCACGCGAGGTGCAGGGAGTAAAGTGAGTACTCCAACTTAGTGAGTAATAAAAGTAAATAATAACTGAGCAGCAAGAAATCACGTAAAGCAAGCCATCATGCTATATAGGACAATATAACCCTTTGAGAAAACAGTGAAACCGTGAAATCTTTAGAAATATCTGGGCTCAGTTTAAAACCTCTTTTGAAAATATCTTTTTCCAACAGTTAAGCAAATGAATGCGAAACAAGTAGTGCAAGCCAGCACAAAAGTCAGCCCCTCGGGCACAGCACTCCGTTAACAAATAACACCAGGATATCAGGTAATTAGTGCAAGAAGTAGCATGGAAGCCAATGAAATGAGAGTGCTGAAATGTCATGACAAATAATACAGATAGGGACAAAAGCATGAGTGCAGTGCAATGCATATGACGGTACACTATGGTACCTACTGCGGCGTGCAGCCCGAGCCATCCATATATTTAACGTCGACGGCGCTCACTGGCGGTGTGTACAGACTCCGAAGGGGCTCCTACAGTCCAAGCACAATATCAAGCCATCTCGTGACATCAACCAGGCCCTCGGCCTCAATATCCATATAACCATCCAGGCCCTCGGCCTCAATATCAATATAACACCGTTGCGGCGTGCAGCCCGATCCATGCTCAGTCCAGAAATGCACATATAACACTGCTGCGGCGCGCAGCCCGATCCATGCTCAGTCCAGAATGCACATAAGCCACTTGGGCAATGTTAAAATAATAGTTCTCAGCTCAAAATGTCAAGAAACTATAGTTTAAGTTTTCAAATCTTAGAAAGATGGTTGATTTTGCGAAACAGTATTTAAAACCTTGGACTGAGATCAATAATATGCAAAAAAAATGATGCGAAAACAGTGATATCAATCCCTGAAGGATTCAAATAATTGGCACGAAGCCCAAATACGACAATCAGCCCAAATCATGAAATATCAAATAAGTTTCAGTCAATTACGCGGTAAAATCAACAACCGGGACGGACCAAGTCACAATCCCCAACGGTGCTCTACCCCACGCTCTCTATCCGGCGTGCAAGTCACCTCAATATGCACTATGGGGTCAAATCCGGGGTTTCAAACCCTCAGGATATCATTTACAATCATTACTCACCACGAACCAGTAAAAACTCTAGCTCGCGACGCCTTTGCCCCTCAAATCAGCCTCCACACGCGTCGAATCTAACAAAAATCAGAGCGAATACATCACAATATGCTAAGGGAACAATACCCAATCAAAAACAATCGAAAAAAGCAAAAATCTCGAAACTAGCAAAACCCGAGCCCCGGGCCCACTTCTCGAAAAATTATAAAATTCACATAAATGGATTCCTCATCTCGCCACGAGTTCATACATACCCAGAACTCCCAAATCCGACCTCAATTGGCCCTTCAAATTCCAATTTAAAAATCCCAAAACTCAAGCCCTAGTTCTTCCACTTTTGGCTTAATTCCATGAATTTCTAGGTGGATTTCACAATAAAAACGAGTATGGAGTTCAAAAATCTTACCTCCAAATCATTCTCTTCGAATCCCTCTTCAATATCTCCCAAGGAGCTCTCAAATTGATCAACAATGGAGGAAAAATGACTAAAACTCGCGGATGAAATGTTTATGAACTCACTGCCCACCTCCAGGCTTTTCCTCTATGCGATCGCGACCCGAGGCACGCGATCGCGAAGAACAAAATTACCAGATCCTCAATTACCTCTACGCGATCGCAATGCCTTAAACTCCACTGCTACGCGATCGCAATCTACATATGCGAGCGCGATGCACCAGGGCCCATCCCTCCGCGATCGCGGAGGCTATAACGCGAACACGTAGAACAAACTCACCTTGCCCGGAAAACCTTCTCTGCGATCGCAACGCCTTTCACGCGATCGCGATGACCAATTTGGTCTGCAACTGCTGTTGCAATTTCTGCTGCAATTTATCAACTTCAAACTTCCCGTCAACCATCCGAAATCACCCCGAGGCTCCCAGGACCTCAACCAAAAGCACCAACATATCCCAAAACTTCATACAAACTTGTTCCAATCATCAAAACACATCAAACAACACTAAAGTCACCAATTCACATCGGATTCAAGCCTAAGTTCTTCAAAAACTTCCGAAACACGCATTTGATCAAAAACCCGACCAAAACACCTCCGAATGACCTGAAATTTTGCACACACATCCAAAATCACCTAACGAAGCTACTGCAACTCTCGGGATTCCATTTCGACCCTCAGATCAAAATCTCACCTATCAACCGGAATTCGCCAAAATACTAACTTCGCCAATTCAAGCCTAATTCTACACTGGACCTCCAAAATCAATTCCGATCACACTCCTAAGTCACAAATCATCTCCCGAAGCTAACCGAATCACCGGAAATCACATCCGAGTCCTCTAGCTCATAAGCCAACGTCCGGTTGACTTTTCCAACTTAAGCCTTCGTAAAAGAGACTAAGTGTCTCATTTTCTACCAAAACCAATCCAAATCAACTACAACACACCAACTACTGATAATGAAACATGAAGAAGCATAAAATGGGGGAAACGGAGCGGTAACTCATGAGACGACGGGTCGGGTCATCACACTCATCTGAATAGGTGCGGTATGACTTGCTATGGCCGTACCTCTCGTACAGATAGTCGAATGGGATGTAAGAGTCTTTCAAGCATGTTAAGTCTAGGTTCTTCTTCAGTCCCATCATCTTAAGGAAACCCCTTCCTTTGCGATTCACTGGCATAAGCAAACCCGGAGTCTCCCACGGAATACCAGCTAAACCTCCTATTTCTTCAAGCAAAGGAGTCATTTCAAGGTCCCCGAAGCGGAACACGAACTTGTCACTATCCCAGAACAATGTCGCAGCCTCTATGATTCTGTTGTTAGGCTGAATTTCTAGAAGAGAAGGAAAATTCCCTAAGTACTTGCGGACGAGTGTCTGATCACTGGAATGGAGGTCTTTCCACCAATTCAGCAGCCTTGGATGATTGTTGGTTACCATGCCAAATCTGGGGACTTCGTGCCTCATTTTCTTCAAAACAAGGCGTTAGGCCCTTACCCCCAACGGACTCGACTATTTAAACAAATAATTAGCATAGCAAGCACTTTAGTTCTCCAAATAAATGCACAGAACATGGAAGTGTCCGTTTGGATTTCAAGGAAACCCGATGGACTTTGGACAAGGCTATCTTAATGAGTCATTATGTGGACAACATAACTGACTCGGCTAGGTTTGACCATGATGCATGTACAGTTTAAATGGAGTAAGGTTTCTATTGGGGTATTAGACAGGTACCCTTGAGCGAACAACTCAAGAGGGAAAGGCACGGAACCGTCGACTGCACCGCTGATCGACTGGTTTTACCGCAAATATGCCTTTGCCAAATTTAGGGGGTGATAGTATTGGAAGAGCGCAACTACTCATTATAAGCGTTGCTATAGTATTTGTTTGGCACTAGTGGAATATGATGTTGAAGATGCAATTTACAAGAATGAAACAAATTGACATGTATTTTCACGTTCATACAGTAAAGTTTACAATAATTGCTCAAAATTACAACATCATTGATGGAAAAGCGGTAAATGAAAGTAATTAATGAAAAAGAAACAAAAGGAACAAGTCAGTTTCAAATAAAGGCATTAAACAAAAGCAATAAAAGAAAGCAATAAAGTCACATATAGCATGAAATGGTAAAAGCCTAAAGAATCCCCAGCAGAGTCGTCATGCTGTCGACGCCCCCTTTTTCCCTCCCTCTAGAGAGCGAGAAATCGGGTTTACGACATTTAGGAAACACAATTCTATTCCCGTTTGGGAATTGGGTTTTGGATTTGGAGAGTCGCCACCTAATGATTATAGTGCATTAGGACACTTTAAGAAAGAATTTGAGATGAAAAACTAGAGTTCGGGTAAGGGCTAGAAATTATCTCGAGGGGAAGGTGTTAGGCACCCCTCAAGATCCAATAGTGTGGTTCCCGGCCATGCTACAATTGTGACTTTAAATACAAACAACAAGTAGACAAGCAAGCATTGCAAATACTAGGAAACTTTCACGTAATGGTTGCAAATAATAAAAAAATACAAAATGGTTTAAAGAATGCTGAAACTTGGGAGAAAGTAGTTTTATAATTAAAGAAAACATACACGAGTAAAGGGGAAGGGGTCAAATAATTGATGCAAGTAACTTAAAAAGAAGTGAAAGAGGCGGAAGTTTAAGGAGAAACAATACCAAAATTCAGACCATTAAAAGAGAGATTTTTTCATGATAGGTGCAAGGAATTGAAGTAAAAGAAGAGGTTAAAGAAACTGAAAACTGAACAGCTTTTAAAATTCTGAAAAAAGTAAAATAATAAAGAGGGAGGGGGTCCTAGGTTTATAAATCACATGGATCATCCACACAACACCGGTACCCGATTGTACGCATAGTGTTATCGTGTGATCATCATCTTCATGTCTACCCTTTCCCACTCCGTTAAGGTATTAAAGCGCGGAATAGTATCGTTACTTATTGCATGCTATTACCCGTCCCAATCCTATCAGTACTAGAGGCAAATGGACTACTAATCCTAAAGGGAGAGGGGTTTGGGGCTTTTAGAAGTTTTTCAAAGGACAAAATGCTAAGGCGTCAATCAAAAACACGTAATGCAAATAAAGGGGAAGCAGACAAGCAAATAGGGCTCAAATACGCCTCCATAAATCAGATAAAAGTCATGGAGTTTAGCATGTCTTACACGTACTGATCTGGTCTTAATTAAATAAAGCGACGAGCGGACTGGTTCAACGCATATTTTTAGACGGAAAGTCTACATTAGGTTCGCTCGAATGCGGTTGACTAAAACCGATCTGATTGGTTAATTAATCCTTTTGTCTAAGTGTTGGATAGAACTAGGCATGATATCTACTGATTTTAGAAAAAGATGCAAAACGGATTATAGAAAAAGGTTATACCAGTTTTAACAAAATAATACGAGTTCAGCAGTTGATATTGCTTTTAACGAATGAGACAATTCAGATTCGAGATTTCCTATAGGCATGCTTTCTATACGTTTACTGGTTTTAATACCTTTTCAGACGTTAATAGAAGTCCTATGAACATGGTATCTATATGCAACTTTTATTATTAAACCTACGAACTGTTTGCCTGATGACGTTTATATATGCAGAAATGCAGGAGTCTATAGACAATATTTCTATATGTGAATTTGCAGAACGATTGGAAGTTAGTCCTATAGGCAGGATATCTATGTGTGAAGTTGCAGAAATCAGAAATTAAACCCTATAGGCAGGATATCTATGTATGCAGTTGCAGAAATCAGAAATGAACCTCTATAGGCATGATATCTATATGCTTTATTGCAGAAATCAAGTGTCGAATCCTATAGACATGTGTTCTACGCGTGGAGTTGCACAAATCATAAATAAATCCCTATAGGCATGATTTATACCCCTTAGTGCATAAAAGTAGATCCCATCCCCCCTTTTTTACTAAATCCCAAAGTTTATACAAATTATTACAGCCCAAAAGAAATAAAAACTGGAATTAAAAAGTACATCAGGAATCATCAACTACATCCGAGCATCCTAATTCAGACTTAATGTCTAATAATATGAGATTGAGCCACTTTCGAGATTCAGATTTCCAAGCCTTCTCTCATCTAGGGTGTTTCAGAGATCCAAGGGATTTTAGGAACCCCAGGCAGTGCATACACCCAAGATGTTAATCATAAAAATTGAATTGTGCAGCGTGGAAGGGCCAGCCCTTATGTGTCCAAGTTCAGAGGGAGCTCAAGGGTCCCAAGGCAAGGCTCACACAAGAGGGGCATAACCTAAGTTCTAAGAGTGAGTGCAAGTGCAATAAAAAGGGGGTAGGGAATCCAGGCGGGCTAGTGGTCATGCCCAGCCATAAAGTAGACTGGCACACCCCTGACCAAGCCTGTTGGTCAAACATTGTCACGACCTGAATTTCCCACCATCGGGAGTCGTGATGGAGCCTACTAACGGAGCTAGGCAAGCCAACTTAATTAACAAATTCCTTAAACACATGTTCCTTTTTAACAGTTAACGACATTAAATAAAGGTGGCGGAATTAAAATTATAAGCGGAAGACTTAAATGTAGATAGACGATCAATAATACAGAAGTTCCATCACATATATCTCTACCCCGGGACTGGAGTCACATACTCACGAACATCTAAGGAGTACTACATACAAAGTCTGAAAGAAACATAATCTGTTTATCTCGGGTACAATGAGATGACAGCCAAATGTAAAGATAGAAGGGGGACACCGGGCCTGCGGACGCCTGCAAGCTACCTCGGGTCTCTCTGGACTGAAGGTTCGCCCCCGTGCTAATGCTGCTGCTGCTGCTCAATACCTGGACCTGTGCAAAAATGCACAGAGTGTAGCATCAGCACAACCGACCCCATGTGCTGGTAAGTGCCTAGCCTAACCCCGGCGAAGTAGTGACGAGGCTAGACTGGACCTCACATAAACCTGTGCAATTATAAATATACAGCAGAAATCGAAGTACAAAGCAACTAACAGTATGGGAGGGAAACATGCTGTGGGGAAACAACAACGTTAACAGTAAATCCAAAGTAATCAATCTAGGTGCAATTTAAAATTTAAGGCGAACAAGAAACTAATACCAACACTAAACACATTTGCATCAATAACTGTTACGGCGCGCAACCCGACCCTAATACATTTCAACACTGTTGCGGCGTGCAACCCGATCCACAATTATCACTGTTGCGGCGTGCAACCCGATCCACAATTATCACTGTTGCAGCGTGCAACCCGATCCACAATTAACATTGTTGCGGCGTGCAACCCGATCCACAATTATCACTGTTGCGGCGTGCAACCCGATCCACAATTATCACTGTTGCGGCGTGCAACCCGATCCACAATTAACATTGTTGCGGCGCGCAACCCGATCCGTAATGTATACCTCTCAACCTTGCCCAAACAACAGTCACAAATAAAGGGCAAGGGAGTAAACAAGTATTTGGAAGGAAATCCCAACAAGGGTACACAAACAACCAATACAACCATGCAAGAGTAAATCGTTATTTCTCTTCTTCTTTCATTTTCATATCCTAGTTCTCATTAGCACTCGTGTCAAGCTCTAAGGCATCTCTCATTTCATATGCTCTTACCATTTGTATTTCAGACCGAGCCAATGCTCCACGAAGTTCCACAATCACAATATCTTTCACAAGGTGTCTACAACGCATAGAAGCCATCTATAAAGCATGGAAGGCATAAAAATATCCAAAAATCTTCATATAAGGACTCACGGTCATGCTAGACCCCAATGTATAGGAACTCGTCACCATGCCTATACATCGTACTCGATCATTTAGCAATTAGCAAACAAGACTCGACTCCTATTCCCTCAAGCTAGGGTTAAACCAAACACTTACCTCAACTTCCGCGGCCAATACAATCCTCCACAACCGCTTTTCCTCTCGAATTCGGCTCCAACTCGACCAAATCTATGCAATATGGACTTCATGATATCAATATGTGCAAAACAAATCAAACCCAATGACTAATTATAGCTTTTTCATCGATTTACCCCAAAAGGTCAAAAATGCCCCCGGCCCACATGGTCAAAACCCGAGGTTCGAACCAAAACCCGTTTACCCATTCCCCCATGAACTCAAATATGTAAGTTATTTTGGAATCGGACCCCGAATTGAGGTCCAAAACCCCCAATTTTAGAAAACCTAGGTTCTACCCTAAATTCCCAAGTTCCCCATTAAAATCTTTGTTTTGAAGTTGAAATTATGTTTAAGGATGTTAAGGAGTAAAGAAAATCAGTTAGAAAACACTTACCAATTGTTTTGAAGAAGTGGAATCGTTTGGAAAATCGCCTCTTATGTTTTGGGTTTTGAAAAAGTGAAAAATGACTGAAAATCCCGACTTTATATACTGTGCTGAAGACTGGCGCGGACCGCACAAAAATGCACCGCGGCCGCGCCGAGGAAGGGAAGAAAAATGACTCTCTGAACCTACCCAGCGCGGACCATACTGATTTGGTGCGCAGCCGCGCTGGTCGACCTAGAATTCACTGGCCCTCTGAACCTAGCCACGCGATCGCGCAGAAATGCACCGCGGCAGCGCGGACCGCGCGGCTTCCAGCGCGGACCGCGCGGAAATGACCGCGGCCGCTGGGGGCCTGCAACCCCTGAACCTGCAACCATCTGCTAACTTTCTATCCTAAGACCTCCCGGGACCTACTCAAAACTCACCCGAGCCCTCGGGGCTCCCAACCGAACATTCATATAAACTCAAAAATATCCTACGGACTCATCCGTGCGATCAAATCGCCCAAACAACATCATAAGCATCAAATTAGGCCTCAAGACCCAGGATTTCCTTCCAATTTCCATGAAACATCAAATTTACTGCTTCTAGCTCAAAACACGTCAAATGACGTCCAAATCTAACCAAACTTCACAGCAATTGCTTAACTCATATTTAAGACTTGTGCCGGGCGTCGGAACCAAAATACGAGCCCAATAGCACAGTCTTCTAAACAAATAACACTTTCCAATTCTTTAATTATTATCAGAAAATAATTTCACACAAAAATTCATTCCTCGGACTCGGGACCTCGGAATTTGATTCCGGGCACACCCCCAAGTCTCGTATTTTCCTACGGACCCTCCGGGACTGTCGAATCACGAGTCCGGGTCCGTTTGCCCAAAACGTTGACCGAAGTCAAACTTAATCAATTAAAACTTCAGAAATTATTATTTTTCTCACAAATTCATATTTAAACGTTCCGGCTACGCGCCCGGACTGCGCACACAAACTCGAGGCAACCCCCAAGTGAGGTTTTTACGGCCTCAGAAATACAGAGCGAGTAGGAATACAGGTGATGACCCTTTGGGTCGTCACATTCTCCACCTCTAAAACAACCGTTCGTCCTCGAACGGACAAGAGAAAGAAGTACCTGAGTCGGGGAAAAGATGGGGATAACGGCTTCCTATATTAGAGTCGGACTCCCAGGTCGATGCCTCAGTAGGCTGACCTCTCCACTGAACACGAACAGAAGGAAAACTCTTGGATCTCAACTGACGAATCTGCCGGTCCAGAATAGCTACCGGCTCCTCCTCATAGGATAAGTCCTTGTCCAACTGGACAGAACTGAAATCTAACAAGTGGGCAGGATCGCCGTGATACCTCCGAAGCATGGATACATGGAAAACTGGATGCACGGCTGATAAGCTGGGCGGCAACGCAAGTCTATAAGCCAGCTCTCCCACTCGATCAAGAATCTCAAACGGGCCAATGTACCTAGGGCTAAGCTTGCCCTTCTTCCCAAATCTCATCACGCCCTTCATAGGCGACACTCGGAGCAATACCCGCTCACCAACCATGAAAGCTACATCTCGAACCTTACGGTCTGCATAACTCTTCTACCTAGACTGAGCTGAACGAAGCCTCTCCTGAATGATCTTGACCTTGTCCAAGGCCTCCTGAACCAAATCCGTATCTATCAACCGAGCCTCCTCCGGCTCAAACCATCCAACCGGAGACCGGCATCGCCTACCATATAAAGCCTCATAAGGAGCCATCTGGATGCTCGACTGGTAGCTGTTGTTGTAAGCAAACTCCGCCAAAGGCAAGAACTGGTCCCACGAACCTCCAAAATCAATAACACAAGCTCGGAGCATATCCTCCAAAATCTGAATAGTTCGCTCGGACTGACCGTCCGTCTGGGGATGAAATGCTGTGCTCAAGTCTACCCGTGTGCCCAACTCTCGCTGAACCGCTCTCCAGAAGCGTGAGGTAAACTACGTACCCCGAACTGAAATGATAGACACGGGCACACCATAAAGGCGAACAATCTCCCGAATATAGATCTCAGCGAACCTCTGAGAAGAATAGGAGACTGCCACATGAATGAAATGCGCTGACTTGGTCAGCCTATCAACAATAACCCATATCGCGTCGAACTTCTTCCGGGTCAACGGAAGTCCAGTAACGAAGTCCATAGTAATCCACTCCCATTTCCACTCGGGAAGCTCAATCCTCTGATGTAAACCACCAGGCCTCTGATGCTCATACTTAACCTGCTGACAATTCAAACAATGAGCCACATATGCTACGATATCCCTCTTCATCCTACGCCACCAATAATGCTGCCGCAAGTCCTGATACATCTTCGCGGCGCCCGGGTGAATAGAGTACCTGGAGCTATGGGCCTCCTCTAAAATCAACTCTTGAAGCCCATCCACATTGGGCACACAAACTCGCCCCTGCAATCTTAAAACTCCATTCGCATCTAAGGTAACCTGCTTGGCACCTCCTCGCCGCAGCGTGTCTCTAAGGACACATAAATGGGGATCGTCAAACTGTCGATCATGGATACGCTCCAATAACGAAGAACGAGCAACTGTGCAAGCTAACACACGACTGGGCTCGGAAACATCCAGTCTCACGAACTGATTGGCTAAAGCCTGAACATCCAAAGCAAGCGGCCTCTGACTGACTGGAATATAAGCAAGACTGCCCATACTGGCTAACTTCCTACTCAAAGCGTTGGCCACCACATTGGCGTTCCCCGGATGATATAAAATAGTGACATCATAATCCTTCAACAACTCCAACCACCTCCTCTGCCTCAAATTCAACTCCTTCTGCTTGAACAAGTACTGAAGACTCTTGTGGTCAGTGAACACCTCACATGCCACGCCATACAAATAGTGCCTCCAAATCTTCAAGGCGTGGACAATAGCCGCCAACTCTAAATCATGCACTGGATAGTTTTTCTCATGAACCTTCAACTGCCTCGAAGCATAGGCTATAACCTTGCCATCCTGCATCAATACTGCACCAAGTCCAATACGGGAAGCATCATAAGGCCCAGATCCTGTGGGCAAGACCAACACCGGTGCCGTAGTCAGGGCTGTCTTGAGCTTGTGAAAGCTCGCCTCACACTCCTCCGACCATCTGAACTGGGCACCCTTCTGGGTCAACCTAGTCATCGGGGCTGCAATAGATGAAAACCCCTCCACAAACCGACGGTAGTAGCCTGCTAACCCCAAGAAACTTCGAATCTCCATAGCTGATGCTGGTCTAGGCCAGTTCTTGACTGCCTCTATCTTCTTCGGATCCACCTGAATACCCTCAGCTGATACAACGTGACCCAAAAATGCTACTGAACTCAGCCAGAACTCACACTTGGAGAACTTGGCATATAACTGACTATCCCTCAGAGTCTGAAGAACCACTCTAAGGTGTTGCTCGTGCTCCTCCTGGCTGCGGGAGTACACCAAAATATCATCAATAAAGACTATCACGAACATGTCCAAATATGGCCTGAATACTCGGTTCATCAACTCCATGAATGTTGCTGGGGCGTTGGTCAACCCAAACGACATGACCAAGAACTCGTAATGCCCGTACCGAGTACGGAAAGCTGTCTTAGGGACATCGGATGCCCTAATCCTCAACTGGTGGTAGCCAGATCTCAAGTCAATCTTGGAAAATACCCTGGCACCTTGAAGCTGGTCGAACAAATCATCAATCCTCGGCAGTGGATACTTATTCATAATTGTTACCTTGTTCAATTGCCGGTAATCTATACACATCCGCATCGAACCATCCTTCTTCTTTACGAATAACACTGGCGCGCCCCAAGGCGAAACCCTGGGTCTAATGAAACCCTTATCTAATAGGTCCTGCAATTGGTCCTTTAACTCCTTCAGCTCCGGCGGGGCCATACGATATGGTGGAATAGAAATGGGCTGGGTGCCTGGAGCCAAATCAATACATAAATCGATATCTCTATCGGGTGGCATACCCGGTAGGTCCGAAGGAAAAACATCGGGAAACTCCCAGACAATAGGCACAGAATCTATGGGAGGGACCTCAGCACTGGAATCACGAACATAGGCCAAATAGGCCAGACACCCCTTCTCGACCATACGTCGAGCCTTCACGTACGATATGACACTACGGGTAGAATGACCTGGAGTCCCTCTCCACTCTAAGCGAGGCATACCCGGTAAGGCTAAAGTCACGGTCTTGGCATGGCAGTCCAAGATAACGTGATAGGGTGATAACCAATCCATACCCAAAATGATATCAAAGTCAACCATATCTAAGAGCAACAAGTCTACACGGGTCTCAAGACCCCCAATCACTACAACACATGAACGATGGACTCGGTCGACCACGATAGATTCACCCACCGGTGTAGACACATATACCGGAATACCCAAGGCATCACTAGGCATGACCAAGCATGGTGCGAAATAAGATGAAACATATGAATACGTAGATCCTGGATCAAATAGTACTGAAGCATCTCGATCACAAACCAGAATCGTACCTGTGATCACCGCATCTGAGGCCTCTACCCCGGGCCTAGCCTGGAGTGCATAGCAACGGGGCTGGGCCCCACCACCCTGAACTGAATCCCTAGGTCAATCTGCTGCTAGCTGACCTCCGCCCCTGGTGGTCTGAGCTCCACCTCTATGGCCTCTACCTCCACCTCTATGGCCTCTACCTCCACCTCTGGCTGGCTGTGGAACATCTGGTGCCTGAATCATAGGGCGGGGACCCTGCTGCTGCGACTGAGTACCCCTCAATATCGGGCAAGCTCTCCTGATGTGACCATACTCACCACACTCATAACACCCCTCTGAACGCAGTGGCTGGCCCTGGCGACCTGTATGACCTCCGCAGAAACTCTGAAGTGGCGGTGCGCTGATGGGAGCTGACGGTACACTAAGGGACTGCTGATCAGAATAATGCCCACGGTAACCACGATCACTCGGGGCACCCTGAGAAACCTGGAGGGCTGACCGGAAAGGCCTGGAGGGCTGAACCCTATCATAAGAATCCCTGCCTCCAGATGAGGCACCACTGAAACGACCTGAGTGACGGGGTCTTTTGTCCACTCTATGGCTACCCCCCTGCGCCAGAACCATCTCAACTCGGCGGGCCACATTGGCCGCCTCCTGAAAGCTGATCTCACTACCAATCTCCCTAGCCATCTGGAGACGAATCGGTTGAATCAAACCATCAATAAATCTCCTCACCCTCTCCCTCTCAGTGGGGAGTATGACAAGAGCATGGCGAGCTAGATCGATAAACCGGGTCTCATACTGGGTGACTGTCATAGAGCCCTGCTGGAGACGCTCGAACTGCCTACGAAGAGCCTCTCGCTGAGTAACTGGGAGAAACTTCTCCAAAAATAATTCTACAAACTGATCCCATGTCAATGCTGGCGACCGCGCTGGTCTGGCCAAACAGAAATCCCTCCACTAATTCTTGGCGGATCCTGCTAGATGAAAAGTGGCGAAGTCGACCCATTGGTCTCCACAATACCCATAGTCCGAAGAACCTCATGGCAGCTATACAAGAAATCCTGGGGGTCCTCTGAAGAAGCACCGCTGAATGTGGTGGTGAATAGCTTGGTGAACCTATCCAGTCTCCACAAAGCATCTGCGGACATAGCCGCTCCATCGCCGGTCTGAGTTACAATACCCGGCTGAGCTGTCACAACTGGCTGAACCGCTGGAACCTGAGCCTGGGGAGCTACCTGCTTCGGAGTACGTGTAGCAGGAGTCTGAACTCCTCCTCCAGCCTGAGAAGTGGCTGGTGCTACTGGAAGCAAACCCGCTCTAGTGACGCTCTCCACAAAGCCTACCAATCTGACCAAAGCGTCCTGAAGAACTGGGGTGGCTATAAACCCCTCTGGGACCTGAGCTGGGCCCGCTGGCGCTACTAGGACTGGGGCCGGAACCTCCTCGTCAAAACCGACCTGGGGCTCCGCCGCTGGTGCTGCTGCTCGGGGCTGAGCTCTGCCCCTACCTCGGCCTCTAGCACGGCCTCGTCCTCTGCCCCTAGCGGGAGCTGCCTGGGGCTCGTACTGCTGGTTTGAAGATGAGGAATCACATGTTCTCGCCATTCTGCGAGGAAACAGAGTAGAAGTCCAATTAGCATTGAGAAACCAAACCGCACTACAAGAAAGAACAAAGGAGAGATTTTTCCTAACTTGGCAGCCTCTGGGGGATAAGTACAGACGTCTCCGTACCGATCCCTCAGACTCTACTAAGCTTGTCCGTGAGTTGTGAGACCTATGTAACCTAGAGCTCTGATACCAACTTGTCACGACCCGGATTTCCCACCATCAGGAGTCGTGATGGCGCCTACTAACGGAGCTAGGAAAGCCAACTTAATTAACAAATTCCTTAAACACATGTTCCTTTTTAACAGTTAACGGCATTAAATAAAGGTGGTGAAATTAAAATTATAAGCGGAAGACTTAAATGTAGATAGACGATCAATAATACAGAAGTTCCATCACATATATCTCTACCCCGGGACTGGAGTCACATACTCACGAACATCTAAGGAGTACTACATACAAAGTATGAAAGAAACATAATCTGTTTTTCTCGGGTACAATGAGATGACAGCCAAATGTAAAGATAGAAGGGGGACGCCGGGCCTGAAGACGCCTGCAAGCTACCTCGGGTCTCTCTGGTCTGAAGGTTCGCCCCCGTGCTAATGCTGCTGCTGCTGCTCAATATCTGAACCTGTGCAAAAATGCACAGAGTGTAGCATCAGCACAACCGACCCCATGTGCCGGTAAGTGCCTAGCCTAACCCCGGCGAAGTAGTGACGAGGCTAGACTGGACCTCACATAAACCTGTGCAATTATAAATATACAGCAGAAATCGAAGTACAAAGCAACTAACAGTATGGGAGGGGAAACATGCTGTGGGGAAATAATAACATTAACAGTAAATCCAAAGTAATCAATCTAGGTGCAATTTAAAATTTAAGGCGAACAAGAAACTAATACCAACACTAAACACATTTGCATCAATAACTGTTGCGGCGCGCAACCCGACCCTAATACATTTCAACACTGTTGCGGCGTGCAACCCGATCCACAATTATCACTGTTGCGGCGTGCAACCCGATCCACAATTATCACTGTTGTGGCGTGCAACCCGATCCACAATTAACATTGATGCGGCGTGCAACCCGATCCACAATTAACATTGTTGCGGCGTGCAACCCGATCCACAATTAACATTGTTGTGGCGCGCAACCCGATCCATAATGTATACCTCTCAACCTTGCCCAAACAACAGTCACAAAATAAAGGGCAAGGGAGTAAACAAGTATTTGGAAGGAAATCCCAACAAGGGTACACAAACAGCCAATACAACCATGCAAGAGTAAATCCTTATTTCTCTTCTTCTTTCATTTTCATATCCTAGTTCTCATTAGCACTCGTGTCAAGCTCTAAGGCATCTCTCATTTCATATGCTCTCACCATTTGTATTTCAGACCGAGCCAATGCTCCACGAAGTTCCACAATCACAATATCTTTCACAAGGTGTCTACAATGCATAGAAGCCATCTATAAAGCATGGAAGGCATAAAAATATCCAAAAATCTTCATATAAGGACTCACGGTCATGCTAGACCCCAATGTATAGGAACTCGTCACCATGCCTATACATCATACTCGATCATTTAGCAATTAGCAAAAAAGACTCGACTCCTATTCCCTCAAGCTAGGGTTAAACCAAACACTTACCTCAACTTCCGCGGCCAATACAATCCTCCACAACCGCTTTCCCTCTCGAATTCGGCTCCAGCTCGACCAAATCTATGCAATAAGGACTCCATGATATCAATATGTGCTAAACAAATCAAACCCAATGACTAATTATAGCTTTTTCATCAATTTACCCCAAAAGGTCAAAAATGCCCCCGGGCCCACATGGTCAAAACCCGAGGTTCGAACCAAAACCCGTTTACCCATTCCCCCATGAACTCAAAGATGTAAGTTATTTTGGAATCGGACCCCGAATTGAGGTCCAAAACCCCCAATTTTAGAAAACCTAGGTTCTACCCTAAATTCCCAAGTTCCCCATTAAAATCTTTGTTTTGAAGTTGAAATTATGTTTAAGGATGATAAGGAGTAAAGAAAAGCAGTTAGAAAACACTTACCAATCGTTTTGAAGAAGAAGAATCGTTTGGAAAATCGCCTCTTATGTTTTGGGTTTTGAAAAAAAGAAAAATGACTGAAAATCCCGACTTTATATACTGTGCTGAAGA
>NC_031991.1:38052290-38242950 GCF_001879085.1 Nicotiana attenuata | reverse complement strand
TAGCCATAACAATGTCTCATCCTCCTCATCAAAGCCAAGGTAGTCGTTGATTGCTTCCCGTCAAACAACACCTTCAAGTTTCGCACCTTGGTCACCTTTGTACCCTTTTTGATGTGGGCGACGTTGGCGTAGAATTACTTGACCAAGTGCTCGTTGGCATCTATGCAGTCAGACAAAAAGAGCGCCCAGCCAACTCTCTCCCTAAACTGCCTCCTCACATTGGGGTTGTGAGGTAGCAAGTCTCTATCTACGAAACTCCTCTCCGGGATCAACTTCCTCACCGGCCACCATTCCCGAAATTTATGGTATGCTACTTCACTGACGAACCGGTCTTGCCACACCTCCGGCTTCCTAGTCCTAGCAATACCCCCCACCTGTGGTTCACCTCCTTCTCCTACTTCTTCTTCTCATCCTACTTCCTCATTGCCTCCTACTGCACCGTCTCCAGATAATGAAGCTGTGGGAGAGGTGGAGTATTCCCCACTACCTTCAGCTGAGCCTTCAGACGACCCAGAAGATACATTCACTGACGCTTGGGAAGTGGCGGGAGGTGGAGGAGTGTCTGTTAGCCTGAACCTCTCCGGCCAGTCTTCCATGTACTCTGGCACGGAGTCAGAAGAAATCTCCCGGGAGGGCTCATACTCACTTCCCGAGGACTGGGAAGCAGCTCTATCAGCAACTTTTATCAACTCTGGCACGGAGTCAGAAGAAATCTCCCGAGGGCTCATACTCACTTCCATGTACCGTGGTCCGCACTGAATGCCCAGCTGTGGCACTAAATTAAGGTTCAACGTATTTTTGATTTTAAGCCCAAATTTACATCTAATTAGTGTCCCTACATGTTGCCCAGTGTATTCAACTAAATAAGTCTACATTAATCAAGAATTTAACTACCCTAACCTACACAATTGAAGAAATTACGGGAAACATAGAGAGGAAAGCAAGAAAAACAAAAATTAAAAGAAATTAACAAAAGAGAACAATTAAAAGGAATGTAATGGTACCAGATGTGAGATGAAATGAAGCTAATCAGTTCCAAACAATTTTACGAGCAAAAGGAAGTGATGAACAGTGTTTGTATTAGTTATAAGAGTCAGGGTTCGAAAAGGGTAAAAGGAGGGCCTCAGGCCCTATTTATAGAAAAGGACCTGGGGCCCAGTCACACCAACCAGTGCGGACCACACAGCACATCAATTTTCAAGCTTGAGAAGGCAACACACTGCGGTCCGCACAAAATGGACTGCGATCGCAGTGGTCCACCGCGGACCGCACAAAATGTAGTGCGACCGCAGTGCCAAACTTCAGAGAGGTCACATTTCACCCTTCACCAGTGCAGTCCGTACAGAATGTAGTGCGGCCGCACAGGCAACTTCAGAGACCTGAACACTTTTTTCTAGTATGTCATGCACTGCATCAACACAGTCCTGTAACATCTCACAACCAGTTTGCCCAAAAATCAATCCTATACTACAATGAAAATCAAATAAAAACAAGGAGAAAAACACATGGGTTGCCTCCCAAGAAGCGCCTGATTTAACGTCGCGGCACGACGCAGGTTACCATCACATCATTTGAAATGAAGGAGTGCCACCACGTGGCTGTCATCAATTTTTCCCAAGTAATGCTTGACCCTATGCCCATTCACTCTGAAAACTTCCCCACTTTTGTTCTTTAAATCAAGAGCACCAAACGGGGTCACACACACTACTTCAAATGGTTCGCTCCACTTTGACTTTAGCTTTCCCGGGAACAACCTTAGTCGAGAATTGAATAAGAGCACCAAATCTCCCACCTTGAACTCCTTGCCCTGAGTATATTTGTCATGAAGATATTTCATTTTATCCTTATACAGGGATGAACTAGAGTAGGCATGGAATCTAAATTCGTCAAGTTCATTGAGTTGCTCCACCCGAAGATTAGCAGCTACATCCCAATCAAGATTCAACTTCTTCAAGGCCCACATGGCCTTGTGCTCTAACTCCACTGGTAAACGACAAGCTTTTCCAAACACCAACCGGTACGGCGACATACCAATTGGAGTCTTGTAAGCAGTTCGGTAAGCCCATAGAGCATCGTCCAACTTCTTAGACCAATTGGTCCTATTGGCATTGACGGTTTTAGACAAAATGCTCTTTATCTCCCTGTTGGACACTTCAACCTGGCCACTTGCTTGAGGATGATAAGGCGTAGACACTTTGTGGTTGACACCATACTTGGAAAGCAAGGTGTCAAAAGCTCTATTGCAAAAATGTGATCCTCCATCACTAATAATTGCACGAGGAGTGCCAAACCTTGTGAAAATGCTCTTCTTTAGAAATGCAACCATACTCTTAGCTTCATTGTTGGGCAAAGCCACGGCCTCGACCCATTTTGAGACATAATCAACCGCTACAAGAATGTAGGTGTTTCCGCACGAGCTTACAAATGGGCCCATGAAATCGATACCCCATACATCAAAGATATCCACTTCTAGAATGGTGTTTAGAGGCATCTCATCTTTTTTCGAAATACCGCCTGCTCTTTGACATTGGTCATACCTTCTCACTAAATCACTTGCATCTTTGTAGAAAGTTGGCCAATAAAATCCACAACTTAGAACTTTCGAAGCTGTCCTCGCCCCTCCATGATGTCCACCATAGGGGGAGGAATGACAAGCCTCTAGAATGCTAGATTGCTCCTCCTCAGGTACACACCTCCGGATCACTCCGTCGATGCAAATCTTGAACAGGTATTGCTCATCCTAATAGAAGTCCAAACTATCCCGTTTGAGCTTCTTCCTTTGGTTAGAAGAGAGCTCATACGGGATGATGCCAGTCACAAGGTAATTAGCAACATCCGCAAACCATGGCATATCACTCATCGACACAGAAAGCAGCTGCTCATCGGGAAATACATCATTGATCTCTAGGCCATCACACGGCCTTCCTTCTTCCTCCAAGCGGGACAAGTGATCCGCCACTTGGTTTTCACTACCTTTCCGGTCCATAATTTCCAAATCAAACTCTTGGAGTAATAAGACCCATCGCATCAGTCTAGCTTTGGAGTCTTTCTTTGTCATCAAATACCGAGCTGCATGATCGGTGTGCACTATGACTTTGGCTCCCATAAGATATGGCCGAAACTTTTCCATTGCGAACACAATAACCAACAATTCTTTCTCAGTCACCGTGTAGTTCCTTTGAGCTTCATTCATTGTCTTGCTCGCATAGTACACCGGATGAAACATTTTATTCACTCTTTGACCCAAAACTGCCCCGACCGCAGCATCACTTGCATCGCACATGAGCTCGAAAGGCAAACTCCAATTGGGTGCGGTAATGATCGGGGTGGTGGTCAACTTATGCTTGAGAAGTTCAAAGGCTTGCATACATCCCTCATCAAACACGAACTTTGCATCCTTTTCTAGTAGCTTGCACAAAGGATTTACTACCTTCGAAAAGTCCTTGATAAACCGCCGGTAGAACCCCGCATGCCCAAAAAAACCTCTAACCCCCTTGACAGAAGTGGAGGGAGGAAGTCTTGAAATCACCTCAATTTTGGCTTTGTCAACCTCAATACCATTCTTTGAAATTTATGACCCAACACTATGCCCTCCTCAACCATGAAGTGGCATTTTTCCCAATTTAGCATAAGATTGGTATCTTCACATCGGGCCAACACTCTATCCAGATTTGTCAGACACTCTTCAAATGAATCACCCACAACACTGAAGTCGTCCATGAACACCTCCAAAATATCTTCCACCATATCGGTGAAAATGTACATCATACACCGTTGGAATGTTGCCGGTGCATTGCAAACCCAAAGGGCATCCGAGAGAAAGCAAAGGTGCCATATGGACAAGTAAAGGTTGTTTTCTCCTGATCCTCTGGAGCTATCAAAATTTGATGGTACCCCAAATAACCATCCAAGAAACAATAGAAGGCACGCCCAGCAAGACGATCAAGCATCTGGTCAAGGAAAGGCAATGGGAAGTGATCCTTGCGGGTCACCTTGTTCAGCTTGCGGTAGTCCATGCACACCCTCCATCCGGTCACTATCCGGGTTGGGATAAGTTCATTATTAGCATTGGTCACCACGGTCATACCACCCTTTTTTGACACACATTGCACCGGTGAAGTCCACGAGCTGTCAGAGATAGGGTACACCACACCGGCATCTAACCACTTGATCACCTCCTTTTTCACAACTTCTTGCATTGCCTCGTTCAGCCTCCTTTGATGTTCCAAGGAGGGTTTTGCATCATCTTCCAGAATAATCTTGTGCATACAGAATGCGGGGCTTATTCCCCGAATATCAGCCAAAGTCCATCCAATTGCCTTTTCCACTTTTTGAGCACCGCCAATGTGGCATCTACCTGCATGTTAGTAAGACAAGAGGAAAGAATAACTGGTAAAGTTGAATCAGGGCCTAAGAATTCATACTTGAGGTGTGGAGGCAATGGCTTCAACTCCAACACCGGAGGTTCCTCAATTGAAGGCTTTGTTGGAGGGGTCTTTCTATTTTCAAGATCCAAAGAGAGTTTCCTAGGCTCATAAGAATAAGAGCCCATTCCATGTAAAGCATTCACGCACTCCACTCGACCCTCATCATCATTGACATCAAGATTCAACAATACGGCCTCCAAAGAGTCTTCCACATTGATCATTACACTGGTATCATCAATTATCACAGCCGTGACAAGATCCACAAATGAACACACTTCTGTACAATTGGGCTGCTCATTGACTTGCACACATGAAAAACGACCTTTTCATCACCCACCCTGAAAGTGAGTTCCCCTGCTTCCACATCCACTAGAGCCTTCCCCATACCAAGGAAAGGTATCCCTAATATGATCGGGACCTCAAAATCTACCTCACAATCCAAGATCACTTTGTCCACCCGGACGAGCACATCATCAACAATACCCAATGGTCGCTTCATTGATCTGTCTGCCATTTGCAATCGCATGGAAGTTGGCCTCAATGGCCCAATACCCAAAGTCTTGAAAACTGAGTAGGGCATTAAGTTGATGCTTGCCCCAAGATCACATAAAGCTTTAGCAAAGTCTGCACTCCCTACAGTGCAAGGGATAGTGAAAGCACCGAGATCCTCTAACTTCGGAGCCATTGAATGTACTATAGCACTAACTTGGTGGTTCATCTTGATAGTTTTACAGTCCATGGATCTTTTCTTTGTCACCAAATATTTCATTCTAAAGCCTCTACCAAAGGAACATTAATGGATAAGCTCTTCATCATGTCAATGAACTTTTTGAATTGATTCTCATTTTTTTGCTTGGCTAGCCTCTAAGGATAAGGGGTAGGTGGCCTAGGCAAGGGTGCCATGGCTTTTGGCACAACCGGCTCCGGCATGTCTATGACGTGTTCCCTAGACGGGTTTACGTCACCTTGTGTTTCCACCTCGGCATCTTGAATATCAATCCTTACTTCTTGATTCACATTCTCATCAACCACATTCTCAACCACCAAAGGAACTTCATCTTCTTGCAACTCAACTTCATCACCCAAAACTTGCTTTTGTTTAGAGGCATTCACCTCACCGCCTCTTCCACTCCGTGTAGTTACTTCCATAACATGATTGTTCCCTCCCTTCGGGTTCACTACCGTATCACTTGGTAGAGCCCCCTTAGGGCGAGTATTCAAAGACTGTGAGATTTGGCCTAGCTGGACTTCCGAATTCCTAATTGAAGTATTGTGAGAAGCCAATTGCGCATCAGAGTCTGCATTCTTTTTCATCATCTGTTCAAACATCATTTCAATTCTACCCATTTCATTGTTGGATGTACTAGGGCCTTGGGATTGAAAAGGTGGTGGGTTGCTCGGTTGTTGGTACATTGGGTGCCTTTGAAAGCCTTGCCCCTGATTTCCTTTGTTATTGTTCCATCCACCCTGGTTGTTGTTGTTGTTTCCACCCTAATTGTTGTTGTTGCCTCAGTTTCCCTGATTGTTCCAATTGTTGTTTTGATTTCCCCAATTGTTGTTCCCTTGTTGTTGATTATTCCAATTATTGTTGCCTTGTTGTTGGTTACCCCAATTGCCCTGGGATCTCCACCGTTATTGTTGGTTAGACGAATTTCCTCTTTGACCTTGGTAATTATTCACATATTGCACCTCTTCGTTCTGCCCATCATAACAGTCATCTTGGAATCCACCACAATCATTGTCAAATTGATCTGAATTCCCTTGGTTCCCTCTCTGTCTTCTATTGTTCACAAGCATGTTAACACCCTCCATGGCATTTACTTGGCGGGGATTCTGAACTTGTTGCAACTGTGCCTTTGCTAATTGGTTCATTGTTGTTGTAAGTTCTGCTATAGCCTGACCATGGTCACCCTGTGGTACATTGGCTCTACTTTGCCAAGCGGAGGATGTGTCAGCCATTTCATCAAGAATAGCACAAGCTTCATCATAAGGCAGCTTCATGAAATTTCCCCCAGCCAATTGATTCACTATGCATTGATTTGTTGTATTGATGCCCCGATAGAAGGTCTGTTGTATCATTGCCTCTGTCATATCATTGTTGGGGCATTCCTTCACCATAGTTCTANGTTAGGCCTCAGGCACTATTTATAGAAAAAGCCCTGGGGCCCAGCTTACCTACCCCAGTGCGGACCGCACAAAATGGACCGCGGTCCGCACTGCACGATAATTTTCAAGCTTGAGGAGGCAACACACTGCGATCCGCACAAAATGTACCGCGGCCGCAGTGGTCCAGCATGACCGCACAAAATGTAGTGCGGCCACAGTGGCAAACTTCAGAGAGGTCACATTTCACCCTTCACCAGTGCGGTCCGCACAGAATGTAGTGCGGCCGCACTGGTAACTTCAGAGACCTGAATACTTTTTTCCACTATGTTCTGCACTGCATCAACACAATCCTGTAACATCTCACAACCAGTTAGCCCAAAAATCAATCCTACACTACAATGAAAATCAAATAAAAACAAGAAGAAAAACACATGGGTTGCCTCCCAAGAAGCGCCTGATTTAACGTCGCGGCACGACGCATGTTACCATCCAATCATTTGAAATGAACAAGAGCCACCACATGGCTATCATCAAACTTTCCCGAATAGTGTTTGACCCTATGCCCATTCACTCTAAAAACTTCCCCACTTTTGTTCTTTAAATCAAGAGCACCAAAAGGGGTCACACACACTACTTCAAACGGTCCGCTCCACTTTGACTTTAGCTTTCCCGGAAACAACCGTAACCGAGAGTTGAACAAGAGCACAAAATCACCCACTCTAAACTCCTTTCCATGAGCGTATTTGTCATGAAGGTATTTCATCTTGTCCTTGTACAAGGACGAACTGGAGTAGGCATGGAAACGGAATTCATCAAGTTCATTGAGTTGCTCAACCCGGAGATTTGCAGCCACATCCCAATCAAGGTTCAACTTCTCAAGGCCCACATGGCCTGATGCTCTAACTCAACCGGTAAATGAAAGCTTTCCCAAACACCAACCGATACAGAGACATACCAATCAGAGTTTTGTAAGCAGTCCTATACGCCCATAGAGCATCATCCAACTTCTTAGACCAATCGGTCCTATTGGCATTGACCGTTTTAGACAAAATACTCCTGATCTCCCTGTTGGACACTTCAACCTGGCCACTTGCTTGAGGATGATAAGGCGTAGACACTTTGTGGTTGACACCATACTTGGCAAGCAAGGTGTCAAAAGCTCTATTGCAAAAATGCGATCCTCCATCACTTATAATTGCACGAGGAGTGCCAAACCTTGTGAAAATGCTCTTCTTTAGAAATGCAACCACACTCCTAGCTTCATTGCTGGGCAAAGACACAGCCTCGACCCTTTTTGAGACATAATCAACCGCTACAAGAATGTAGGTGTTTCCGCACGAGCTTACAAATGGGCCCATGAAATCGATACCCCATACATCAAAGATATCCACTTCTAGAATGGTGTTTAGAGGCATCTCATCTTTCTTCGAAATAGCGCCCGCTCTTTGACATTGGTCACACCTTCTCATTAAATCACTTGCATCTTTGAACAGGTTGGCTAATAAAAACCACAACTCAGAACTTTCAAAGCTGTCCTCGCCCCTCCATGATGGCCACCATAGGGGAGGAATGACAAGCCTCTAGAATACTAAATTGCTCCTCCTCAGGTACACACCTCCGGATCACTCCGTCGGTGCAAATCTTGAACAAGTATGGCTCATCCCAATAGAAGTCCAGACTATCCCGTTTGAGCTTCTTCCTTTGGTTAGAAGAGAGCTCACACGGGATGATGCCAGTCACAAGGAAATTAGCAACATCCACAAACCATGGCATATCACTCATCGACACAGAAAGTAGCTGCTCATCGGGAAATGCATCATTGATCTCTAGGCCATCACACGACCTTCCTTCCTCCTCCAAGCGGGACAAATGATCCGCCACTTGGTTTTTACTACCTTTCCGGTCCACAATCTCCAAATCAAACTCTTGAAGTAATAAGACCCATCGCATCAGTCTAGCTTTGGAGTCTTTCTTTGTCATCAAGTATCTAAGAGCTGCATGGTCGGTGTGCCTATGACTTTGGCTCCCATAAGATGTGGCCGAAATTTTTCCATTGCGAACACAATAGCCAACAATTCTTTCTCAGTCACCGTGTAGTTCCTTTGAGCTTCATTCATTGTCTTGCTCGCATAGTACACCGGATGAAACATTTTGTTCACTCTTTGACCCAAAACTGCCCCAACCGCAACATCACTCGCGTCGCACATGAGCTCGAAAGGCAAGCTCCAATTGGGTGCGGTAATGATCGGGGTGGTGGTCAACTTATGCTTGAGAAGTTCAAAGGCTTGCATACATCCCTCATCAAACACGAACTTTGTATCCTTTTCTAGTAGCTTGCACAAAGGATTCACTACCTTCGAAAATTCCTTGATAAACCGCCGGTAGAACCCCGCATGCCCAAGAAAACTTCTAACCACCTTGATAGAAGTGGGGGGAGGAAATCTTGAAATCACCTCAATTTTGGCTTTGTCAACCTCAATACCATTCTTTGAAATTTTATGACCCAACACTATGCCCTCCTCAACCATGAAGTGGCATTTTTCCCAATTTAGCACAAGATTTGTGTCTTCACACCGGGCCACCACTCTATCCAAATTTCCCAAACACTCGTTGAATGAATCACCCACAACACTGAAGTCGTCCATGAAAACCTCCAAAATATCTTCCACCATATCGGTGAAAATGGCCATCATACACCATTGGAATGTTGCCGGTGCATTGCACAACCCAAAGGGCATCCGAGAGAAAGCAAAGGTGCCATATGGACAAGTAAAGGTTGTCTTCTCCTGATCCTCGGGAGCTATCAAAATTTGATTGTACCCTGAATAACCATCCAAGAAACAATAGAAGGCACGCCCAGCAAGACGATCAAGCATCTGGTCAAGGAAAGGCAATGGGAAGTGATCCTTGCGGGTCACCTTGTTCAGCTTGCGGTAGTCCATGCACACCCTCCATCCGGTCACTGTCCGGGTTGGAATAAGTTCATTATTAGCATTGGTCACCACGGTCATACCACCCTTTTTCGGCACACATTGCACCGGTGAAGTCCACGAGCTGTCAGAGATAGGGTACACCACACCGGCATCTAACCACTTGATCACCTCTTTTTTCACAACTTCTTGCATTGCCTCGTTCAGCCTCCTTTGATGTTCCAAGGAGGGTTTTGCATCATCTTCCAGAATGATCTTGTGCATACAGAATGCGGGGCTTATTCCCCGAATATCAGCTAAAGTCCATCCAATTGCCTTTTTCCACTTTTTGAGCAACGCCAATGTGGCATCTACCTGCATGTTAGTAAGACAAGAGGAAAGAATAACTGGTAAAGTTGAATTAGGGCCTAAGAATTCATACCTGAGGTGTGGAGGCAATGGCTTCAACTCCAACACCGGAGGTTCCTCAATTGAAGGCTTTGTTGGAGAGGTCTTTCTATTTTCAAGATCCAAAGAGAGTTTCCTAGGCTCATAAGAATAAGAGCCCATTCCATGTAAAGCATTCACGCACTCCACTCGACCCTCATCACGAGTGACATCAAGATTCAACAATACGGCCTCCAAAGGGTCCTCCACATTGATCATTGCACTGGTATCATCAATTACCACAGCTGTGACAAGATCCACAAATGAACACACTTCTGTACAATTGGGCTGCTCATTGACTTGCACACATGAAAAACGACCTTTTCATCACCCACCGAGAAAGTGAGCTCCCCTGCTTCCACATCCACTAGAGCCTTCCCCATAGCAAGGAAAGGTCTCCCTAATATGATCGTAACCTCATAATCTACCTCACAATCCAAGATCACAAAATCAGCTGGCAAGATAAATTTGTCCACCCGGACAAGCACATCATCAACAATACCCAATGGTCGCTTCATTGATCTAACCGCCATTTGCAATCGCATAGAAGTTCGCCTCGGTGGCCCAATACCCAAAGTATTGAAAACTGAGTAGGGAATCAAATTGATACTAGCTCCTAGATCACATAAAGCTTTAGCAAAGTCTGCACTCCCAATAGTGCAAGGGATAGTGAAAGCACCGAGATCCTCCAACTTCGGAGCCATTGAATGTACTATAGCACTAACTTGGTGGGTCATCTTGATAGTTTCACAGTCCATGGATCTTTTCTTCGTCACCAAATCTTTCATGAATTTAGCATAGCCAGGCATCTGCTCTAAAGCCTCTACCAAAGGAACATTAATGGATAAGCTCTTCATCATGTCAATGAACTTTTTGAACTGATTCTCATTTTTCTGCTTGGCTAGCCTCTGAGGATAAGAGGGAAGTGGCCTAGGCAAGGGTGCCTTGGCTTTTGTCACAATCGGCTTCGGTATGTCAATGACGTACTCCCTAGACGGGTTCACGTCATTTTGTGTTTCCACCTCGGCATCTTGAATATCAACCCTCACTTCTTGATTCACATTTTCATCAACCACATTCTCAACCACCAAGGATTCTGGCAACTCAACTTCATCACCCAAAACTTGCTTTTGTTTGGAGGCATTCACATCACCGCCTCGTCCACTCCTAGTAGTTACTGCCATAACATGATTGTTACCACCCTTTGGGTTAACTACTGTATCACTCGGTAGAGCCCCCTTAGGGTGAGTATTCAAAGACTGTGAGATTTGGCCTAGCTGGACCTCCAAATTCCTGATTGAAGTGTTATGAGAAGCTAATTGTGCATCGGAGTCAGCATTCTTTTTCATCATCTGTTCAAACATCATTTCAATTTTCCACATTTCATTGTTGGAAGAACTAGGACCCTAGGATGGAAAAGGCGGTGGGTTGCTCGGTTGTTGGTACATTGGGGGCCTTTGAAAGCCTTGCCCCTGATTTCCTTGGTTATTGTTCCATCCACCCTGATTGTCGTTGTTTCCACCCCAATTGTTGTTGTTGCCCCAGTTTCCTTGATTGTTCTGATTGTTATTTTGATTTCCCCAATTGTTGTTCTTGTTGTTGATTGTTCCAGTTATTGTTGGTTACCCCAATTGCCCTGGGATCGCCACTGTCGTTGTTGGTTAGACGAATTTCCTCTTTGACCTTGGTAATTATTCACATATTGCACCTCTTCGTTCTGCCCATCATAACAGTCATCTTGGAATCCACCACAATCATTGTCAAATTGATCTGAATTCCCTTGGTTCTGTTGACCTCTCTGTCTTCTATTGTTCACAAGCATGTTAACACCCTCCATGGCATTTACTTGGCGAGGATTCTGAACTTGTTGCAACTGTGCCTTTGCTAATTGGTTCATTGTTGTTGTAAGTTCTGCTATAGCCTCACCATGGTTATGTAGTTCTGTGCAAATGAGTGACCGTGGGGTCACCCTGTGGCACATTGGCTCTACTTTGCCAAGCGGAGGATGTGTCAGCCATTTCATCAAGAATAGCACAAGCTTCATCATAAGGCAGCTTCATGAAATTTCCCCCAGCCAATTGATTCACTATGCATTGATTTGTTGTATTGATGCCCCGATAGAAGGTCTGTTGTATCATTGCCTCTGTCATATCATTGTTGGGGCATTCCTTCACCATAGTTCTATATCTCTCCCATATCTCATGCAATGGTTCGGTGGGCTCCTGCTTGAAGGCTAAGATCTCATCCCGTAGTGCTGCCATGTGCCCTGGTGAGAAAAATTTGGCAATGAACTTATCCGCCAACTCATCCCAAGTTGTGATGGATTGGTTGGGAAGTCGCTCAAGCCAATCCAATGCTCCCCCCCCCAAAGTGAGAATGGGAAAAGCCTCAATCTAAGTGCATCCTCGGACACATTGGTTTGCTTGCTCCCCCAACAGGTATCCACGAACCCCTTGAGATGTTTGTACGCATTCTGAGTGGGAGCACCCGTGAAGTATCCTCGCTGCTCCAACAATGTCAGCATCACGTTGGTTATTTGAAAATCGCCCGCCCGGATCCGAGGCGAAACAATTGCACTTGCATAGCCTTGGTTGGGAAGAACTCTAGGAGCCACTCTTGGAGGTGACGGAGGAGGGTCTGGAATATTATCATTTGCATTGGCCTGGCGGCCTCTACGTTGTCCTTGAGGTACAAGAGGCACCTCTTCATCTCCATTGTCATCTACCTCCTCTGCCGCATTCACGTTTCCAAGAGGGTTATTAGCATTTGCCATTTTGTACCTGATGTATTGACACAAACAAATTAGTAACAAAGAAGGAAAGAAGAACAAAACACAAGTCTATCTAGATAGATAGCCAAAACCGTTAGCTCCCCGGCAACGGCGCCAAAAAGTGATTGCGGCCAACCCTGCACTACTATTAAGTAGCGAGAGAGGCTGAAGCAGCTTTTACCCGATTTAGGGTCGGGATCGAATTCCACAGAGAGCTAGATATTGGAGTTGGGTATCTACCTAGAATGGAGTTGTGTGTTTGCTCCAAATTGCACTTCTACACATTTTTGGGTTTTAATTATGCTTCTAATTCTATAAACTACAATGCTCAATTTAAGTACTATAAGCTATGATTAAACTATTGCAAGTTGTTCAAATGATTAAAAGGCAATAGGGTAGTGACTTTTGCCTAGGTGGTCAATTGACGGATTCTTGAATCAAAAGATAGATTGACACGTTTGGGGAGTATGATATACCCATTGCTCGATTCTACTCACTCTATACCTCTCGGTAGTTCGAGTAATTTTGCCCAAATCGACTTTCTCAAGACCAATTGGGTATACGAATTTGCACAAGCAATTGAGGGTCAAGTCGGGTATTACGATCTCTCGGTTTAACCCTTTAATTGGGGCTATTAATTCTCTTGACTACGCCCCAATTCCTTGTTGGGCTAATTCAAGAGACTTAGGCTCTCTCTCTCAAGAAGAGCAAAAGTCAACTAAACACAAACTAGTGTTTGCAACCACTAATTTAACAATTAAACATGGAATTAGCCCAAATACCAAACACCCATAGTCAATCAAGCTCTAAAATACAAGACCCATCAATTACCCACACTAGGGTTGAGCCACAACCCTAGCTGATGGGTCTAGCTACTCATAATTAGAGAAAGTAACAAAGAAATAGATGAAAAACAACTCATATTAATTAATTGCTAAGATAAACTAGAAGATTCAATGTTGAAATGAAGATAAAATTGCCCAAAATAGCTAAGAAAACCGAAGTCACGAGCGCAGGTCCCAGCTAAATCTATCTGCTTCACCTAAAAATGGAAAAGAAGCTATTTATACTAAGCTGACAATTCTGGACAAAAATACCCCTGTGGGGTTAGTGCGGACCGCACAAAATGGTGTGCGGCCGCACTAGGGCTCTGAACTTGAAATCCCATCTCTCTGAACTCAGGCATGCAGACCGCAGAGAATGGACTGCGGCCGCAGAGGCTTCTAGTGCGGTCCGCATAAAATGGAGCGCGGACCGCATTGGCTTGAAAACTCCAACTTGGCACTTCTCTGATTCTTGGCTCTGCGGATCGCACAAAGTCAAGTGCGGCCGCATTGATCTCAGGGCGGACCGCACAAAACCTAGTGCGGCCGCACTGCCTCTTTGCCTGGAAATCAACCTCTCTGAATCTCCTTGGGCGGATCGCACAGAATGGTGTGCGGTCGCATTGGGACTGTTCTGCCTGAGCTTTGTCTTGTCTTGATACTTGTGCAAGTTTCACTCCTTTTGAGATGATCTTTGACATCTTGTCACTTTGTTGATCAAACCTGCAATCAAGCACAACTTATGAGCCTTTTGGGACTATTTTGTACGAATTTCCAATCAAAACATAAGCAAGAAGGAGTATAAAATGCATCAAAGTCCCTAGTTATCAACGTGCAACGCACGTACACTAAAACTAGTACTATATTAAAAGTGTCACGATCCAAATTCCATATTAGGTTGTGATGGCGCCCAACACCATTGTTAGGCAAGCCAACACTAATCAAATAGTAAATTCTCATTAGTGTAGTTAGAACGTGATAACTCCCATTATTGGATTAAGAAATTCAGAGTTTGAAAATTTAAGCATATTTAAGTGGAAGTACTAAATGCGAATTTAAATCATGAAAACAAGCCAAAACATCATAAATCTACCAATGTGTGTGCCAAGACCTAGTGTCACAAGTGTATGGGCAATCTAGTAGAATATACAAACTTATACAATCCTACTGCCTGGAAGAGAAATAGACAGGAACAATAAAAACAAAAGAGAGAGACTCCAGCTGTTGCAGATCGGCTCGAAAGCGGCAGCTCACCGGAAAGTCTCTAGCTGAGGAGTCCACTCTATGTGCCGGACTGATGGCCAGATGCACCTGCCTCAAAGCCTGTACAATCAAGTACAGAAGTATAGCATGAGTACATAGAAATATGTACCCAGTAAGTATCTCGCCTAACCTCGTAGAAATAGTGACGAGGGGTTGACATCGGCACTTACTAGAGCCAGCAAATATAATAATATGAAGTTCAATATATTAAATTCAGAATGTATGTAGATGACAACAAGCTCAAACAAGAATAAATATTAAAAATCCTTTCATCCAATTAATAAAATTAGGCACTTTCCTCATTTGAAATAAGTGACCCTCCAAGCAATAAGTTATAAAATTATCAGGGTTCCGGTTCCATTATCACACACAACTACAATCAAGGACGTTCGACCCGATCCAACATAAAAGTTAAATGTGCACTGCCGAGGGTCGAACGACATGAACCATAGATGCATCTATCCACCCCACTCGCGAATCATACATGCGACGTGGTAAAAGCATAACCCCGCTCGCGAATCATACGTGCGACGTGGTCAAACATAATTTTCATCATTTAAAACACAACACTTCTTTAATTCCTTTAAAGAAGTGAATACAATTCACTTGAAGCCTGTAATTCCTTAGATTTCCTTCAACTTAATTTCTTTCATACCATTAGCACATATAAGCAAATAATAGCGCCACAAAATATGATGTAAACCTAGAACTACTCGGACATAACAGGAATAGTAGCTACGTACGGACTCTCATCACTTCGTGCGTACATAGACCCCCAATATTAATCATATATTAATTAAGTTCACCTATAGGGAAATTTTCCCCGTACAAGGTTAGAAAGAGACTTACCTCGTTTCGATCCTACTTCCAACTCAAGAACGCGTTCAAACTCTCAAACCGGAGTCGCACAATCCGAAACTATGCAAATAGTATAAAACTAATCATTATAGGTTTACAAATTCATATTCTAGCTGTTAAAGTGATTATCCAACCCCAAAGGCAAGGTTCCTAAAGTTCACCCCGGGCCCACGTGCCCGGATTCCGAAATTTTTTGAAGAAAGTTGTTGCCCATAACCTAAGGATCAAGAATATATGATTTCTACTTCATTCCATAATGAATTTTGTGGTTAAAGCTTGTTTTTATCAAAACCCTAGATTTTACTCTAAACCCATGATTTCCACTGATTTACATGTTAAAATATACCCATAACTATGTATTAAACTCACATTATGTAGGAATAACTTACCTCACAACGCTAGGCTGAAATCTCCCCTTTGGAAGCTCTCAAATCGCCCAAGAAATAAAGGAAATGTGTCAAAAATGACACTTTCCCGTATTAGATGAAGGCACTACCTTCAACGATTCCGCACCCGCGGTTAGGAGACCGCATCTGCGGTCTCGCTTCTGTGATGAAATGTTTGCTTCTGTGAAATTCCTACTAGGCTGGCTGGGCCGCATCTGCGAGATGCCAATCGCTTCTGCGGTTCCGCTTCTGCGAAAATGAGGCTGCTTCTGCACTTTTTCTGGGCTGGCCACCCATGGCCACATCTGCGATGGCTCAGTCGCTCCTGCGGGCTCGCACCTGCGGCTGGCCAACCGCAGGTGTGGTTATGACAGACGCCTGGAGCTTCAGCTCCTTCTCCTATTTTTCAACTACGCTTGAGCCTCGTCCGATTGACGTACGGGGCCCTCGGGCCCCTCCCAAGCATACCGACAAGCTTGAAATGATAAAACGGACTCGCTCAAACCCTCGAAACGCCCGAAACAACGCTAAATCTAAGAATAACACCCTAAAACCAATTGAATCAAACTTATGAACTTCAAGTTCTTCAATCTACTTCCAATGTGACGAAACACACTTGTACTACTCGGATTGACACCAAATTTTGTGTGCAAGTCTTAAATGACATTATGGAACTATTTTTGGTCTCGGGTTTCCGTTTGGACCTGGATAACACAATAACCCACTCCAAACCGAATTTAATGGACTTTAAAATCCTTAAGGAATCCACTTTTACTATTAGGCGCCAAAACGGCCTCGCGTCATCCAAAACCCGATCCGGACATACGTCTAAGTCCAAAATCATCATAGGAACTTATTGGAACTGTCAAATCCCGATTCCGAGGTCGTTTACTAAAAATGTTGACCAAAGTCAAACTTGGCATTTTAAGCCAACCTTAAGGAATCAAGTGTTCGGATATCAACCCAAACTCTTCCAAATCCCAAACCAACCATCCCCGCAAGTCATAATTTAGTTAAAGCAAGTAAGGGAAGTCTTATTTAGGGAAATGGGGTTCTAGAAAGCAAAACGACCGGTAGGTTCATTACATTCTCCACCTCTTAAACAAAAGTTTGTCCTTGAACGGGTTTAGGTTCATATTTGAAGTGCTAAATAAGTGTGGATATCTGCTCCGCATGTCCTCCTTGGACTCCCAGGTTGCCTCCTCGGCTGGTTGGCCCCTCCACTGGACCTTTACTGCAAAAATCCTCTTGGATCTCAACTGGCGATCCTGTCTATCAACAATGGCAACTGGCTCCTCCTCATAACCATAGCTCTCATCTAGCTGAATAGTACTGAAGTCTAACATATGAGACAAGTCGGCATGATACCTCTAAAGCATAAATACGGGAAAACTGGGTGAACCCCTGGTAGGCTGGGAGGCAAAGCAAGCTCATAAGCAACCTCCCCAACTCGCCTCAACACCTCAAATGGGCCTATAAACCTTTGTCCCAACTTGCCCTTTTTCCCGAATCTCATAATACCCTTCATCGGCGAGACTTTAAAGTGAACCTTCTCGCCGACCATAAATGATACATCCCGCACCTTCTGATCTGCATAACTGTTCTGTCTGGACTGTGCTGTGCGAAGTCTTTCCTGAATCAACTTTACCTTTTCCAAGGCATCTTTTACCAAGTCAGTACCGTACAACTTAGCCTCGCCAGGCTCAAACCACCCGATAGGAGAACGACATCGCCGACCATATAAAGCCTCAAAGGTAGCCATCTCGATGTTGGACTGATAACTGTTGTTGTAAGCAAACTCGGCCAAAGGCAAGAATTGATCCCACTGCCCTCCAAAGTCAATCACACATGTTCTAAGCATGTCCTCCAGAATCTGAACTATCCGCTCTGACTGTCCGTCGGTCTACGGGTGAAATGCTGTGCTGAGCTCTACACGGGTCCCCAACTCACTTTGTACGGCTCTCCAGAAATGGGAGTGAACTGAGGGCCTCTAACTGATATGATGGAAACAGGCACACCGTGCAACCGAACTATCTCCCCAATATAAATCTAGGCCACCCTCTCTGAAGTATAGGTAGTCACAACTGGAATGAAGTGTGCCAACTTGGTCAACCTGTCGACAATGACCCAAACCGCATCAAACTTCTGCAAAGTCTGCGGTAACCCAACTACGAAGTCCATAGTAATGTGCTCCCATTTCCACTCAGGTATAGTCATCTGCTGAAGTAGGCCCCCTGGCCTCTAGTGCTCATACTTGACCTGCTGGCAATTTAAGCACCTAGCTACATACTCCACTATGTCTTTCTTCATTCGCCGCCACCAATAATGCTGTCTCAGGTCACGATACATCTTCGTAGCACCTGATGAATAGAATACCGTGAACTGTATGCCTCCTCAAGAATCCTTTCCCTTAAACCGTCGGCATTAGGAACACATAGGCGGCCCTGGAGTCGTAGAATGCCATGCTCGCCGATAGAAACCTCCTTGGCACCACCCTGTAGTACCGTCTCTCTAAGGACTGCTAGATACGGATCATCAAACTGTCGGGTCTTGATCTCCCCCAATAACGAAGACTGGGCAATAACACACTCAAGAATCCGGCTGGGCTCTGAAATATCAAACCTCACAAGTCTGTTAGCCAAGGACTGAATGTCCAAAGTTAGTGGCCTCTCCTCTGCTGGTATGAATGCCAAGCTACCCATACTCTCTGTTTTCCTGCTTAAGGCATCCGCGACCATATTCGCCTTTCCCGGGTGATAAAGAATGTCAATGTCATAATCCTTCAGTAAATCAAGCCATCTATGCTGCCTCAAATTGAGATCCCTCTTCTTGAACAAATGCTGCAAGCTGCGATGATTAGTATAGACCTCACATGACACCCCATACAGATAATGCTTTCATATCTTAAGAGCATGGACAATCGCTGCTAACTTTAGGTCGTGCACAGGATAATTCTTCTCATGAATCTTCAACTGACGTGAAGCATATGCAATAACTCGCCCCTCTTGTATCAATACACAGCCCAAGCCAACGCGTGAAGCATCGCAATACACAGTATACATCCCCGAAACGGAAGGCAACACTAGAATCGGTGTTGTAGTCAAAGCTGTCTGGAGCTTTTGAATGCTCGCCTCACAATCGTCGGACCAACGAAGGGGATCACCCTTCTGGGTCAATCTAGTCAAAGGTGCTGCAATGGAGGAAAAGCCCTGCACAAATCGGCGATAATAACCTGCTAGCCCCAGGAAACTCCCGATCTCAGTCACCAAAGTAGGACGTGGCCAACTCTGAACTGCCTCAATCTTCTTGGGATCCACCTTAATACCCTCTCCTGATACAACATGCCCCAAGAATGCCACAGAATCTAGCCAAAACTCACACTTGGAGAACTTAGCATATAGTTTCTGCTCTCGTAATGTTTGAAGCACCACTCTCAAATGCTGCTCATGCTCTCCCACGCTACGTGAATAAATCAAGATGTCATCAATGAAGACAATAATAAAGGAACCAATGTAAGGCCTGAACACCCTATTCATCATGTCCATAAATGCCACTGGGGCATTAGTCAAGCCGAAGGATATCACTAGAAACCCATAATGACCATATCTAGTACGGAAGGCAGTCTTCGGAACATATGAGTCCCGAATCGTCAACTAATGGTACCCCGATCTCAAGTCGATCTTAGAAAATACCCTAGCACCCTGCAACTGGTCAAACAAATCATCGATACAAGGCAATAGGTACTTGTTCTTGATGGTGACTTTGTTCAACTGGCGGTAATCATTGCACATCCGCATAGTCCCATTCTTATTCTGCACAAATAACACTGGTGCACCCCAAGGTGATACACTGGGTCTCACAAACCCCTATGCTAACAACTCCTCAAGCTGCTCCTTCAACTCTTTCAACTCTTTCGGTGCCATGCGGTACGGTGGGATAGATATAGCCTGGCTACCTGGAGCCAAGTCAATATAGAAATCAATGTCACGATCCGGTGGCTTGCCTGGAAGGTCAGAAGAAAACACATCGACGAACTCCCAGACTACTGGCACTGAATCAATCGTTAGAGACTCTGCAGTGGTGTCCCGAACATATGCTAGATACGCCAAACAACCATTCTCGACCAGATGTTGATCCTTCAGAAAATAGATAACCCGACTAGATGCACTAACGGAGGAACCCTCCCACTCCAATCTCGGCAACTCTGGCATCGCTAAAGTAACAGTCTTGGCATGGCAATCAAGAATGGCATGATATGGAGATAACCAATCCATGCCTAGGATGACCTCAAAGTCGATCATATCAAGTAACAGAAGGTCTGCTATAGTCTCATAACAACAGAATGTAACCACACAGGACTGGTAGATTTGATCCACAACCATAGAATCGCCTACAGGAGTGGACATATAAACAGGAGTGCCCAAAGACTCACGAGGGATATCCAGGAAATGAGAAAACAGAGATGACACATATGAATATGTAAACCCTGGATCAAATAACACCGAAGCATCCCTACCGCATACAGAAATAATATATGTGATCACGGCATCTGAGGCCACTGCATCTGGTCTGGCCGGAAAAGCATAGAATCTAGTGGGAGCGCCGGCTGGCTGGCCTCCGCCTGGTTAAACAGTAGATGGCTGAACTTCCCCTACCTGGCCTCCACCTCTAGGACGGCCCCTACTAACCTGTTCCCCACCTCTGGGCGGCTGGACGACTGGTGCTGCAATCATAGGCTGATGACCCTGCTGTACTGCCTTGCCCCGAAGTCTGGGGTAGGTCCTCTTTATGTGACCCGGATCTCCACACTCGTAATAACCCCGCGGTGCCATAGAGAGATGTCCTGAAGCCAGACTCTAATTGCCCGAATATCCACTAGAAGAACCACGATGACCAAAATACCCGCCGGAGGAACCCTGAATAGCTGGTGGGTGGTAAGAACTCTCCATCATCGCACTGAAATAAGGACTTACTAGAGCACCTCGGGGAGGTGGTGGTGGTGCTGAATATAGGGGCCTGCTAGGCTGGCCCCTCCCAAACTGACCTCTGCCCCTAGCTGGGGCACCTCTAAACTCTCTAGAGAATCGGGCCCTCTTATCTTGCTACAACTGCTCTCTACCCCTCTGGCGGTAACCCTCAATCCTCTGCGCAATCTCCACCACTAGCTGATACTCAGTCCCCATATCAACCTTTCGGTCATGCTAACTCGAATATTGGGGTGTAACCCCACAACAAATCTCCCCACTCTATCTGCGTCCGTAGGAAGTATCATGAGTGCATGGCAAGACAACTCAGAGATTCTCGCCTCATAGTCGGTCACAGACATCTGACCCTGCTCGAGCTGCTCAAACTGACACCGCAACTCTTCCCTCTGAGAGGGTGGAATATACATGTCCAATAGAAGCCGTGTAAACTGATCCCAAGTCATGGGAGGAGAACCTGTTGGTCTGCTAAGAAGGTAAGACTGCCACCATCTACGGGCCCGCTCTCTAATTGGAAGGCGGTGAAATCCACTCCATGGGACTCCAATATTCTTATGTTGTGCAGTCTGTCCCTGCACCTATCAATGAAATCCTAGGCATCCTCATGACGCTCATCTTCGAAGATAGGAGGGTGTAGCCTAGTCCATCTGTCCAATAACTTCTGCATATCGCCGTCCGTAGCTGCTTTGGGCATAGGTGCCACTGCTGCAACTGGCTGGGCACCGCCCGCGGGTAGTGTCCCTGGAGTCTGGTATATGGTAGCTGCCTGCCCAGGACCCTGAGCAGTAGGGGTCTGTGCTCCCCCATCTGCCTGAGATGTGGCTGGGTCTGCTGGAAATAAACAAGCCCGAGTCATCGAGTCCATGAACCGCAGTGTGACGACCCGACCAGTTGTCTCATGAGTTACCGCTCCGTTTCCCCCATTTCTGCTTCTTTATGCTTCGTTATCCGTGTTTTATGTGGTCGAGTTGATTGGTTTGTGGTTGGAGTGGATTTGGTAAGGAAATGAGACACTTAGTCTCTTTTAAGAAGGCTTAAGTTGGAAAAGTCAACCGGATGTTCACTTATGCGTTAGAGGGCTCGGATGTGAGTTTCAGTGGTTCGGTTAGCTTCGGGTGGTGATTCGTGACTTAGGAGTGTGATCGGAAGTGGTTTTGGAGGCCCGGTGTAGAATTAGGCTTGAATTGGCGAAGTTAGTATTTTGGCAAATTCCGGTTGATAGGTAAGATTTTGATCCGAGGGTCGGAATGAGATTCCGAGAGTTGCTGTAGCTTCGTTATGCGATTTGGGATGTGTGCGCAAAATTTCAGGTCATTTGGATGTGGTTTGGTTGGGTTTTTGATCAAAAGCGTGTTTCGGAAGTTTTTAGAAAACTTAGGCTTAAATCCGATGTGAATTGATAGATTTGGTGTTGTTTGAGGTGTTTTGATGATTGGAACAAGTTTGAATGAGGTTTTAGGATGTGTTGGTGCTTTTGGTTGAGGTCCCGGGGGCCTCGGAGTGGTTTCGGATGGCTAACGGGAAGAGTTTTGGACTTGTGCAATTGCAGATTTTTCTGCTGCTTCTGGTGTTTTCGCACCTGCGATTTGGGGACCGCAGGTGCGGTATCGCAGATGCGTGATTTGGACCGCAGAAGCGGAAAGGCTGAGGAAGGCTTGGAACCGCAGATGCGGAAGAAGGGCCGCACCTGCGGAGCCGCAGATGCGGCTATTGGACCGCAGATGCGGTTAGGCAGGATTTAAGTGAATTCCGCAGATGCGGAGAAATGACCGCGGAAAGGGTACCGCAAAAGCGGGTAATTGACCGCAGATGCGGTTACGTCTGGGCAGAAGGTATAAATGGTTCTTCTTCGCGATTTTTGAAGGGTTTATTTATTTTAACTTCGGACTTAGAGCTTTTCCGGCGATTTTGAAGGGAGATTTTAAGGGAACTTCGATAAGGTAAGGATTTCGGACCTAAAACACAATTCTATGGTGATATTTCATGAATTAGGACTGAAAATTAAGGAATTTATGGACTAAAAATGGAGGTTTAGGGCTTGAGATTAAGAGAGTCTAAATTGGGGATTTGAGGGGTCAATTGAACTCCGATTCTTGTGCTTTTGATATGTATAAACTCATGGGGAGATAAGGAATCTAATGATGTGAAAATTTCTGAGTTTCGAGAAGTGGGCCCGGGGCTCGGGTTTTGCTAATTTCGGGATTTTTGATATTTTTCGATTGTTTTCGCTTGGGTTTTGTTCCCTTAGCCTCTTGTGACGTAATCGTTCTGATTTTGGTAAGATTCGTCGTGCGAGGAGGCCGATTTGAGAGGCAAGGGCATAGCGAGCTAGAGCTTTAGCCGGTTCGATGTGAGTAATAAATGTAAATGATGTCCTGAGGGTTTGAAACCCCGGATTTGCACATCGTAGTGCTATATTGAGGTGAGACACGCGCTTGATAATGAGCGTGGGATCGTTTACTATTGGGGATTGTGACTTGGTTCGTCCCGAGTGATGCTTTTACCGCGTATTTGATTGAAGCTTAATTGATATCATCATTATTTGGACTGATTGCCATATTTGGGCTTCATGCCAACTATTTGAACCCTTCGGGGAATTTTATCGCTATTTCCTCACTGTTTTGATTTACTACTTGAACTCAGTCGTACCGTTTTCTACTGTTTTACAACTCAGCCATTCTTACTCGGTTTTTGGAACTAAAATGATATGTTAAATGATGTTTTGGGCTAAGAACTACTGTTTTACTAATTCTCGAGGGCTTATATGATGTCTGGACTGAGTATGGCCAAGGGCCAGATGTGAGGATACTATGGGATCGGGCTGCGTGCCGCAGCAGTTTTATACTGATATTGATATGAGGCCGAGGGCCTAGATTGGTGCCACGAGATGGCTTGTTATTGCGCTTGGGCCGTAAGGTGCCCCTCCCGGAGTCTGTACACCCCCAGTGAGCGCCGTCGACGATAAATATTTGGATCGGGCTGCACGCCGCAGCGGGTGCTATAGAATACCGTTCTATGTGATGACTTTTCTTTTACTCTCTATCACTTGACTGCTTAATTGTTGCAGAATTTTCATATTTTCGTTTTCCATTGGTTTACTGCTTTCATATTACTTGTTTTAAACTGCCGTATATAGCTTTCTCTGTGTTTCTCCAGGATTTCTTATTCTCAGTCATTATTTATGTTTATTACTCACTGGGTCGGAGTACTCACATTACTCCCTGCACCTTGCGTGCAGATCCAGGTGCATCTGAGGCTGTTGAGGATTTTCAGTCGGGCAGCACATATCCGGGAGTATCGAGGTAGCTGCATGGCGTCCGCAGCCCTGATCTCTCCCTTCTACCCTTTTGTTTTATCCACATTTCCTAGACTGATTATGTAATAGGCTGTTAAACTTGTATAGAGACTCAGACTTGTGACACCGGATCTGTTCGGGCTATGTAGTGGTATTATCATTTGAGTTTCCGCATATTTAACTCTTGTTCCAGGCTTTTATTATGGTAATTTGGCATTTTAACTGTGTTAGCTAATAATAAACTTTATAGGAAAACGGGTTGAGGTTGTTGGTTGGTCAGGCTTGCCTAGCAGTGTGTTGGGCGCCATCACGACCGGGGTTGGGGTCGTGACAAGTTGGTATCAGAGCCTAGGTTACATGGGTCTCGTAAGTTATGAGCCGGATTAGTAGAGTCTCGCGGATCAGAACCGAGACGTCTGTATCTATCCTCGAGAGGCTGTAGAACCTTAAGGAAAAACTTCATATTCTTGAAATTCTTGTCGTGCGAACTTGTTGATTCGAGCACTTATCTCCTCTTTATTCTATTCTCTCACAGATGGTGAGGACGCGAGCTACCGGACGAGGTGGACGACCGCCAGTGCCACCCCTGAGGCCACTAGAGGCCGTGGACGCGGTCGTGGTCGTGGCAGAGGCAGAGTAGCAAGGGCAGCACCTGTTGATCCACCAGCTGCACCAGCTCCGGATCAGACTCCAGCAGCACCAGTTCAGGCCCCAGTTGTGCCCATCGTGATTCCAGGTCTACAGGAGACCTTGGCTCAGATCTTGACAGTTTGCACTGGCCTGGCTCAGGCAGTTTCAGCCACCACAGCAGCAGCTACTTCACAGGCCGGGGGAGGCAACCAGACCCCCGCTACTCGCACACCTGAGCAGGTAGTGCAGGGACTACAGACGCGGGAGGCACCTCCAGCTCAGCCGGTTGCACTAGTGCAGGAGTTTAGGGTTCCAATTATGCCGGAGGATGAGCAGCGTCGTCTTGAGAGGTTTGGTAGACTCCAGCCTCCGACATTCGGTGGTGCTGAGGGTGAGGATGCCCAGGGTTTTCTTGACAAGTGTTAGTGGATGCTCCGTACAGCAGGGATTCTTGAGTCTACTGGAGTGGCATTTACCACTTTTTAGTTTACTGGGGCTGCCTTTACTTGGTGGGAGGATTTTGAGAGGCGTAGGCCTGTCGGTGCAGCACCCCTTTCTTGGCAGCAGTTCTCCACTCTCTTCTTGGAGAAGTATGTACCGCAGTCCCGCAGAGAGGAGTTGCGTAGGCCGTTTGAGTGGTTGACGCAGGGAGATATGACCGTGACCTAGTACGAGATGAGGTTTTCTGAGTTGGCTCGTCATGCCACCTGGATGATTTCGTCAGATCGCGAGAGGATCAGGAGATTTGTGGAAGGCCTTAACTACCATCTCCGTATTCTGATGACTAGAGAGAGAGTATTGGGTGCTACGTTCGAGGAGGTGGTGGATATCGCTCGTGAGATTGAGACAGTTCACCGTAGGGAGTGAGAGGAGAGGGAGGCCAAGCGGCCTCGTGGATCGGGCAGTTACAGTGGTGCTCCTTCGAGGGGCCAGTTCCAGCATGGTAGAGGTCGTTCTTTCAGGCCTGCTCAGTCGGCCCGTCCAGAGTATCGTGGGGCATTTTTAGGTCGTGGTCATCATGGGTCTCAGCAGGGCCAGCCTTCACTCAGCGCCCTCCCAGCCCAAAGTTCATCTCGTGCCCCATCAGCTCAGGGTTCTTCCACGCCGAGTGCATCTGTTAGTCACTTCGGTGCCAGGGGTTCCCTTCAGTCCCCATCTCCAGCCCTAGGGAGTTGTTATGAGTGCGGAGAGTTTGGACATATGAGGAGGCAGTGCCCTCGACTTCATGGTGATCAGCTCCAGCAGAGGGGTCAGCCCTCGACTTCTGCTCCAGTTACTTCACCACCCGCCCAGCCAGCTAGGGGTGGAGACCAGGCAGCCATGGGTCACCCCAGATGGGGAGGTCGATCAGGTAGCGGCCAGGCTCGTTTTTATGTTATTCCAGGCAGGACAGATGCCATTGCTTCAGATGTTGTCATTACAGGTATTGTTTCAGTCTGCCACAGAGATGCCTCTGTATTATTTGATCCCGGCTCCACCTATTCTTATGTGTCCTCATATTTTGCTCATTATTTGGGTGCACCCCGGGAGTTTCTTGCTTTACCTGTTCATGTGTCTACCCCGGTGGGCGATACTGTTGTTGTGGACCGTGTGTACCGGTCATGTGTTGTGACTATTGGGGGTCTGGAGACCCGAGTTGATCTGTTGCTATTGAGCATGGTGGATTTTGATGTTATTTTGGGCATGGATTGGTTATCTCCGTGTCACGCTATTCTAGACTGTCATGCTAAGACAGTCACTTTGGCTATGCCGGGGGTACCGCGGATCGAGTGGCATGGTGTGACTGATTATGTTCCCAGTAGAGTGATCTCTTTCTTGGGCCCAGCGTATGGTTGGGAAGGGTTGCCTTTCATATCTAGCTTTTGTGCGGGATGTTGGAGCTAAGACTCCCAGTATTGATTCTGTTCCAGTGGTGAGGGATTTTCCCGATGTGTTTCCTGCAGACCTGCCGGGCATGCCACCGGACAGGGATATTGATTTTGGTATTGACCCGGTGCCAGGCATTCAACCCATTTCTATTCCGCCATATCGTATGGCACCAGCAGAGTTGAAAGAATTGAAGGAGCAGCTTCAGGAACTCCTAGATAAGGGGTTCATCCGGCGTAGTGTGTCACCTTGAGGTACGCCGGTTCTATTTGTAAAGAAGAAGGATGGCACAATGAGAATGTGCATTGATTACAGGCAATTGAACAAGGTAACAATTAAGAACAAGTATCCCCTGCCTCGCATTGATGATTTATTTGACCAGCTTCAGGGAGCGAGGGTGTTCTCCAAGATTGATCTCTGTTCGGGTTATCACTAGTTGAAGATCAGGGATTCAGATATTCTTAAGACTGCATTCAAGACTAGATATGGTCACTATAAGTTTCTTGTCATGTCTTTCGGGCTGACCAATGCCCCAGCAGCGTTCATGCATTTGATGAACATTGTATTTCGGCCTTATCTGGATTCGTTCGTTATTGTTTTCATTGATGATATTCTGGTGTACTCGCGTAGTCAGGAGGAGCACACGGAGCATTTGCGAGTTGTATTGCAAAGATTGAGGGAGGAGAAGCTTTATGCAAAGTTCTCCAAGTGTGAGTTTTGGCTCGGTTCAGTGGCTTTCTTGGGACACATGGTGTCCAGCGAGGGTATTCAGGTTGATCCAAAGAATATAGAGGCGGTTCAGAGTTGGCCTAGACCGTCCTCAGCTAGAGAGATTCGTAGCTTTCTTGGGTTGGCAGGCTACTATCGCCGGTTTGTTCAGGGATTCTCATCCATTGCGTCGCCCTTGACCAAGTTGACTCAGAAGGGTGCTCCATTTGTATGGTCGGACGAGTGTGAAGAGAGCTTTCAGAAGCTCAAGACAGCTTTGACCACAGCTCCAGTATTGGTGTTGCCATCAGCTTCAGGTTCATATACCGTATATTGTGATGCTTCGAGAGTTGGGATTGGTTGTGTATTGATGCAAGAGGGTAGAGTTATTGCATATGCTTCTCGTCAGTTGAAGCCCCATAAGAAGAGCTACCCTGTTCATGATTTGGAGTTGGCTGCCATAGTTCATGCATTGAGATTTGGAGGCATTACTTGTATGGCGTATCTTGTGAGGTATTCACTGATCATCGCAGTCTTCAGCATTTATTCAAGTAAAAGGATCTTAACTTGAGGCAGCGGAGGTGGCTAGAGTTGCTTAAGGATTATGATATTACTATTCTGTATCATCCGGGAAAGACCAATGTACTGGCCGATGCTTTGAGCCGAAAGGTAGTGAGTATGGGGAGTTTGGCGTATGTTCCAGTTGGGGAGAGACCCCTTGCAGTTGATGTTCAGGCCTTGGCCAATCGGTTTGTGAGATTAGATATTTCGGAGCCCAGCCGGGTGTTGGCTTGTGTGGTTTCTCGGTCTTCCTTATATGACCGCATCAGAGAGCGCCAGTATGATGATCCGCATTTGCTTGTCCTTAGGGACAGAGTTCAGCGTGATGATGCCAGATATGTGACCATCGGTGATGATGGCGTGTTGAGGATGCAGGGCCGGATCTGTGTGCCCAATGTGGATGGGCTTAGAGAGTTGATTCTGGAGGAGGCCCATAGCTCGCGGTATTCTATTCATCCGGGTGCCGCGAAGATGTATCAGGACTTGAGGCAGCACTACTGGTGGAGAAGAATGAAGAAAGATATCGTGGGGTTTGTAGCTCGGTGTCTAAATTGTCAGCAGGTGAAATATGAGCATCAGAGACCGGGTGGCATGCTTCAGCAGATGGTTATTCCCGAGTGGAAGTGGGAGAGGATCACTATGGACTTTGTTGTGGGACTTCCTCGGACTTTGAAGAAATTTGATGCTATTTGGGTGATTGTGGATCGGCTGACCAAGTCCGCGCACTTCATTCCTGTGTGTACTACCTATTCTTCGGAGTGGCTGGCAGGGATTTATATTCGGGAGATTTTTCGGTTGCATGGTGTTCCGATTTCCATCATCTCAGATAGAGGTACTCAATTTACTTTGCAGTTTTGGAGAGCCGTGCAGAGAGAGTTGGGTACTCAGGTGGAGTTGAGCACAGCGTTTCATCCTCAGACGGATGGACAGTCCGAGCGTACTATTCAGATAATGGAGGACATGTTGCGTGCTTGTGTTATTGATTTTGGAGGTTCATGGGATGAGTTCTTGCCGCTTGTCGAGTTTGCCTAAAACAACAACTACCAGTCGAGTATTCAGATGGCTCCATATGAGGCTTTGTATGGGAGACGGTGTAGATCTCCAGTTGGTTGGTTCGAGCCCGGCGAGGCTAGGCTGTTGGGGATAGATTTGGTTCCGGACGCTCTTAGAGAAGGTGAAGGTGATTCAGGAGAGACTTCGTACAGCGCAGTCGCGTCAGAAGAGTTATGCGGACCAGAAGGTTCGAGATGTGTCCTACATGGTTGGTGAGAAGGTCTTGCTGAAGGTTTCGCCCATGATGGGTGTTATGAGATTTGGAAAGAAAGGGAAGTTGAGTCCGCAGTTTATTGGGCCTTTTGAGGTACTTAGGAGGATTGGGGAGGTGGCTTATATGCTTGCTTTGCCACCCAGCTTGTCGAGTGTGCACCCGGTATTTCATGTTTCTATGCTCCGGAAGTATGTTGGGGACCCGTCTCATGTTTTGGACTTCAGCACGGTTCAGTTGGATGGTGATTTGACCTTTGATGTGGAGCCAGTGGCTATTTTGGGTCGTCAGGTTCGAAAGTTGAGGTCGAAGGATATAGCTTCAGTGAAGGTGCAGTGGAGAGGTCAGCCCATGGAGGAGGCTACTTGGGAGACCGAGCGGGAGATGCGGAGCAGATATCCTCACCTATTTGAGGCTTCAGGTATATTTCTTGACTCGTTCGAGGATGAACGTTTGGTTAAGTTGGGGAGGATGTGACGACCCGACCAGTCGTCTCATGAGTTACCGCTTCGTTTCCCCCATTTCTGCTTCTTTATGCTTCGTTATCCGTGTTTTATGTGGTCGAGTTGATTGGTTTGTGGTTGGAGTGGATTTGGTAAGGAAATGAGACACTTAGTCTCTTTTAAGAAGGCTTAAGTTGGAAAAGTCAACCGGATGTTGGCTTATGTGTTAGAGGGCTCGGATGTGAGTTCCGGTGGTTCGGTTAGCTTCGGGTGGTGATTTGTGACTTAGGAGTGTGATGGGAAGTGGTTTTGGAGGCCCGGTGTAGAATTAGGCTTGAATTGGCGAAGTTAGTATTTTGGCGAATTCCGGTTGATAGGTGAGATTTTGATCCGAGGGTCGGAATGGGATTCCGAGAGTTGCTGTAGCTTCGTTATGCGATTTGGGATGTGTGCGCAAAATTTCAGGTCATTTGGATGTGGTTTGGTTGGGTTTTTGATCAAAAGCGTGTTTCGGAAGTTTTAGAAAACTTAGGCTTGAATCCGATGTGAATTGATAGATCTGGTGTTGTTTGAGGTGTTTTGATGATTGGAACAAGTTTGAATGAGGTTTTAGGATGTGTTAGTGCTTTTGGTTGAGGTCCCGGGGGCCTCGGAGTGGTTTCGGATGGCTAACGGGAAGAGTTTTGGACTTGTGCANGTTTCGGATGGCTAACGGGAGAGTTTTGGACTTGTGCAATTGCAGATTTTTCTGCTGCTTCTGGTGTTTTCGCACCTGCGATTTGGGGACCGCAGGTGCGGTATCGCAGATGCGTGATTTGGACCGCAGAAGCGGAAAGGCTGAGGAAGGCTTGGAACCGCAGATGCGGAAGAAGGGCCGCACCTGCGGAGCCACAGATGCGGCTATTGGACCGCAGATGCGGTTAGGCGGGATTTAAGTGAATTCCGCAGATGCGGAGAAATGACCACAGAAGGGGTACCGCAGAAGTGGGTAATTGACCGCAGATGCGGTTACGTCTAGGCAGAAGGTATAAATGGTTCTTCTTCGCGATTTTTGAAGGGTTTATTTATTTTAACTTCGGACTTAGAGCTTTTTGGGCGATTTTGAAGGGAGATTTTAAGGGAACTTCGATAAGGTAAGGATTTCGGACCTAAAACACAATTCTATGGTGATATTTCATGAATTAGGACTGAAAATTAAGGAATTTATGGACTAAAAATGGAGGTTTAGGGCTTGAGATTAAGAGAGTCTAAATTGGGGATTTGAGGGGTCAACTGAACTCCGATTCTTGTGCTTTTGATATGTATAAACTCATGGGGAGATAAGGAATCTAATGATGTGAAAATTTTTGAGTTTCGAGAAGTGGGCCCGGGGCTCGGGTTTTGCTAATTTCGAGATTTTTGATATTTTTCGATTGTTTTCGCTTGGGTTTTGTTCCCTTAGCCTTTTGTGATGTAATCGTTCTGGTTTTGGTAAGATTCGACGCGCAAGGAGGCCGATTTGAGAGGCAAGGGCATAGCGAGCTAGAGCTTTAGCCGGTTCGAGGTGAGTAATGAATGTAAATGATGTCCTGAGGGTTTGAAACCCCGGATTTGCACATCGTAGTGCTATATTGAGGTGAGACACGCGCTTGATGATGAGCGTGGGATCGTTTACTATTGGGGATTGTGACTTGGTTCGTCCCGAGTGATGCTTTTACCGCGTATTTGATTGAAGCTTAATTGATATCATCATTATTTGGACTGATTGCCATATTTGGGCTTCATGCCAACTATTTGAACCCTTCGGGGAGTTTTATCGCTATTTCCTCACTGTTTTGATTTACTACTTGAACTCAGTCGTACCGTTTTCTACTGTTTTACAACTCAGCCATTCTTACTCGGTTTTTGGAACTAAAATGATATGTTAAATGATGTTTTGGGCTGAGAACTACTGTTTTACTAATGCTCGAGGGCTTATATGATGTCTGGACTGAGTATGGCCAAGGGCCAGATGTGAGGATACTATGGGATCGGGCTGCGTGCCGCAGCAGTTTTATACTGTTATTGATATGAGGCCGAGGGCCTAGATTGGTGCCACGAGATGGCTTGTTATTGCGCTTGGGCCGTAAGGGGCCCCTCCCAGAGTCTGTACACCCCCAGTGAGCGCCGTCGACGATAAATATTTGGATCGGGCTGCACGCCGCAGCAGGTGCTATAGAATACCGTTCTATGTGATGACTTTTCTTTTACTCTCTATCACTTGACTGCTTAATTGTTGCAGAATTTTCATATTTCGTTTTTCATTGGTTTACTGCTTTCATATTACTTGTTTTAAACTGCCGTATATAGCTTTCTCTGTGTTTCTCCAGGATTTCTTATTTTCAGTCATTATTTATGTTTATTACTCACTGGGTCGGAGTACTGACATTACTCCCTGCACCTTGCGTGCAGATCCAGGTGCATCTGAGGCTGTTGAGGATTTTCAGTCGGGCAGCACATATCCGGGAGTATCGAGGTAGCTGCATGGCGTCCGCAGCCCTGATCTCTCCCTTCTATCCTTTTGTTTTATCCATATTTCCTAGACTAATTATGTAATAGGCTGTTAAACTTGTATAGAGGCTCAGACTTGTGACACCGGATCTGTTCGGTCTATGTAGTGGTATTATCATTTGAGTTTCCGCATATTTAACTCTTGTTCCAGGCTTTTATTATGGTAATTTGGCATTTTAACTGCGTTAGCTAATAAAAAACTTTATAGGAAAACGGGTTGAGGTTGTTGGTTGGTCAGGCTTGCCTAGCAGTGTGTTGGGCGCCATCACGACCGGGATTGGGTTTGTGACACGCAGCATACAGCCCATGACCTCCTGGAAGCCCAGTGCTGTCATGAAATCCGTCGGGGCAGGCTCTGCTGCAGGCACCTCGCCTTGCTCCTCGATAATGGGATCCCCTGCTGGATCCGCCGGTGGTTCAACTGGGGCAGCTCTGGGATGCCCTCGTCCCCTACCTCGGGTCGGTGCCCTCCCTCGGCCTCTGCCTCGACCACTAGCAACGCGGGGAGCAGCTGATCCCGGGTTTGGAATGTACGCCGTACGCATCCTCACCATCTGTGAGAGAATAGAAGAAGGAATTTAGTATACCATCAACTGCACGATAGGAGATGAATAAAGAGTAGTTTCCTAACACCCTATAGCCTCTCGAAGATAAGTACAGACGTCTCCGTACCTATCCACAGGACTCTATTAGGTTTGCCCATGACTTGTGAGACCTACGTGAACCTAGTGCTCTGATACCATGTTGTCACGACCCAAATTCCATATTAGGCCTTGATGGCGCCCAACATCATTGTTAGGCAAGGCAACACTAATCAAATAGTAAATTCTCATTTGTGTAGTTAGCACGTGATAACTCCCATTATGGATTAAGAAATTCAGAGTTTGAAAATTTAAGCATATTTAAGTGGAAGTACTAAATGCGAATTTAAATCATGAAAACAAGCCAAAATATCATAAATCTACCAATGTGTGTGCCAAGACCTAGTGTCACAAGTGTGTGGGCAATCTAGTAGAATATACAAAATTATACAATCCTACTGTCTGGAAGAGAAATAGACAGGAAAAATAAAAACAAAAGAGAGAGACTCCAGCTGCTGCAGATCGACTCGAAAGCGGCAGCTCACCGGAAAGTCTCTAGCTGAGGAGTTCACTCTATGCGCCGGACTGATGGCCAGATGCACCTGCCTCAAAGCCTATATAATCAAGTACAGAAGTGTAGCATGAGTATATAGAAATATGTACCTATTAAGTATCTCGCCTAACCTCGCAGAAGTAGTGACGAGGGGTCGACTCCGGCACTTACTAGGGCCAGCAAATATAATAATATGAAGTTCAATATATTAAATTCACAATGTATGTAGATGACAACAAGCTCAAATAAGAATAAATACTGAAAATCCTTTCATCCAATTAGTAAAACTAGGCACTTTCCTCATTTAAAATAAGTGACCCTCCAAGCAATAAGTTATACTAATTAGCAGGGTTCCGGTTCCATTATCACACACAACTACCATCAAGGACATTTGGCCCGATCCAACATAAAAGTAAAATGTGCACTACCGAGGGTCGAACGGCACGAACCATAGATGCATCTTTCCACCCCGCTTGCGAATCATACATGCGACGCGGTAAAAATATAACCCCGCTCGCGAATCATACGTGCGACGCGGTCAAACATAATTTTCATCATATAAAACACAACACTTCTTTAATTCCTTTAAAAAATGAATACAATTCACTTGAAGCCTTTAATTCCTTAGATTCAACCTAATTTCTTTCATACCATTAGCACATATAAGCAAATAATAGCGTCCACAAACGTGATGTAAACCTAGAACTACCCGGACATAACAAGAATAGTAGCTACGTACGGACTTTCGTCACTTCGTGCATACGTAGCCCCCCCATAATTAATCATATATTAATTAAGTTCACCTATAGGGAAATTCCCCTCTTACAAGGTTAGAAAAGAGACTTACCTTATTTCGAGCCTACTTCCAACTCAAGAAAGTGTTAAAACTCTAAAACCGGAGCCGCACAATCCGAAACTACGCAAATAGTATAAAAAACAATCATTATAGGTTTACAAATTCATATTCTAGCTATTAAAGTGATTATCCAACCCCAAAGGCAAGGTTCCTAAAGTTCACCCCCGGGCCCACGTGCCCGAATTCCGGAAATTTTCAAAGGAAGTTGTTACCCATAACCTAAGGTTCAAGAATATATGGTTTCTACTTCATTCCATAACGAATTTCGTGGTTAAATCTTGTTTTAATCAAAACTCTAGGTTTTACTCTAAACCCATGATTCCACTAATATACATGTTAAAATCTACCCATAAACTATGTATTAAACTCACATTAGGTAGGAATAACTTACCTCACAATGCTAGGCTGAAATCTCCCCTTTGGAAGCTCCCAAATCGTCCAAGAAATGAAGAAAATGTGTCAAAAATGACACTTTCCCGTATTAAATGAAGGCATTGCCTTTAGTGATTCCGCAGCTGCGGTTAGGGGACCGCATCTGTGGTCTTGCTTCTGCAATGAAACGTCCGCTTCTGCAAAATTCCTACTGGGCTGGCTGGGCTGCATCTGCGAGATGCCAAGCGCTTCTGCGAAATGAGGCCGCTTCTGCGGTTTCTGGGCTGGCCACCCATAGTCGCATCTGCGATAGCTCAGCCGCTCCTGCGGGCTTGCACCTGCGGCTGGCCAACCACAGGTGCGGTTATGACAGATGCTTCAGCTCCTTCTCCTATTTTTCAACTAAGCTCGAGCCTCGTCCGATTGACGCTCGGGGTCCCCGGGCCCTGCCCGAGCATACCGACATGTTTGAAATGATATAACGGACTCGCTCGAACCCTTGGAACGCCTGAAACAACGCTAAATCTAATAATCGCACCCTAAAACCAATTGAATCAAACTTATGAACTTCAAGTTCTTCAATCTACTTCCAATGTGACGAAACACACTTATACTACTGGGATTGACACCAAATTTTGCATGCAAGTCTTAAATAACATTACAGAACTATTCTCGATCTCGAATTTCCGTTCGGACCTTGATAACCCAAAAACCCGCTCCAAACCGAATTTAAAGAACTTCAAAATCCTTAAGGAATCCACTTTCACTATTAGGCGCCAAAACGTCCCCGGGTCATCCAGAACCCGATCCGGACATACGTCCAAGTCCGAAATCATCATACGAACCTATTGGAACCGTCAAATCCCGATTCCAAGGTCGTTTAGTAAAAATGTTGACCGAAGTAAAACTTGGCCTTTTAAGCCAACCTTAAGGAATCAAGTGTTCCGATTTCAATTCAAACTCTTCCAAATCCCGAACCAACCATCCCCGCAAGTCATAAATCAGTTAAAGCAAGTACGGGAAGTCTTATTTAGGGGAACGGGGTTCTAGATTCTAAATAAAAAAAATCAAAAATAATAGACTAAGATTCTAAATAAAGGATAATAAATAAACGGGATCTTCTTTTATTCGAAACGTCTGGTGATCTTCAACCAATTATGCGCTTCAATATAATTACCGGGAGTAAGCGCTATAGTATGTTTCCAATACTCAGCGGCTTGATCGAACCAAGCCTCTGCAATTTCAGAATCTCCCTGTTGAATGGCATGTTCTCCCCGGCCGGAATAGGTAGTTCAATTCCTTCCCTAAGAACCGTACTTGAGAATTTCTTACCTCATACGGCTCAACAGTCAATTCTTTTGGTGTCCCATTTTGATCTATACCATATCCAATAAAATCTAATGAGATAGCAAAACGATCGGTCGGGTCGTTACAAAAAGCACGAAGACCCTTAGTGAAATATCGTTCGCCGTCTTTACCCTTCAAAAATTAATTTCACATTAAACAAAATATTCATTTAATTATTTTCTTTAATATTTAGGCCCATGAATCAAATCATTTCCTTATTGAAATTAGGTCAAAACTTCTAATATTTAGGAATGTAAATCGAGCAGATTCTATTCGTATAAATCCTTTGCCTATATTAACTAAAAATACACTTCCGGCTGTTATACTTTTAAGAGTCCTATTCTAAATAGGAATCGATTATAGACACATGTGTAAACTAAAAATAGTGGCATCGGTGGAGATGATTAGCTAAAAGATCATATTTCTTTTCTATTTTGACATGTCAAGTTGGGAATTCTTATTTCACTATTTTAGATTATTTTGTTTGATAATTAGGGATTGCCGTTCTGCTTCGTTTCTAGAAGATATTTTTTAGAAGAAATCTACTTGTGGACTAAGTGGTACCTATTAAAAAATATATTTCATAGTGACAAACCTAATTTATTGTTTTCATAATACTTAGAACATCAAAATCAATTAAAATTTTGCTTTTAAAGCTATTCTTATTTAAATTAAGTAGCAAGTCGTAATATATCGGACTTTAAAATTAATTAAATTTTATCTTATATAAATTTTTTTCTTATTTGAATTATTTAATATAACTATAGTACATCGATATTACGTTTGCCAATTCATCTTTACGGTAAATTTAAGTTCTTTCCAAGTTTTTATTGCAAAAATTTAAGAAGATTTTTATATTCAGTATTTTGTCTATTCTTTTGTGTACGTCAAGAATCATTAAAAAGGTTTATACATTCAAGTTTTATTTATTTATTTGTTATGATTTATAATGAGTTTGCTCATTTTTGAACGACTAGATTATATAACAATATTTTATATGTAGTGACAAATTAAACATTACAAATATATTTAACTATAAATATTTATTAAATTAAGATAGACAAATTGTATCTAAAATACTTTAGTTACCTAATGAATTTTAAAATTACAAAGATGAGAAAGAGAGATATTTAAATCAATTTTTGTCACGAACCGGATGTCCCACCCTCGGGAGTCGTGATGGCGCCTACTAGTGAAAGCTAGGCAAGCCAACTAACTGAACTATTTAACCTCTCTTCCATTTTTATTTTATTTAATGACTTAGCATCAACAGTTTATGGCAACATAATTTAACATGCGGAAGAAATAAATTTCAAGTTTAACAGTACTACTAATACCATCCAATAACAAAACCACCCAAGATTTGGTGTCACAACTTCACAGACTGTCTAAGAGTACTACAAATAAGGGTCTGAAAGAAATAACAAAATACTGTCTCTAGAACTACATAAGAGAAGCAGGAAAACAGATAGAGGGAGACGCCAAGGCCTGCGGACGCCTGCAGGACTACCTTGGGTCGCCTGGTAAGTAGGAAGCTGAAACCTCATTGCGGTCCAAAATCTGCAGCACTGAGATCTGCACAAAATAGTGCAGAGTGTAGTATCAGCACAACCGCCCATGTGCTGGTAAGTGCCTAGCCTAACCTCGGCGAAGTAGTGGCGAGGCTAGGACCAGACTACCAAATAAACCTGTACTGTTATATAATATACAGCGGAAAATAAAGCAGAAATAAATAAGTAAGGATGGGAGGGGGTACATGCTGCGGGGTATATCAGTATCAACAGTAAATCAAGAACAAAAGCATAAGGACAACTTCGAATTCACAGCGAAACAATGAGGAACTTGTATCCAATCCATAAACACTTTGTATCAGCAATTGTTGCGGCGCGCAACCCGATCCCAACATATAACAACACTGTTGCGGCGTGCAATCCGATCCATATCATTTATCACTGTTGTGACGTGCAACCCGATCCCAATATATCATTGTTGCCGCGTATCATTATTGCGGCGCACAACCAGATCCAAATATATCATTGTTGCGGCGCGCAACCCGATCCAAATATATCATTGTTGCGGCGTGCAACCCGATCCAAATATACAATCACAACAACCATAACAAGAGTCCCGGCAAGGGATCAATAAGAACTACACTATCCCGGCAAGGGAGTCAACAATAAGAATGAACACATCCCGGCAAGGAAAAATCAGCTTTAACCAAACTTGTTCCAACATCCACTACCTTAACTAACACCAATGTTCAACCATAAGTAATCTCTACGAGAATAATGATAAACCTTGCTCAACCCAGAGAGTCACAAATTAGGCATTCGTAGTAGTTCTCAATAACACAATAATTTCAATATAAGACTCACGGTCATTCTCGACACCGACGTATAGATACTCGTCACCACACCTATACTTCATACTCCACACATAGCATATAGCATACAAGATCAAACTCCTATTCCCTCACTCTAAGGTTAGACCAAACACTTACCTCGATGCCACGAACACAGTTCAAGCCTCAACTATAGGTTTACCTCGTGATTCCACCACCAATTCGCTCGTATCTAGTCACAAGTTACTTAATTACATCAATGAATGCTAAATAAACAATTTCTAATGCACGGAAATAAGTTTTCTAAAGCTTTTCCCAAAAAGTAAAAAATTAGCCCCGGGCCCACATGGTCAAAACCGGAGGTTCGAACCAAAACCCGACTACCCATTCACCCATGAACTCAAATATATAATTTATTTTGAAATCGGACCTCAAATCGAGGTCTAGATCCCCATTTTTTTGAAAAACCTAGGTTCTACCCAAACACCCAATTTCCCCCATGAAAATCATTGATTTTGAGTTGAAATCATGTTAAAAGATGTTAATGATTGAAGGAAACTAGTAAAAAGTGACTTACAATCGATTTGGAAGAAGAGTTGTTCTTGGAAAATCGCCCTAGGGAGTTTTTGTTTTGAAAAGATGTGAAAAAGGGTTATTTTTCGGCTAAGTATAAAAATTTGCAGGCTGCAGTTATGAGAATTGCGAATAGGAGTTCACAATTGCGAACCCTTCAGAGAATTTGAGCTTTCGCATTTGCGAACAGGAATGTCGCATTTGCGACTGGAGTCTCGCATTTGCGACTAAGGGGCTTCCCAGGCAGGCGTCGCATTTGCGACCTCCACTTCGCATTTGCGAAGAAGGCAGCCCAGGCCACTTTCGTATTTGCAATAAATTGCTCGCATTTGCGAAGCCTGCATGCCTGAAGCATATCAGCAATTTCCTAAGTTAAAATTTCACTCCGTGGCCTATCCCAAACTCACCCGAGCCCTCGGGTCTCCAAACCAAATATGCACCCCAACCTAAAAATATCATACGGACTTATTCGTGTAATCAAATCACCAAAATAATGTCATGAACATCGAATTAAACCTCAAGATCAATGAAATTTCTCAAAACTTCTTAAACATCAAATTTTGCATTCAAGGTCCGAATCACGTCAAACGGATTCCGTTTCTTACCAAACTTTACCGAATACACATACAAAATCATATTAAACCTGTACCGGGCTCCGGAACCATAATACGGGCCCGATACCATAGGTTTAACATAACATTTCACTTTCAAAAACCTTTATATTTTTCAGAAAACAATTTCTTTCAAAAATTCATTTCTCGGGCTTGGGACCTCGGAATTCGACTCCGGGCATACGCCCAAGTCTCATATTTTCCTACGGATCCTCCGGGACTGTCAAATTACGGGTCCGGATCCGTTTACCCAAAACATTGACCGAAGTCAACTTAATTCATTTTAAAGCCAAATTTTATCATTTTTCACAGATTTTCACATCTAGAGTTTCCGGCTACGCGCCCGAACTGCGCACGCAAATTGAGGTAATGCTGAAAGAGGTTTTTTTAAGGCCTCGAAACACAGAATTTAGTTTAAAAACAAGTGATGACCTTTTGGGTCATCACATCCTCCACCTCTAAAACAACCGTTCGTCCTCGAACGGACATAATAAGAAGTACCTAAGTCGGGGAAAAGATGGGGATAACGGCTCCGCATATCTGACTCGGACTCCCAGGTCGATGACCCAACGGGCTGACCTCTCCACTGAAAACGAACAGAAGGAAAACTCTTTGATCTCAACTGACGAACCTACCGATCTAGAATAGCTCCTCCTCATTGGACAAGTCCTTGTCCAACTGGACAGTGCTGAAGTCTAACACGTGGGATGGATCGCCGTGATACTTCCGAAGCATGGACACATGAAACACTGGATGCATGACTGATAAGCTCGGCGGCAACGCAAGTCTGTAAGCCACCTCTCCCACTCGATCAAGAATCTCAAACGAGCCAATGAACCTAGGGCTAAGCTTGCCCTTCTTCTCGAATCTCATCACGCCCTTCATAGGCGACACTCGAAGCAATACCCGCTCACCAACCATGAAAGCCAAATCTCTAACCTTGCGGTCGGCATAGCTCTTTTGCCTGGACTGAGTTGTACGAAGCCTGTCCTGAATGATCCTGACCTTGTCCAAGGCATCCTGTACTAGATCCGTACCCAACAACCGAGCCTCGGCTCAAACCATCCAACCGGCGACCGATACCGCCTACCATATAGAGCCTCATAAGGAGCCATCTGAATACTTGATTGGTAGCTGTTATTGTAGGTAAACTCTACTAAAGGCAAGAACTGATCCCACAAGCCTCCAAAGTGAATGACACAGGCTCGGAGCATATCCTCCAAAATCTGAATAGTCCGCTCAGACTGCCCGTCCGTCTGAGGATGAAACGCTGTGCTCAACTCAACCCGCGTGCCCAACTCTCCCTGAACTGCTTTCCAGAAATGTGAGCTAAACTGCGTACCTCGATTCGAAATGATATACACGGGCACACCATGAAGACGGACAATCTCCCGGATATAGATCTCAGCTAATCTCTCGGAAGAATAGGAGACTGCCACGGAATGAAATGTGCTGACTTGGTCAGCCTATCCACAATAACCCACACTGCATCGAACTTCTTCTGAGTCCGCGGGAGTCCAACAACGAAGTCCATAGTGATACGCTCCCACTTCCACTCAGGAATCTCAATCTTCTGGAACATACCGCCAGGCCTCTGATGCTCGTACTTGACCTGCTGACAATTGAAACACCGAGCCACATATGCAACGATGTCCTTCTTCATTCTCCTCCACCAGTAGTGCTGCCGTAAGTCCTGATACATTTTGGAGGCGCTCGGATGAATAGAGTACCTGGAACTATGGGCCTCCTCTAGAATAAACTCTCGAAGTCCATCCACATTAGGCACACAAATACAACCCTGCATTCTCAAAACTCCATCATCTCCTATTCTGACCTGCTTGGCATCTCCGTGCTGCACCGTGTCTCTGAGGACACATAAATAAGGATCATCATACTGCCGATCTCGGATATGCTCCAATAAAGAAGAGCGAGCAACTGTGCAAGCTAATATGTGGCTGGGCTCAGAAACGTCCAACCTCACGAAGTGATTGGCCAAAGCCTGGACATCCAAGGCAAGCGGTCTCTCACCGATCAAAATATACGCCAGACTGCCCATACTGGCTGACTTCCTACTCAAAGCATCGGCCACCACATTGGCCTTTCCCGGATGATATAAGATAGTGACATCATAATCTTTCAATAGATCCAACCACCTTCTCTGCCTCAAATTTAACTCCTTCTGCTTGAACAAGTACTGCAAACTATTGTGGTCCGTGAACACTTCGCATGCCACGCGATACAGATAATGCCTCAAAATCTTCAGCGCATGAACAATGGCTGCTAACTCAAAATCATGGACTGGATAGTTCTTTTCATGAATCTTCAACTGGCGCGAAGCATAAGCAATGACCTTGCCATCCTGCATCAACACCGCACCAAGCCCAACACGAGATGCATCACAATAAACTGTATATGGGTCTGAACCTGTGGGCAAAGCCAACACTAATGCCGTAGTCAAGGCTGTCTTGAGCTTCTGGAAGCTCGCCTCGCACTCATCCGACCATTTAAATTGGGCACCTTTCTGGGTCAACCTGGTTATCGGGGCTGCAATAGATGAAAACCCCTCCATGAACCGACGATAATAGCTTGCCAAACCTAAGAAACTCCGGATCTCTGTGGCTGATGTGGGTCGAGGCCAGTTCTTGACTGACTCAATCTTCTTTGGATCTACCTGAATACCCTCTGCTGAAACCACATGCCCCAAGAAAGCAACTGAACTCAACCAGAACTCACACTTTGAAAACTTTGCATACAACTGACTATCTCTCAGAGTCTGAAGAACCACTCTCAAATACTGACCATGCTCCTCCTGATTGCGAGAATAAATCAAGATATCGTCAATGAAGACTATTATGAACGAATCCAAGTAAGGCCTGAACACTCGGTTCATCAAATCCATAAAAGCTGCCGGGGCATTTGTCAGCCCGAATGACATCACCAAGAATTCATAATGCCCGTACCGAGTGCGGAAAGCTGTCTTAAGGACATCGGATGCCCTAATCAATTGATGGTAGCCTAATCTCAAGTCGATCTTAGAAATACTTGGGCACCCTGAAGCTGGTCGAACAAATCCTCAATCCTCGGCAATGGGTACTTACTCTTGATTGTGACCTTGTTCAATTGCCGGTAATCTATACACATTCTCATCGATCCGTCCTTCTTCTTGACAAACAACACCGGCGCACACCATGGCGAGACACTGGGTCTAATAAAGCCCTTATCAAGCAAGTCTTACAACTGCTCCTTCAACTCTTTCAATTCAGGCGGGGCCATGCGATATGGCGGAATAGAAATGGGCTGAGTGCCCGGAGCCAGGTCAATGCAAAAATCAATATCCCTGTCGGGTAGCATACCCGGCAAGTCTGAAGGAAATACCTCAGGAAACTCACGAACTACAGGCACGGAACCAATGGAAGGAACCTCGGCACTGGAATCACGAACGTATGCCAAATAGGCCAAACACCCCTTCTCGACCATTCGCCGAGCCTTCATATATGAGATAACACTACGGGTAGAATGACCAGAAGTCCCTCTCCACTCTAAACGAGGTAAACCCGGTAGGGCTAAGGACACAGTCTTGGCATGACAATCCAAGATGGCGTGGTAAGGTGACAACCAGTCCATCCCCAGTATGACATCAAAATCGACCATGTCCAGCAATAATAAGTTACTCGGGTCTTAAGACCCTCGATCACAACCACGCAAGAACGATGAACACGATCTACCATAATGGAATCACTCACGGGGGTGGACACATAAACAGGAATACTCAGAGAATCACTGGGTACGACCAGATACAGTGCAAAATAAGATGACACATATGAGTAGGTAGACCCTGGATCAAATAGCACTGAAGCACCCTTACTACAAACCAAAACCGTACCTGTGATAACTGCATCGGAAGCCTCAGCCTCCGGCCTAGCTGGAAGAGCATAAAATCGGGGTTGGGCCCCACCACCCTGGACTACATCTCTAGGCTGGCCTGCTGCCGGCTGGCCTCCACCTCTAGCGGCCTGAGCTCCACCTCTAGCACCTCTACCTCCACCTCTAGTACCTCTACCCCCACCTCTGGCTGGCTGGGCGGGCTGTGGAACACCTGGTGCCTGAACCATAGCACGGGAACCCTGCTGCTGCGACTGAGTACCCACTAACCTCGGACAAGCCCTCCGGATATGACCATACTCACCACACTCAAAGCATCCACCTGAGTGCAGCGGCTGAGGAAACTGAGACTGACCCTGACGACCTAAATGATCACCCCGAAAACTCTTGAGCGGCGGTGCACTGATAGGAGCTGGTGGTGCACTGTAGGGCTGCTGATCAGAATATTGTGTATGAGAACCACGGCCACCTGAAGCACCGTGAGAAGCCTGAACCGCTGACTGAAAGGGCCTAGGAGGATGACCTCTACCATACAAATCCCTTCCTCCAGACGAGGTACCACTGAATCTGCCTGAATGACGGGGCCTCTTGTTAGACCCCTGACCACCTCCCCGTGACAAAACCATCTCGACCCTCCTGGCCACATTGGCCGCCTCCTGGAAAGAAATATACTCCCCGTCTCCTTAGCCATCTGAAGTCGAATGGGCTGGATAAGTCCCTCAATGAACCACCTTACTCTCTCTCTCTCTGTGGGGAGTATAAGTAGAGCATGACGGGCCAAATCAATAAACATGGTCTCATACTGGGTAACAGTCATGGAACCCTGCTGGAGACGCTCAAACTGCCTCCGGTAAATCTCCCTCTGAGTAGCGGGAAGAAACTTCTCCAAGAATAGCTGAGTGAACTGCTCCCAAGTCAAAGCTGGCAATCCGGCTGGTCTAGCCAAACAATAATCTCTCCACCAAGTCTTCGCGGATCCTGATAAGCGAAAAGTAGCAAAGTCGACCCCATTGGTCTCCACTATCCCCATGTTCCTGAGAACCTCATGACAACTATCTAGATAATCCTGGGGATCCTCAGAAGATGCACCGCTGAAAGTGGCAGTGAAGAGCTTAGAAAACCTATCCAATCTCCACAAGGCATCGGCAGTCATGGCTGCTCTGACACCGGTCTAGGCTACCACACCCGGCTGAACTACTCCAACTGGCTGAGCTGCTGGAGTCTGAAACTGGGGAGCCACCTGCTCCGGAGTGCGAGTAGCAGGAGTCTGGGCCCCCCTCCAGCCTGAGAGACGGCTGGGGCTACAGGAAGCAAGCCGGCCTGGGTGACACTCTCCATGAGGCCCACTAGACGGACCAGAGAATCCTGAAGTACTGGAGTAGCAATGAACCCCTCTGGGACCTGAGCTGGGCCTACTGGAGCTGTCTGGGCCAGGACCTCCTCGTCAAACTCAACCTGAGGCTCCGCCGCTGGTGGTGCTGCTCCGGGCTGAGCTCTGCCCCTACCTCGGCCTCTAGCACGGCCTCGGCCTCTGCCCCTCGCGGGAGCTACTGGGGGCTCGGGCTACTGATCAGCGGATGAAGAAGTGCATGTTCTCGGCATCTACGAAAGAACAGAGTAGAAATTCGATTAGTATTGAGAAACCAAGCCGCACGACAGCAAACAATAGATGCGAAGTTTTTTCCTAACTCTGTAGCCTCTGGGGGATAAATACAGACGTCTCCGTACCGATCCCTCAAACTCTACCAAGCTTGTCTATGAATTGTGAGACCTATGTAACCTAGTGTTCTGATACCAACTTGTCACGACCCGGATTTCCCACCTTCGAGAGTCGTGATGGCACCTACTAGTGAAAGCTAGGCAAGCTAACTAACTGAACTATTTAACCTGTCTTCCATTTTTATTTTATTTAATGACTTAGCATCAACAGTTAATAGCAACATAATTTAACATGCAGAAGAAATAAATTTCAAGCTTAACAGTACTACTAATACCATCCCATAACAAAACCACCCAAGATTTGGTGTCACAACTTCACAGGCTGTCTAAGAGTACTACAAATAAGGGTCTGAAAGAAATAACAAAATACTGTCTCTAGAACTACATAAGAGAAGCAGGAAAATAGATAGAGGGAGACGCCAAGGCCTACGGACGCCTGCAGGACTACCTCGGGTCGCCTGGTAAGTAGGAAGCTGAAATCTCACTGCGGTCCGAAATCTGCAGCACTGGGATCTGCACAAAATAGTGCAGAGTGTAGTATCAGCACAACCGACCCCATGTGCTGGTAAGTTCCTAGCCTAACCTCGGCGAAGTAGTGACGAGGCTAGGACCAGACTACCAAATAAACCTGTACAGTTATATAATATACAGCGGAAAATAAAGCAGAAATAAACAAGTAAGGATGGGAGGGGGTACATGCTGCGGGATATATCAGTATCAACAGTAAATCAAGAATAAAAGCATAAGGACAACTTAGAATTCACAGCGAAACAATGAGGAACTTGTATCCAATCCATAAACACTTTGTATCAGCAATTGTTGCGGCGCGCAACCCGATCCCAACATATAACAACACTGTTGCGGCGTGCAACCCGATCCATATCGTTTATCACTGTTGCGGCATGTAACCCGATCCCAATATATCATTGTTGCGGCGTGCAACCCGATCCAATCATATCATTGTTGCGGCGCGCAACCCGATCCAAATATATCATTGTTGCGGCGTGCAACCCAATCCAAATATATCATTGTTTCGGCGTGCAACCCGATCAAAATATACAATCACAACAACCATAACTAGAGTCACGGCAAGGGATCAATAAGAACTACACTATCTCGGCAGGGAGTCAACAATAAGAATGAACGCATCCCGGCAAGGGAAAATCAGCTATAACTAAACTTGTTCCAACATCCACTACCTCAACTAACTCCAATGTTCAACCATAAGTAATCTTTACGAGAATAATTATAAACCTTGCTCAACCCAGAGAGTCACAAATTAGGCATTTGTAGTTGTTCTCAATAACACAATAATTTCAATATAAGACTCACGGTCATGCTCGACACCGACGTATAGATACTCGTCACCACGCCTATACGTCATACTCCACACATAGCATATAGCATACAAGATCATACTCCTATTCCCTCAAGCTAAGGTTAGCCCAAACACTTACCTCGGTGCCAAGAACACAGTTCAAGCCTCAACTATAGGTTTACCTCGTGATTCCACCACCAATTCGCTCATATCTAGTCACAAGTTACTTAATTACATCAATGAATGCTAAATAAACAATTTCTAATGCACGGAAATAAGTTTTCTAAAGCTTTTCCAAAAAAGTAAAAAATCAGCCCCCGGGCCCACATGGTCAAAACCCGAGGTTCGAACCAAAACCCGACTACCCATTCACCCATGAACTCAAATATATAATTTATTTTGAAATCGGACCTCAAATCGAGGTCTAAATCCCCATTTTTTTTAAAAACCTAGGTTCTACCCAAACAACCAATTTCCCCCATGAAAATCATTGATTTTGAGTTGAAATCATGTTAAAAGATGTTAATGATTGAAGGAAACAAGTAAAAAGTGACATACAATCGATTTGGAAGAAGAGTTGTTCTTGGAAAATCGCCCCAGGGAGTTTTTATTTTGAAAAGATGTGAAAAAGGGTTGTTTTTTGGCTAAGTATAAAAATTTGCAGGCTGCAGTTATGGAAATTGCGAATAGGAGTTCGCAATTGCAAACCCTTCAGAGAATTTGGGCTATTGCATTTGCGAATGGGAATGTCGCATTTGCGAAGTCGCATTTGCGACTAAGGGGCTTCCCAGGCAGGCGTCGCATTTGCGACCTCCACTTCGCATTTGCGAAGAAGGCAGCCCAGGCCACTTTCGCATTTGCGATAAATTGCTCGCATTTGCGAGACAGGCTTCGCAAATGCGAAGCCTGCAGGCCAGAAGCATACCAGCAATTCCCTAAGTTAAAATTTCACTTCGTGGCCTATCCAAAACTCACCCGAGCCCTCGGGGCTCCAAACCAAATATGCACCCCAACCTAAAAACATCATACGGAGTTATTCGTGTACTCAAATCACCAAAATAACGTCATGAACATCGAATTAAACCTCAAGATCAATGAAATTTCTCTAAACTTCTTAAACATCAAATTTTGCATTCAAGGTCCGAATCACGTCAAACGGATTCCGTTTCTTACCAAACATTACCGACAACACATATAATCATATTGAACCTTTACCGGGCTCCGGAACCATAATACGGGCCCGATACCACAGGTTTCACATAACATTTCACTTTCAAAAACCTTTATTTTTTTCAGAAAATAATTTCTTTGAAAAATTCATTTCTCAGGCTTGGGACCTCGGAATTCGACTTTGGGCATACGCCCAAGTCTGATATTTTTCTACGGACCCTCCGGGACCGTCAAATCACGGGTCCGGGTCCGTTTACCCAAAACGTTGATCGAAGTCAACTTAATTCATTTTAAAGCCAAATTTTATCATTTTTCACAGATTTTCACATCTAGACTTTCCGGCTACGCGCCCGGACTGCGCACGCAAATATAGGTGATGCTAAAAGAGGTTTTTTTTACGGCCTCAAAACACAGAATTTAGTTTAAAAACAAGTGATGACCTTCACAATTTTATAATGACTGGCAGGATACGTGCGAAACACTAATCTACATCTATTTTATATCAAATAAAATTATAACAAGAATAAATTTCAGTTAAATATATTGACGGAAGATTAAGAATATCTATTGGATAGTTTATATTTTTTACTGAGTGATAACTATAGGATCAATATTCATCATTTTCAGGAATATATAATTTATTTTATAACTCAAAACAATATTTAATATAATATATATTGTAACACCTCCTTTTTACGGGGAAAGGATTTTTTTTACTTTAAGTGGCATTATTGAAAAGGGATTATTTATTTTAATAGAGTCGAGTCATCACCCAAAATCCAATCCGCCGTGATGACACCTAACCCAACCTACTAGATAAGCCAAATAACAATAAAATATAATTTAATAATAAAATTAAGAGTCAAAAGTGAAATAATTGAATCTTTATACAACTCTTCAAGGACTGGTAGTACAAGTCATGAGCTTCTAAGATTTATAATTCACAAAGCTGTCATGAAATAAATACATCATCTGTTCGAAATATATATACAGAGATTTATGAATCTAAGGCTACCAAGAAGAGGCAGCTATAACCGGAACGCATGTATATTTTCAATGCCAGCCCCGCCATACACAGCAACAACATCTCCAAAATCTGCACGCGAGGTGCAGGAGTGTAGCATGCGTACAGCCGACCCCATATACTCAATAAGTATCCTAACTAACCTCGGCGAGGTACAAGAAGAAAGAACTATAAATGATACTCACCAACGCCTGTACAGTTCATAATTTCAACAAGTATGGAACAATTATATGATCAAATAAGAAATATATCAGGATAACCGCTTTGATGTTCAAAATTCTTTATTTTAAAGAGTTCTACTCAATCAACAATCCAACACATAAAGAAGATATGCAAGTACAACAGGAAATAGTCAAGGAACTTGCAAATAAGAGTGAAATGCAATAACCAAATAATAGTCTGTTGCGGCGCGCAACCCGATCCAATAACCATAAGCCAATAAATCTTGTTGCGGCGTGCAACCCGATCCAATAACAGTAACCAGCTCTCCCAGAGCTCACATCAACCAGAAACCCGTTGGTTTCTCACAATCCGCGTGTACACCATCAAGAGAGAAACATGAGAGGGTGACCCTAATGGGATAGATCCGTATTCACACGCTGCACGGATAACTCACATGCTGCACGGACAACTCACATGCTATAACATCAATATCTGGATCGGCACAGACAACTCACATGCTAATAATATCAATCCGACCAGTGTGTTCACAGGCACAATATCATAATCCGCCCGACATGGTCACAAGCATAACAACATAATCCGTCAGGCGTGGTCACAAGTTCCCAGTCTAAAACATATCACACAGAAGCAAGTATACAAGAACACATGTATATGATGGATAAATAACAGATTTCATGCTCCTTGACTGGTATAATAACATGCTTAAGTGTAGGCATGTGCAATGTGTGTTATCATAGCTCAAATCAGTAATTTATCACAGAAATAGCAATTACCAAGTTTATTCAAGGAATTAGCCTCTTCGTAACCTCAAGCATGACTCAAATAGTACACAACAATGATACAAATATGAGCAAAATTGTAGCTTAAAAGCTTAATAGTCAACTCTAGGCATATCATAGCCTAAGCACTATCCCGAGCATGGATAAATATCCTGGTGCACGCATATGGGCTTAAAACCCACACATATCCGCACCCATAGCACATAACTATCACAAATAATTTAGGCAACTAGTGCCTCAATCAAGTTTAAATAAGATACTTACCTCAAACAAGCCAAAACAAATACTGAGTAATCCAAACAATACTCTAGAAATGCCATCACGCACGTATCAACCTTCGAGCGGCTTGAAACTAGCCAAAAGCAACTCAAAAATATCAAATAATGCCTAAGGAAACAATCCTAAATGATAAAGGTCAAATCTTTTCATATTTAATCAAAGTCAACCAATCGGAACCCAATAAAACTCACAAAATCCGATAACCCATTTAATTACAAGTCCAACCATACTAATTTCACTCAAATCCGGCTCTGAATCGATGTTCAAACCTCAAATATTCATTTTATTCCAATCCCCGAAACCACAATCTGAACCCGATATCATCAAGGTCAACTCCTGATCAAACTTATGAACATTCCAAATCTTCGAATTTTCAACTTCGCCAAATAGTGTCGAAATCTTCTAGAAATATCCAAATGAAAATCTGGGCATACACTCAAGTTCAAAATCACCATCCGGACCTAACGGAACAATCGCAACTCTGATCCGAAATCAAAAACTCAAAAGTCAAACTTGATCAACTCTTCCAACTTAAAGCTTCAAAGATGAAATTCATCCCTCCAAACTAATTTCGAATCACCCGAAATCGAAACCGACGATACCCACAAGTCATAATACATCATACGGAACTACTCGTGCCCTCAAACCACCGAGCGAAGTGCAAATGCTCAAAACGACCAGTCGGGCCGTAACATTATCCCCCACTTAAACATACGTTCATCCTCGAACGTGCCTAGAGTCGTTCCAAAGCCATCAAATCACCATGTAACCTTACTATGCACATACGCGGGGGTGATACCACGTCATCCCAATCCATGTAAGCCTGATAACCCAACATAACTGAAAAATCATTACCTCAACCTTAGTCCGCAAACCTTAGAACCCAATTTCCAACATCTGAAATCCTTACAAGACCCGAATCTCGCGTCTACACACTGTATAAGTCTGAAAAAGCTGTATCAAGTCGTAGCCATAACCCATGATGTAATCACATGATATACCACACAACTCGTATACTTGTACCAATAATTTCCGATCCAATAGCTGCTAAAAAATAGACCCGATATCGGTAACAAACCTCATATCAATTACAACCCTATTTTAAACCTTCGTACACTGCCAATGATGAATGAAACATGCAAAAAGTCATAACCATTCATCAATTCAACAAGTCAAGGAGCTCTCTCTCTCCTGCGCTACAAGAGCCAAAGCCAAATTCTAAGCCGACTTCCTATATTATCCTTCCAAACATACCGCAATCGAATCCGATAGTATCCATTCTAAGTCCAATGACCTCATCTCATCTAACACAACAATTCTATTGACATGACACACCAATACAACCTAAAGCCACAGCCGTGCAATCCGTGCACCAATAAGCAACAATTCAAATGTACTCAAACATGGAAAATGACTCAAATGAGAAATCGTCCAACAAGCTCAACAAGTACCACCACAAACGCAATGCTAAGAACCTATCACACACAATAGAACCTAGACACACGAATCTATCACAAAGGATCATATCCCAACATTACCCCACTACAATGAGTGACCCATCCAAACACCAATCCATATGGAATACCTCAAGCCACAATGCTCAAAATAAACAACCACACGCAATTTGACATCAAGTACACGAAGTGCATGATCATAACCACAGAGAAGCAAATAACACAATATACCACAACCCGGAAGACCATAACCAAGGCACAATCAACCATTCCACACCCCAATCACCATCTCAGTTAAATTCTGCTACAACGCCCAAACAGACCCGCACACTGTCTACATATAACCAACGAATCACAACCCCCCGAAGAATATAAGAGTAACACATAGAACATATCAGATAAAAATAAAATCAATTCTAACCGAATGGCTCATCCCTCAAAAATAACAGTACGAAGTTAACAAATTCGACCCGGTGTAGAATACACATCCTCCTAGGGCCTACCAATAGGCCCCCAAATCAAATCCGGTCATCCCCAAATGGATAAATAGCCTCCCAAAAAGTCCTCAATGATCTAACCATAACACGTACTACTTTTTTGATAACTTTGGCCATATCTTTACAGTCCACAACCATGAAATAATTTGCCTCCGAGAACTCCTAGTCTCCAAATCCATGGAACACAAGAATCACCATAGCTGATCCCAACTCCACCACCCGAATGTCTAACACATCTCTCATACACGATCATCCCACTATGAATACTTCCATAATTCTTTCGTTCCACGTAGCAAAAATCTGAACATCATCAGTCGATCAACCAGGAGAGTACTGCAATACCAATAAAGCGTCCGTGAGTCAAAACATAATGCGCCTTCTGAAATGTGCACCCTTCTCAAGCAATACCAAGTAGTAATAACATTCATCTAATCACCTGAAATCATCCATATTGTCTAAGAATTCAGTTTGAAACCGAACTGTATACTTGTACATGCAAATCCCAATCTCACACCACGCGTCGCCTCTATTAGGCTATCATATAAAACACGAGAACCTCATTATCAACTCTGAGTCACAAGAAGAATACATACTCAGTTAGCTAGAAACCTTCCACATGATCCCATCCAGAAGAAAATCACAATACGCAACATAATCCTCACGCCGGTAGTAAATATCCATATCAAACTGTGGTAGAAACCATCGAGAACTCTTTGAAATCCATTTGCACATAACCAAGCTATTAGAACTAAATCTCTCTACCTCAGCCAAGCCACGCGGGTCGCTAAATCCAAGAGTATTGCCACAAAACACCCTTAAAGACTCACCTCATCATAAGAACCGATCATATCCGATACCGTGCCGATCCAACCTACTACGAAATTGTCCTATTCCTCCGAGTTACTTTCGAATTGCCTTCATGTTCACACTCCTCCTTTCCAGAACACCACAATCCTTACCCAAAGCTCACCACAAGAGATCCTAGCATAAAACCACACCGTCATAAGGCCCATAAGTCGTCGTATTCCCTCTTAAGCACCCCAAAAGTACCACAACCAAAACACCCACTCTAAAGAGACCTTATGTGAATTTAAAGTTGTTCCTTTTACCTTTCTAATACTGAAATGTAGAATCATAGTGATACAAAAACACTGCAAGTCCCGGCACCATCCAATGCAAATCTCAGAACTTAGCCATATACAGATTCGAAAAATCTTCAAATGACACATATGAATCTTAAACTCTTTAGAACCTCCTCGAGAGTCATCCACCCTATTCAATCTCAAATGGACCACCCAAACGAGCCCAACGATCTGTGCTCCCTTAGCACCCCAGCACACAAGAAGTAGACCACACCTCTAAGCAACCGAGCAAATCCCTTTTCTTAGTATATTACATCCATCACGAACAGCAACCCTAGACCATTTCCAAGACTCCCATATATCCATAAGGGGTAATACATCATGCATCCAGAAATTCCTTACCGAGTCATCCTAAAAACTAACCTCTGCGAGCCATAACCAATCCACCAGTATGCCTCAGACCGAAACCAATACAACATATAACCATACAAACAAATGTCGATAGCAGACTCCCCTACTTGGCTCAAAGCCATAGAATAAAACATTCGATAACTTACAATACCCATACTTTATTACTGCCATACTCTTGCATCGAAATTCAACTAAATCCTTTGTTAGCTCATGCAACACAAACCGTAGAATACCTTAAATCATCTGCTAGGCTTGCACTCATTCCCGTGACAGTCAAGTCGACTTTGTTAACTGATCCAAACTCAAATTGCAACATCTATAACTCACTGGTAGATAGAAGCTCTCCACATAGTCATCATAAGAATCACACAACCACATGAGATAACCCACCTGCTTAGCCTCAAACTAACTTCTCTCCATGCCTTTCCACGGCCACAACCACCATTCCATCACTAAATCTTTTCGATCCTGAACTCGTCAATAAGATATGAGAATCTACTTCATCCGCAAATGAACAACATGAAAGAATCCATCGAAACACTCATGACTCATGACTGTAAAACACATCATAGAAATCAAGCACCCAATATTACTTTCTACATCCCAAGAAAACTCTTCTCGCCACATCCAAACCATCTGAACGCATACCGTAGTCATGTCATACCCATCATATAGCCATCCAACTACTCATTGAGACATAAAATACCACTTCTAGGAACACAACCGGACATATAAGTTCAAAAGCACACGCTCACACAACTGAAACTATCGAGCCTAAGCTGCAATCTAAACCTGGCCTCGAGTCCTCCAGACTGTCCCATCACCAAAGCACAGAAAACACATATCGAACTTCATCTATGGGATCATAAGTTGTCGATGCACAACTGATACCGAGCGCTCACATACGCATACGAGTGAGCGGAAGGAATTAAAAGAGTTATGCTTCAAGTTTAATTAATGTCGCACAATAAGGAATGAAAGATGGGAAGTTTGTCCTAGATGCCTTGTAGCCTCTCGAAGATAGGTATGGACATCATCAAACCGATCCTCAAGACTCTACTAGACACTTGCTCATGACTCATAGAACCTTTGAACCTAGAGCTTTGATACCAACTTGTCACAACCCAAAATTCAACCCGTCGTGATGGCGCTTAATCCAACCCGATAGGTAAGACAAATAACAATAAAACACAATTTAATAATAAAATTAGGAGTCAAAAGGAAATAATTGAATCTTTATGCAACTCCCCAAGGACTGGTAGTACAAGTCATGAGCTTTTAAGACTTAGAATTCACAAAGTAGGTATGGAATAAATACATCATCTGTTCGAAAAATATACACACAACAGCGATAACTCCAAAATCTGCACGCAAGGTGCAGAAGTGTAGTATGAGTACAACCGACCCCATGTACTCAATAAGTACCCTAACTAACCTCGGTGAGGTACAAGAAGCAAGAACTATAAATGATACTCATCAACTCCTGTACAGTTCATAATTTCAACAAGTATAGAACAATTATATGATCAAATCAGGAAGATCTTAGGTATAACCGCCTTGATGCTAAAAATTCTTTGCTTTAAAGATTTTTACTCAGTCAACAATCCAGCACATAAAAAAGATACACAAGTATAGTAGGCAATAGCCAAGGAAATTGCAAATAAGGGTGGAATGCAATAACCAAATAACAGTCCGTTGTGGTGTGCAACCCGATCCAATAACCATAAGCTAATAAGGCCTGTTGCGGCATGCAACCTGATCTAATAACAATAACCAGCTCTTCCAGAGCTCACATGTCACGACCCAAACTAGAGGGTCATGACTAGCACCCAGGCCATACTTGTCGAGCTCCAACGTGCATTTTATCTAACCTTTCTTATTATATTTATGGCTGACGAGATCAACATAAATGGTAGACATAAATCATGAACAACCAACACTGACAGATAATGGCATGAACATACGTAACATGGGCCGACAAGGCTGTCATGAAGCTATATATAAGGTACGAGCTGACAAGCTGCCATGAGAGACTATACAACATAAATCAGCCGACAAGGCAATCCAAACTATTCATGAGTCGACACTTGTCTATGAGCCTATAAAGAAACATAAGTGCTGCAACATTGCCGGAACAGGGCCCCACATACCCATAATGTCTATAACAAAAATGCATACATAAACTTTTAAAAACATATGCCTCTATGGGCATCATCATCATATCGTACCCGGCTATAATAGGCTTGGTAAAAACATACCCGGCCATCATAAAGCTCGGTAGAATTGTACCCGGCCACGTGGAGCTCGATAAAACCCAACCGATCAGTGGTTGCACAATAGGTGCCATACCCGGCCGATTGTAGTGCGGCTTGGTAGAGTAAAATAGGTACATATATATAATGTATATTAGACTCATTGGAATCACATTCTAAACCTTTCGGAGTGACGTAAGGTCCGACCTCCGTACACATTATTAGGACTAACTCTTCATCATGGATCTTATAAGAATCAGGAAGTACCAATAACATTGATAACATAAGAATAAGAGAAGCAACATCAACATCAGTCGTTCCATAAGAAGAGAAATAATGTAGGTACTGTTAGCTTCTAAGAGTGGAGTATCTTTGGAAGCTCGTTCATTACATTATGTACAATCGTATTCGTGCAAAAGAAGGAAAGGGATAGCGTCACATATGTTGTATATATTGCCCAACTCAAGCTATGCAAATTTCACGACTCCTTAGTCTACGATAAGAGAAATGATACTATAGTTATCATTTAAGCGTCGTAACTATTATCTATCGACCGCAACCTATTTTACAATGAAACAAACAGCACCTCCCCTATTTATATGACTTACCACAAGTTAAAAAATTACCAAACAGCACAAACAACATCAATAATAATCATACTAAGTCTCCCAAAACAGTCCACCAACAAACAACATTACTAACAAGCCTTTCGATAGATATCTCACAAGTTATAGCTTCAACGACTTAGCTTCAACTTGGATAATCTTTATACATGTAGGATATGAAGTTCCTTACCTTTAAATAGGAAGAAAAACTCCAATTTGACCTTACTTGACCACGAAATATCCTTCCAATGCTGCCACAAGAACAAGAAAACGAAACTAGCAATCAATTAGGGTTTTTCGGCACTAGAATCACTTTAGAAGACTTGAAATCACCTACGGTTGATAGTAAAAACATGAAGGAGTATTTTACATAACATAAACCACTTAAAACAACCTCCCACACGAGCTGGAACAACACAAAAATCAGCAACAAGAAGAAGAACAAGAACCTTACTAGCGCCACGGGATTCCCGACACTTGATTTGTAATGTTTGCCCTTTGTTTGGGTCTTGGATCATGAGAAACCTTGAGAGAGTGTTTTTAGGGTTCTAGTGTCTGAAGATACCGATAATTAATGAGATAAAATGGGGTTGAGATGTCTTATATATATATCAACATATCTCAGCCGCCTATGTGGGTCCCATAGAGAGCTGCTTGGCGCTGTCTCGCAAAAATATGAATATCTCTCTACTCCGAGATCGTATCGATGGAAGTTTTAATGCGTTGGAAACTAAACTCATAGATATTCAATTTGGAGGGTATATCACCCCATAATTCTAAGTAAATTGGGAGAAAATCTTAGTAACATTTGACCTAAAGTTTAAGTAAAATTATGAACGTAAGTTGCGACAACTTTTGTCAACTTTTGTTTCATAACTCGTTTGACTTCAAGAATTATTATACGGATATTATATGATTCAAATACCTTAAAAACGACCTATTGAGAATATTAAGTACCTCTAGTTTTACCCGAAACTGGTTACAACATCCTTGATTCGTTTAAATTCTAATACTTGTTAACCACTCTTATACCCCCTTGTAAAGTTTAAGACCAATAGGATTAACTTCTTATCATCTCAAAGATAATCTCTTCTCATATTTACGTTAAATAACTTACGGCGTGAACTAACGTACGCAAATATGGGTTTAACATCACATCAACCAGAAACCCGTTTGTTTCTCAAAACCAGTGTGTACACCATCAAGAGAGAAACATGAAAGGGTGACCCTATGGGGATGGATCCATATTCACACGCTGCACGGACAACTCACTTGCTGCACATGCAACTTACTTGCTATAACCTCAATATCTGGATTCGCACGGACAACTCACGTGCTGCACTGACAACTCACGTGCTAATAATATCAATCTGCCTGGCGTGGTCACATGCACAATATCATAATCCGCCGGCATGGTCACAGGCATAACAACATAATCCGCTCGGCGTTGTCACAAGCTCCCAATCCAAATCATATCAAACAGAAGCAAGTATACAGGAACACATGTATATGCTGGATAAATATCAGATTTCACGCTCCTGGACTAATACAATAACATGCGAAAGTGTAAGCATGTGCAATTTGTGATATCATAACTCAAATCGGCAGTTTATCACAGAAAGAGCAATTACCAAGTTTATTCAGGGAATTAGCCTCTTCGTAACCTCAAGCATAGATCTAATAGTTCACAACAATAAAACAAATATGAGAAACAACATTATAGTTTAAAGCTTAACAGTCAACTCTAGGCATATTATAGCCTAAGCACTACCCCGAGCATGGATAAATACCCAAGTGCTCGCACATGGGCTCAAACCCCACACATATGCGCACCCATTACACGTAGCTATCATAAATAATTCAGGCAACTAGTGCCTCAACCAAGTTTAAATAATATACTTACCTCAAACAAGATAAAACAAATATCGAGCAAGCCAAACAATACTCTAGAAATGTCATCCCGTGCGTATCACCCTCTGAGTGGCTCGAAACTAGCCAAAAGCAGCTCAAAAATATTAAATAATGTTAAAGAAAACAATTCCAAATGATAAAGGTCGAATCTTTACACATTTACTCAAAGTCAACTAAAAAGTCAAACCCGAGCCGCCCCTCGGAACCCGGCAAAACTCACAAAATCCGACAACCCATTCAATTACGTCCAGCCATATTAATTTCACTCAAATCCGACTCTGAATCGATGTTCAAACCTCAAAATTCACTTTATGAAATTTTAGACAAACCCCCCTCCACCCCCCAATTTCTCTTTTAAAATTATCAATCAAGTGTCAAAAATGAATATGGAATCACGGAATAAAATCAAGACCGGGTAGAAAACACTTACCCCATTTCATGAGGTAAAAATACCTAAAAAACTGCCTCAATCCGAGCTCTATAGCTCCAAATATGTTAAAATGGCTGAAACCTCTTAAAATAGAGTACTTATAATCATTGGACGGTTTGGTGAATCGCGATCGCGGAAATACCATTGCGATCACGAAGAATTAAAATACAGTGTCCTTGAAATACTCTACATGATCTTGGGACAAGCCTCGTGAACGCGATACACAAAGCTGACAGAATGACGCGAACACGGGATTATTGTTGCGAACGCGAAGACCGTCGACTGTCGAGCCAAAACACTACGCGAATGCGTAGATAAGGATAGCTAGTCATGAAGTGATGAAGTAAATCACCTAGCTCCCATAATACTATACGCGATCGCGATGAAGAACTGAAACACCAGATATCAGCAGAACACAATAGTGCCAAAATAAGCTGAAATCCATCCGAAATTCACCCGAGCCCCTCGAGACCTCGTCTGAACATGCCAACAAGTCCCTTAACATAAAACAGACTTACTAGATGCCTCAAATCACACATAACATCATCAAAACCATTGCACCTTAAATCGAACTTAATGAACGTTTGATCTTTCAACTTCCAAAACTCGTGCCGAATCACATCAAATCAACTCGGAATGAACTCAAATTTTGCATACAAATCCCAAATAACATAATGAAGCTATTCCAATTCTCGGAACTATAATCTGGACCCGATATCAACAAAGTCAACTCCCGGTCAAACTTATGGACATTTCAAACCTTTAAATTTCCAACTTTCACCAAATAGTGTCGAAACCTTCTAGAAATATCCAAATGCAAATCCGGGCATACGCTCAAGTTTAAAATCACCATTCGGACCTAACAAAACAATCGAAACTCCTATCCGAGGTCAAATACTCAAAAGCTAAACTTGGTCAACTCTTCCAACTTAAAGCTTAAAACATGAAATTCATCCCTCCAAACTAATTCCAAATCACCCGAAAACCGAAATCGACGATACACACAAATCACAATACATCATATGGAGCTACTCATACTCTCAAACCACCGAGTGAAGTGCAAGTGCTCAAAACGACCGGTCGTGTCGTTACAAGTCACCACTTAGAATAATTTATTACGGTTTTTCAACTCACCATTTATTTTAAATCCCAATTAAGGAAATTTGACTCTATTTAAGTTGCAAAATATAGAAGACCGGGTAAAGAATTCTATTAATCTAGAAGAAGGTGTGAGGTACTTCCAAATTCCGTGGTTTTAGCACGATTGCTTAACAAGTAAACTTGCCTTGAATGTCTTATTATTAAGTGTTTTAGGCCCTATATGCATTTTACCTTTTACTGCTTTTATGGTAATATAAATCACTTTTAGTATTTATGGAATTATTTTAAAATAAGTTACGGTATCGTACACTTGTTATTTTATACACATCGCAAATCGCGCTACATAAAACACACCCGCAATTTATGTTTTTTTTAATTTTATTATTACTTTGAAGTTGATATCAAGGCACGTGAATGTGCACTTGAGTTTGAAGTTATGTATCATGACTATGCCATGAAAACCATACCTATATTCACAATGATTTATTAATAATCGCACCTAAAGCAAACTACGAATGTTCAGCGAATTATTATTTTCTCCTACGATTTGGGATTATTGTAAGGTCTTTGCGTATGGATAAAGTGTGGTAGTATGATATAAGTCTAACAAATACCTAAGTGCTCAATGTTCTGCTCCTATACAACTGTAAAATAATTTCCTCGTTATGGGCTTAAATCCACATGACCTTAATTCATAGAAGAGTTATAGGACTGATCAAGTATGAAACGGGTGTTTGTAATTAACTTAACCTGATTTTAACTATGTGCTCAGGGGTCCCTTAATTAGTCTTAACATAAACTAAATGAACTACAGGCCTGCAATCGCTGTGCAACATTTTAAGCTTGAAAATTAGGCTTTAAGGGAGCTCGTGGTCTCAGAATGGCTGGGCCTAACAAATTCGGCCAAATGTGGTCCCGTACATGTTTTTATTAACTAAGCCCTTGATCGTTAGAAGACTTTAGCAATGGGCATGCCTATTATTCATCCCAATAAAGCAAAATAGGGGATAAAATAAACAGAAACATTTATGCAGAATTAAAATCCTTCCTCCGTGGCTTGAATTAAAATCATTTCAATTTAAGATAAACAGGAAAGTATTAGGAAAAAAGTTCATATGTCTCATCTGTACCAATAACTAATTTGATGATTTACAATCATCTTATAAATTTTCTTACATAACACTTAAATATCTAATCACGTGATTCACTTCCCTTGATTATTACATGCAACTCAATCAGAAATTTAACTATGAACATTAATCTGTATATCCATGCTTCCAAACAAAACTTTCGATATATATCCAAGTTTCCAGGCATTCAATCAATTACTAGATCACATTCGAGTTAGAAATTTCCAATTAGGCCAGAAATGACTATACAACAAATAACAGTAGGATGACAAGAGTAAACTAATCTAGGCAAACAACATTTACTTGATTATAATTTAGACTACTTTACCGTTAACAATTAAGCTTTTTCGAGTTACTTCATAATGCATTTGATCACAAACATTGCATATTAGGATAGTAGAAATGTAGATATAAGTAGATCATCCAGAAAATCAAGCAAATATCTAGCAATTTCTATCATTCATTGAAGGAAAAATAGAGTTTCTGCACTTACCTATTCAAATGAGGAAGGCAATAAGATAAGCCAAATAAAGGCAAAAACAGGAGCAAATGAAGCTCAGCTAACAACTTCAAGCAAACAACAATAGAATCAGCAAAACAATTTCAATTTCCACTCCAGAAATATCTTGAAGATCCCAGAAATTATATAGCAATCGAGTGAAATTAAAAACAACTTCCGTATCCCTTTTTTTTATTGTTTTTGTTTTGATTTTTTGAGCTTTTGTTCTTCATGTCTGGATTTGAATTTAGAAATTCCAAGCTGCTTTCTATGAGTGTCCAAGTGTGTGTGAGAGAGAGAAGTAGAGATGAGTGAAGTGTGTGTGATGAAGTGTACTATTTTTTATAGAAATTCAGAGATTCTTTTCAGTTATTTTCTTTCTTTTTACTCCCTTCTCTCTCTTGTTTTTACTACCTAAGTCCCTTCATACCCGACCTTTTTTCATTTCTCTTTTGCAGGTTAGTCCCTTTATTCTATCTTCTAGAAACATCCTCATTAGTCACGTGAAAAATTCTTTCAAGTTAGAAACCCCCTAACTACCCTTTTGGGATAAACCTGATTCTGGGTTTGAGTCGTGTAACTCTGATCCACAGGCCTCTAATTCTCATTTGATAAAACAGATCAATTGACCTAGTGGGCTTATCTATCACACAAAACAGGCCCAAATTCAAGCTAAAACAAACGGACACACTCAGTTGAGTTCCAAAATCAATTACACTCAAAATAAACAATACTAAACTTCAAAACAAATCAACATACAATTATACTAACTAGCACATGCATTTAACTGTTAACCTAAACAAGTAATCATTCAACATAATTTAAAGTTAACAGTTAACTAAGGTTGAACCAACAAACAATAAGCCACTAACAGACAGACAAGAAGAGAAAGAGATTACCCCTCAGAGATATCATTGTCGGCCTAAAAGAATCCGAGTAGTAGTTGATATCATCACATTAGCACTGGTTCACGCTTAAAAGCGGATCTAGTGCTGCGTGTAATGATAGTGACCGTGGACGCCAATAGAATTGAATGTAAAATGATGAGGAATGGTCATTAGAATTCTAGTGAGTTAAAGGATGGTTGACGAGTTCCGGTGAGCGAAAATCGGGCTGAAAGTACTGCCCGTCAGTAGTTCACACCAAGGAAAATTGATTGATATAGGTTTCGATCTTAGCAGGACCAGATTTAGGGAAAATCGAAAAGGGGTTGTTTTTAGGGTTAGTAGATTCTTAGATCTACTAACCGTGGAGATCGGGTGCTTTTTAGGGGAAATCAATGGTAGATTATGAATGAGGAGGAGAAGGAGACTATATGATGATATTTTGGATGGATTTGGAGACTGCCCGCCACCGTAGGCGATTTCCAGCGGCGGTTCTTGGCGGAGATTGAGAGAGAGGAGAGGGTTTGAGAAGGGGTTTGGGGGTATGAGGTTCGAGTTTAGACAGTTTTAAGAGAAGGAGAGCTCAGTTCTAGCCCATTGGATCGTGGAAAATGAATGGCTAAGATTCGAGTGTTGACCTCATTTGACCAAACAATGCCGTTTTGGATTATTAAGGCTGGACCGGGTGTAGATTTGGGGCAGATGGTTTTGAAGGCAATTGGGCTGTCGAATTTCTGGGCCCAATTTGAATGTAACATAGGCAGACCCAATTCATTATCTTCCTTAGTTAGTTAATTCTCTTTCAATCTTATCCACTTAGCTTACTACTCTAGTTTGAACGTAAAGTTTGCGAAACCAACCTAATTATCTATTTTACCTAGCAATTAACCAATCAACCAATTAACTAATTAACTAATCAATTGAACTTAAGAATGCAAAAACAAGAATGACCAAAGTATTTTTATGATTTTCTTGTATTAACCATGCATCTAACAATGTAATTAAATCCAAAAAATGCAATTAAAGTGCTAAAATGCAACAAAAATAAAAATAAAAGTATTATTTGACATTTTGATTTAAAACATCTCTAAATTTGCATGAAACAATGCAAAAACATGTGAAATCAATAAAAATAAAATAGAGGAAAATTCCTAAAATCCTATAAAAGTACAACAATAACAACAACAACAATCCAGTAAAATTCCACTAATGAGGTCTGGGGAGGGTAGTGTGTATGCAGACCTTTTCCCTACCCCGAAGAAGTAGAGAGGCAGTTTCCGAAAGACCCTCGGCTCAAGAAAACAAAAAAGACAAAAGGAGACAATATTAGTATCACCACAGAAATCATAGGAAAAATAGAAACAACATGAAATCCAGAAGAAAGATGTAAAGCAAAAGAGATAGCTAGTAAATAGATCCTTCACTGAAAAGCGAAGTAGTAAGACAAAATATTGCCATAGCTATCTTAGACAAAACCCTACCAAACTAGTCTCACAATGGTACGAAGTAAGGCAAGACTCAACTACCTCCTAACCTACAACCCTGATACTCGACCTCCACATCTTCCTATTAAGTGTCATGTCCTCGGAAACCTTAAGCCTCGATATATCCTGCCTGATCACCTCTCCCCAATACTTCCTAGGCCGCCCTCTACCTCTTCTCATGCACTCCACAACCAGCCGCTCACACCTCGTTAAGGGGCGTCTGGGCTTCTCTTCTGAACATGCCCAAACCATCTGAGCCTCGCTTCCCGCTTCTTGTCATCAATGGGAGCCACGTGCACCTTCTCCCGAATATCATCATTCCTAATCTTATCCATCCTAGTGTGCCCGCACATCCATCTCGACATCCTCATTTCTGCTACTTCCATCTTCTGGATATGTGAGTTCTTAATAGGCCAACACTCAGCCCCATACATCATGGCCGGTCTAACCACCACTTTATAGAACTTACCTTTGAGTATCGGTGGCACTCTCTTGTCACATAGGACTCTAGATGCTAACCTCCACTTCATCCATCCTACCCTAATACGGTGTGTGACATCCTCGTCGATCTCCCCTCCCCCCGGATAACCGACCCAAGGTACTTGAAGCTGCCTATACTTGGGATGACCTGTGATTCAAGCCTCACATCCATGCCCACTTTCCCTGACTCAACGCTGAACTTACACTCCAGGTATTTTGTCTTCGTCCTGCTCAGCTTGAAACCCTTAGACTCAAGAGCCTGCCTCCAAACCTCTAGCCTCTCGTTAACACCGGCTCGCGACTCATCGATCAAAACTATGTCATCGGCGAATAGCATGCACCATGGCACCTCCTCTTAAATATGACGTTTTAACGTGTCCATCACCAGGGCGAATAAGAACCGACTGAGCACAAAACCTTGGTGTAACCCCATTACAATCGGAAAATGCTCAGATCGCCTCCTACTTGCCTAACGCGAGTCTTAGCCCCATCATACATGTCCTTAATCGCCATAATGTAGGGAACCGACACACCTTTTGCCTCCAAGCATCTCCGAGAACTTCTCTAGGAACCTTGTCATACGCTTTCTCTAGGTCAGTGAACACCATGTGCGGATCCTTCTTCCTATCTCTGTACAGTTCCACCAACCTTCTAACAAGGTGTATAGCTTCTGTAGTAGAACGACCCGGCATGAACCCGAGCTGGCTGTCAGATATAGGCACTATCATCCTCACCCTAGCTTCAACCACCCTCTCCCACACTTTCATGGTATGACTCAGTAATTTGATACCCCTATAATTGTTACAACTCTAGATATCACCTTTGTTCTTATACAATGGAACCACCATACTCCACCTCCACTCATCTGGCATCCTCTTCGCCTTAAAAATAACATTAAACAACCCAGTCAACCACTTCAAACCTGCTCTCCCCACACACTTCCAAAATTCCACCGGAATCTCGTCTGGCCCGGTCGCTCTGCCCCTACTCATCTTACGCATAGCTCACACGACCTCCTCAACCTTGATACGCCTGCAGTACCCAAAGTCATGGTTACTCTCGGAATGCTCCAATTCACTTAGTACAATATCCCGATCCCCTTCTTTATTTTCAGAAGTTTATAAAAGTAAGTCTGCCATCTCCTCTTAATCTGGGCATCTTCCATCAATACTCTACCATCTTCATCCTTAATGCATCTCACTTGGTCCAAATCCCGAGCCTTCCTCTCTCTCAGCTTGGCCAGCCGGAATAACTTCTTCTCCCTGCCTTTTCCCCCCAGTTCCTCGTACATACGACCATAAGCCGTAGTATTAGCCTCTGTAACCGCCAGCTTAGCTTCCTTCCTAGCTACCTTATACCTCTCCATGCACGCTCGCTTCTCCTCCTCACCTATGCTCCCCACTAACTTCAAGTACGCCGCCTTTTTTGCTTCTACTTTACCTTGGGCCACTTTATTCCACCACCAATCTCCTTTGTGCCCACCAGAGACGCCCGTCCAGACCCCTAACACCTCTCTCGCAGCCTCCCTTATACGGTCTACTGTTGCTGACCACATAGTGCTCGCGTCACCACTGCTCCTCCAAGCTCTCATAGCTGACAACCGCCCCTCCAACTCTTGGGATTTATCCTTAGATAACGCTCCCCACTTGATTCTCGGTCTTCCTCGAGCAGACCTTTTCCTCCTCTTTAACATAATACTAGCATCCATCACCAAGAGCCTATGCTGCGTTGCGATTATCTCACCCGGAATCACCTTGCAATCGTTGCACAACCCTCTGTCATACCTCCTAAGGAGGAGATAGTCAATCTGAGTCTTCGCCACCGCATTTTGAAAAGTAATCAATGCTCCTCCCTCTTCAGAAAGCTAGAGTTCGCAATCACCAACCCAAAAGCCTTACGAAGTCCAGCAGCGAGGTACCTCCTCCGTTCCTCTCCCCAAAACCGAAGCCTCCATGCACCTCGCCATAACCACCTATTGTCGACCCAACATGACCATTGAAATCCCCTCCTATGAATAGCTTCTTAGCAGGCAGAACCTGGCGCACAATCTCGTCTAACCCCTCCCAGAAGCGCCATGTAACCTCCTCATCCAGGCTCGCATGCGGCGCATAGGTGCTAACGACGTTTAGGGTGCACTGTCCAACCACCAACTTAATACTCATCAATCTATCATTCACTCGTCTAACCTCAACCACAGACTCTCTAATCCCTATCCACCAAGATACCCACTCCATTCTTAACTTTCTGGACTTCCGAGTACCAAAGTTTATACCCGTCTGCGTCCTTCGCCCTTGACCCTACCCACCTTGTCTCCTGAACACACGCTATATTGACCCTCCTCTTCTAGAGGATCTTCACCAACTCTAATGACTACCGTCATTGTACCTACGTTCCATGACCCAATTCTCAACCTGTAGACACCCTTGTTCCCTTTACCTCCCTTGCCTCCCAACCCACCCCCCTAACCCACTCCCGCCCCACTCCCCACTCCCCGCTCCCCCCGAGGACATGACCTCACTCGACCATCCTAGACCACATCCACTATACCTACGGCAGACTAAGGGGAATCACTAACACACACAAGGCAACAGACCAAACTAGAAGAAGATTTGGATTATTTTAGGAGTATTTTAGATATAGGGCAAAAATTACGTGCTCGCATATATGCTTTTTATAAAGTCTTTTACTCATTGAGATAGTATACTCACGCAACGTGCATAACATAACACTAGTATAATTTAAATTTACTAAAGAAGAATAAAAAATTTAAGAACAGATACTACTCTTTCCCAAAAAGAAAGGCACTGCTACTATTTGAGGAAATAAAAAATAATCTTCTTTTCATTATTTTTTTCCAAAATATTTTAAAAACATTTTTACCTATAACTAAAAAGTTAGCATTCAATTTTTGCTAATAGTTTCGAAATTATATTTGTTGGTTGAACTTCTATAAGCATGCGTTCTTTTCAGAATGAAAAGTGTAAAATATGAAGCAATCATGTAAGAAGACGCACCAGAAACTAGAGTTGAGTAAAGCGCAATATCTATCATAACTTAATTTCCTATTGGCAACAGACATATAAATCATGCATGATTCTTTCTTCCACTTTTAATAGAAGACAAAAACATATTTGCGAGCAAGAGAAAATTCAATTTGCTACATTATTTTGTAGTATTGTTGAAACAGTCATATGAGCAACATTTAAGGAGTATAAATGCTAATTTGCAACGACAGTTTTATAGTATTCTTGAAACCGTCTGCAGCGTTTCAGAAAAAGTAGCAAATTCACATCGTCCCTTGTCTTAACTATTATTAGTAAATGCTAATAGATTGCAATGGTTCTTAGGTAGTGAGCAAATATGATATTTAAGTTTTTTTTACCAGGGAAAAAAGGTAAAAAGCAAAGTAGACCTCTAGCCTAACGAGGTAGCGTATCAAAGTTAGTGTGTATGTACACTTCCTCAATATTGTGACTCAGTGCATGATACGAATAACAAGAACACAAATAAAATGATAGAAAGATAGAGATTTAGTAGAGAACAAACTAAGGAAATTGAAAGAACATTTGAAATAAATAAATACCCAATTAATTTAAGACTTAATTGACCCAAAATTATAGGAACAATCTTCAAGGGGAAGCGATTCCCTTGCAAGTTTACCTTAACAAGTAATCAACCAACATAGGAATTCATCCTAAACACTCTCAATGATTTTTCATTCACAATATCACAGTAAGTTAACTCTAAAATAAGATCCTTAAGGTTTGTTTATACTGGGAGCTAAATATTACAAATATAGCCACCAAACGTAATATAGTCTTTAATTGTTGAAATTGCATATATAGCTGTCTCATTATGAAAGTAGCCTCCAATTAGAATCCAAATTACTCGAAAGCTATCTAGATTGTATTATCTCCCCTCCCTTAAAAGAAATTTGTCCTCTAATTTGGACCTTTAAACAAAAGAAAGGGATTTTCCATTAGTAAAATTTCTATTTGAACGTAAACAAGTGCCTCAAACTAACAAGCAAACCATATTTTAATAAATTTATGGTAAATCCAAGCATCCAAGTCAATAAGTAAGACAAATCTACCATTCAAACCAAAATCTAATGATACCCATGGACAAAACAAAGCATAAAAGCTAACCAAAAGATGAGAATTATCATGAAATACCTCCAATCTACACACCAAGTGTGCCCCAGTATAAGAATCATCAATAAAAGAACTCTCATAGATTTATCAAGTCCAAGCATAAGCATAAGCAAAATAAACAAGTCATTCTTGAATTCAAACCGACATGAGAAATCAAGAATAAGAATGGTATGTTCAAACAAAACAAGTCACTTGGCTTCACCAATATTATCATTCAAGAAAGATTTAGCATGTTTTTCTTAAACTGATAACACCAGTCCACATAAAAGTTATCAACTTGTTTTAAACTCAAAAGCACTAGTGTAGTGGAACAAATTAGCTCGATCAAATATATAAGTGGAAAAAGTTAGAAAGTTTACACCAAGTAAGGAACTTTCTTCTTTTTCAAAAAGATTAGCTTCCAAAACAATCTCATTAGTAATCTCAAACGACTTCTAAAAAATGGAACCTTTGATTGGTAAATCCAAATCAAACTCAAAAGATTACATCTCACAATCAAACAAGAAAGAATCAAATGGCTTAAAGCTTGAAATTTTACCACTCAATTCACCTTCAAATAAGCAATCATCATCAGTTAAAGAATGATCCTCAATAGAAAGCATGAACAATAGGAATCAATGGATCAAACTAAATAAAATCACATAAAGATGCAACTTTTACACTTTCCTCAACCTCAATCAATGCTTCTTCATAAGCAAATAGATCATTCAAAACATCAAAACAACTAGAATCACTAGCTAGTATATCTTCACAACTCAAAGAATCATTAGAATCATTAAATGTGTCCAAACTAACACTTGAAACATCACTAAGCTCATCACAAAAAGAAAGGGTGTTAGGCTTAGCAATCATACCATGATACACTTCTAAAGATTCTATTTTACCTCCTCGAAGAGCGGAGGAATCTTCACTTTGGGTTAGGGTTTATTCGATCACCTCACTTGGAGTTCTTTCTTGAAGACTTCCATTTGAATTTTTCTTCAAAGGATATATACAATAAGCCAAACAACTAGCAAGAAAAGCATTAGTAATGAAAGAATTATAAGAAAGATGTTCCTCACTTGAACTCTCTTGTTTTCTCTCATCTTTCTTTTCATTCTTCTTCAATCTTTTGCTTTCCTTCTTTCTTGGCTTTCTCACTCAATTCTTTCATATGCCTGTAATCTTCACTCACTTGAAATGGAGTCAAAGGAGTAAGGACTTTTCCTCAAAAGAATATTTATTACTCCTTCCATCATGTAGAGCACCCTTGTCATATTGCCACGGCCTCCCCAACAATTAATGACATGCTTACATGGGAACCACATCACAAAGAATATCATCAACATACTTTCCAATTTTAAAACTCACCAAAATTAATTTCACCACATTCATCAAGCCATTAGAGTTTATAAGGACGAGTATGTCTTTGAGTCTTAAAAATCAACTTGTCAAGCATTAGCACAACTACGGCCATCAATAATCAAAGAACATACTTGATCTTTAATCTTACACCTTCCATGGAACAAGTTCTCTCTTTGGTTCTTATCTTCCATCACTTGTGCACTCAATACTCTCCTAACAACATACAAAGGTAAATCAGGAGTGTCATATTCTACTTCATCATCACGTTCAGCCTCCTCTTCTTCACATGATTCTCTACTTTCTTCCCTTTCATAAGCTTCTTCCATAAGGATTATGGTTCTTCTATTAGGACATTACTCATTTTATGACCATATCCTTTACATTTGTAACATCTATTAGAGTTAGGATTTTGAAAATAAGGTTTAGAATTGTTACCTCCCTCCTTAGCCTCCACCTTTGGTTTGCCTTATTCATTTTGCCACTTGGAGTCAACTTTTGTCTTGTCGTCATTTGAAAGAGATTGCCAAATTTCTTTTTTTTTTGCTCCATGGAGTGTGGTAACCTTAGGATTTGCTATTTTTGAGTTGCCTCTCTTCTTGGAGTTTATTTTCAACTTTGATAGCCCCTTGGAGTGCCTCATGTATAGTAACAAATCTGTGCAAAGTCATTTGGCTAGAGATTTCATGCTTAACCCCCGCCAAAAATCTAGAAATCATAAGTCTTCCATTATCTTCAAGATTGACTCTAACCCTAGTTCTCTCCAACTCTTCAAAGTAAGCATCCACATTCTTGTTCCCTTGCTTCATGTTGTAAAATTTGGTAAGCAAGCTATTCACATACTCTTTCGGCACAAATCTTGCTCTCATAACCACCCTAAGAAACCCCCAAGAATCAATTTCCATATCTATTTCTATCCCGTTTCTCTTTCTCCTACCAAGAAGAAGCATAACCAACAAGTTTAGAAATGGCATGCTTGAACCTCTTTGTATCGGATACATTATTAAGCTCAAACATCCTTTTCATTTGTATTTCCCATTTTAAAAATTCATCAAGGTCACTACTTCCCTTGAAAGTAGGAAGTGAAGTCTTGATGTTGTTAAGACCCCGGTCTTCTTCATCTCTCCACATTCTACCATTCTTCATTACCAATATTTCTATCATAACCATAATCATAAGCATCATTCAAGTTTTTACCGTGATAATTCCTACCTTGCCTTCCACCTCTCCCTCTAAAGCCTCCTTGTCCATTCCTTCTAGGTTAGACTCTATCCGGTTCATCATATTGCTAAATCATCATCAAAGTCATTTTGCGGTTGTTGTGGCATAAGAGGTTGTTGTTGATGCTCAACTATTGCTTGTCTACATTGTGGAAATGGACCTTGTCTTGATACTTGATTGCTAGCAACTCATGGTTGATTGATTAGCCCTTCAATGTGTGGTGCAGCGGGAGTAGAACTATTTTGTGGTGTTGCACTAGTTCTCACTCCTTGGTTAGGATTAGGCGACAAGTCTTGCCTTTGGTTAAGAAGGTTGTCATGAGACTTGACCATATGTTCCATGTTGTCAACTTTCATAATCAAAGCTTGTAAAGCCTCCAAAATAGTCTCATTAGAGACTCCCTCCTTTGGAGTTAAAGTACCCCCAATATTCAAAGACATAGTACCTACAAACAAAGAAAACAAGTTAAAAGTAAAAGAACCTTTCCAATTCACTCCCTTAGTGTATCCCTCAAAGATAACACTCAAAATTTACCACTCATGTATCGCTCTTATGCACTTGACTTTTGGGCACACGCTCTAAGAATCTCACCACTCAAGCCTTTTTTTACTCTTGGATGAATATCCAAAGTTGATATCAAACTCAATCAAGGTATTTTCAAGTGGACCTTCCAACTTCGAGGCGAGAATGGAGTTTATGTGACTTAACAAAGAAGCTAAAATAACTAAAGGACCATGGAAATAAGAAATTAACAACGAAACTAAAGAGAAAAGCACAAAAAATTAGCACGAAATAAAATAAAGCACACAAAAAAACTAGTTTATCATCAAGTATGAACTAATACTTAAGTAAACTAGCTAGAATAAGTAAGAAAAGAAAGAAAGAAAGAAAAAAGAAACAAGCTGAAAAGACTATTTTTGAAATTGGACAGAAATGGGTTACTGGACAAAAGTGGCTAATTTCGAAATTGTGCTGCAAGATGTGGCTATTCCTGCAAAATCTGTTAATTTGCAGCATGTTCTTCCTTGTTAGAACTGGCTCTGAAAATCAGTCCAAACGTTGTTCAAATCTTCACGATTTAGTCCCAAATTCGATATAAAAGCTCCGCAAGACGTACCCGATCTATTGGAATAACACACACTCTGAAACAAAACTCGATTTCGGAAACCCGCAACTTGAACTTAAGCTTCGAAGCTTTCTTCCATGGCTGCCAATGAAGTTTCTTCTTCAAGTTTCCGCTCCAACTCAATGGTATTCACGAAATAAACTCCGATCTAGCAGCAAACCAATGTAAATCAATCGAACCAAATTCCTCTTCTTCTTTTTTAATCGCGATTCATTTCTCGATGAACCCAAACAAAGAAACCCGAACTTCCAATTCGAATCAGCAGCAATAAATGTTTCCCAACAGTGTTTTCAACGGATTATAGGTCCGAAATTACAACACCAATTGAAATAGAAATCAATTTCGCGGATCTGATTTTTTTTTTTTTTTTGGAACCCAAAACTCAAGATTCCGGCATGGAGATTTTAGCTATGTTTCTTCTCTGTCAGTAATGTCTTAATCTCGAGTTTAGCCTCCAAACAACAGTAACCAACAAATTTATCAACAACTTAAAATTTCAGCTGAATCATTAAACTTTAACCAAATTTGATAGCAATCAAATTTTTACGATACCCACATTGATGGAACTCAACAATGAACTCAAACAGTAACATTGACACTATTTAGGATTTTGGATTTTATTTTTTTTCAAATTTTCTGATATAGAAATAAAAAACCTAGACAGTGTATATACGAACACACATTAACCCAAGCTCTTGGCATCAAGATGATAAAAACGCCGAAGTAAAATAATAAGAACACAAATAAAATGAGAGAAAGATAGAGATTTAGTAGAGAATCAATTAAGAAAATTGAAAGAATATTTGAAATAAATAAATGCCCAATCAATTTAAGACTTAATTGACACAAAACTATAGGAACAACTCTCATAAAATTTTAATGCGCAGCCGTTTGTATTTGACTTGAGCTTCAGCTTCCTCATGTATGATTCTGTTCCCTCGATCGGTCCCTGGTGTCACCCTTCCTTTCAGATTGTCCTCCAACCATGTTGGGTAGAGAGGCTCGCACCCTGCATGATACTTGTCTGGCTCAACGGTGCTTTTCTCCACAATGATTTTGCAGTGCCACATGTGCTGAGCTTGGCACTTGTAAGGGACGTCATCATCTTGAAAGTCTGTCCTAAAATGACCCATCTTGACAATCCTTGGTACAACCTGTTTTCTGCCTGCCTGCCTCATAACTCGCATAAGAACCTTGCAAGTTCACCTCACCTTAACAAGTAATCAACCAACATAGGAATTCATCCTAAACACCCTCAATCAGTTTTCATTCGCAATATCAAAATAAGTTAACTCTAAAATAAGAGCCTTAAGGGCTATTTATACTAGGAAGCTAAATATTACAAGTATAGTCACCAAATATAATGTAGTATCTAATTGTTGAAATTGCACATATATCTCGTTATGAAACTAACCTCCAATTAGAATTCAAAATTGCTCGACGACTATCTAAATTGAATCAGTGCAGCCATTTAATCCACTACTTAGTTTGTTTCTCTGGAACAATGTCTAGTAACAACACCATTAAGTTGTTAGGTATGGACCAAACACCAGTAATATAGTAGTGAATGAGGAGAGAATTTGTCTCACTAATGATTACCGTCCTCCCTTTGCATGCATCAGTTGATGCCAAATAGAAGGACACACACCTCTGCCCAATTGCTTGTACCTTGCGCTAGCGCTAGCTTAATCACCATCATTCTCACGTTTATATATCCTCCTAACCTCTACCACCTGCTTCAGGACTTTTCTATCGACTAAAATTTCTACTCCATTTCTACTCCTCGAGCATCTTGAGTACCACAATTTAAACACGTTCACATCTCGTGCCTTAGTCTCTACCCATTTGGATTTCTGGACATAAGCGATATTGATCCTCCTCTTCAGTGTGACTATTAATAACTAAAAATAAATAATTCTATTAACTAACAATTATATATTAATATGAAAACCCAAACATATTTTTGACTAGAAAAATTTAAAGTAAATCTTGCACAGTATAACCATCTCAAAAATAATAGCTAAAATATACAGATATTTCGTATAGAAAAATTTGCATTAAGAAGAGTAATTAGTGACCACTAAAGTACTCCCCAGAGGCCCACTAGTGAGGCCCAATGAACTTGCAAAACCCTACAAGAAAAAAAGCCTTACTTCTTCTCCACTTCTCGACTTTGGCATCAAAGTAGGCAACTCAACCAGCAGCAGCATCGCCGGCAGCCATGGTAATTCTATAAAAATTTCCTGCCTATTTCCCCCTTCGGTTTGTTGTTAATTTATGTCCTAATGCATTTTGTACGTGTAATTTTTTGCTCAATGTAGGTGAAGTATTCGAAAGAACCCGATAATCCTACCAAATGTGAGTATTCAACGTTACATATATACACGCAAGTTGCATTTTGTACAATGTTTTTTTTCTCTAACTTTAGAACTGGTCTGTGTTAATGTATCAGCTTGCAAAGCCAGGGGCTCGGCTCTCAGAGTTCATTTCAAGGTCCGTCACGTTACAATTTTTTGGACCCGTTTTTTACACTTTTTAGACGCTTTTCATATGATAATAGGGTATTTTTTAACATTAAGCTTTGGATGGATGCGATGTGCACCCTTTACTTCATGACAATGTGTTCAGATTTAAAATAAAGATATATTTTAGAATTTTTTTAAATATCTATACAGTTCAAGACATTGTGCATTGAGGCACGCTGCTTTCCGCACAGTGCGGATGTAAAGGGAGGCATGGGGCTGCAATTGAATCCCGAAAGATGATTTTTTTGTTATACTCTTATATGAACTGCTGAACTCCTTGATAGAAGCAAAGATTCTAGTCTATTGGCAAAGGGAATTCAAAAATTGCCTTGGATCACATGTTCAAATCCTAGCTGTGACACTATAGTATTTTTTGAATCCCTTTTTGTTAATTTATGGCTCCGCCACTGTTTCCATATACATTTTTGGTCTCCACATATATATTGGGTCATGAGAGTTGGTGGGGATATTGTTTCAATATTTATCGAACTTCATAGCGTAATCACGCATGTAATTTCAACATATATGCCTGACACGTTACACTTTGGGTAATGGTCTTGAACATCTTTGTTCTGCTTCTTAAGCTGATTACTTAAACTAGGAGACTCGTCTCTCATGGAGCTGTAACCACATTGATTCGAGTACGTCAATCCAATAGTTATAGCCTAAAGCACTATGCCTCTGAGTTGCTGAAGAAGTAAAGCATAGAGGTCTCAATTTTCCTTGCAATTCCATATGTTCTCCAAATCGTGATCATCATCTGCAAGTATTCTGATTACCATAAACTATGAGGACATTGATGGCATAACACCATCCTTTCTTCTTTCAGTTTAGAGCCTTGATTCATATGGTCATATGGTGAACTAGGATCATGTTGAATCTCACTACTTAACTTTAGCATGTTTAGTCTTTTTTCATGTATTTTGTGACCCCCTTCTAGGCCTTTTTTTGGGGGTTTCTTCCCCCTAATGGTGCTTGTTAAAAGGAGGCCTAGCTTAGTAATGCCAATTGTTCATCTACAAGTAGCTTGGTGTTCGATGCATGTGCAAGGGGGTGACCTTGAATGGTTTGGATGAGTAATCAGTATCTCTCGTAGTGCTAGTCGTAAAAGTTAAGGAAGGAATAGCACAAATGCATTTTGCATTGTCCCTAATCAGTTAACTAGTCATAATGATCTTCAAGGCTCTGGAGTTCCTCATTTATGTCGTTGGTACGCCTCTTTCTCATATATATGTGCATTACTTATAAAACAGAATACAAGAGAGACAGCACATGCTCTTAGGAAGATGCCTTTAGACAAGGCCAAGAGGTATTTGGAGGATGTTCTTGCCCACAAACAAGCTATTCCCTTCACACGCTTCTGTCGTGGTGTTGGCCGCACTGCGCAGGCAAAGGATCGTCATTCAAATGGACAAGGACGTTGGCCCGTTAAATCCACAAAGTTCATTCTGGATTTACTCAAGAATGCTGAGAGTAACGCTGAAGTATGTTCTGGTTTTGGATCATTTATCTTATTGACACCTTTCTCTTTTCTTTCCTTCAAGTAGATTTTATTGATCATTTGAAACTGTCTTAGGTTAAAGGCCTAGATGTGGATTCGCTTTTCATATCTCACATCCAAGTGAACCAAGCGCAGAAGCAGAGGCGTCGTACGTACCGTGCTCATGGAAGAATCAATCGTAAGTGCTCTGCTCATTTACTGGCTCTTCTTTTAGCTGGAGAATGTTATCTTAACCTCTTGGCCTTCTTTTGCAGCCTACATGTCTCATCCATGCCATATTGAGTTGACATTGTCTGAAAAGGAAGAATCTGTCAAGAAGGAGGTAAAATTTTATTTGAAATTTAGTCATCATGCTACCTGTTTTGCTCACTGGTGTTGACTCCCAAAACTTGCATATGTTATTTAAGTCGTACACTTGCTCAAAGTTCGCACTATTTTACCATAAGTTTCCATCTTTGGATCTGTTCTGCCTTTATTTTGTCATGTTTTTATTGCTTTTTAATGTAATTGTATCTTTTGGTATTGTCATCTGAGTTTTCTTTTGATGCAGCCTGAGACTCAATTGGCTCCTAGAAAGACAAAGGGATCTTCTTAATCCGATGATTGAATTAGCGTGTTTCAGACAGTGGGGAAGCTTTTTCCTATATCTTGAGATAGTCATAGTTCCATGGAAGAATTTTGTGATATTTGAACCGTGTTTACAGAGGAAACTTATAGCACTATTTTTGCGTGATCTTAATATTTCAGAACTTAATCTGGTATCTCTATCTTATTCTTGCGGGCAAACTTTTATTGGGTTGATCAGAAAATCCTCAAACTTTTTTGTGCACTTAATCTGACCTCAAGGTCAATGACAGAATGCAACCTATAGGAGATCAGAGTTTAAATGTCGAGAAATTATTTATTCTTATATGCCTAAAATTTTACCTTTAATGGGTGTACTCAAATTATTTCTTTTCAGAGATTACAGAAGCTAATTTTTTTGTCATCAACTATATATTCCTAAGTGTTTGAATTATCGTGGAAATATTGACTTCTTGTTGGTCAAGATTGGTTGTTTAATTGGTCGAGCAGTTTTGGTGCAATGTTAATGAAAGGGTCTTTTATTTCTTGTTGGTCAAGATTAGTTGTTTAATTGGTCCAGCAGTTTTGCTGCAATGTTAATGAAAGGGTCTTTTACTTTCCCCTTTGGATTGTTGTCCTGCGCGCGGGGGGGGGGGGGGGGGGGGGGGGCTAAGGGGTATCCTTCAGATAATTTTTTTTCCATCTCATAGGAATATGAATTTTTATAAGGATATAATTTTTTTGGTAATTAATTAGGCTTTTTATTAATCACCAAAGCAATTACAAGTCATTAGCTTAGCACAACTCAGCCAGCTAATCTCAAAGAAGAAAAAACATATTCAAAGATCCCAGCTTTCCAAAAACTCTTAAATTCCTCTCCTTCCATATGGCATATATAACTTCAGCGTACATCACCTTAATGAGTTTTGCCTTTGTTTTCTTCCTATACTTTTAACAATCTCTTGGAATTGTAGTTTTCAGTTATTGCGCCCACTTGTTGACTCTGTTCCAAATTGCCTGAGCATATATGCACTCAACAAATAAATGGTTTCTTGTTTCATTGTGAGATTGACACAGTGAACACACATCTTGTACATTAAGGCCCCATCTCAGCAATCTATCCACTGTTAGAAGTTTGTCCTGACATTATAGCCACATTGTGAATAAGGCTTTTGGTCTTGCAAGGTTTTGGAACATTAGTTTTCCCTACCTTACCTTTAGGTATTCTGGTATCAGTCGTAAGTATATTTGTGTAATGACACTCTTATGTTCAACAAGAGGTCTGTTCAGCTGCCCCCAAAATTTTTCTCACAATCCAACTAGAGGTTTGTGGAATGGTCATAGTTCCCACATTCTGGTCCTTGATGTAGTAGGCATGGATCCATTTTATCCAAAGTTTATCTTGCTTATGAGTCAAATCTTAGTGTGTCTTCGCAATTGCATCATTGTTCCATACCTGGAGATTATGCAAGTTAAGGCCTCCGTAGACTTACGCATGCAGATCTTCTCCCAAGCAATAAGGGCCTTCTTTGTAATTGTATCTCCCCCAGACCACAGGTAGCTTCTGCAATGGGCTTCAACTATTTGTATCATCTTAGCCGGTAAAGGGAAGAGTTGAGCCCAATAAGATTGGATCCCAAATAACATTGTTTGAATCAATTGAATTCTCCCAGCATATTATAGCTTTCCAGTCCATGAAGAGATTTTAGACACAATTTTTGCTATGAGGGGTTGCGACTGTACCATGGTGAGCTTCTTAGTATCTAGAAGTACCCCTAGATATTTAAAAGGATGTTCACCAAGTGAGTAACCTAGCTGTTGAACTGTAGCCTATTTCTCCCTTTGTGCCATTCCTCTACAATAGACTGCACTTTTGGTTAAGTTAGCTTGCAAGCCTGAGGCTGCCGAGAATGTAGTAAAACATGCATGAAGTTTCTGAACAGATTCACTGTCTCCTTTGGCACACAACAACAGGTTATCAGCAAAGCTTAGATGAGTGATCCTCAACCTTCTACACCTTGGACGGAATTTATAGCTTTTCTCATGCTGTAGGTCTTTAAGTAGTTGACTCAAGTACTCCATGGCAATACCAAAGAGAAAAAGAGACATGGGATCTCCTTGTCTCAAGCCTTTGGCTGCATTAAATGGTGCAACTGATTCTCCATTAAGTAGAATAGAGTAATTAACTGTTTTGATACAGTTCATTACCCATTTGATGAACTTCTCTGGAAACCTCAGTCCTTCCATAACTTGTTCTAGGTAAATCTACTCCAATGAGTCATAAGCTTTTTGTAGATCTACCTTTATCATACATCTGGGGGAGATATGTTTTCTACCATAGGATTTGATAAGTTCATGTGCCAAAATAATGTTGTCTGCTATCTTCTTTCCTAGGATAAACCCTGCATGAGCCTTTGAGATGATGTAGGCCATGACTTTCTGTAACCTGCTCGTGATGACCTTAGCAGTAATCTTGTATAACACTATACAACAAGCTATAGGCCTATAGTCTTTGACTGTATCTGGATTTGGAACCTTAGGCACCAGAGTTTGTGTAGTGCAGTTTATAGCTTTATACAAGGTTCATGTGGTGAAGAAATCTTGCACAGCTTCACAAACTTCATTCTTAACAGTCCTTCATAGATTTCCTCCTCTGTAATTGGGGCACAAAGCTCTAGTTATTGTGCATGTGATAAGAAAAGGGCCATTTCTCGTTACCAATCTATTCACTGCTGGTAGTTTTGATGCTGCAGTTCCCATCAAGGATTTGTAAAAGCTAACAAATTCTTCTTTGATAGCTTCAGGATCCTGAATTGACCCCCAACAATGACTTGATCTCAATTATTTGCTTCTTATGTTGCTTCTCTTTCATTACAGCTGAAAAGTACTTAGTATTTGAATCCCCTAGTTTGATCCAGGTGGCTCTTGACTTCTGTTGTAGTGCACTTTCCTCTATTAGAGACCATTTTTCCAGTTGGATCAGATAGTTTTTCTCCTGATCAGACAATGCATCAAAGTAAGTGTCTCCAAGTTCTTCTTGAATCCTTTTCAGGTTTAATCTTGCTTGACTCATCTTCTCTATAATCCCCTTAAACTCTTCTATGTTCAATTGTTTAAGTGTAGGTTTCAAGCCTTTCAATTTGAGCCAGATATTCTTCATTCTCGCTATAGCCTTATTTTTACCCCACTCTATTTCCACTATTTGCTTGAAGCTAGGATGTTCTATCCTGACATCGAACAACCTGAAAGGAACTTTGATGTTTCTTCTGGCTTCTCTCATTAGGATGAGAATGAGTGTGTGATCAGATATGAAAGGTTCTCCATATACTGCAGTCAAGGACCCATATTGAAGCATCCATTCATCATTGGCAATTGCCCTATCAATCCTGCTACAGACTCTATCATTCCCTCTCTGTTTGTTTGTCCAAGTGTAATATTTCCCTTTCCAAGAAACCTTATTTAGCAGCAATTTGTTGAAACATTCAGAGAAATTTTTTAACTCAGCTAATGATACAGATATTCCAGATAGCCTGTCATTGGGGTGTAGGATTGCATTAAAGCCCCACTAATTAGCCAAGGTTTATTGGTCATAGGTGCCATTGATTTCAATTTATCCCATAGTGCTTTCCTTTCTTCCACTGTATTAAACTCATATACTACTGTAAGTATATGATCTATTCCATTCAGCCTTCCTGTTACCATACAATGAACAAATTGACTTGCACTAGCTAGTTGTTGTATGTTATAAGCTTTAGCATCCCATACTACCCGTATTCTTCCATTCCTTGCATCTCTGTAGTTGCTTATTCTCTCCCAACCAGGAACAATCTTGTTGGCATTCTGTGGTGCCTTGTTTTCCTTCACTCTAGTTTCAAGGAGTCCAGCTATTTTTATATGATTTTCTTTGAGATACTGCTTTAGTTCCTTCTGCTTGTACCTCTTATTTATTCCTTTTATATTCCAGATAATCCAAGTCATTGGGTATGTTGTATCCCCCTTCCTGTATCAGGGTTTTTTTGTCCTTCTCCTTTGTGTCCTTCTTCATGTAGCACTTGAAACCCATTCTTCGTTGAAACAACTACAACTAGGATTGGCCAAATTAAGTTGTTTGTTTGTTGTTCTGGACCTTTACTCCCACTTGTTGTTGGCTTATCAATTTTCATGTGAAGCTGTGGGGTTCCTTTTGGTTTAACCTTCACCCATTCTCCTCCTATGGCCACTTTCCCCTCATTACTAAGTTGTTGATCTTTTTGGTCTGTTGCAGGGTGTTGTATCAGCTGTCCAGTTGGCCTCCGTGTGGGAACTAGTCTTGTTCTCCTTTTCCTTTGTAACTGGGCTGCCTTCTCCTCATGCGGTTCTTTGGCACAGAAAGCAGGCTTCCCCTCAAATTCAATAGCCAGCTGAAATTGCCTACCAGAGGGATCATGTCATGACCCAAAATCTGACTAGGCGTGATGGCACATAACCTCACCTGCTAGGTAAGCCAAATAATAATAATCTGATTCAATTAATATTTAATTATCTCTAATACACTCCCCAAGGACTGATTGTACAAATCATGAGCTTCTAAAATTAGAGTTTACAAAGCTGGTATGAAATAAATACATCATCTGTTTGAATTATACATGAACAAATTAAAAATTCTAAAGTTATTCAGAACAAGAGGCAACTGAGTCTGGATCGCAGGTACATCTTCAATGCTCGCTCCCGCCATGCATAACAACATTGGCATCCGAGATCTGCACTCAATGTGCAGAAGTGTAGTATGAGTACAACCGACCCCATGTACTCAATGAGTAACAAACCTAACCTTAGAGTTGAAAGTAGTGACGAGCTGGAACATGGTCGGGTCCAACACAGCAGTAGCCAACAACAATCCTTAACAACGTAGAGCATATAAATAAGGAAGTAACTCAAAGATAAAATGCTCAGCTTTTTCACAGTTTTCCGAATATAGTTCCGCTTTTCAAGAATATCAGTGAAAACCCAAATCCTTTACCGAAATCGTCGAAAAATATGAGATAGTTTGAAAATTATAATTTTTCAAAAAATCCTTTCCACAATAAATAAGATGTTTCATTTTATTTCCATATAGCAAGTGTGAAATACCTCTCTATGTCCACATATCAATGTGTGTAAAAAGTCATGAATGATGTGATACCGTACATCATGAGGAAAAATGCATATCTATGCCTGTATGCCATGCGTGCATGCCAATGCCATGTATCTCAGAGATCAATCATGTACTCACACTCTCAGAGTACTCAGAGCCCGTTTGGGTTAGCTGATTTAGAGTAGCCGATAAGCATTAGGTACTAAAAAGCACTTTTAGGTGCTGAAGCTGATTTAAAAAATAAGCAGTTACGTGTTTGGATAAAAGTGCAAATTAATAATAAGCAACTGAAGAACTGGGTATAAAGAGAGTTTTGTTTTAAAAAGAAGTATTTTAGGGATAGGATAGTAAATATTTTGGTCAAACCTAAAATGCTTATAAGCTGAAATTTGATAAGCTGGGGGAGACCAACTTATGGCTTTTGGCTTATTTTTGGCTTATAAGCACTTAATTTATAAGCACTTTTAATTTTACCAAACGCGTAGATAAGCCAAAAAGTGCTTATAAGCCAGTTTGACCAGCTTATAAGCTTAGCCAAACATCCTCTCAATTTAACTGTCTCACACTTTCCACTCATCATGCTCAACAACTTAGTACTGTATATGACCAATACGACCCAAGGAAGATCCATCGCGAAATATATACATCAACTGACCATCAGTCACTCAGTACCGAGGATGGCCAATCTGTCCCCATGAGAAGATCCATCTCCAGGTATATAAATGCTTCGGACAAGATCCATGTTCAGGGAAGATCCATCCCTCAATATAATCAATCGCGCTCACTGGGGGTGTGTGCACACTCCGGAGGGGCTCCATCAGCCCAAGCGTTATCATAAATCAGTATAACCACTACGGCGCGCAGCCCGATCCCATACCTGTCACTTATAATCAGGCTCTCGGCCTCGCTCAATCATCAATCTCTCCAGTCTCACTCACGGGCTAACAATGTCATCAAACTAGCCCGACAACAATGATGTGATGTATCAATAAATAACAACTGAGACTGGGATATGATATAAATGCATGAATATGTCTGAGTACGAAATATCAATGAAATCAGTGAGATGACAGCAAAAAACGACCACTATGGGTCCTAACTATATCGGCATAAAGCCTAAACATGATATCTAGCATGATTGACAGCTTAATTATCTTATCACATGGTGAAAACACAGATATCAACACAATATGACCACTATACAGCGCCATGGAAAGAACAGAGTCACAATTCACAGGGCGCACGCCCACACGCCCGTCACCTAGCATATGCGTTAACTCAAAACCAATCACACAACACGTAATTTAGGGTTTCATACCCTCAGCACTAAGTTTAGAAGAGTTACTTATCTCAAGTCGTGCAAATCCCTATTCCAATATACCCTTGCCTCACGAGTTGGCCTCTAAATTCCTCGAATCTAGCCACAAATAGTACAATACAATCAACACATGCTATTGGGTTCAATTCCAAATAATAAAGAGCGAATCTTTCATTATAACCCCGAAGTCAACCAACTTGAAACTTACGGGAACATCATGGAATTCGCCCCTTAATGATACTGCAACGATCCACTACACTAAGCAACTTCAATATACAATATCAACATCCAATGGAACAAACATTAGTAACAATTTCCATAGTTTAGGCCATTTAGGCATTTTATCAAACGCCTAGAGTACATAGCATTTTACTACCTCTAGTAATGGTGTTTCTTCCTCTAACAATCATCCTTACCACCAACAAGAGATACTACACTTGTTCTACTAACTACCTTCTTTTGCACCATTACAATCATCAACGAACTCACATCCCCCCAATTTTACTAATTAACTCATTAAAAAAATATCTACAACACCCAACAATATAGTTAAGCATTTATGGCTTGCAAGCACCACCAATAAGTGCAAATACTTATTTCTTGCTCATATATTCACTAACAATCCATGTATATGGGTTTAAGAGTGAAAGATTACCTCTTGAAGACCAAATCTTGAAAGGTAACTTTTGGGGTGTTCTTGAGATTTTGGACCAATTCCTATGAATTTCAACCTATGTAGATGTTAATACTAGCATCAATCAATTTTAATCCACCATAAAAATATCATGAAACTTACCTTTGAAGTGTATTTGGTTTGGGGATGCTCCACCTTCTCTCTAAAACTCAAAACCTAGCCAAAAATAACCCCTCTTTCTCTCTCCCAGAATTCCCTTATTTATTACATTGTGGGTATGCGTGGGCCACGCAACTGAGCCCCATTTCCTCCCCATTCTGGAATAAGCCATGCAGCTTGCGTGGGTCACGCATCTTGGCCACGCATGACTTCAGCAATGCACCAAGTCCAATTTCGATCCGGATCCTATCCGAAACATATCCAAGCCACTCAAGACCTTGTCCAATATACCAAAAAGTCACGTAACATAATATGGACTTACTCGAGGTCTCAAATTACATCAAACAACTTCAGAATTACAAATTGTTCCTCGAATCGAACTTATATATTTTTAAATTTCCAAATTCATATCTTGTGCCGAAACGTATCAACTCAATCTGGAATGGCTTCAAATTTTGCACACAAGTCATAAATGACATAGCGAAGCTATTCCCATTTCCGGAATCAGATTTTGATCCCGATATCAAAAAGTCAAGTCCCCGGTCAAACTTCCAAACTTAAATTTCCGTTTTAGCCATTTCAAGCCTAATTTAATTACGAACTTCCAAATAATTTTCCGAACACGCTCCTAAGTCCAGAATCACCATACGGAGCTATTGGAATCATCAAAATTCTATTCCGGGGTTATTTACACATATGTCAACATCCGGTCAACCTTTTCAACTTATGTTTCTATAACAAGAATTGTTCTTTCAATTAGATTCCGAATCATCCGAAAACCAAACTCGACCACCCACGCAAGTCATAATACACATTTCAAAGCTCCTCGAGACCTTAAGCCACCGAACGGAATGCTAATTCTCTAAACGACAAGTCGGATCGTTACATTTATTTCACTAGGTAGATCTTTTGATACATTAACTTCAATGAGGATTATAGCATAAAAGACCCTAGTCTGATTAGTGCTGCATCCATCAGCAAATAAAGAGTTGCCTAGTATGCTTTCCATCTTGCTTAGTGAGTTACTCCCCCTGTAATTCATAGGGAGCTTAGGGAACATAACCCACATAGGGATTTCCGTCGAAAACTTAGCTTTAAAGTCAAAATCAGGAGTCCATTGTTTAACAATTGGTCTACTGCTTATGGTGTATGGGCCTCCATATCGTATGTCCTGCAGATCTTTAATACTCTGAAATCTAACAATACAATAGCCCTCTTTGTGTGGATAAATTTCAGGTTCTGCCACAACATTCCAATATCGAGCAATATATTTGTTTCATTTTCACTTAGTCATGCTATAAGTGATTTGTTTCCTCGGGTTTCCATTTGATAAGCTTTTGAGCGAAACACGCCACTATTCATCAGAAAAACATTATCCGTTCTTCATAAGGAAAAGAAGGAACTAATATCGAATTGTTTGTCTTGCTAACCGAACCATATTCACATGAGAGCAAGTATAAAAAGTTAAGGAACTTACATTGGTTATTGTACGGAATCAACGAAGTATTAGGAAAAGGATTTATTTTTTACTGTGACAGCAAAAGGAAGAAATACCATCCTGTCTAAAAAAAAAAAATCAGATTTTTTTTTACGAACGACACAAAATTGAAAAGAAGAAGAAGAAAACATGTCCATTTTTTCTCGGTAACCTTTCTAGAAAACTCATCAAGAACTTCAAAAATTGCAAGGACCATGAAGTGCAAAACCAGATTCCTTTTAGATCTATGAGACATTTAAGAAAATGAAAGAAAATGGGAAAAATATGAAGCAGAATGAACGTTACTTGGGGTAGTTGGCAAAGTGACCCCTTTTTAAACTTGAATTGGCCAAGTGACCTTCAAGTTTTAATTATTGTAGGATTGACCTTCATGTTTAATTAGTGCTTAAGTAGATTATAAAGTGAAAGGGAGATGTTCAGTCTTGATCCCTAATGGTTTCACTTATTACACTTTGGTCCCAACCTATATAATTCAAATATTTCCATATTTTTTTTATATAAAAAAATCTCATTCCCTTCCTTCCTCATCTGCCGCCCCAATCCCCATTTCTCACGGCCGATTCCTTCATTGCAACTTGTTTTCTTGCATTCAACACACATAGGTCGTCTCCCGTCTTCCTCTTTCCTCAAAGCTTCAAAGTTTTGATTTATCATTTATGGAGAAGAAATCGAAAACTTGTAATTTATGAATATGTTGAATTTGGGGAAGAAATTGGCGGTACATTGGATTGATAATTCATTCTAGGTGGTATATTGTGTAACTCCTTCATTTGGTAAGTGTTTTCATCTTATCTTCTTCGTCATTGTTAATTTGGATTTTTGAAAAAAGAAATATGCACATTGCTCGACCGCTAGTGTACATGAGCACTGGTTCACAACAGACTGATGGAAGATTATATATTAGTATGCGGTCTATATTCTAGTGAATGGGTTGAGGGGCCAACAAGTTGGAATTGAAATTCATATACAAAGGTTACGAGACCTATCAATATACCTAGCAATTGTACATTTGACAAATTTGTTGATGTCATCATTAAACGTGAAAAACTAACATGTTCACCGAGGAATTTGAATATTACAATATGCTTAGCTCTACGTCGAGGAGGGACAAGATTCTCCTTCATTAAGAATGACAATGATTAGCAGTCGTACCTCCTTGATGATAGAATTGATGGTACGAGGCCTTATTTAAAGATATTAGTGACTGAGAATGAGTTTGAAGAAGGGGCTTAAGTTTCTGTTGAAAGGTCTCATCAAGGTTCAAATGCCGCAACTGCACCACCAACACAACCAACAATTTTAGAAGTAGAGGAGGAAAGAATGGTGAAAGATGGCTTCAGTGGATTTAGTCATGACTTGTATCACTTTGATGACAATGAAATAAACTCGTACGGTCCGTAAAATGCATATTGATAGTATCTTAGGAAGCTTAACTCTACTCAAGGACAAGGATAAGGCTTTGGGATCTCAAAGAGGACCTTTAACAAGATCTCAAGCTAAAAAATTACAAAACAAGGTCATTGGACTTCATGAGCGAATAAAGAAGTAACTAGTTGGAAGGAAGAGCTCGAGGATAAGGGATATGATTTGTCTAGGTGTTATAATTATTTTATGGCCCAAATTCATATCCAAGAAGAGGTGGATTAGATACCAAGGGACATCCTTTGAAGAAGGTCCAAATCGACCGTTGTTGGACCTATTTGGCACCTAAATTGTGTCCAAACATTCAGCCCAAGAAGTCTTACATAAAGCCATATTTTATAACATAAAAATGACTTACTTGATGTCCAAGAAGGGTACAATAGGCATTCTAGAAGTTGAGTGCAAGTTGGTGTCAAGTTGCTTGCAAATTTCATTCAAGATTTCCAAGATTAGTTTGGGACTTTCAAGTTCCTATCCCAGGTTGGTTTTAACTTATTTTCATATATTTTGGTACTAGATTTATTGCTTTTCTAGGTAGTTAAGGTTATATTTTCCTTTTCCTAAGATTGTTGGAGTTACTTTCCAAGATTGACTTGAGTTTTGTTTCCTAGTGTTTTTCCTTTTCCTAAGGTAGTTGGACTTGTTGTCCAAAGTAGTTTAGGACTTTATTTCCTTATTTTTAAGCTCAATTTCGTGACCCCTTACCTATATAAAGGGGTGTCTTCTTTGTTTTTCGACGTAGATTATTACTGACTTATCAATTAAAATTGTGAGATTTTTCCTATACTCTTTTGTGTGGCTACTCTTGGATTTATTCTTCAATCTTCAAGACTCAACTTAAGGAGGTAAGATTAAACTCTTTTAAAAATCTAATATCACTTATAGGTATTCCAGAAAGGTGATAAGTTTAGGCTTATTGATGTTCTTGTTATTCTAAAGGGACAAGTTTCACAATCTATCTCTTGTTTTTAATTCTCTACCAAAGGCGATTAGTTCTTTGTTAGCTAATTGTTGTTGTTAGGATCCAACTTCAAGAATAGACTTCTTGAATTCAAGAAACTCTTTCTTGAATTCAATCTATCTTTAATTTCTGCCTTCTTTTTCGTTTCTCTACTTTCTTTTAACTTCTGTATATTTATTGATTTTCTTATTTTTTTAGTAATTCTTGAACCCCTATGGTATTGTATCAGAATGGAACATATTCATGCACTTTACTAAGCCATTAGTAACAAAGCAGACCTTGTGCATTTACTTAAAGTGGCATTTAGACCAAGGAAGCTTTTACTTTTTCTTGTAACTAATTTAGAAATTTAAAATTTGTTTGCTTAGGCAAAAAAAAACATAAAACGAGAGTATATTTTGAGATAAAATCAAAATAGTTCCCAAAAACAAAAAAGAGAAAAGTGTTATTTTTTGTTTGATAAAACCAAAACCATATATAAATTTGATCCCACAATATTCAACAAACTTTTAAAGAATATTTAGAGATCGACCTAGGAATTAAGTTTGAGTGTAATTGGATGTAGTTATACAGTTTGACATGTTTGTCTGGCCAATTTTTTTTGGTAATGGAGATATTTATTCAAAACATACTAATAGTTATTACAAACCGGGACTATTCTAGGACACAATGTTCCTAGCTCGTCCTTTTCAAAAGCAGTAGCAACAAAAGGGGGCAGGGCAAAATACAACTTACGAATTTCAAAAAGAGATGAACTGTTTTTATTCTTCTCTATCAGGTCGGCAACTCCATAAGCTTCTCTAAACACATGCATCAAGGGTGGAACTTCAGCTCTGAATAACATTCATTTGCAATCATTTATCAAGTGTTTATGAAGACAAGAATTGTTAGAGAGAATATTCATCAGTTCCTTACAATATGTTCCTATCACCAAAGACAATATGTTTCCTCTATTTCTATTTTAATTCCATGCGGTAGAGATAGAGCCTCCATATACATATTAGTGGCGTTTGCCACTATTATGCTGTAGCCTAGGATCCATTCACTATTTCCATTTCTGAAAACACCTCCCAAGACTCATTTCCCTAGATTCCCTACACAAGAGCCATCTATGTTGAGTTTGAAGGTGCCTTGGTCTGGTTCCATTTAATATAGTTATTTTTAGCGTTGGGTGATTGCTTTGCTCTATTAGTAGTTTGAACTCCAGAGCTTTGCTTTTAATATGGCATATCTTCAGAGGAGAATTGTTGTTTTTGAAGACTTTCTCGTTTCTGTGAAGCCAAATATGCCATAGTATGAAGGGTAGGATGTCCGACCAATGAGGTAGTTGTCGAACCTTGCCTTAGCAAGGCACTGTGATTTGAACCAATTGTGGATTGCATATTTATCTTGGGAATAGTAAGGGAAGTTATGAATAATACCTATTTGTTCCCATATTGTTTTTGAATTGGAGCATCTGAAGAAGATATGTTCTATATCTTCAGCTTCAATACCACAAATACTGGAATCACAAATATTCCTCTTGAATAATATTTGTGCAGTGGGGAGTCTGTTGTGCACTACGATCCAAAAGAATGTTTTAATTTTGTTTAAGGTGTTCAGGCTGCATAGTCAGCTGTAATTCTTTCCATCACTGTCTTCCCCATCCTTATTAGCTATCATTGTATAAGCTGTTTTCATGGTGAATTCGCCATTTGTATTTTTTTTATCCAGGAGTAGTTATCCTTTGCCAGTTGAATCAATTTTATATAGGTACTAAACATTTTGTATTTTATGTTGTCCGGCATGTGAAAAGATATTGCATTGATATTGATTGTATTGTTGACAATGATATTAGACACAAGTTGGTGTTGTTCATGTTTCATGAGAGGGCCTTGTATTAATGATCTAAGGAACCCCTCGTTATTGATCCAGGCATCCTGCCAGGTGTTGATTAAACGCTCATCTACAATTTCCCACCGGACTCCTTCTGTACATATTTTGCGGCGCTCTATAATGATTATCCAGATATGCGAGTCATTCTTGTAATGTAGTAGCCAATCTTGTTGGTTATTGCTCTTATTGTATTTGTTATGTAAAATTTTTTACCATAAGAAATTATTTTCTTTTTTTAAATCTCTATGCTAGGGCTACACATAATGAAGAGTTTTTCCACTTTGATTTGTACAACTGTATGCGGCGAAATCAGAGGACTTAATTTCTCGCTATCAGGCCATTTCGAAAGAATGCCTCGAGGCCCCGAGGACGTGGAGTCACGATCGAGTCCCCTCCCTCGGGGTTCATCGAGACTCGACTCGAAGAAGACAAGGGTCGAAGCTGGAACAGGTGGGGAAGTTCCCAAGGCACACGGCTAAGTCTGACAGAGCTGGCCTATCCAGAGCCTACGCCGAGGCGTCGCGTCTAGACGTCCCATCTCCATACTTTACAGCTAGTGCATGTTGTATTATGACCGGGTTCCCCTCCTATATAAAGGAAACCCACACTACTTTGTAAGCGGCTGATGTTATTCCAACTGTTCTCCATAAGATCAATAATATCTCTCTCTGTGCTTTCTCTACCTTATTCGGTCAAAGCTACCATTGGCATTTATTACTTTCTTACTTGTTCTTCATTTATTGCTTAGTGTTAGCCATAAAGAGCCTTGCTTGATTATACTCTAACTGTCGTCCCATTCCCGACTACCCCCGACAGCTCGAGATCGAGCCCAGATATTAGCCTCGAGGTCCCCCGTCAATCGGATCGAAGCCAGGGCAGTAAGTCCTTCGATTTGATTATTGCATCGTTTTAGCTCGTAATCTATCGCCAAACTTCACATTCTTTGCATCATCTGCTCTAACAACTAGCATAAAAATAGATCACGTATTTTTAGAATCCCATTTTATAAATTTAATTGTTGTTACCATTTTCACGGTAAACAGTTTGGCGCCCACCGTGGGGCTAAAAATAATAGTGATTATTTTCTTACTGGTTCCATTACAAAAACGCAAGTTATCTTTCACACTATTTCTTGTCCAAAGATCTCTTGATTTCAGGTTAAAATGGCTGACTCGGTAAACAGAGTCGAGAATGATAACCTCGAAAAGCACGGGGCAAACGGCGTGGCTCTTCCGGCTCCCAGAACACAACCGCAAAATCCCAATGACGCGCCCGGACCGATTCTAGCGGATGCGGATTCACAAGACGCACAACAGGTCGACGAAACCTCGCGCACCAACGAAAGCATACAGCATGGCGACCAACGAGAAGCCCAAAAAACCCCGCCTCGGGAAGCGCAGGAAGTTAGTCTTCATGATATTTTAGAAATGTTGCAGGCACAACAGTTGGCTATCGCTCAGTTACAAAGCCATCCGAAGACTCCCAGCACAGTAGCGCCGGAAACTACTCCCCCAGCCGAACGGGTCCCGGAGAGGTTAGGCAACGACGAATTGGTAGCCGATTCTGCCATCATGAGAATGCTGGAAGACCTCACCAAAATGATCGAATCAGGTTCATGGAAGTTCATGCAGTGGTCGTCCCCCGAGGAAGCGACCCCGGAATCCTTTCCAAAAAAGCTCAAAACGCCAGAACTACCTAGGTACAACGGGACCCCGGACCCCAATGAACACGTCACCGCCTATACGTGCGCGGGAAAAGGCGACGACCCAAAAGATGATGAGATCGAGCCCGTCTTGCCGAAGAGGTTCGGGGAAACACTCTCTAAAAGAACCATGATGCGGCGCCGTAGCCTAGCGCCCGACCCCATAAACTCGCCTACCGAACAGGCAGACTCCTCCATAAAGGCGCACGCCAGTGCCATCGAAACGACGATGGGAAAACCGACTCATCCAAGGCCGAGCAAAGGGAGAATGAAGCGCTATGGGGATTCGCGCTTCATTCCCCGATGGAACAAACGGGACCACCCCCGGTCTTGGATGACTGGGCGCTACAAGCCTCCACTCAAAGCCTGAACAAATCAAGCCCGACGATTTCAGGGCAGTTCGAGCAAAGCTTGATCAGGTACCCAGCCAAGACCTGGTCGGATGCCCGTAGCCGACACCAGTCGCAAACCGGGGTCATGGACGACCGTACGAGAGCCTCCTCGGACTCAGCTTACCCAAACAGGCTCCTGGCAAAGAAACCAATGACAAACGGAGCGAGGTACCGCCCGTGCGCTACGGACACGAGAAATGCCCCAAGATGCAATCTACCTCGTGACGATCGAGGAATGGCCCGGGGACAATATCCTCAAAAAATTGTTAACAAAACCAGGTTCGATGAGGGCACATGGCCGGCAAGGGCGCTTCGCCCACCAGAGTGCAATTTCTACATCGCTATACCAAGTATCGTGCTCGCCGTAGGCGAAATTAGGGTTGTCAAATAGCTCGGACCAATTCGGTCGATTTCCTCTCAAGGGAATCGCAGCCTGGAGCGAAAACTACATAGCAAGTGCAGCGGCAGGGCCGAAGGAAGCCACCAACTTCGAAGGAAAACTGCCAAGCTGATCGGAAAACATCACCACCAAGAACTGACGAGCGATCGAATTCAAGTTCAGTCCCCAGTACGGATGGCAGCCAGGAGGAACGAAACAAGCGGGCCGCAGCGCATCACCACGATGATGGCAGAACGACGACCCTTTCCGGGAACCTGTGAAAGGGAGAGCAAAATTACTCGGTACCGGAGAAAGGCAGATCTGGGGATATACTCCCGGGGACGCCCTTGCATTCAGCAAAGAGGGTATCGAGATCTCGTTTCAACCTCACAACAACGCACTGGTAACCTTCTTCCTCACTCAATCCATTTTAAATAAAACATGTGCACATGAGTACAGGTGGTTCGATCAGCACTGTCGGGCCGAGGATGATGGGGCGGCTCGGACTGTCGGGTCAAAACACAACCACCTCTCGAATCTTTGACAGATTCCAAACGGCAATCGATACGACAAGGAGAAAGACCATTCTTTCGGTACAACATGACTGGCCTAGACCGGAATGCCGATTCCCATGCCATCAAAGGAAGTACAAGGCACGGACGCCTTGTTCAGACGACCTCGGGCGCATAGACCGAAGATAGGGCCGTCCCCACTTCGTCGAAAGGATGAAAATTCCGTGCAAGGGATGGAATTAAAACCATCGGCAGGAAGCGATACGCGGCAAAAGGAAATTTCGCATCATACGACACACCGCCGACACCAATATCTCCACTCTCGAAAGAGTCGAAAGGTAAGCAAACCGCATCATCGGCCAAATCCCGATCAAACGCAGAGGAGGGCTGCATTAGAATTCACACCCCGAAATAGCAGGAACATACCAGACCCTGGAGCATCGCCTACAGATCCCGCGGTAAAGGAAAACTACCTCCCTCCTTCGATATTTTTCACTAACCTGTATGAAGAGACTGGACCAAGGCGTTCGGAAGTTCTAACTCTACCCGGAGACCTCAAGGCCTTAACAGAACCCGCCGCACTCTTTCCCCTCAGCCGAACTTCCACCCCAAAGAGGGCCTCGCCAGCAAAGTTCTTAGCGGAGCAACGTACCCCTGAGGAGGATCCGATAAGATCACCGGCTTTCTTATGCAATCAAACGATGAAGGACACCCCCCCCCCCAAAGGTGCCATCCGCTCGGAAGGGCCGGGGAACGGCAGACTGAGCTTCGATAGGGAATCATATATTGAACCAAACGGCCCAAGGAGCCGCGCCCGCGTGGAAAGAGCCCATAACAATGAAAAATGTGTATTTACGCCAAGCAATAAAAGAATATATTTCGGCATCTCGTACTCCAGAAAAGGGAACTTCAGCATGCTCTCGTTAGGGATCCCCCCACCAAATACGTCCCGAAGTACTCAGAGACTTAGCGTCGACAACTCGACACTTGCATGGCCCCAGGGTCGGAACACCGGGCTCATAAGGCCCCAACAAGGCAACTCCGAGCTCACGAATGACGGCCTTCGAGCCTAAGCAAACTCGATGACTCGGAGACTGCCGTCAATCGCCATACACTGGAAAACCCGAAACTGTAAGACCTCAACAGGCATGACAAAACTGTAAGACCTCAACAGGCATGACAAAACTGTAAGACCTCAAAAGGCATGACAAAACTGTAAGACCTCAACAGGCATGAAAATATTGTAAGACCTTTCTACAGGCATAAAACTCAATCCCGAAGTTTAGGCTATACGTCGCATTTGTAAGAATCCCGAAAGGGCATACCCTCGGTGTAGACGCCTAAACTATCACTCGGGATCAAAAATGGCTCCGGCCAAACACATATGACTACGGTCAAAAACGGCTGCACCAGCCAAATTAACGCCACTCGAGGACGCCCTACTGTTGCTAACAAAATCACAGGCCATTACTTCAAAAAGAACCGGTTATCACAGGCTTCCCTTAAACAGGCAAACGAGCTTCGACCATGTCAGCTCCAAATCACAAGGCTTCGAGCTACTCGGCCTACGAGCTAAGAACCTTCCGAGGTGCTCGAACATCGCCGCTAACGACTTGAAATCGAGGTTCTTCCAGAATCGACGACGGGTCAGGCAAAATCATTTCAAAAAGACCTTATCGAGAGGAAAATAAAGCCTACAAAAAGCCCACGGGCAAAAGCGTAAGAGCCATTGTCGCCAGCCAAACGAGCCTCCGGGCCGCACACTAAAAGGTCTCAATGACCAAACAGCGTAAGAGCCACTGTCGCTAACTTGAAAATTGAAAACTTGAGGATTAAAACGAGCTCGAGTCGTAACCCGATTCGGAGAACAGATCCAAAATAGTTAACTACACATGCCTAAGGGCACGGCCTAAGTGCCATTATCGCCAGTCAAAACAAGCCTCCGGGCCACACACTTAAAAGGTCGCTTCAACCCAAAGCACAAAAGCCATCGTCGTCCGTATATGCAGACACGAAAGAACTTGAGGGTCAATTAAAGCTCGAGTCGCAACGCAACTCGGAGACTGGACCCAAAATAGTTGAAGCACGAGAACCAAAGGGCGAGCGATAAGAACAGTCACCATCCGCCCACGCAGGAACGGGAGATCGGAGGTCAGGTAGGCTCGAATCTGGGCCTGACTCGGAGACTAGGCCTAAGCAGGTGGGCAAAGCACAAAGGCCCTGACACCTACTCACATCAGATATCACACTTAAAAACCTCCGGGCCTATCCAGTAAGCTCCGAATCCATAGGGTCCCCGCCAGACGCCGAGAACCAGCCTGCCTGGTCAAAAGTAATAAAAAAAAAAGAAAGAGATACAAAAGAGATAAAGATTCAAGTTTTCTCTTATTTACATGCGCAAAAGGCGCGCTCACCATCTACAAACATGTTCTACAAATATCAAGTACAAAATGGAGAAGCGGCAAAATCCACGCTCCGCTCCAAAAAGGCTACAGCCTGCCAGCTCCAGATTCGCCCTCTATAACGTCAGCAAGAAGGGACCGAGCATCGCGCTCATCCGCCCTTGCTCGAGCCAACTCCTCCGAGAGAACGAAGCCCCTAACGCCGATCTCCTTGAGCACCTCTCTTCGGGATCTGCAACGGACATATTCCTCGATCCTCTTCTCGCGATCGAGGGCCCACTTCAACTCGGCTTGGGCATCAGCAACATCCTTCATACAAATCACCATCTCCTGATCAGCCTTGGTCCGACTTAATGTTGCTTCAACCCGAGCATCGATTATCTCAGCCCTGATCCTCGAAAGATCGGACTCAAGCTTCCCGATCATATCCGCTTGGACTGTAGCATTGTTACGAGCCAAGCGTAGTTGGACCTTGAAGGCAGGAACTTTAGCCAAAGCACCCCTCTCCTCCAAAGCTTGAGCCTGCACTAGAGCCCTCAGTTCACCGCAAGCATTCCGAACGTAGTCTGACTTCTCCCTTAAGGTACTCCAAGGCCTCCGTCTTTTTCTGCAGCTAAGGTAGGCAAAAGGGTTAACCTTAAGGGCAAAAAGGAGCGAAGCGCTCACTACGAAAGGTTACCTGCTCCAGCAAATAGCTCTCGTAATTCGAGCCTCGATACGCCTCATATCGCCAATGAATCAACTCAACCTCCTTCTCCTTACTAAGGAGCCTAAGGGACTCACCCTCGTCCAGAGCTTTCCAAAGGCTGACCCCATGACGGAGCAGCTCAGACCTGAGCTTATCAAAGGCCTGCAAAGAAAAAACTCGGTAAAGAAAGGAAAACGCGAAATACAGAAGGACCGCGCCAAAACTCACCATGAAGTGAAGCCGACGGACCCCCTCGAAGGCGGAGCACACTCTTGTTGGTCCCGCCTCCTCGGCCCCGGGAGAACCAACCTCAGGCAAAGCATATTTACTCGAAGGAACCACCATCCCGGAATCAAATGCTTCGGGAACAACAGGCTCAGGCGACGTCCTCTCCTCGGAGGCACGGGCCCGTTGAGCCCCATTTAAAGCTCCATCACACTGCGAGTGCAAATCCCTCTTATTACCATCTCCCCTTGGCTCGGGGGCCGACGACTCCCCCTCCTTCCCGAGGGAAAACAGCCTCGCCCCAAGGGACCGCCTGATACCTACGACGACATAGCCAGCACAAAACAAAAAGGGGAAAATATCATCTCAAATACACGAAGACAAAGGTAAAAATAGCATACGTGCATACCTGGATATTTTGCTTCCCATCTGCCATGAGACACAGCTCGCCACCTACGCTCATCGCAAGTTGAATGGGTCGCCAACTTCCGAACCTAGCCGGGCAGATCGAGAACTTCGCCCGGCATCCATGAAGTTGCTGCAAAAGGGAAGGAAACACAAATTACTCAACTGGTTTTTTCTATAATCTAAACCAAGGAAGCACGAGACACTCCACTCATGCGCATAATTCCATCCCTCGAGAAATGGCATGAGCTCCACGGGGATAATATCAGCCGTCCGGACCCGGACAAACCCACTAATCCACTCTTGGTCCCCATCTTCTTCATCATCGACAACGAAGGGCTTGGACGAACGACACCACAAGGTTAACAGGCCTCGGTGATGGAAGGTTCGGTACAACCTGACGAGATGGCTGAGCGTGAATTCAAGCCCAGTTTTCTCCGCAAAGAACCTCATCATCAACACCACGCGCCAAAACGACGTATGTATCTGCACCAAAGTGACTAGATACTTCAAGCAGAAATCGAGCACGACCCTATCAAGGGGGACAAATGCGAAAGGGTATAGGTATACGCTCAAGAATCCATCAGTAGAGTCCGTAATACTCACATACGGGGAAAGCACCTGCAGTGTTATCTCCTTGCTCCATCCGCAGTGTATCCTCACCACCTCCAGATGTTCCTCTTTTATCAAAGACACAGTCTTCAGAGTGAACTCCTGCGGATCCTGAGCGCTGGGAGTAGAACTCTCCCCTCCCTCCCGGGCCGGCCCCGAAATAGCTGCCATGACTATGGTAGAGTTGACAGATTCAAGCAAGGATGTGCGCCAACGCTTTTTACACCTAAAGGGATGAAGGACCCGATGCCAAGGCGGAAGGATAGCTACCCAAAATAATGAGATCTCCCAAAGAAGCAAAGGCCACCCCACGTATATATAGGAAACGGCGACGATTCGCCTATCCAGAGTGAGCCCCTGGAGGCCAGCAACCACGATACAGCCTCGAGGTAATGCCCGACCCCAGAGGCATCCATCGACAAGAAGCTAGGCCTCAAGAAGTCAGCTGTATTGTCTCCAGCCTCGAGGTAGTGCCCAAACTCGTGGGTTTTCTTTTCTAAAAAAGGAAAATAAGCACGCAAAGCTCCGATCACGAAGGCTCCGGGAGGGCTCGAGACATCGCCTATGTATAGGCAACCCCTCAACAGAAGTCTATCCACTACGCTCTAAAACGCTATCTGCATCAAGTCCAAAGCAGACCCCCAGGTACCCGAAGTTGGCCTTCGCTCTGGATACCACTCTCGAAAGCTCCAAAACTCGGTGTACTATCTCCATGCAACTAGAGGGGTGCCGACAACCCGAGCCTATTGGATCAATTCAGGCTGGGTCCGTGGTACGACGGTGGGCTCGGATAGAAGCCATGTCAGTCGGCAGGGGATCGGGAAGAACGCTCGCATCCGAGTTAGATATAAATGGTCTACAACAAAGGAAAGCATTCGAAAGCCTCGAAGCACACATGAACATATAATAATAAGGCAAGAATCGGAAACAGAAATCAAGGAAGTGTCTTCATATTCATAAATATCCATGTACAACAACCCTCGAGGGGTCCTTACAGACAATTACGAAAACCTACAGAGGATCTATACACAAAGGCGGAGGAAAGGAAGGATGTACATGTGATGAAACCTGAGAGCCCGATCCATCCTCGAAGGTCCATCTCCGGTATCATTATCCTCGAGCGCCGCCCCCTCGAGCACGCATCCTCGAGGGCGATTCCTTCGACCGCCATCTCCTCTAGGTTCCCAGCTCAATCCCCCGGGGAGTCCCCACCGAGGGAAAAGATGAAGAAGAGGAACAGGAGAGGATGCAGAGGAGGCAAAGAAAAGAGACATGGCCGGCCAGAGCCAAAGGTTGAAGATTCGGCGGGCCGCAGCCTCTACGACTGGGAGTGCCATTTTATCCCTTGGAAAAAGGAAAACCCAAGGGATGAAGTGCCACACCAGGCCTGGGTAGGAGAGTGAGCAGCGGTGCATAATCCAAATGACTGTCTACAAAAAGGGAGAACCGGCTCCCCGTCCGTCGTCGTCTCGGGCCAATAACGACAGCAGCAACGGGACAACATGGTCATGATCAACAAAGAGAAGCTCCGGCAAGAGGCCACAAAGCCTACGGGAGCTCTACCTAACAGCCTTGAGGCCATAAGCCCCAAACGTCATATCCAAGGGTAGAGGAAGATGATAAGAAGAAATGGGCAAATAAGCCAAAGAAGGTACTGGGATAGAAAAACAACGCCAAGGCACCCCCATTTATAGGGGGTGACGTCACAGCCATTGAGGCTTTGGAAAACCGACCGGCGGACGCAATTACTGCTTTCTTGAAGAAATGAATCGATAGCGGTACATTCACCTTGAAAAATGGGAATCGATACTACATTGAATGATGTCAAAATGCACAAGTCCATGGGACACCCCGGTTGCCACAAAAGCTCGCGCCACAAGTTCATCATTGGTGTGACATCACCGTAAAGGGCTCGAGAAGTCAGGTGTCAGAATCATTTCCCATCGCTTCGTTCTAGGAAACGCGGAGACTATCTGTATGCGGCAAAATCAGAGGACTTAATTTCTCGCTATCAGGCCATTTCGGAAGAATGCCTCGAGGCCCCGAGGACGTGGAGTCACGATCGAGTCCCCTCCCTCGGGGTTCGTCGAGACTCGACTCGAAGAAGACAGGGGTCGAAGCTGGAACAGGTGGGGAAGTTCCCAAGGCACATGGCTACGTCTGATAGAGCCGGCCTATCCAGAGCCTACGCCGAGGCATCGCGTCTAGACGTCCCATCTCCATACTTTACAGCTAGTGCATGTTGCATTATGGCCGGGTTCCCCTCCAATATAAAGAAAACCCACACTACTTTTTAAGCGGCTGATGTTATTCCAACCGTTCTCTATAAGATCAATAATATCTCTCTCTCTCTGCTTTTTCTAACTTATTCGTTCAAAGCTACCATTGGCATTTATTACTTTCTTACTTGTTCTTTATTTATTGCTTAGTGTTGGCCATAAAGAGCCTTGCTTGATTATACTCTAACTGTCGTCCCATTCTCGACTACCCCCTACAGCTCGGGATCGAGCCCAGATATTGGCTTCGGGGTCCCCCGTCAACCGGATCGAAGCCAGGGCAGTAAGTCCTTCGATTTGATTATTGCATCGTTTTAGCTCGTAATCTATCGCCAAACTTCACATTCTTTGCATCATCTGCTCTAACAACTAGCATAAAAATAGATCATATATTTTTAGAATCCCATTTTACAAATTTAATTATTGTTACCATTTTTACGGTAAACAACAACACTAGCCCCCCTTCCTTTTTTGAATTAACAACTATATCATGTCTTAGCATGTGGCATTTTTTTAGAGGTACTATCCTAAATAAATTTTTTTTGGATAGTGTCTATGTTTTTCAAGGTGCTTTGCGGCAAGCTATATATTTGCATTACATGATTAGGGACGACCGCTAATGTGGATTTGATTAGGGTGGCTCTTCCCACCAGGATTAGGTGATTGATCTTCCATCCCCTAAGTCTATTATTTATCCTGTCAATTATGAATTGGAAGTCCTTTTTGGAAGGTCTATAGCTCATCATGGGAAAACTTAGATATTTCCCAAACTCATTGGCGCTCGTCATTGCTAGATATTGGCTAATACTACTTTTTTTTTATCTAGCTGTGTGGTTTTAGAGAAGAAGATCCTAGATTTGCTTAAGTTAATAGATTGACCCAAAAAATTGCAAATTTTATTTAGTGTATCTATTATTGAGTTGTAATTCTTTTGATTAGCATCAGCCGGTAAGATTAGGTCATATGCGAAGAAAATGTGAGTTAACGGAGAGCCATTCTGGTTTAGTTTTACTGGATCCACCTATAACAATCGATTTCATGGTGAATTAATCGGGATAGCATTTCCATGAAAAATAAATAAATATGGGGTAATTGGTCATCTTGCCTAAATCCCCTTTAGGGTAAAAAAAGTTTGTATTAGATCCATTAATTAGGAGAGATGTTTAAGTTATTGAAATACAAGACATGATTAGGTTAATTAGGTCTTTTGGGAACTTTAGGGATGTGAGAGAAAATTTAACAAAAGACCATTTAATTTTGTCAAAAGCTTTTACTAGATCAATTTTAATCATCAATTTTTGCTTTTTCCCTTTTAGTTTTCTATCGTGGTCTAGGACTTCAAGAACAATAATAGCGTTGCCCGAGGCTCTTCTTCCCTTTATTAAGCTAGTTTGATTCGGGTGGATGAGTTTAGGAAGAAAATGCTTGATTCTACGAACTATAATTTTTGTAACTACTTTGTATGCCGTATTACATAAGCTAATGCGTCTATATTGCTTTATGGTTTCAGTATTTTGGCACTTCGGTATTAGGCAAATGTACGTACTCTTCAAGTCCTCTACCATTTTTTTTTACCGTTGAAGCTTTTATTACAAAATTCGAGTAGTTTATCTATAGTTTCATTCCAGAATTTTTGATTGAAAAAAGGGTGTAACCCATCTGGACTAGGGACCTTGTATGGTTTAAAAGAATCTACAGCCCTTTTAATTACTTGATTAGTGATATCCATGCTTAAGATATGTTGGTCTTTATTGTCTAGGTGTAGAATAGTGTGACATATACAAAATATATTTGTAGGAAATACTTTGGCTAGTAGTGAATAGGTTATAGTAGTAATTTTTTATTAGGGCGAGGATGTCACTTTGTTCCGAAAACCAATTCCCAATGTCATCTCTTAAGCTTATGATTTTATTTTTCCTTCTTCTTTGCATGGTGGTGATGTGGAATAATTTTGTGCTACCATCACCCTCATTTAACCGCTGAACTCTAGATTTGAGTCACCAAATTTTTTCTTCTAATTTTAGCAAGCTATTAAACTCTTCTAGAAGGCTAGTTTCTAGATCCAATAGGAATTGACTGGTGGTGTATTTTGGAGAGTTTTGGATTCAATTTAGTCTAATCTAAAATGATATTTTTATGGAATATATTTCCAAGGTATTTGTATTCCATTCCTGAACGTTCTCAGTAAAGTTCTCAATTGACGTTATAATACTTTCCCGGTTGTCCCAAGATTGTTTGACTAAATTTTTAAACGTTGGGTGTGAGAGCCACATAGATTCAACTCTATATACTTTATTGTTGCGACTATAATTTTTGACATGTTCCAATTTGAGAGGGTAGTGGTCCGAGTATATCATAGTTAAGTGAGGTACATGGGCTTTTTGGAATAGATTTATCCATTCTGAGTTAGCACGTACCTATCCAAACGTTCCAGAATTAGGGTTTTTGTTCTTTTTCTCTTATTTGTTGTCACGATCCAAAATCTAACCATGACCGTGATGGCGCCTATCGTGTTACAAGGCAAACCTACTTCCCAGAACATTACTACTAAACCGATTATATGAAATTAATAAAACATTTCAACATTTAAATTTTTCATAAACTAAATCAGCTCTAAATTTAATATAGAAAAATACGGAAAACGAGCCCCAAACATCGGAGTGTCACTAAGTCATGAGCGTCTAAAACTATGAACTAAGATATATAAACTGTCTAACTGTCCAAAAAAGAAATGATAAACGGAGTAACAAGGTCCTGCGGACGCTAGCAGCTACCTTGCTGTCTCCAAAGATAGCCGGCCTGAACTAAACGATCGCCGCACTCTAACTCACCTGGATCTGCACATAAAGTGCAGGGTGTAGTATGAGTACAATTAACTCAGTAGTAACAGATATAACAAAGAAATTGAGCAGTGGTGATGAGCTAAGTAAAACAGTCCAATTATTTATTTTCACAAGTTAAAAATAAACATAAATAAACAGGTAAATTCCATAACTTAGTAAATTCCACAAAGAAATTTAACAGATAAATGCAGCAACAACAAAAGTAAATGCAACCTCACAGCAATGACACTCCATCACTCAGCACTCGCACTCGCACTCAGCACTCAACACTCAACACTCAATACACTCAACACTTTGCGCCCACTAGGGGTGTGTACAGACTCCGGAGGGGCTCCCAAAGCCCAAGCTCTAAGCACAGATAACTCACGTGCCATCATATCAATACCTGGATCCGCACGGTCAACTCATGTGCTACGCAGACAACTCACGTGCTATGGCATCAATACCTGGACCTGCACAGTCAACTTACGTGCTATGCGAACAACTCACGCGCTATGGTATCAATATCCTCACAACCAAGCCCTCGGCCTTACTCAATCATGTACCTCACTAGCCTCACCATCATTAACAAACAAGGGAACACAACCCACATCAAGTATCACAGCATATTAACAAATAATAGAGAATGAGGTAAATATGTACAATAATTTTTATGACTAAGTACAAATAATATGAGCATGAATAAAGCCTAAGCATCATCTCAAACATGAAGGCAGACAAGTTCGACAACAAGTAACTACGTAAACACAGATGATCGCCATGAGGCCTCACAGAACGGACCAAGTCTCAATCCCTCGAGGTATACACCCACACGCTCTTCACCTAGCGTGGGTATCACCTCCAAACAATCACATAATATCAATTCTCCGGGTTTATACCCTTAAGGCCAGAGTTAAAACTGCTACTTACCTCAACAACGTGAAATCCTACTCCGGGATGTCCTCGCCTCGACTCGGTCTCCAAGAGCTACGAATCTAATCATAATCAGATTAATACCATCCACATGCGCTAAAGAATCGAGTTCCACAATAAAAACTACAAAATATACCAAAAATCTGAAATTGTCCAAAACCCGAACCCACGTCTCAGAATTGGTCAAAAATGGCAGAATAATAATCCTCATCCTCTCCCGAGTCTAACTACATAAAGTTTGTCAAAATCAGACTTTGTTTGGTTCCTCAAATCCTCACTTAAAACTCTCCAAAACTCAAGCCCTAACTCCCTCAATTTCACTTTAAAATCATCAAACAAACCCAAAAACGAAGATGGATTCATAAAATATAACCAAAATCGAGTAGAGAACACTAACCCCAATCCCTATGGTGAAAATCGCCTCCAAAATCGCCCAAATCCAAGCTCCCAAACTCAAAATATGACCGAATGAACAAACCCTCATTTTGTATATTTTTCTGCCAGCTATTCTACCTCGTTTCTCATGCCAGATGATCCTGAAACTCGTTTTTTATTCCTCCAATAGATTCCTTGTGAAATTTTAGTCAAGTTAGGCTTTTGAATCACTCCATTTGACCTTATAATGAAGGAGATATGTTGGTTTCAATATTTGCAAATAGTGCAGATTTTTAATTACGCCGTCAGTGGCAATTCCGTAATTAATCTGGAAAATCAGGCAACCTAATTCTTAGTAAAATGACCCTAAAATCTTAATACGATGTCCAAATTCGATGACTCTTTCTGCTACGGGTCCGTAATTACGATACGGATCTAATTCTTCAATCAAAAAAGAAATCGGAGGTCATTTGTTCAATATGATATCATTTATGCTTGAAGAAACAAGTCAAAACATAAGAAAAACAAGAGCAACACAACCCAAACCTATCCGAAACTCACCCGAGGCCCTCGGTGTTGATAACCAATTTTTCCCTAGTAATTTTATACTCAAAATACTTTCAAAATAACATATATGTGCTTATATAAGCACACCCAAGAGTTCTGGCATTTTTAATGATTTTTAAACCAATTCATTGCCTATTTTAATACAACAAAATCCAATAATTATTCCCAAAATTATCATTTTTGCGAATAATTCATTTTTATTCTCACATTTGCACCAAAATATAATTAAGGTAATTTTTTCATATTTTTACAAATTTATTTGGTATTTTTAAAGCTAAATTGCATATAATTGCAATTATAGCCTGTTTTGTGATTAATAGCATTTTATAATTACAAAATTAGTTCCACTATTTTTTAAGTTAATATTTATGTAATATTTGTTTACTCAGTATTTTTAATTTATTTTTAAAACCATCATTGCTATTTTTATAAAATAAAACGGGGGAAAAGTGGCTATTTAAAATTTAGCCTCAATTTCATTTCAATTACAGCCCAATTTGCACCCCAATTCAACCCAATCCCAACCCCCAAATCAATTTAAACCCGATTACTTGATCCAATCGCCCAAACCCGCCCGTTTTCTTTTTAAAATCTGAGCCATTGATCATTTTGATCAACGACCCAGATCTCTTCTTTCCTTTTTAATTCCAAACGACCCCTAAACCCTACCCCATTCTTTCAGAAGCGCCGCCTCTAACTCCTCTCTTCTCTCAAACGCTCTCGAGCTCTCTCGAAACCCTAATCGCTCTCTGCCACCTCCAACCCCAAATCCACCGGAATCTATGGCTGTTCTAACCATGGACGGCCTATTCTCACCCCCTACTGCTCTCACGTGCTTGATACCTGAAGGTTCGAGGCCAGACCTCGAAGGTCCTCGCTCAGACCTTCATCGATTCGAAGTTTCCAGCCATCTCCGGCCTTGCTCCGGCGTGTCTTAGCCTCTTGAGCCTGATTCCGACCTTATCGACTCCGGATCTGATCTTGTCTCTTCCAAGCCTTTCTCGTTTCTAGGGTTCTCAGAAACCCTAGCCTATTCGAGGTTCTTTTTCGTTTATTTGTTCGGATCTATGCTCGATCTGTGCTATATGTGATGTTTTAAACTTTTCCCCAATTTTCCTTTTTAAAATCTTTTGATTTCAAACTAGGGTTTCTGGGTCTGTTTGTTAATATTTTGTTTGATTCATTTGTTTATCATCTCTAAGTTTGATTGGTGTTGAAAACCTAATTTTTGGAGATTTGTTTGAGTTTCTGAGTCTATCTGTTTGATTTACTTTGTTTGCACCTGATTAGTGTCGAAAACCCTAATTTTGGGGGTTTATTCGAGCTTCTGAGACTGTTTGTTTGTTTTACTTGTTTATCGCCTCTAAACTCGATTGATTTCGAAAAACCCTAGTTTCTTCGGGGTTTACTCAAGTTCCTGAAGTTTACTTGTGCGATTCTCCTATTTGAAATTGTTCTACTTTATTTGAAGGTTTCGGTATCTCTTTGTGTGATTCTTTTGATTCTGCTTTCTTACTATCTGTCAAACTCGATTATGTTTTCAGAAAGGTTTTCACCTAACCTTTTGCATGCTTCTGATCTTTTCTCTCTTACTAAGCCAACGAAATTTGACCTACATGACTATCATGCTATTACTGTATGCTACCTCTCCTTGCCATAGCTTGGCCTCACATGTCTATTACTTGTGCACCTCATTTATATACTGAGTCCCTTCTGTGATTGATTTTTAAATTCCTGATTGATTTTAGAAACTTTTCCTTGTGCAGTTCTGATTTTTTACTCGCCCGTTAAGGGTTAATTGATTCTCCTTCTTTGTTTGGCCTTACCAGATCCTTTCCAAAATAAGTACACTCCAGTATTTAGACTTAATCCCCTACTATATGGTTTTACCGCTCCTTTTATGGCAACAATCATTCTGCTTACAAATTGATTTTCTTTCCTTATATTAATCCTGTTAAGTGCCCGTTGAGCAGTAATCCCTTGATTAAAGGGAAAACCTGTGTTAATTGATTTTGACTGTGATTATTTCCATGTTTGTGTTGAAACTGTATTTGTTACCTTGTTTTCTACTCGTTTTCAAAACTATAAATACCTGTACTTCTTCCCTTTCAAGAGAGTTGGAACATGAACAAGTCATCACTTCTTCTCTCAAAATACACTCAGATTTTCTTTAAAAAATATTCGAGTTCTCTGTACTCATAAGCTTAAGGTTCTTTTGATTGTGGCTTGGTTTGAAAGTATCCTGCTTCTCTTTGCTTGCTTCTTCTGCAACTGGTATGTTACCTTTGTTTAATTTCTGCCACTCCCCTATGTGTTTATTCTCCAGTTCATTCTTTATTGGATTTACTGCTTCCATAATGTAAATTTTGCAAGTTGGTTTGTCTCTTTGCTATGCTCCTACATGAATCCCTATCCCCCAATCCCTTTTGTATGTTGAGTTATGGTTCAGAAACATGACAACACTTGACATTGTTGTTCATGTATATGGACTGGACTCCCTGAGTCCTAAACTCTTTCAATTCCCATTCCCCTTTCCCCTTTATATGTATCTTGAGCTTAAGACCTTGGTCTGGCAGTGTCCTAATCACTGTCTAGACCATAGTCTGACCTTCAATAGGTCTGTGCTCTTATTTGCTGGCTGAACAGGCTTGGTCAGGGGTGTGCCAGCCTACCTCACGGTTAGGTATGACAACCAGCCTGCCTTGGCATTCTTTGCCCCCCCCTCTATTGTACTTGCACTCATTCTTAGAATTTAAGTTCTTCCCCTCTCTTGTGAGCCTTGCTTTGGGACCCCCGAGCTCCCTCTGAACTTGGACACCTGAGGGTTGGCTCTTCCACACTGCACTATAACTCATTCTGATTAATATCTTGGGTGTAAGCACTGCCTGGGGTTCCTGAAACTCCTTGGATCTCTGAAACACCCTAGATAAGAGAAGGCTTTGGAAATCTTGATCTCGGAAGTGGTTCAATCTCATATTATTAGACACTAAGTTTGAATTAGGTCCCTCAGATGCAGCTGATAATTTCTGATGTACTTTTAATTTCAGTTTTATTCTACTGGTCTGTAATAAATTGTATAAACTCATGGGGATTTAGTGTAAAAGGGAGGGGTTACTTTTATGCACAAAGGGTAGAAAATATGCCTATAGGATTTTGTCTCTAATTTGTGCAATTTCATACGTAGAAAGCATGTCTATAGGATTTAATTTCTGAATTCTGCAACTACGCATGTAGATACCATGCCTATAGAGGTTTGCATCTCTGCATATAATAGCATCATTAGGCAAACAGATAGGTTTAATCATAAAATGGCATATGTAGATATCTTGGTTTACAAGGCTTCCATTAGTATTTAAAAAGGTATCACGTATAGAAAGCATGCCTATAGGGATTTCGAAAGCAAAAAATGTCTCACTTATTCAAAACAGTGTTGATTTACTAAAACAAACGACTTTTCTTTCTAAACCTACTCGCATGAACTCTGGTAAACATTTCCCAACCGATCTGCATTCTGAAACTTGTTTAGTTGTTAAACCACGTACCCTTTTTCTGAAACTTTTTGTTACTCTGAAATTTTCTTTTAAAATCAGCTTGTGTTTTAAAATCAATAGTTCTATCCAACACATAGAGAAAAAAGGTTAACTAATCAACTGGATCAGTCTTAGACAACTGCATTCGAGTAAGCCTAATGTAGACTTCCTGTCCAAAAATATGTGTTGAACCAGTCTGCTTATCGCTTTAATTTAATTTAAGACTAAACCAGTACGTGCAAGACATGCTAAACTCTATGGCTTTATCTGATTTTAGGAGGCTTATGTGAGCCCTACTTGCTTATTTGCTTTCCCCTTTACTTGCATTATGTGTTTTGATTGACGCCTTAGTATTTTGTCCTTTGAAAACTCTCCAAAAGGCCCCAAACCCCTCTCCTATTAGGACTAGTTAGTCCAAATGCCTCCGGGACTGATAGGATTGGGACGGGTACTAGCATTCAATAAGTAACGAGACATTCCGCGCTTTAATACCTTAATGGGGTAAGAGGGTAGATATAGATATGATGACCACGCGATAACACCACGTGTATAAACGGTTACCGGGTGTTGTGTGGTGTGATCTATATTGTTTATAAACATAGGACCCCTATCCCTTTATCTGTTTATTTTTATTTAGAAAACTACTTTCTCAAATTTCAGCCTCTTTAACTTCGTTTAATGTCAAATTATTTGCAACTATTATATGAAAAACCCCTCGTATTTGTAATTCTTGCTTGTTTACTTGTTGTTTGCACTTAAAGTCACAATTGTAACATGACCGGGAACCACACTAGTGGATCTTGAGGGGTGCCTAACACCTTCCCCTCGAGATAATTTCTAGCCCTTACCCAAACTCTGGTTCTTCATCTCAAATTCTTTTAAAGTGTCCTAATGCACTTTAATCATTAGGTGGCGACTCTTCAATTCCAAAACCCAATTCCCAAACGGGAATAGAGTTGTCTTTTCCAAAAAAATGTCGTAAACCCGATTTCTTGCGAAAAGGGGGCGTCGACAGCATGGCGACTCTGCTGGGGACTCTTTAGGCTTTTACCATTTCATGTTATATGTGACTTTATTGCTTTCTTTTATCGCTTTTGTTTAATGCCTTTATTCGAAACTGACTTGTTTCTTTTGTTTCTTTTTCTTTAATTACTTTAATTTACCGCTTTCCATCAATACCGTTGTAATTTTTGAGCAATTATTGTAAACATTTATTGTATGAACGTGAAAATACATGTCAATTTGTTTCATTCTTGTTAACTGCATCTTCAACATCATATTCCACTCGTGCCAAACAAATACTATAGCAACGCTTATAATGAGTAGTTGCGCTCTTCCAATACTATCACCCCTTAAATTTGGCAAAGGCGTATTTGCGGTAAAACCAGTCGATCAGCGGTGCAGTCGACGGTTCCGTACCTTTTCCTCTTGAGTTGTCCGCTTAAGGGTACCTGTCTAATACCCCAATAGAAACCTTATTCCATTTAAACTGTACATGCATCGTGGTCAAACCTAGCCGAGTTAGTTATGTTGTCCACATAATGACTCATTAGGATAGCCTTGTCCAAAGTCCACCGGGTTTCCTCGAAACCAAACGGACACCTCCATGTTTTGTGCATTTATTTGGAGAACTAAATGCTTGTTATGCTAATTATTGGTTTAAATAGTCGAGTCCGGTGGGGGGTATGGTCTTAACCCTTTTTGTTTTGCAAAAAATGGAGAACAAGGTCCCCGACTTCGTTATGGTCAGTATACCCTCACTCTTGATGACCTGGTGGAGGAATCTCCCATCAAGTGACCAAATCAATGAATGGAAAGAGAGGGTCACCAAGGCTAGCGAAAAGCTGGAATATCTGGAATACAGTCTGCTGGAATTGGAAGGAAAAGTGAGGAAAAGAGTCACTGATTGCCAGAACGCTGAGGGAAACGAAGGAAAACGCCTGGCAAAGGCATTTTTACTGGTGAACCTACGCGAGCTGGAGGATTTGATCAACGAGAGCATTCAACCTGGGGAAGGTCCTTCTAGGACCAAGTAGTTAGGAGCCGTTTCTTTTGCTTTAAAATGTAATAAGGCCAACGACCATTAGTGACATTTTACTTTATGCGATTTTAGTGTCGTTTTGGGATTCATCTTATTTTTATCAATAAAATGAGGCATTTAGCATTATAAGTTCTCCAAATCAACTTGTCGCTAGGTCTACCTCGGGCACAACGAGGCACCCAGTTTAGGACACGATTTATATTCTTACACTATGTGTTTAAATACTGCAATATTTTTTCCTCATAACCTGCACTAACTTGTTACCTTTTGTTTTTCTTTTATTTTTTATTCCTCTCCCCAAAGGTTAGTTTGTGCATTCTGGCATCATCATCATACTCCACAAGATCCAAGGGCCCTCCACCTTCTCCTCCTTCGAGTCCTATCCGGAACAAGAATAAAGGCAGAATGGGAGATCCGAGCGCCAGAAAGGAAATTGAGGTTCCTCAGGGTACCCCGGTTGCTAAGGAAACTGCTACCCAACTTGAGCAAAAATTATTAAAGTTCCAAGAAGAACTGGAGCAGGTTCGGAACTTGGCGAACCCGTCATTTTCTCTCACCGCTGCTGATGTCAACACCCAGAATCCCGCACCTCCACAAAACACCCCACAACCACAGATACAACCCACTCATACCCAACACTGCAACGCATGCCACACTCCGAACAACACTCCACTACTCATTCCCGAGCCACTGAACACCACAAATGACCATCTCCACAACACTCCTATTTACGTGGATACTGTACCCCATTATACTCAACCAATCTCAAGTGCACCTGAGTCTGATGACAAAGACTCCCTTATCAGGAACTTAGCAGCAGAACTCAAGAAATGGACCAGCCGAGTTCAGGGCGTGGAAGGTAACAAAGGTATCGAGGGGTTAAATTATGAAGACCTCTGCATTCAGCCAGATGTTGAACTTCTGGAGGGGTACAAACCTCCCAAGTTTGAAATGTTCGATGGAACAGGAGATCCCAGGGTCCACCTGAGGACATATTGCGATAAGCTGGTCGGAGTCGGAAAGGATGAGAAGATCCGTATGAAGCTCTTCATGAGAAGTCTGAAAGGGGATGCTTTATCCTGGTACATCAGCCAGGACCCCAAGAAATGGACGAGCTGGGTAGGCATGGCCTCGGATTTCATGGATGGATTCCGATTCAATACAGAGAATGCACCGGATGTATTCTACAATTTGAAGAAGAAATCTACCGAAACATTCCGCGAGTATGCTACTCGTTGGAGGTCAGAAGCTGCAAAGGTCAAGCCGGCCCTAGAAGAAGAACATATGAACATGTTCTTCATCCGGGCTCAAGATCCCCAATATTACGAGAGGTTGATGCTAATCGAGGGTCAGAAGTTCTCCGATATCATCAAACTGGGAGAAAGAATCGAAGAAGGCATTAAGAATTGTATGGTTACTAATCTTGAAGCATTGCAGGCCACCAATAAAGCTTTACAGTCCGGTGGCACGTCCAAGAAGAAAGATGTGAGTGCTGTAATGGTCGCACAGGGAGCCAAATCACCACTAAAATACCTCACCTACCCATCATCTCCTCTTACATATTAGCCTATCCCGTATTACCAAGCACCCGCACCCTCCTATCCAAATCCACTTCCCGTCTACCAATCATCTCCACCTCTCACATATCAACCCACCTCACCCAGATACTCTCAAACCAGCACCTATCTACCAAGCTTATAATGCTCAACCCTCTCATTACCAATCACCTCCCACCCGCCAAAATTTCCCCAGACCGAGGCCAAATTTCGACCGCAGACCTCCCAGACAATGCACAGCCATCGCTGAACCAATTGATCAGTTGTACGAGAGACTTAAAACTGCTGGTTACGTCACCCCTATCCCAGCCATAACTCCAGAGAATCCTTTCCAGTGGGTCAACCCTAATAAGAGCTGTGCGTACCATTCCGGCATGAAGGGACACACCCTCGACGAGTGCCGCTCATTGAAGGACAAGATTCAAACCCTGATCAACAATAAGGTCATCGTAGCAAAGGAGCTTGCTCCTAATGTTCGCAACAACCCTCTGCCTGACCACAAAGGTGGGAACATTCACATGATCGAGATCAAAGATGATTGGGACCCCAAAGGGTCGATAGGTTTTATTGCTGAAGGTGATGAGCCAAAGAAACCAGCGGTTACACTTAGCCCAATTGTTGTGCAGAATCAGCCCTCTAGGGACGATGAAGTAAACATGTCTATACCTCTCAAATTTGAAGCGCCTCCTTCTGCAAAGGCGCCCGGGCCAATTGAGGTTGAATTTGGAGTTCCAAAAGCACCTGCACCCTTTGAAGTTGCTGTGTTACCCCTAAGGGTACCTATTCCTGTGGCAATGTCAGACATAACACCATTCCACTCAAATGCCATACCATGGGATTACACTGCCGAAGCTAGGAGGAAAGGAAAGACCAAGACAGGATAAACAATTGCCGCACAAGGAATGACCAGAACAGGGAGGATTTATACCCCAGAACACTTAGCTGAGTCCAGTAAGCAAGCCTCGGGACGGCCTGTCGAAACTGGGCCCGACGAGCTTTGGAGGAAAATACAAGCTAAGGAGTACTCGGTCGTTGAGCAATTAAATAAAACACCAGCACAGATCTCCATCCTAGCTCTTCTACAGAGCTCTGACGCTCACAACAATGCCTTTAATGAAGATACTGAGCGAAGCTTATGTGCCCAGCAACATAACTGGAGGCGAAATGGCAAATATGGTAGGACAAGTGCTGGAAAGCCATAAAATCACCTTCCACGAAGATGAGCTGCCACCGGAAAGACCGAGCCACAACAAGGCACTGCACATCACCGTGCAATGCGAGGATTATTTCATCACTAGAGTCCTGATCGATGGAGGATCCAGCCTCAACATCTGTCCGCTGATAACTCTCAGAACCTTGGGAAAAAGCCTGCACGAAATCAAAGATGGGGCTATCAATGTCAAGGCCTTCGATGGGTCTTAAAGGGCTACTATTGGAGAAATCAGCCTATGCTTGCAAATGAGGCCAACATGGTTCGACGTCGACTTTCAAGTGATAGACGTCCCGGCATCCTACAACTTGCTGTTAGGACGACCCTGGATCCACGCCGCTGGAGCCATAGCATCGACCCTGCATCAGGCAGTGAAATTCGAATGGAATCACCAGGAGGTGATTATTCATGGCGATGGTAGTAAACCCATATATAGTCGCCAGACCATCCCAATAATTGGAGGCAGAAGGAGAATAGGCGAAGAATCATACCACCATATTGAAAGGGTCAATGCTGTAGACAAGGATAAGTGGTGGGATAACAAGATTGAAAGTATCCTGAAGTGGTGTGGGTACGAGCCTGGATAGGGACACGGCAAAAACCTCCAGGGGATCACTAAGCCCATCAAACTAAAGAAGCATGGTACTACATTTGTCTTAGGGTACGGTTATAGTTGGGAAGAATTACAGAACTGGTCGCCACCATGGCGCGGCCCCTACTATCCATTGGAGCTTCCGATACCTAGCTTGGAGCAGACCTTCCAACCGGCAGATACGATACATGGGTCAGAAGAAGATGAAGCATTGACAGCCATGAAGAATCTATTTTTGGAGGATGATGATATGGATTGCTGTGTTCTTTTCGAGGAGGAAGGGGAGGAAGGCCCTTCCATACAAGCGATGAACCGAGGAGACCGCCTCAGCAATTGGTCAATTAGAACCGTCAGGGCCCGAAAAGCTTCGGGGTAGCAAGGCTAAACAAAAGCACCATGCATCTCATTTTACTTTTTACTAGCCGATTTTTTCCGCATTGTCTTTAATTTTGAAAAGAGCTCCGATGTTCCAAATAATCATGGATTTAATCAAAGCATTTCAGTTTATCATATATCTCGCTCTTATTATTTTCTCTATCATTTACTCTATTTTCACACAGCATTACTATTACTTACTTTGATGATGAACCAACGATTGTGACTTGCAACGAAACAACGCAGCAAAAGGATGTAGATTCAGAAGAGGATGATATACTAGAAGAGGTCATCAGAGAGGTTGAGAATTTTGAGAATAGACCTAAGTCTAACCTGGAAGAAACAGAGGTCACTAATTTGGGAGATACAGAAAATATCAAAGAAACTCGCATCAGTGTTCACCTGTCACCATCAGAAAAGGAAAAATACACAGAATTTTTAAAGGAATATGAGGACATATTCGCCTGGTCGTATGATGATATGACTGGTCTCAGCACGTCCATTGTAGCTCACAAACTGCCAACAGATCCAGCCTGTCCGCCGGTAAAACAGAAGCTCAGGAAATTCAAACTCGACATGAGTTTGAAAATCAAAGAAGAGGTTATTAAGCAAGTCAAAGCTAAGGTTCTCAGAGTGGTAGAGTATCCGACATGGTTAGCCAACATCGTGCCAGTACCAAAGAAAGATGGGAAAGTTAGAGTTTGTGTCGACTACCGGGATCTTAACCGGGCCAGTCCCAAAGATGACTTCCCCTTGCCGAACATACACATTCTTATCGACAACTGCGCCAAGCATGAGTTGCAGTCCTTTGTTGATTGTTTCGCCGGATATCATCAGATATAGATGGGAAAAGGATGAATGCAGTTTGCCACGGTCAGTTGTATCAGAACAGAATATCCAGAGCCTTCAACAAAAGAGTTAAGCCAAGGAAGTTTACACCGACGTAGCTGGTGTTGAAGAAAATATTCCCACATCAAGATGAAGCCAAGGGGAAATTCTCTCCCAACTGGCAAGGTCCGTACATGGTTCACCGGGTTCTAACTGGAGGAGCCCTTATTCTTCCAGAAATGGACAGAGAAGTTTGGCCAAAGCCAATCAATTCAGATGCAGTGAAACGATACTATGTGTAACCACTTATGATTTCTTATGATGATGTAATTTGAACTACGCCCGACCTGATTCCCGTTTAAGAGGGGATACGTAGGCAGCCCTATGGGTTCGGTCACAATTTAATAAAAATTCCATTTTTCCTCCCTGCTATTGGAACTGGGGCAGAATTTTGAGGAGGACCCTCAAAATTCCGAAGTTGATTTTTTTTAGCCGTTCAGCGCAGCCGTCAGAAGCGCCATCCCAGTAAACTGGGGCAGAATTTTGAGGAGGACCCTCAAAATTCAGGAGCAAGAAAGGTTGCAATGTCTTGAACCACGTCGCAGTCGTTGGTTCATCTAAAGAAAACTATTTTCTACTTACGTTATATTTACTAAATCATGCATATCTATTGTTCGAATTGCTGCTGTTTAGCAACGCTACCCCAATGATACGCAACGCCGAAAGCCAGGGGAAAACGAATTAGCCTTTCCCCCTTACAGAACTCACGATTTTTCTTTGGATGCAGGCACTAGACTAACAATATCGTTAGGTATATTTATGCACGCATACTTTCTCAAGAACGCAACCTCTCAGAATCATCACTTGTTCGTAATTGCTATCCATACACAACCTCCCCAGCAGTCACGATATCAGCTATCAGCTAAGAAGTCTCACTACTACTCGTCCTTTTACATTCTCGCATTGCATAAGGCTACCTTTCTGCCTTTCGAGACTAAGCACTGTCTCCATCTGCATTATCTGCATTGCATAAGACTACCTTTCTGCCTTTCGAGACTAAGCACTGTCTCCATCTATCTACATTGCATAAGGCTACCTTTCTGCCTTTCGAGACTAAGCACTGTCTCCATCCTGCATTTTCTTGCATTGCATATGGCTACCTTTCTGCCTTTTGAGACTAAGCGCTGTCTCCATCTACATTATCTGCACTGCATAAGGCTACCTTTCTGCCTTTCGAGACTAAGCACTGTCTCCATCCTGCATTTTCTTGCATTGCATAAGGCTACCTTTCTGCCTTTCGAGACTAAGCGCTGTCTCCATTTACATGGGTGAAATATCGCCACCTCTATTTGCATCGGCTGAAATACCGCCATCTTCATACAAATCTTGCATGGCTAAAACACCGCCAATTTTTGTTTAAATCCCCATCGGCTGAAACATCGCCTACTTATTTTTAACTTTTATCGGCTGAAATATCGCCATTTACATTTTTTACATCAGCTGAAACATCGCTGTTTTATTTAAATTTCTGTCGGCTGAAATATCGCCATTTACATTTTTTTGCACCGGCTGAAATACCGCCAAATCTTGCATTTCATGGGCTGAAATGCCGCCAAATCTTGTATTCCATCGGCTGAAATACCGCCAAATCTTGCATTTCATGGGCTGAAATACCGTCCAACCAACCGAGGGTGTCATTGTTCGGAGGCATCATCTTCATGGCCCGAGAACACCATGCCATGGCCCGAGGACCCTACTTTATATCCTGCACTGCATTATTCAAAGTCATCATGGTTTGGAGGCACCATTATCATATCCCGAGAACATCATTTCATAGCCTGCGAATCCTTCATTTTGCGCTTCATGGCCCAGGACGTCATGGTCTGAGGACGTCATCCTAACCGTCCGAAGACAACATTCATGGTCCAACGGGAACTTGCATCACGTTTAAGTTTATGCACGATATACGCCCGTATTGCTCACTTGCAGATACATCGGCTAGCAACGGCCGCCTCAGCAGGAGCGATCCCGCTCCGGTTCCCGCATCCAATCAGACTCCAAATACCTCTTGCCACCTAAACATCGTTTCTGTCTCTTTCGAATCTCCATCGGCATGTTCCGTCAATGGTTCCTGAACTACATACGGCCTGATTCCTGTAAAACCAGGGATATGTAGGCAGCTCGGAATCCAGAGCTCGGTCAAATTCTTTTCAAATCGCCGCTTCCGGTCAAAATTGGCCATCATATCTTTACCCGACAACTCTTCCATCCTTCCCGGGAAAAGAGGGGTAGCTGTTGATACCCAATTTTTCCCTTGTAATTTTATACTCAAAATACTTCCAAAATAGCGTATATGTGCATATATAAGCACACCCAAGAGTTCTGGCACTTTTAATGATTTTTAAACCAATTCATTGCCTATTTTAATACAACAAAATCCACTAATTATTCCCAAAATTATTATTTTGGCAAATAATTCATTTTTATTCTCACATTTGCACCAAAATATAATTAAGGCAATTTTTGCATATTTTTACAAATTTATTTGGTATTTTAAAGCTAAATTGCATATAATTGCAATTATAGCCTGTTTTGTGATTAATAGCATTTTATAATTACAAAATTAGTTCCAGTATTTTTAAGTTAATATTTATGTAATATTTGTTTACTCAGTATTTTTAATTTATTTTTAAAACCATCATTGCTATTTTTATAAAATAAAACGGGGGAAAAGTGGATATTTAAAATCTGGCCTCAATTTCATTTCAATTACAGCCCAATTTGCACCCCAATTCAACCCAATCCCAAACCCCAAATCAATTTAAACCCGATTACTTGATCCAATCGCCCAAACCCGCCCGTTTTCTTTTTAAAATCTGAGCCATTGATCATTTTGATCAACGGCCCAGATCTCTTCTTTCCTTTTTAATTCCAAACGACCCCTAAACCCTACCCCATTCTTTCAGAAGCGCCGCCTCTAACTCCTCTCTTCTCTTAAATGCTCTCGAGCTCTCACGAAACCCTAATCGCTCTCTGCCACCTCCAACCCCAAATCCACCGGTATCTATGGCTGTTCTAACCATGGACGACCTATTCTCACCCCCTACTGCTCTCACGTCCTTGATACCTGAAAGTTTGAGGCCAGACCTCGAAGGTCCTCGCTTAGACCTTCATCGATTCGAAGTTTCCAGCCATCTCCGGCCTTGCTTCGGCGTGTCTTAGCCTCCTGAGCCTGATTCCGACCTTATCGATTCCGGATCTGAGCTTGTCTCTTCCAAGCCTTTCTCGTTTCTAGGGTTCTCAGAAACCCTAGCCTATTCGAGGTTCTTTTTCATTTATTTGTTCGGATCTGTGCTCGATCTGTGCTATATGTGATGTTTTAAACGTTTTCCCCGATTTTCCTTTTTAAAATCTTTTGATTTCAAACTAGGGTTTCTGAGTCTGTTTGTTAATATTTTTTTCGATTCATTTGTTTATCATCTCTAAGTTTGATTGGTGTTGAAAACCTAATTTTTGGAGATTCGTTTGAGTTTCTAAGTCTATCTTTTTGATTTACTTTGTTTGCACCTGATTAGTGTCGAAAACCCTAATTTTGGGGGTTTATTCGAGCTTCTGAGACTGTTTGATTGTTTTACTTGTTTATCGCCTCTAAACTCGATTGATTTCGAAAAACCCTAGTTTCTTTTGGGTTTACTCAAGTTCCTGAAGTTTACTTGTGCGATTCTCCTATTTGAAATTGTTCTACTTTATTTGAAGGTTTCAGCATCTCTTTATGTGATTCTTTTGATTCTGCTTTCTTACTATCTGTCAAACTCGATTATGTTTTCAGAAAGGTTTTCACCTAACCTTTTGCATGCTTCTGATCTTTTCTCTCTTACTAAGCCAACGAAATTTGACCTACATGACTATCATGCTATTACTGTATGCTACCTCTCCTTGCCATAGCTTGGCCTCACATGTCTATTACTTGTGCACCTCATTTATATACTGAGTCCCTTCTGTGATTGATTTTCAAATTCGTGATTGATTTTCAAAACTTTTCCTTGTGCAGTTCTGATTTTTTACTCGCCCGTTAAGGGTTAATTGATTCTCCTTCTTTGTTTGGCCTTACCAGATCCTTTCCAAAATAAGTACACTCCTGTATTTAGACTTAATCCCCTACTATATGGTTTTACCGCTCCTTTTATGGCAACAATCATTCTGCTTACAAATTGATTTTCTTTCCTTATATTAATCCTGTTAAGTGCCCGTTGAGCAGTAATCCCTTGATTAAAGGGAAAACCTGTGTTAATTGATTTTGACTGTGATTATTTCCATGTTTGTGTTGAAACTGTATTTGTTACCTTGTTTTCTACTCGTTTTCAAAACTATAAATACCTGTACTTCTTCCCTTTCAAGAGAGTTGGAACATGAACAAGTCATCACTTCTTCTCTCAAAATACACTCAGATTTTCTTTAAAAAATATTCGAGTTCTCTGTACTCATAAGCTTAAGGTTCTTTTGATTGTGGCTTGGTTTGAAAGTATCCTGTTCTCTTTGCTTGCTTCTTCTGCAACTGGTATGTTACCTTTATTTAATTTCTGCCACTCCCCTATGTGTTTATTCTCCAGTCATTCTTTATTGGGTTTACTGCTTCCATAATGTAAATTTTGCAAGTTGGGTTGTCTCTTTGCTATGCTCCTACATGAATCCCTATCCCCCAATCCCTTTTGTATGTTGAGTTATGGTTCAGAAACATGACAACACTTGACATTGTTGTTCATGTATATGGACTGGACTCCCTGAGTCCTAAATTCTTTCAAATTCCCTTTCCCCTTTCCCCTTTATATGTATCTTGAGCTTAAGGACCTTGGTCTGGCAGTGTCCTAATCACTGTCTAGACCATAGTTTGACCTTCAATAGGTCTGTGCTCTTATTTGCTGGCTGAACAGGCTTGGTCAGGGGTTTGCCAGCTACCTCATGGCTAGGTATGACCACCAGCCTGCCTTGGCATTCCTCCCCCCCTCTATTGCACTTGCACTCATTCTTTAGAATTTAAGTTCTGCCCCTTCTTTGTGAGCCTTGCTTGGGACCCCTGAGCTCCCTCTGAACTTGGACACCTGAGGGTTGCTCTTCCACACTACACTATAACTCATTCTGATTAATATCTTGGGTGTAAGCACTGCCTGGGGTTCCTGAAACTCCTTGGATCTCTGAAACACCCTAGATTAGAGAAGGCTTTGGAAATCTTGATCTTGGAAGTGGCTCAATCTCATATTATTAGACACTAAGTCTGAATTAGGCTGCTCGGATGTAGCTGATAGCTTCTGATGTACTTTTAATTTCAGTCTTGTTCTACATGGTCTGTAATGATTTGTATAAACTCTGGGATTTAGTGAAAAAGGGAGGGGTTACTTTTATGCACAAAGGGTAGAAAATATGCCTACAGGATTTTTTCTCTAATTTGTGCAATTTCATACGTTAGAAAAGGCCTGCTTATAGGATTTAACTTCTGAATTCTTGCAACTAACGCATGTAGATACCATGCCTATAGGGGTTGCATCTCTGCAATAATAGCATCATAGGCAAACAGATAGGTTTAATAATAAAATGGCATATGTAGATATCTTTGGTTTACAAGGCTTCCATTAGTATTTAAAAAGGTATCACGTATATAGAAAGCATGCCTATACGGATTACGAAACCAAAAAATTGTCTCACTTATTACAAACAGTGTGATTTTACTAAAACTAACGACTTTTCTTTCTAAACCTACTCGCATGAACTCTGTAAACACTTTCCCAACCGTTCTGCATTCTGGAACTCGTTTAGTTGTTAAACCACGTTACCTTTTCTGAAATCAGCTTGCTTTTAAAATCAGTAGTTCTATCCAACACATAGACAAAAAAGGGTTAACTAATCAACTGGATCAGTCTTAGACAACTGCATTCGAGTAAGCCTAATGTAGACTTCCTGTCCAAAAATATATGTTGAACCAGTCCGCTTATCGCTTTAATTTAATTTAAGACTAACCAGTACGTGCAAGACATGCTAAACTCTATGGCTTTATCTGATTTTAGGAGGCTTATGTGAGCCCTACTTGCTTATTTGCTTTCCCCTTTACTTGCATTATGTGTTTTGATTGACGCCTTAGTATTTTGTCCTTTGAAAACTCTCCAAAAGGCCCCAAACCCCTCTCCCATTAGGACTAGTTAGTCTAAATGCCTCCGGGACTGATAGGATTGGGACGGGTACTAGCATGCAATAAGTAATGAGACATTTCGCGCTTTAATACCTTAATGGGGTGGGAAGGGTAGATATGGATATGATGACCACGCGATAATACCACGTGTATAAACGGTTACCGGGTGTTGTGTGGGGTGATCCATATTATTTATAAACATAGGACCCCTCTCCCTTTATCTGTTTATTTTTATTTCGAAAACTACTTTCTTCTCAAATTTCAGCCTCTTTAACTTCGTTTAATTTCAAATTATTTGCAACTATTATATGAAAACCCCCTTGTATTTGTAATTCTTGCTTGTTTACTTGTTGTTTGCACTTAAAGTCACAACTGCAACATGGCCGGGAACCACACTAGTGGATCTTGAGGGGTGCCTAACACCTTCCCCTCGAGATAATTTCTAGCCCTTACCCAAACTCTGGTTCTTCATCTCAAATTCTTTTAAAGTGTCCTAATGCACTATAATCATTAGATGGCGACTCTTCAATTCCAAAACCCAATTCCCAAATGGGAATAGAGTTGTCTTTTCCAAAAAATGTCTTAAACCTGATTTCTTAGGAAAAAGGGGGCGTCGACAGGAAGTTAGACCTTTTCAAATTGGGACAGAGGGATAATGAGATGCTCAGAGAATTCATGTCTGGTTTCAAATGGAACGGATGGACCTGTCTCCGGTCGCAGACGATTGGGCCGTTCAGGCCTTCACCTAAGGACTTAACGTTCGAAGCTCGTTGGCTTCACAGCAGTTGAAACAGAATCTAGTAGAATATCCGGCTGTTACTCGGGCCAACGTACATATCCGGTATCAATTAAAATTAGTGTCGAAGATGATCAACTTGGGGCCCCTTCTGGGTTCGTTTATCCCGACAGAATTGTCGACAGAGTCAAGAGAGACATTGATCGTGAACCAAAATCAAACACGGATCGGTATCAGCCATACAATGGAGACCGAAGAGGTAATGGGTCGGGCGAAACCCTGTGAGATGTGAAAGGAGAAGTGATCGAGGTCAAAACAACTGGGGACACATGAGCAAAAACAGTTTTGACAGGCCCATCGGGCCTAAGGAAATGCCAAGGTTATTGGAGTACAACTTTAACATTGATGCTGTCGCCATTGTATCTGCCATCTGGCGCATCAAAGACACCAAGTGGCCTCGACCTCTACAATCTGATCCAGCCCAAAGGGACCCTAACCTAATGTGTATATATCATGGCACTCACGGCCACAGAACAGAGGATTGCCGACAGTTAAGAGAGGAAGTAGCCCGGCTATTCAAAAATGGACATCTCCGAGAATTCCTAAGCGATCGAGCCAAAAATCATTTCGGGAATAGAGATTCTAATAAACAGATCGAGCAGGGGGAACCTCAGCACGCCATTAACATGATCGTCGGTGGGGTCGACGTTCCCAGGGGCCGATGCTAAAACACACCAAAGTATCCATCACAAGAGAAAAATAGACTCGAGATTACGTGCCAGAGGGAACCTTGTCTTTAACGATGAGGACATTGAAGGCATCATGCATCCCCACAACGATGCACTGGTAATATCTGTACTCATATTTATATATCGAATTAAGCGTGTGTTAATTGATCTAGAGAGCTCGGCCAACATCATCAGATCGAGGGTCGTGGAACATCTCGGTCTACAAGATCAAATCGTGCCTGCAGTCCGAGTTCTAAACGGATTCAACATGGCATGTGAAACCACTAAAGTGGAGATAACATTACCGATGAACGCCACCGGAACCATTCAGGAAGCCAAGTTCTATGTGATCGAAGGAGACATGAGGTACAATGCTCTTTTGGGAGGCCGTGGATCCACAATGGGAGGGCAGTACCCTTGACTCTGCACCAAGTGTTGAAATTCCCAATGCCAGGAGGAATTAGAACAATCTACGGAGAACAACCAGCCACAGAGGAAATGTTCTCGGACGAAGAGGTGGTCCCGATATCCGCACTTTCAACGGCAAAAAGTCTGGGTTCGGTCAACAAGGAAGAAGCCAAAAAGCAATTACCAACACAGGTATCGACCCAACCGGAGAAGCAGGGGACGTATGAAGACGATGACTACGAGGTTCTTAGGTCTTTTATAGCCCCCGATGACTCTGACGCCACCAAATCGACCGTTGAAGAACTGGAGCAGGTCATATTGGTCGAGTATTTGCCCGATCATAAGGTATACCTGGGCACGGGGTTAAGTCCCAAGCTCAGGAAAAAATTCATTAAATTCCTTATAGCTAACGTAGATTTTTTCGCTTAGTCCCACCTTGATATGACAGGGATCCCCCTGGAAATAACCACTCACAAGCTGAGCCTGGACCCGAAGTTCCATCCAGTCAAACAGAAAAGGAGACCTCAGTTCGAAGTCAAGCGTGCATTCATCAAAGACGAGGTATCTAAACCCCTTAAAATAAGGTCCATTCGGGAGGTCAAGTACCCGGACCGGTTAGCAAACATAGTGGTAGTCCCTAAAAAGGGATAAATTAAGAATGTGTGTAGACTATAAAGATTTGAATAACGTATGTCCCAAGAACTCTTTCCCTTTGCCCAACATCGACCGCATGATCGATGTGACTGTCGGCCATGAGATCCTCAGTTTTATCGATGCCTATTCCGGGTACAACCAAATTCGGATGAACTAGGACGATCAGAAAAAAATGTCCTTCATCACTAAGTACGACACCTACTGCTACAACGTAATGCCATTGACTAAAAAAATACCGGTGCCACTTACCAACGCCTAGTAAATTAGATGTTCAAATAACAAATAGGAAAATCAATGGAGGTTTATATTGACGATATGTTGGTTGACACTACGAGCAGAGGAAAATTTGAAGCATTTACAGGAAACCTTCAACATACTAAAGAAATAAAATATGAAACTGAACCCAGAAATGTGTATTCGGAGTCGGACCCAGGAAATTTCTCGGATTCATGGTGTCAAACCGAGGGATCGAGATAAACCCTGATAAAATCAAGGCCATAGAGGACATTACTGTAGTGGACAACGTCAAGGCCGTATAAAGATTAACCGTACGCATAGCCGCTTTGGGTCGATTCATCTCGAGGTCCTCCGACAAGAGCCATCGGTTCTTCTCACTGTTGAAGAAGAATAACTTCTTATGGACTCCGGAGTTCAAACAAGCCTTGGAGGAACTCAAACGGTACCTCTCGAGCCCACCTTTGCTTCACACTCTGAAGGCAGACGAACAACTATACCTATACTTAGCGGTATCCGAGGTAGTGGTAAGTGGAGTCCTGGTCCGGGAAGTAGAAGGTCCAGAATTTCCTATATATTATGTTAGCAGAACTCTGGGTGAGCCGAAACTAGGTGTCCTCACTTAGAAAAATTGGCGCTCGCTTTGCTATGCGCCTCTAGAAAACTAAAACCGTATTTTCAATGCCATCCGTTATGTGTCGTGACTACTTACCCATTGAGAAACATAATACATAAACCCGAGCTCTCGGGACGATTGGCCAAATTGGCCATGGAAATTAGCGGGTACGATATCAAATATCGACCCCGAACCGCCATCAAATCTCAAATTTTGGCAGACTTTGTGGCAGACTTTACACCGGCCCTGATACCCGAGGTCGAAAAGGAGTTATTGTTGAACTCGGGGACTTCCTCGGGAATCTGGGCCTTCTTTACGAATGGTGCCTCAAATGCAAAGGGGTCCGGACTTGGCATCGTGTTGAAGCCACCGACAGGTAATGTAGTTAGACAATCTATTAGGACTGTAAAATTGACTAACAACGAGGCCGAGTATGAGGCCGTGATTGCAGGTATCGAACTGGCTAAAAGCCTAGGGGCAGATGTGATCGAAGCTAAATGCGACTCCCTCCTTGTGGTGAACCAAGTCAATGGGACGTTCGAAGGCAGGGAAGAACAAATGCAAAGATACCTGGATAAACTGCAGGTAAACCTACACCGGTTCCATGAGTGGACCCTGCAGCATGTACCTCGAGAACAGAACAGCGAGGCCGATGCTCTTGCTAACTTGGGATCGTCAGTCGACGACGATGAGTTCAACTCGGGGATGGTCGTACAACTCATGAGATCGCTAATGGAAGAAGGTCACGCGGAGATAAACTCAACAAGCCTAACCTGAGACTGGAGAAACAAATATATAGAGTATCTGAAGATCGGAAAGCTGCCCTCGGATCCTAAAGAATCGAGGGCACTGCGTACAAAGGCGGCCCGGTTCAGCTTGTCCGAAGATGGTACCTTATTCAGGAGAACCTTCGATAGCCCACGAAGGTACCTACGGAAGATACCGAGTATGTTATGAGAGAAGTCTACGAAGGTACCTGCGGAAATCATTCGGGCGCCGAATTATTAGTTCAAAAAATAATCAGAGCCGGCTACTATTGGATTGACATAGAAAAGGACGCTAAGGAGTACGTACGAAAATGCTACGAATGTCAGAGGCACGCTCTGATGATTCATCATCCCGGGGAGCTGCTGCATTCAGTCTTGTCACCCTAGCCGTTCATGAAATGGGAGATGGACATTGTCGGCCCCCTACCATGGGCACCCGGAGGGGCTTAATATATATTATTTATGACTCACTATTTTCTAAATGGGTGGAACCCCAGGCATTTGAGAAAGTTAGGGAGAAGGAAGTTACTGATTTCATCTAGGACCACATAATATGCTGGTTCGAAATACTGACCGAGATCATGTGCGACAACGGGAAGCAGTTCATCGGCAGCCAAGTGAGAAAGATTTTCGAGGACCATAAGATCAAAAGAATCCTATCGACACCCTATCACCCTAGTGGGAATGGGCAAGCGGAATCCACGAACAAAACCATACTCCAAAACCCTTAAGAAGAGATTGACTAATGCCAAAGGAAAATTGAAAGAAATCTTGCCCGAAGTCCTATGGGCATATCGTACGACCTCAAAATCTAGTATAGGGGCCACCCCATTCTAGCTGGTCTACGGTGCCGAAGCTCTAATATTGGTCGAAGTGGGATAACCAAGTCTTAGGTTCCGATATGCCACCAGTAGTCAAACGACGAGGCCATGAGTACGAGCCTGGAACTTTTATACAAAAGGCGCGAGGCCGCCCTCATCCAGTTGGCCGCCCAAAAACAACGGATCGAAAGGTATTACAATCGGAGAGCCAACCTTCGACACTTCAATGTCGGGAACTTGGTGTTAAGTAAGGTCACACTAAGCACTTGGAACCCGAACGAAGGGAAGCTGGGGCCAAACTGGGAAGGTCCATATCACAATATCGGGATCACCGGAAAAGGATCATACAAACTCGGAGCAATGAACGGTGAGCGACTACCGAACAACTGGAACGTAACTCACTTGAAACGATATTACTGCTAAGGTACGACCCCATTCATTTCTTTTCTTTACATATTGCACTAACACTTACAGGTAAGGTCAAGGAATGATACAACTTTTAGGCATAAAAGCACACGTTGCACTCTTTTTCCCTTGAACCGGTTTTGTCCCAAATGGGTTTTCCGGCAAGGTTTTTAACGAGGCAACAGTGGATCGTACTAACTTAGAATTGAAGACCGACTATGAACTGGTGTCAAAGATCACATCAGTAGTATCTGAGGCTTCTCTACAGTTTGGCCTTGAATACTGGGGGGCATCACCCTCGGACAATGATTTTTAGCTAGGAAAGAAACTTTGTGCTCGAATAGTGTAGGCTCAGTAGATAGGATTTACTATAAGGGCTAAACTGTCAAATGAGCCATGCCCAAAAAGACCACCCAAGCCATAAAAAAAAGCTTGAACACGTTTGAAACTTTGTATATTGCGCACAGAAATGAAAGAAAGTTTCTACCCTGCAGATAAATACTTTGTCTCTACAAAAAAATTTACTACATTCTATTCCCTTAAGACATCGAGCCCAAGGGCCACCTCTATCAGGGTCCAAGGGATCACTCTCACTCGGGGACTATCGTCCAAGGGATCACTCTCACCCGGGATCACTCTCACTCGGGGACTACCGTCCAAGGCAAGTTCGGACAGCCCAGGTTATCGAAGCCCGGGGGCACAAAAGTCTATTAAGCAGTGCCCAAACTTAAAGGCTACGGCCGCCCATTCTGGGACTGTCGTCCTGGGCAAGCCCGGACGGCTCAGGTATCGAAGCTCGGTGTAGCAAGCCTACTTGGCAATACCCGAACTTAAGAGGCTGCGACAATCTTAGAACGGCTTGGAGATGTCCGAGATCCGTAACCAAAACATAAGGCCTTCAAAATTTCTAAACTGGTTCAAAGGCTGCCCTCGGCAAAATTGTAATCTAAAAATTCTAAGCAAACACTTCGGGGAAAACTTCCGGTCATATCAAGCTCCCACGAGTCCTAAGCAAAACGATATCAAGAACAGGCGTTGTTCGAACCTCCGAATAAACCTAAATATTACGAGCTAAAACATTCGATATCTTTTGTAGTCATAAGGAAAAAAGAAAAAAAGAAACAAGATCGAATATTGTCAAAGGGAATAGAGCCTTATATATATATATATATATATATATATATATATATATATATATATATATATATATATATATATCAAAAGACCGAATGGCCTCAACAAAAAAGTACAAAAATAAAAGAAAACCCTACAAGGCACCTAAAAGACTTGGTTCTCACCAGAGCTCGCCTCATCACCGGGACCATCGAGGTCCTCTCCGCCCCCGGATCCATCAGAACCCTCAGAGTCTTCTTCGTCCTCGACCCACTCCTTAAGTCGAGGAATAACATTGGGAACCCGAGCAAGGGCTACACCACAATAAACACCGATAAGAAAAAGGAATATAGAGCATAATGCTTAAAGGGAGTTGTACTTACGTGATGCGTTCTACTTCTCTAGGAACGGCCTCCACTCTGCAGGTACCAGGTCGGCGGTCCTCACTTGGAAAAAATTTCCTTGCCAACCCCGATCCCGATCCTCGTCGATGCTCGAGAAAGGGGCTTTGCTGGCCCGGTGCACAAGCTTTATCAGTCCCCCCTCGGAAGATTTGGGGATTGTACAAGCGGAGTAGGTGGTCGATGGTGAACGAGCACACGTCGATTTTGTTCACAAAGAATCGGAGGAGGATCACGATCCCCCATAGTGATGGATGAATTTGGCCAAGGCATACGATGTACCTTCTGCAGAAGTCCAAGATGACCGGGTCCACTAGGCCCAATGTAAAGGAATAAGTGTAAACACTTAGATATCCCTCAACATGGGCAGTAATGGCCTTCTCGGAGTCGGGGAACACTATGTCTTTGTCGTCCCAGTTGCAGTCTTTTCGGACCGTGAGGAGGACCTCTTCGATAATTGAGCAGATGTATCTCGAGGCCTCCTGATACGCTCAAATTACACTTAAATAAATAGTGTAAGGCGGTCGGTGTCAAATATAATAACCCAACAAGGTTGGGGTCGAATCCCACAGGGAGTAGGTGTGAAAACGTTACTTGAATAGTGTGGAACTTAACTTAAGTCGTAATTCTATTCCTTTAGCTTAAAAGAGAATGATATAATTGTGAATTAACAAGAGAACTATTTTGTTGTGAGAATGTAATTAATTTGATTAAGGAAACCAAGGTTGTGTTCCCATCAATGAAATGTAATGCTATCGGTGTTAATATGATATATTTCTTATGGAAGGTCCTTTGATATGCAAATGGTTTCTAAATGACTACCCAATATTTACCAATAGTTGGGTAGTATTTTTCCTTTGTGATTTTCCCAAATATAAAAAAGTTGCAATTAAGAATAACTAATTTATGCCAAGTAGGACCCACTTATTCCTAAGCGATCCTATTAAACAAGGTTTAAAGCCTTGAGTTCTTGATATTCACTTCTACCAAACCCTAACCCACTTTTCCAAGTAAAGATAGAGTGAAATGGAATAAGTCAATGTTTGCAACCACCAACAATAAATAAAGTATAAGAAATGAATAAATATCAACTAACCATTATATATATATATATATATATATATATATATATATATATATATATATATATTCAATGTTAAACACCCATTAATATTACACCTATTTAGGGTCTACAACCTTAGTATTTAAAACTAGCTACTCATACTAGACTACAAAAACAAAGCAATAAACAAAGTCATAAAGCTTACAAAGGTACAAGATTCTCTCTTCAAAAGCTTCCAAAATAATGGTGTATTCAATGCCTTCAATGTGGTCTCTTTTTCAGACTCACTGACCAACAAAAACCCTAGTAAATCTATATATAGTGGACTAAAAGTCGGGGTCAAGATTGGATAAAAATGCCCTTGCAGAGCCCTTCTGCGATCGCATAATGGTCGCAGACCATGTATGCGGTCTGCATAGTTGATAATTGCATCACAGAATTTCAGATCTTCAAGCCCAGATTTCCACCGCATTTCCATTATGCGGTCCGCATATCAGTTGTACGACCGCATTTTCCATTGCAGAAGTGCTGCACAGATTCTTCAATTGCAATTGTAAGGTCATTATACGGTTCGCAGAAGTGTTATGTGACCGCATAATGGACCGCACATTCTCTCTTCAGTTGTCCAAAAATCTGCTTCAGTTTGCGGTGATTATGCGGTCCGCATATTACTTCTGCGGTCGCATACTTGCAACATTCCTGCCCTTTTGTGGCTTTTTGACTTCTTTTCCATATTTTTGGGTCTTCAAGTCTCATGGACTACAAAACACCAAAACTTCATAAGAATTAACTACAAATGCATTGAAAGACAAGCTAAAGTCTATGTAATTGGTATCAAAAGTGCCGAAATTATTCCGCATATCAACACCCCCAACTTAAACTCTTGCTTATCTTCAAGCAACTGAAACAAAATTATCCTATCCTATACTACTTCTATTTCCGACATGTCACAAAACAGTAGTGACTGCAGATGGTTTTGACTGTCAGCTAACAAGCATATATCTTCTTTTATTTACCCTTCATGGAATTAACTATCATTTAATAATTCGACTAATCAACTTGTGAACTTCGAGCCTCAACCAAAATGACAAAATGCTACTCACAGCTAAGTGTGCACTTGTATTCTACTTCAAGAATCTAACTTCAGCTAAATCTTGCAATTCATGCGCGCTCACAACAAAGAAAATCCCCAAATCACACATATGTACAGGGGATGCAACCAAAACACTCTTGCACTCGGAACGAAAGCTACATGCTACAAGTATCAGTTCATATGCTTGCTATATTTTAACATGCTGCTATCTCAGGAATGATTGGTTGTAGATCACCAAGGGCTTTTCACGGGTTGTAATGTAGGCTTTGGGTTAGGTTGGATGAATATTTGGGAATGTAGTGGCTATACCCTCCTTGAACTCTACATACATTTTGCTTCTTTACTACATAGCACTTATTGACCTCGAGTTACCGACATAGAACCACCTCAAAGTATTTCTTCAGTTTCTACAAGACTCCACTCCTTTTCTTGAGTTACATAACACTTATTACAATTGTTTGAACATGAGTTTCTTCATATATACAACTTTGAGGTTTTTCTCTTTTTTTTCTTCAACACACAGTAGTCAACCTTACCAATTTTCACTTTGTACCGGCACCCCCAACTTAGGCTTTTAGCCTCATTCTTAATCATTCAAGGAGGGATGAGTTCAAAAGAAGGAAATATTCCACAAGGGGTGAAGATTTGTAATGTGGTAGCCAAATAAAAGGTTAAAGGCTCAACGGGGGTAACTAGGGTAATTGATGTACCAGGGAGATCAATTTGGTCAAAATTAGCTAGTAGTCACAAGGAGAGCCTAAGATCATTTTAGCACCCAATCATTAACCTGAGAGTTGCACTAAGAAACCAATCGGGCAAGTTCTAGACATCACAAGTTAAGCATATGCATTATTTATACAAATCCTCACTCACTCACAACGCATGAACTGTTTGACTCAACATAGTTTCAACCCTCAATTAATGCAAGGCAACTCAAAGCTCTCATCACATGACATGTAAGATTGTGAGTAGGGGTGTTCATAAAAACCCAAAAAACCGAACCAAACCGAAAACCAAACCAAATCGACCAAAAATCCGATACTTTTTGGTTTGGAATTTTAAAAACCGATCAAATTTTGTTTGGTTTTGACCAAAAAATAACAAAAAAACCGAACCAAACCGACTATAGGAGTAGCTATTTCAAATTTATTATTACACCTATATATATATATATGTATATTTTTATACAAAGTTTCAAAAATTTTANGGTGAATGTTAATCGTATGTTAATCGTTTGCACTTTTAGTATATTTTTTTACCTTTATATTGTAGTTTGATTGGTAGTTTTCTTTTGTTAAGTGTAATAATCCATTTCATGTTAAAAATACATATTTTTAATTGAGTCCTTAAATTATTCATCACTATTTGATTAAATTATCATCAATATATTTTAGTAAATAATAGATTTCTCAAAGGGCAATTGATTTGATAGTGTTACGTTGAAAATGTGGTCACCGGAATATGTGTTTGGTAGTGTATGTCTTATATTTAAGAAAAAAACGACAAATAACCGAAAAAACCGAAAAATTGACAAAACCCGACATACACCGAATCGAGAAAAAACCGACTTAATTGGTTTGGATAGGTTCTAATATTTGAAAAATTGACTTACTTGGTTTGGTTTATTTTTAGGAAAAAACCGATCCAAACCGAACCATGAACACCCCTAATTGTGAGTAAGCATATAGTTAAAGAGCAAGCCTCAAGTTCACAAGAATGACTAACCATTTTTTTTTGTGTTTTTTTATATATATACAAAAGAAGGAAGGGTACCATTTATTCACAAAGATTCATTACATGCTTGAAGCTAGAATAATCAACACACCAAACAAGTTAAAAAATTCCATGCTACTGTCGTGGTTCTACTATTTCACCCTTGGAAAAGAACCCAACGAAGAAAAATCAAAGGGAATTCATTGCTAACTAACAATCTATACTACTAGAGTAAAGAGTTTATGTACAATTTTCACACAAAATATGACTACCCCACCCCCCAACCAAAAAGCATGCATTGTACCCAATGCATAGAGAATGTAAAAGTAAAGTTTAGGGGCATCCTGGGGCGCACTAGGCGCTCGGAGGGGCTGAAGCATCCGGGGCAGCTGTGGGGTCAACTGCTGGCACTATGATAGCAACAGTTGGAACCTCGGACAGTGTGGTGGTCTCTAAGGCTGGAGCAGGAAGCTCCACCTGCTGTGAGGCTGGGTCTGGGTCCTGTGAGCTGCTAGTTTCTCCTAGTGAAGGCTGTGTGGTCAATGGATGTGCCTTGGCGACCATGTCTGCAAGAGAATGTGCAATTGTTTTCTGCACGTCTGCTTCCTCTTCGTCCTGTGCATCTGTAGAAACAACTACTTGCTTGCCCCTGTTGTCTTTTTGACCCTCAGTCTCCTCAGCTAATGCCTCTTCGTCACTTTCCTCATCCTTACCGTCTTCCTCATCAGTCTCCCCCTCAGATTGTCAGGATCCCTCCTCTGAAGGAGTGTCAATGAGTACAACGGAATCCGAAGCCTTTGAAGTCTCGGTACCCTAGGCTTCTAGAGGTGTCATAAGGTTTGTGAAATCCAGGTTCAAGCTCGAAATGGGGGAAGTGCCAGTGCGCTGCTCACCTTTCTGCGGGAGAAAGGAGGTCAAGTCAAGCTCCAAATTCTGCATCCTGTGCATCTCCAATTTCAGCTCAGCGACATCCTTCTAGTGTTTAGGCATTTCTCCAGCTTCGCCTCTCTCAACCCTCTCAAGTCGCGCTTCAAAGTGCTTGAGTCGATTTCTTAGGATTGATGCTGTTGTTGAAAAGCACTGACTTATGCTTGGATAGGGGCCAGTGCTTGCCTGATGAGATCTGGGAGTTCCTTCGTTAGTCTGTCTACCTTAGCATTGGCATGTTGGGCTATTAGACCCAGCTTTGATAGAGCTGGTAAGGAAGCAGGTGGCAGTGCACTGGTTTTCTTAGGAGTTGATATGGATGTAGCTGGTATGGAAGGAGTGTCAGGCAGTGAGGGAGCAACAGGTGCTGCCGAGTCTGGAGGAGGAGTGAGTGAAGGATCTGCTGGATCGTCGACCACTCTATCTGCAACATCATTTTTCCGGGTGATGTCGATATCCTGAAGAGCTTTTTCTATGAGATCATGTTGGGGAATCGGAGGAACCGTTACAGCTTTACACAAGGTGCGGGTTAGGCATGAAAAAGGGAGCGAGGTTGATGTCTGGTTCGCCCGGATCCCAATCTCACAGTATATAATCTCACCCACATCAACCTTGATGCCCGTCATGATGCATGCAATGAGGATTGCCTTCTCGATGCTTATATCTGTTTCATTTCTGGAGGGCATTAGATGGGAACACACAAAACTCAGCTAGTACCGACCTTCTTGAGTAAGATCCCTCTTGTGGATCCTTTGTTTAGGTGCAATCTAGGGCGGAGTACCCTTGGCTATGACAGAAGCTACCCAAGCACGCTCAGATTCCTTGTTTTAAGATTTTCATCATATTCTGCAGTGCATGGCGTCCACTCCTCAAAGTATACATCATTGATTGATCCTGTATCATAGAGGAATTCAACTCCGCATACTAAAACAATGTGCTGGAACCTACAGTTTCTCTTTTGTTCTGCATTCCTGGATGCAGCATAGGTAGCATAGAATTCCCGCGTGAGTGTCTCATTATACTCTCCTGGTACCTGACAGAATGACTCCCACCTCCTCTTTTTGATGTTTTCTAGGACGTGACGGTAATGTTCCTTTAAACCGTTCAAGCTGAGCTACTTTTCTTCAAGGATTTTTCTCTTTTATAAGCCCTCCCTATATAGGGTTCGGAGCCGGAAACCCCAAACCTGAGATCTTCCATATTTTTTCGGCGTGCTTCAGCATGAAGATCAACAGATGGCACAAGATCGGTCTATGCTTCCTCCTCTTCAGACTGGGAGGAATGCTCAAAGGTCCTTTTGGTTGTGTCAGGTCGGGAACGTTTGGATTGTTGCATTTGTTGGCTCATAGCAGCAACTCATTTGTTTCCTCAATCGGGAGGTGATCGCCTTGCAAGAGACTTCTTAGGTGCCATTCCTGTCAATGAAACAATGTGTGAGTGGGTGATAAATAGGAATCACATTGAGAGAAAATGAATGAAGCAAACAGCTTTTGCTATGATAACTACTATGCGAACCGCAAACCCTTCGCATAATTACACAACCCAGGAGGCAAACAATTATGCGACTGCGAAAAGGGCCGCAAAATATGTGATGCGGCCGCAAAGTGGTCATATTTCAGCTCACTAGATGGGCAAATTTTCTGATCCTGTTCGCGGCAACTTTGCGGTTAGCGAAACTGGTTTATGATCGCAAACTTCATCGCAGAATCGTTTTTCATCAGACCACCTAGGGTTCCAATTGCGACGACTTTGCGGACCACAAACCAATTATGCGGACCGCAAAGATCGTCTTCTTCAGTTAAAAATGGTCAAACCCCCCATACACAGAACCCCTATCACTCGAATGTAAGAAAATGACCCTCGAATTTCCCACCCAGGTCCCCACAGCAAAGGTTTGAGAGGAAGGGGGAGGAAAGGAGTTCAAGCAATTGATATTATGTAACATAACCATGAGAAAGAGGGAAGAGAATCACATACCAGATGTCTGATCAAGATAACAATTGATTTTGAGATGTGAACAAGGTGAATCTTTCCGCAATGCTAATCCTTGTTATGTGCTTTTGTGTGTGATTTGAATGTTATTGGCTTTTTCTTCTGTTTCTCTTTGTTTTTGTATTTTTGATTTTGTGTGTGTTGTACATTGTTTGTGTTTGAGTGAGAGTGAAGGTATGCAAAAGGGGTTAGGGTGTTATACCTGAGAATTTTTGCGGTGGGCAAGTCGCATAACACATTATGCGGTCGCATATGTGTTATGCGATGGATTAAGGACTGGGTTGCCCAAAATCTATTTTGCGACGATTTATGCGGTCGCATAGTTATTATGCGGGCCGCATAATCTGAAACCTTATTGCATTTTTGTAGACCCATCTTTCTAATTTCTCTGACTGTGTCTGCGACCACTATGCGGTTCGCAAAGTCCTTATGCGACTGCATAGTTGCCGCAAACCACGAACCCTTCTTTCCTTCACTAACCTCAGTAAGTGCACCCTGTTCATGGTATTTTTGACTACCTGCATACTAACACACACGTCAACCTTCTCAACAATAAAAACTAGACCTACATAAATGAAAAACAAACAAAAGATTGTTACCACACATGGGTTGCCTCCCAAGAAGCACTTGATTTAACATCGCGACACGACGATGTTGACCCCATTTGGGACTATCCTTGAGAGCAAATTGTCCTATCAAATACCTTTCTCCTGTGATGCTGAGGTAATGTTTGACTCGTTGGCGATTCACTTTGAAAGTTCAAGTTCCATCCTCCGACTCCAAGTCAATAGCACCATAGGGGGACACACTCACAACTTTGAACGGGCCAGACCATTTGGATTTGAGTTTGCCCAGAAATAACTTGAGTCTTGAGTTGAACAGTAAGACCAAGTCTGCGGATTTGAATTTCCGCTTCAAAATCTTCTTGTCATGAACAAAATTCATTCTCTCCTTATACATGGTTGCACTCTCATAGGCATGAAGACGGAATTCTTCCATCTTACCGAGTTGTGTCATTCTTAGGTTAGCAGCTTCGGCCCTATCAAGATATAACTTTTTCAATGACCATATGGTTTTGTGTTCAACCTCCACCGGGCAAGTGACACGCCTTACCAAAAACCAACCGGTACGGTGAGGTGCCAATGGGAGTCTTAAATGCTGTGCGATATGCCCACAACACATCATCTACCTTCCTTGACTAGTCAGTCCTATTTACATTGATAGTTTTTGCTAGGATGTTTTTGATTTCCTTGTTAGAGACTTCAACTTGACCACACGACTGAGGATGATAAGGTGTGGCCACCTTGTGCTTTATGCCATACTTTTCGAGCAGCCCGGTGAAAGCCTTGTTGAAAAAGTGAGAACCACCATCACTAAGGATGGCCCTGGGGGTACCAAACCACGTAAATATATTCTTCTTCGAGAATGCGGTCACACTCCTTGCTTCATTGTTGGGAAAGGCGATTGCCTCGACCCATTTGGAGACGTAGTCCACAGCTACCAAGATATATGTCATGCCATAAGAGCTCCCGAAGGGGCCCATGAAGTCTATTCCCCACACATCAAAGATCTCAATCTCCATTACAAAATTCATAGGCATCTCATGTCTTTAGATATTGACCCTTGTCTTTGACATTGATTGCATGCCTTGACCATTTTATTTGTGTCTTGGTAGATCGATGGCCAATAGTAGCCACATTCAAGCACTTTTGCCGCCATCCGGTTTCCTCCATGATGACCCCCAACCGGGGAGTCATGGCATGCCTTGAGAATTGGCATGACCTCATTTTCTGGAACACACCGCCGAATGATGTTGTCGGCACAAATACGGAACAAAAAAGGTTCCTCCCAATAGTATTGCCTACACGCCCACAAGAACTTTTTCATTTGATAAGCTTCCAATCCATCGAGAACAAGGTCACTAAACAAAAAGTTAGTGATGTCGGCATACCAAGGAACGAATGTGCTAGACAATGCCATGTGCTCATCTGGAAAGGCATCATTGATTTCAAGGTCTTCTTTTGGTCTCCTTGCCTCTTCAAGCCTAGATAGGTGATCCACAACTTGATTTTCTATCCCTTTCCGGTCCTTGACTTCAAAGTCAAACTCTTGCAACAAAAGGGCCCACCGAATCAATCTTGGTTTGGTATCCTTCTTAGCCATAGATAGTGAAGAGTAGCATGATCGGTGTAAACTATCACTTTGGACCCCAACAAATAGGCCCAAAATTTTTCAAAAGCATAGACAATAGAAAGAAGTTCTTGCTCAGTCACAGTGTAGTTCATTCGAGCGCCATTGAGTGTCTTGCTTGCATAGTAGACAGGGTGAAGGATTTTGTTATGCCGTTGACCAAGCACTGCCCCGATAGCTACACCACTAGTGTCACACATGAGTTCAAATGGAAGGGACCAATCGGGTGTGACAACAATAGGTGATGTGGTGAGCTTTTATTTTAATTCCTCAAAAGCTTTGAGACACTTCTCATCAAATATAAACTTTGCGTCTTTTTCAAGGAGCTTGCACATGGCATTTGCAATTTTTGAGAAGTCCTTGATGAAAAGCCAATAGAAGCCAGCATGCCCCAAAAAGCTTCGGACACCTTTTACTGAAGTGGGTGGAGGAAGCTTGGAAATGATTTTGATCTTTGCCCGGTCAACCTCTATGCCTTGTTTGGAAATTTTGTGGCCCAAAACAATGCCTTCGTCCACCATGAAGTGGCACTTCTCCCAGTTTAGCACAAGGTTTGTTTCTTCACATCTTTTGAGCACTTGTCTAAGGTTGTCAAGACAATGCTCAAAGGAATCATCCACTATAGAGAAGTCATCCATAAACACCTCTAGAAAATCTTCCATAATGTCCGAGAAGATTGACATCATGCACCATTGAAAGGTAGCTGGGGCGTTGCATAGCCCAAATGGCATACGGCTAAAGGCAAAAGTCCCTTATGGGTATGTGAATGTTGTCTTCTCTTGATCTTCCAAGGCGATATTGATTTGGTTATAGCCGGAATATCCATCCAAGAAGCAATAGAATGACCTTCCTGCTAGCCGACCAAGCATTTGATCAATAAAAGGTATAGGGAAATGGTCCTTGCAAGTAGCACTGTTTAGCTTTCGGTAATCTATGCAAACTCTCCACCCGGTCACTGTTCTCGTTGGGATGAGCTCATTTTTGTCGTTTTGAATCACGGTCATGCCGCCTTTCACGTTGCACCGGACTCACCCAAGAACTATCGGCAATGGGGTAGACCACCCTGGCATCTTGAAATTTTGATTTTATATAGACGAAGACAAACTAAAGTGCGGTGTATACTTGTGTATATCCTATTGTATATCTATGTATTTTTCCTGTATATATATCTCAAGTACATTTGTGTATCTCCTGCATATTATGTATATTTATGATATATAGTTTGATATGCTGATGTTGTAGTGATGTTTCTATCTTATTTTAGCTCTTAATTTTGACTTCAAACCAGTCCAAATCACCCATTCTTTCTCAACTTTTATATATAGCTTCATCCAGGTGCTTCCAACAAATTGCAACTACACCTACTAAAAAAAACAACTACTAAATGTGATTGTTAGGATAGTCACCTGTAAACAGGATTGTTAGGTTAATTGCTTGTAAGTATTTTCCAGTTGTTATACATTTCCGAAACTATCACAATCCATAAACCTCAGCATTTGGCTCTGTTTACCCTCAAAATCGGATAACAATTAAATTTTTAAGTGGTTTTGAGGACATACGGATTAATTTGATACTAAGCGATAAATTGAGCTAGATTGAATAAACAAAGATAGAATGAGTTCAAACCACACGAAGAGGATAGTTCCAGTCTTAGTGAAATATTCACCCTCGATCCGAGCTCGCAATGGCCAGCAATGATGAACAAGAAAAGGAGCTAATAAAGGAGAAAATAATAATATATTGCTTTGGAATGCGTGTTACAACGTGTGTTATGAATTATCAGACCCCCTTTATATAGTAGAGGAGTCCTACTCTAGGTACAACTCTATAAAAGGTAAAAAAATCTTCTGATTAACTGATTGCCGTTCTCCATCGATACGTGCTGAGATCCCCGCCGTGATATCTGACCGGTCAGGGATATCACAGCCTTCTGCTGGCCGTGCTTGATTGCCTGACAATATTCTTCAAAGTCGTTCTAGGCTAGGTCCGATCCCGAACCATGGCCCCGATATTTCCGAGGGTGGGCTTCATCTCCCCGGATTTTGACTCGATGAGACTTTTGCCTCGATTTCGGTCCCTTGTCATCATGTCTCGAGCTCGCTTTTCTTGTCGGGGACCGGGGTGTACCATGAGCCCGATTTAACCCGTCTACAGATATTCCCTTCGTTTCTCGGAGAGTAAATGACGAGAAACGACATGAGCTCCAGATTCCTACTTCGATATGTCGTGACGGAAATGACAAAACACCCAAAACATCTCGTCAGTCATGTGATAATGGCATTAAAAGCATGTTAGCCGCCGGTCGGCTATCCCTGGATGCGAAACGTCGCTGAACTTTTGTAAATACCCCCTCCTTCGTTCATTTTTAACTTCACGCTAAACCTTCAAACCTCGTACCCTCAGGATTTCAACATAACATTCTCTAACTTTTTTTTACCTCCGTCACTCAAGGTTCTTCAGTACTTTGAAAATTTTTTACTCATACCCTACTCAGGCAAATAAGTCTGATCCTTCAACTTTTGATCTTTCTCCATCTTTCCCAAGCTTTTCCTTCATAACAATTGCAAAAACCTCAAAAGACTACTGAGGTCGAGGAGACCGCCCCCGAGATGGTTGTTGACGAACCGGCGGAAGAACCCACCTTGAAGATGTTTATTCCTGGTGGTTGTTCGGTCAAAGACGACTTCAAGGTTGAGAAGCCTTCTTCTGTACAGGTTCGGCGTGAGGAGATGATGAGTGGTGATTTTACCATTCACTCTAGTCTCTTCTCTTTAGTTTCTATGTCCATTAATTATAAAATGAGGTGATTTATGGTGTGTATTGTTAGATTTTCAGGTAAATAATGCCATGAAGTGATTTGAATTCAATTGAAGCGGAATTGAGCAAAAAAGAGTGGAAAAAACGCAAAACTTTTCAGTGATTCCACATCTGGGGAACACTGGTCGCTTCTGCGACCTCGCATCTACGAGAAGATTGCCACATTTGTGAAAGAAGACCTGAAAGGCAAGAATCGCATTTGCTATCAGATCAACGCATCTGCGGAAGCGCAGCTGCGCTTGAAGTCCGTATCTGCGGTCGCGCATCTGCGAATGCAAGTCCGCTTCTGCGGATCCAGAGTTTCCCTTTAAAGTTCGCATCTGCAATAGGCGCATCTGCGAATGCAAGTCAGACCTGGGCAGACTTGGAAATTCACTTCTCCTCAATTCCAAACCCACAAATACCCGACCTAGCCTATTGGAAACACATCTTTGGCTTATTTTCAATCCTTAGACTAGAGAGAAACAAGTTTTGGAAGCTAGGGTTCTTGCACACACACTTGGGTCTTGAAGATTTGAAGCTTTTTGGTTGAGAATTTCTTACTCATTTATGCTCATTTCTTCATTTCCTTGCTTTGTATTGTATATCTATGTGTGTAGTATTTTTTTCAACACTTGAATCTTGCTTATGGGAATATTCATGTTTAAAGTGTGGATTAAATATCTTGTTGTGCTTATGTATTGAATGATTTTTATCTTTTATGAAGTGAGTTATTGTTTCTTTAAATATCCTTGTTATTTAATGTTTCCAAAGGGATTAGCTAACCCTAGGACTCGCCCATTAACTTTGAATTAATTTTGGGAAAGATTATTTGGGGTTGGGAAAGATTAGTTAACAAGAACTTGAGGCTTTAACCCTCATTTTATAGATTCTACCTAGGGATAGGATTGAACTACTTGTAGTCATAATCGGGGGTGCTTAATCTCTTAATTGAGGTAGGGATAATTCAATTAGGAAGTCTTGTTAGTCTTTGGAAGAAGCTAATATAGAATTATTACCCGGGGCTAATTAACATAAACTCGCTGATATTTATAAAATCGTGAAATACATTGGATCGTTACTTGAGTGTTATTTTTCTTGTATCCATACTTGTAGCCATTGATAATTTTAATTGCTTTCTAGGTTAGTTTACATTTTCGCAATTAGATATAAATATTTTCTCAAAACAATTCTAAGTGTTTGAAATTGCATAACAAGTGATAATTCTCTTACATTCCTAATCGCCTACATATTGTTCTCTGTGGGATTCGACCCTGACTCATAGTTGAGTAAATTATATTGCATGCGACCGTGTCCACTTACTTTCTAGTAGTGGATTTGGGCATCATCAAAATTGGCGTCGTTGCCGGGGAACAAATTGGCGTATTTAGGTTGTTTGAGAAATAAGCATAAGTGCTTTGGTCCAAACTTGTGAATATTTATGTAATTATCTTTCTTACCTTATTTTTCTTATTTGTTTCTTGTTTATTTTCTTGGTTTTTGAAAATATGACATCATATAATGAAAATTGGTTAGATGGTAGTTGTTCATGCTTTGATGACCCTTGTCCTTATTGTGGAGGACCACACTCGTGGCAAAATTGTTTAAATTCTCTCGTGGGTGGATTGTGCGCACAATCTCAAACACATGAGTGGAGTATTTGTGATAAGTGTGATCGTCAAAATGGTCATTGGGATAATTATGCTTATTTGTCCTTCCCTTCCCCAAGCCCCCGATATGATGATTCTACTTTTTGTGATGAAAATGATAGGAATATGGAAGTGGAAAAATTTGAGCATGGTCAAAATGGAGAGTTCAAGCTCATGTTAGAATGCCTACTTGAAGGAGGAAACAAAGAGCAAAGTGCCTTGGAGGAGCTTTTGGAAAATAGTCTCCAAAATGACTTGGCGCTTGAAAGGTTGCACTCACAAACGGGAGAAATTCTTGAAGCTTTAGATGTCCAAAAAGCCTTGGAAGTGAACGATAGCCAAGAATCTTCCTCGGAGGTTGAAGCCGAAAATCCTTCCTTGGCACTTCATCAAAACCAAGAAGAACTCTCAAATGCTCAAAATGAGAAAATAATGCTCATGTTGGAGGCCATTCTTGAAAATGAGGAGAAGCACAACTTTGCACTCGAGGACTTGAAGCAAGTCTTGACTCAAAAATGATGAGAATATCCGCACTTTGGAAGATCAAATGAAAATATTGGTTGAGGCTCACTATGCCCACCAACTTGAGAGTGTGGAAAGAAGTCAAAAAGAGTCCGATTTCGAGGAAAAAAGTGAGCTTTACTTTGAGGAATCAAGAATTGAATATCCGCCAAACAACTCCATGCTTATTAGTGATGCCGAGAAAAATATGGAATTAGAGTCAACCGGTGTAATTGAAAATATGGTTGAAGTTGACTGTAGTCCGCGGGAAAAAGAGGATGTCAAAATCCGGGAAGAATTGCAATTTGGAGGTTTGATGTCACATTCCAAGCATTTTTCAACAATGGAATTGTGTGGTGATATGGGAATTTAACTACACGAGTCAATGAGGGATTGCAAGGAGGAAAGGCAAAGGCCATACATCTTACAATTTGAGAGAACAAGAAGGCAAAATGACATTCCTCACATGAAAGCCAAGAAATGTAAAATGAAGAAATTAATGCTTGGTTTGACTAACCCCAAAGAGATCAAATTTTGTATAACGTTCACACAAGTGTTGTAAACTAGATTTTGAACACTCAATGTGGATTACGACACTATTCGGATTTTATTTTTAGATCTAAGAGTTTCAAGCTCAAGAATAGTGGATTTTTAGGTCATCTTTCAAATTTGGTGATTTTAATGAGATTCTGATGGTGTTTTCAATGATTGAAGGCGACAATAATATTAATGGTGGTGTTAATGTGGTGGTACTACTACGTGATGGAGGCATGGTGAGGAAGAAGGTGAATTTTTTTTGCACTTGGTCATACTGTACAAGAAAAATGAATATTACTAAATTGGGAAATAACTGAATTGGGCCAAAGTTGTTAACAATTTTGTTTGGGCGACACGTGGTGTCATTTATATATATTACTAGATGAGGAAAGGCCCGTATACGGGCCCAACATTGTAATCTTAAAATTATTGTCTGTCGGTGCTCAATTAATTTTTTGATAAATAAATCGATCATTGTTATATCCATTTAATAACTGTAGAGAACGATATTGGGAATCACAATTTACAATTAGTTTATTTTAATAATTTACAAAAATTAATCTATAAATTATAACCTGCTTAAGTTGCTCCAATTATTAACATAAAAAGACTATGTGCTATAATACTCATTTTAATATCAATGTCAAATATAAACATCAAATTGTAAAACTGATTGAATGGTATTATTTTTCCACTATATTTGAATTTTTAACAAGATAATACATTAAAGGTACAAGTGTAATTTATATTAACAATTTTTCTACAATAAAAAACTTACCGATCTATTTGTAAACAAATTTTGAATACATCCAATTCTGATCTTGCAAGTGTTTCAATAGTGGGAACAATCAGCTACCTGATAAAAGTTAAAAAGAACAAAATCATTCTTTACAGTGCGAGATAAGTTAAAAAAAATTATGATTTTACTTTATGTATTATTTCCAACAAAATCAAGAGAAATTTTTAGTACAGTCAACAAAGAGAACTTTCAAGGGGACTTGCATCCCTAAAGAGGCAATTTACTACTTCAAATAAAGAGAACCAACTGCACTAAATAAAAATTAACATGATACAAATTGTAGTAATTCAATACAGTAGTTCAAATTATATTTTATCATAACTCGTTTAAAATGATGTTACTGGCGATAAGATAATAAATATCTGATATAAGTCTATATAAATTATAGGGATTTTTTATTTTTTCTATAGATTTATCATATGTTAATTTTTATAATGAAATAATATAAAATATTTTAAGACAATTTATAGATTGTTGAAAACTTATCAAGGAAGAAAGGAGTTCATACCATATAAATCAAAATTTCACATCAGTTAAGTACATAAGAGATAACTCCTGGAACAGATCACTCAAATTAACTTTTAAAGTCTAACAAACTATAATTTTTAAATTACTTTTGAATATAAAACTTTTAGGTTTGAAATCGCCTTCAAATAGTGTGAATTCATGAAACCTTTTAATTTTATTTTTTAAATTGTGTTAAAATAGTATGGGTAAATATAAAAATATTGTAAATATTTATCTATATTTCTTTTTGTTGCTTTATTATTTAAAATTAAATTTACTTTTTCTGTGAAAACTTTTAGTTGACGAAAACAAAAAATTATTAATTTTATCAAATGAGAAAAAACAGTCAAAATGAATATTTGCATGGAGTAAATCTATGCAAAAGTAATCTAATCAATAGTATATTTAAACTTTTAAAGGAGTGATGTGGTCAAGAGAATGTGGGATCCACATATATTAAGGAGGACACAATTGACATTTAAGAAACGCAAACAATACAATAATNAAATGCAAACAATACAATAATTTTTTTCGAAATGACATATATGCCCTTGGTTGACCATCTTTCCTTTTCTATATAATAGAAATAGAAATATACTCGCTCTGTCTCATGTGATGTGTCGTATTTCTCTTTTACACGCTCCTTAAGAAATATTAATTAGGAAAGGGATTGGACTACTCTACCCTTATTTATGTCTTAAGATATAATATCTCTTTATTGAATATTTATTTTGTTTATATCTTATCTCCATCCAGGGGCGGATCTACCTTGCCGGATCGGGGTGGCACGACACCCCACGCTTCGGCAACAATTCGTAATAAATATGTTATTTAAAATGAGCTATATATATAAAGTGGCACCCCGATTATACAAACAGCAAGCGGGTGCCATGGTTCTGACTTAATTTTGAAGTTTGTAGTATACCGCATGGATCTGGTTTCAATTCCCTGCATCAGCAATTTTTACGTTTCTTTAGATCTTTTTCCTACTTATTATAGATTTCCCTTTTTTTTTTTTCTTCCTTTTGTTTTCTACTAAGTCCCTCTATATTCTTTCTTTGTTTAAATTTCTATACATTAGTATTCATTTTGCTTCCTACAATTATATCTTATTTCATAAGCAATTTCTTTCGATACGTAATTTTAAAATTCAAAGTAATATATAGTTTCTCTCTTTTTAGTGATACAACATTAATTTATAATAAAATTTCCTGATTAATAGAGGTTTTAAGTTGATTTTCATAAATTGAAAACTTTAAAATTTTGCCATTGAAAATAATTTTATATAACTCAACAATCAAATTGAAATATTAACGCAAGAATAATGATCAATTAATCAAATCAAACATTATATAAGCTACTCTTTTAGAAAATTTTCTAATTGCATGCGTACTTTCATGAATAATTTCTTTTTGTATGTTTCTTCATATTTATATTGTGGTTGCAATTTATTTTTATATCACAAATAATTTGTTGCAAATAGTACTTTTATCTGACAAATAGTAAATCAAAAGTTGAACTAAAATTGAACTTATTTGCCCTTTTTAAATAAAAGACCTAACTGGATTAACCAAAAAATAACTGATCATCCATTATTCCTATTCGATCTTTCTGGTTATTATATATATATATATATATATATANGTTCCATAACTTGTTTTTGTGCTGCCATCCTTATTAATGCAGCTTCTCTTTTTCCTTCAAGTAGATCAAGATTTAGTCGCATTTCCTCTTCATTGGATTCCCCAGTTGCTTGTGTATATCTCGTGCTAGGTTCTCTTATCTCCACTGGGATCAATGCTTCAGCCCCGTATACTAGTGAAAATGGTGTTTCACCCGTGCTTGTTTTTGCTGTGGTGCGATATGCCCATAAAACACCAGGTAGCAATTCTGGCCAATTGCCTTTGGATTCTTCCAATCGTTTCTTTAAATTGTTGATAATAACTTTATTTGTTGACTCAGCTTGTCCATTACCCATTGGATGATAAGGTGTTGAGGTAATCCTTTTGATCTGCCAACTTTGAAAAAATTCTGTGATTTGTGCGCCTATAAATTGTGGGCCATTATCACACACGATTTCTTTTGGTACACCAAATCGACATATGATATTTCGCCAAATGAAATCTCTGACTTCTTTCTCCCGTACCTGTTTAAATGCTCCGGCCTCTACCCATTTAGTAAAGTAGTCAGTGAGTACAAGTAGGAATTTTACCTTACCTTTTGCTTGTGGTAGTGGACCTACGATGTCCATCCCCCATTTCATAAAAGGCCATGGTGCGATGACCGGATGTAGCAACTCCGCAGGTCTATGCATATTGTTACCGTATCTTTGGCACTTATCACATTTAGCCACGAAATTCTCTGCTTCTTCTTCCATTTTAGGCCAATAATAGCCTGCTCTAATCATGGTTCTTACCAGTGACCTTCCTCCTGCGTGATTTCCACAATGCCCCTCGTGTATCTCTCTCAGTACATATTCTGTTTGAGAAGGCCCGAGACATCTCGCTAATGGACCGCCGAACATTTTTCGACAAAGATTGCCTTGCTTTAAACAGTACCTAGAAGCCTTTTTACGAAGCGCGTGAGCTTTTTTCCTGTCTTCAGGTACGGTTCCATACTGCAAAAAAGCAACAATCTCGTTTCTCCAGTCCCAAGTTAGGTTATTTGAATTTACCTCACTTTTGTCCTGATCGAGTACCGAATGAAATAAATGTATGACAGAAGTGTTTTCTTCATTTGTTACTTCTGCTGCAGATGCAAGATTGGCTAAGGCATCTGCCTCAACATTCTCCTCCCGTGAGACCTGCAAAACCTTCCAGCTTTGGAATTGCCTAACCAGATCTCGTGCCTTTTCCAGGTACTGCTGCATCCTTACTTCCCTAGCTGTATAAGTCCCCAGCATCTGGTTGACTACGAGTTGCGAATCGCTTTTGATAATAATTTGTTCTATGCCAAGTTCACGTGCCAGTTCTAAACCTGCAATCACGGTTTCATATTCTGCCTTATTGTTAGTTGCAGGATGAAATTTTATGGCTTGTCGAATGATTTCACCCGTAGGTGGTACCAAAACAATTCCTAACCTGCACCTTTCACATTTGATGAACCGTCAGTAAATAAAGTCCAGGTTCCTAAATTAGATCCATTGAACACTTGTAGTTCTTTTTCCGCTTCTAGTCGCATCCCTTGACTAAAATCAGCTAACACTTGTGATTTTATTGCAGTTCTGGGCTGGTATGTGATGTCATATTCACTTAATTCTATAGCCATTTGGCTAACCTACCTGATAACTCATGCTTGTGTAATATATTGCGCAATGGATAAGCAGTTACTATAGAGATAGGGTGACACTGAAAATAAGGCCTCAATTTTCTAGATGCCATGATTAGTGCAAGTGCAAGCTTTTCTAATTGAGGATATAGCGTCTCCGCATCTAATAATGATTTGCTACCATAATAAATTGGAGATTGCTTGCCTTGGTCTTCACGAACTAAAACAGCACTCACCGCTACTTCTGATATAGCCAGATAGATGAGCAATCTTTCCCCAATCTTTGGTTTTGCGATCAACGGCGGATTTGAAAGGTATGTCTTCAAGTTTTTGAGTGCTTGTTGACAATCCTCAATCCATTCAAACTGATCTTGCTTTTTAAGAGCTGAAAAGAATTTAAAACATTTTTCTGACGATTTGGAAATAAATCTTCCCAAAGCTGCAATTCTCTCCGTTAGTCTTTGCACCTCTTTCTTATTCGTAAGCATGTCAGGAATTTCTTTGATGGCTTTAATCTGCGCGGAATTTACTTCCATACCACGGTTAGAAACAGGAAAACCCAAAAACTTACCTGATAAAACACCAAATGCACATTTCTCGGGATTTAGTTTCATATTGAATTTTCGTAAAATCTGAAATGTATCAGTTAAATGGGATATATGATCTCTTGATTGTTGAGATTTGACAAGCATATCATCTATATAGACTTCCATAGTTTTTCCCAAATGTTCTTGAAACATTTCGGTCACCAATCTCTGGTATGTGGCACCAGTGTTTTTGAGACCAAAGGGCATTACTTTATAACAGTAAGTCCCCCTGTCTGTTATAAATGAAGTTTTTTCTTCATCTAAGGGATCCATTTTGATCTGGTTATACCCTGAATATGCATTTAAAAAGCTTAACAATTCATGTCCTGCAGTGGCATCAATTAATTGATCGATATGTGGTAATGGAAAAGAATCTTTAGGACAAGCTTTGTTAAGGTCTGTGTAATCTACACAAACTCGCCATTTGCCATTCTTTTTCGGCACTACAACAGTATTAGCTAACCAATTAGGATACTTTACCTCGCGGATAGACCCATTTTTAATAGTTTTTCAACCTCATCTTGAATTACCTGATTCTTGAAAGTCCCCTGCTTTCTCTTCTTTTGTTTGATGGGTGGATACGATGGGTCTTCATTTAACTTGTGAGTCATTATTCCCGGTGGAATTCCTGTCATATCAGAATGGGACCAGGCAAAACAATCCACGTTAGTTTTTAAAAATTCAATCAACGTACCTTTCATGTCGTGGCTCAGGTTAGCACCAACGTAGATTTTCCTTTTTGGCCATTGTGTAAATAACTCCACAGCCTCCAGTTCCTCAATCGTTGTTTTGATATTTTCATTTTCCTCTGGTTCTTGAATGGAATCGGGCCGTGAGTCCACATCTGTTCGCCCTTGTTCAGTTGAGGTTTGTGTTGTGGTATCCTCAACTGGATTCTGTAATTGCTATTTTTCTTCGTTTCTCGTATTTGAATCTGCTACAAAGTTGATGCACCTGGATGTTTGTTGATCCCCACGGATTTGACATATTCCCCATGGTGATGGAAATTTAATAACTTGATGTAAGGTAGACGGAACGGCATCCATCTCGTGGATCCATGATCTCCCGAGAATCATATTGTAAGCCATTTCCAACTCTACCACCTAAAATTTCGCATCCGTGACAACCCCTTCTGCGAATGTAGTAAGCATTACCTCCCCTTTTGTCACAACGCTTGAATTGTCGAATCCAGACAAAGTATGCGCCTTTGGTACTAGTTTATCTTCAGCTTGCATCTCGTGTAGTACTCTTAGCAGGATAATGTTCACGGAACTACCTGGATCAACCAAAACTCGTTTCACATTAGTATCATGTACAAGTAGAGATATTACCAGTGCATCGTTATGTGGAGTTAACACGCCATCCGCATCTGCATCATCAAATGTAATACTTTCTTCCTCCAAAACATGTCGAACCCGCTTCCCGTGGGTAATCGTGACTTTTGAAGCTTTATTGGCTGCTGTGTACGTCACACCATTAATTTCTTCACCTCTGCTTATGACATTAACGGTCCTTTTGGGAGAAGGCGGTTTAGGGGGCTCCTGCCTATTCTTCATGTATGCTTGCTTACCTTTCTCAATGAATAATTCGGTGAGATACCCTTGCTTCAATAGATGATCAACTTCACCTTGTAGAAATCTACAATCTGCCGTTTTATGACCATGATCGTTGTAAAATTCGCACCAGTGATCAGGATTGCGCCTGTTAGGATTTGATCTCATTTCTTTTGGCCACCGCACCTTATTACCCATGCTTCTTAAAACGGCTACAAGCTCGGAAGTGCTCACATTAAAATTATAGCCGCCAAATCTTGCCTTCAAGTTTCTATCATCATCCCGTGTCTCTCACGTGTTTCGATCGTTCCCAAAACTTGATGATGGACCCGACTCTCTATTCCTCGATCTATGATCATACCTTGAATTGTCCTGCTTTGACCGTGAATCTTTTCCCGCTGGCCCCATATATGGTTCGTATCTATTTTTGCCAGACCTTTTTTCGGTTTTCGCACGTCTCGAACTCACTTTTCCTCCTTTTGAGATCGTGAGATAATATCTTCTTCTATCCTTAGCTTCATGCTATACCTGTTGTAAACGTCATTCCAAGTCGTTGCTGGGAACTCGCGTAGACTTTCCTTGAGTCTCCTCATGGCTTCTGAGCTTTTTTCATTCAAATTACTGGTGAAGGCTATAGCTGCCCAATTGTTTGGTACACGTGGTAGCGTCATTCTTTCACGCTAGAACCTATCCACGAACTCTCTAAGCAACTCCGAGTCCCCTTGCTTGATTTTGTTAATATCTTCCATTCTTTTCTCGACTTTTTAAGCTCCCAAATGTGCTTTGATAAATGAATCTGCAAGCTCAGCAAAAGAATTTATGGAATTTTCGGGTAAAAGAGAATACCATGTCAATGCTCCCTTGGTGATTGTTTCACCAAATTTCTTGACCAATACTGATTCGATTTCTTGTTTGGTTAAGTCGTTGCCTTTCACGCCAGTTGTGAATGCATTTATGTGATCTCGTGGATCAGTTGTGCCATCATATTTTGGAATATCAGGCATTTTAAACTTCTTTGGAATAGGCACCGGAGCGGCGCTTGGCTTCCATGGTTGTTGTGAGTATTTGTCCATGTCTATTCCTTTGATAACAGGTGGTACTCCAGGTATTTGCTCTATGCGATCGCTTTGTTCCTTGAGCTACTTCTGCAGGGTTAGAACTAAATTTTGTAAATCAGAATTAACTATGTTACCTGGTTCGCCATCACGAGACTCGCTTGGAGTTCCACCAGTGCCTGAATGCACGAGCCCAGAACGTGGGTTTTCCAATGTATTCTGATTCGGTGTTGGTGTTGGTGGCGCAAGTGGCAATTGACTCGTAAAAGCACAGAGCGCATTACTGACTTGCTTAGCAATCAGATTTTTAAGGCATCTTCAAGTGCTTGTTCATTCACAACTCTAGCATTTTGAATCGCCTCGACTCCGTTTTGATTTGCAACTCCATTGTTTGTCTCAGAGCCATCTGGAGTTCTTTCTCGTGATTGACGTTGTGAATCATGTGGTGAAGGAGGTGGAGACCTGTCACCTGCATTATTTTCTTGCTGTTGAAGACCTTGTTGACTATTGGCGTTGATATTCGACATAGTAGGTTGTTTGAAGAGAGGATTGACTTAAGAAAGCAAAACGATTATCAGATTCCCGGTAACGGAACCAATTTGTTTAACCAAAAAGTGGAATTTCAGTCAAAGCTTATTTTAGAAGAACTCGGGTTACTGATAATCAAATAGAAATAAGAATAATGGATGTAAATAATGGACGAATAGAAAGCGAAGTAAATCAGTATATTCAATAGTCTTTTTCGTGTCCTTACAAATGATCAGTCTTCTCCTTTTTATAGCTATTTGTAAGATATACGTTTTGCCTTTGTCATAATAAGGCCATTATAGACAATTAACAGCATTTAATGCTACGTTATAAATGATAATCATTGTAATTCAATACAGATTCTATAACGTTTCCAGTAATTAAGGCCTATTAAATACTGTATCCGTACTCTCATTTGCTATCAGGTTCATTCTCTTTAACTTTTGAACTTAAATAGGTACGAGTGCCAAGTCTTTTGAATCTCTGCTCGTGTCTCTGCTCGCGTCTCTGTTCGTGCCTCTTTGCCGATCATCATTCTTTGACCAGTCTACGTGTCATGACATGTCATCTTTCAATCACTTCAATATATATAAACTTAATTTTCCCAATACAATAGTGGCATCTGCAACCTTCAAATTCTGGATCCGCCTCTGTCTCCATCTTCAAGAACAATTATTAGTAAGGGTAAAAAAGGAAAAAAACAATCAATTTTGTCTTGAACTTCTAAAATGACAAATAATTTGAGAAATTTATTTTTAGTAATCACGACTGTTAATATGAGACGGAAGGAGTACTATTAATATGAGACGGAGGGAGTACAATTAATAAGCGGCAATTTGAGCTTCATCCGGGAAAAAAAAAGAGCTATATCCGGTAACTATTCAGGTCAGAAGGACATTTTTATAATTACATCAATATCAATTGATTTCATTGGCTGATAATAGCAAATGATTGTAGCTGCCTTGAAAATTTAACTAAAGCTCTTGAAAGATGGCACTGTTTAGCCGTAAATGTTCAAGGAAGAGAGCATAAATGCCACGTTTCTAAATACGTTACACCAAAATTTATTTATACATTGTTGCAATTTGTAAACATTTATCCAATACCATCTACATGATAAAGTTACTCGATAGAATTTGATATATCTACTTTTTTGTTTGTACCTATGTCACCTCATTATATGAAAATATTATTCTGATTTTCGATGCGTACAGTAATTTTACAAAATGTAGCTGATGCCTTTTTGATATCGAATTGTCTAATCAACTCATCTTTACGAAAACACACTATAAATATCTGTAACGACCTGACCGATCGTTTCATGAGTTACAACCCCGTTTCCCCTATTTCTGCTCCTTATATATTTTTTCAGTTGTATTTGATCATATCGTGTTGGTTGCGTTGCGTTCGGAGTGGTTTTAGAGTGGAATGAGACACTTATTCTCTTAATTGGAAGCTTAGGTTGGAAAGGTCAATCGGATGTTGGCTCATGAGTAGAAGGTCTCGGATGTGAATTCTGATGGTTTGGATAGCTTCGTTAGGTGATTTTGGACTTAGGAGCATTTTCGGAATATAATTTGGAGGTCCGTGGTAGATTTAGGCTTGAATTGACGAAATTGAAATTTTGGCATTTTCCGATCGGCAGTGAAAATCTTGATATCGGGGTCGGATTGGAATTTCGAAAATTGGAGTAGGCCGTTGTGTCATTTTTGACGTGTGTGCAAAAATTCTGGTCATTCAGATGAGGTTTGATAGGTTTCTACATCATTTGCGGAATTCGGAAGTTTTGGGATCCTTAGGCTTGAATCCGATGGTGATTTGATGTTTTGATGTTGTTTTGAGTATTCCGAAGTTTGGAACAAGATGGTGATATGTGACTTATTGGCATGTTTGGGTGAGATCTCGAGGGCCTCGGGTGAGTTTCGGGTGGTTAACGGACCAATTCGTGGTTTTGGGAGATGGCAGATTTTGCTGGTATTTTATTGCAGAAGGTTTGTTCTCCGCGTTCGTGAAGATTGTCCCGCATTCGCGAAGAAGAGCTTGGCCTAGGGGAGAAAATGCTCTTCGCGTTCACGAGACAGGGGACGCGTTCGCGTAGGGAAGTTGGAGCAGCTGGGACCCCAGGAGTTTGCTCATCGCGTTCACGTAGGAAGGGACGCGTTTGCGAAGGCTCTGGCAGCTGAAGCTTTGCGTTCGCGAGAAGGAGCTCGCGTCCGCGAAAGAGGAAAAGCAAGCAGTTGAGTTTTTTTCTACACGAACGCGAGGAGGTGGTCGCGTTCGCGATGAAGGACGCATCTGAGCAGAATGCTTAAGTTCAAAAACGAGTGTTTTAGTCCATATTTTCAAAATTCATTAGAGAGCTCGGGAGAAGGTGAATTTAGAGGGGATTTTCAGAGGAGTGATTGGGATTCGGGGCGATTTGAGGCCGAGCCGAGAGGCAAGGGCATTGCGGAGTAGATTTTTGTCCGGTTCGAGGTAAGTAACTTTTGTAAATCTAGACCTAAGGGTATGAAACCCCAGAATTTCGTACTACTTTGATAAATGAGGTGAAGCACATGCTAGGTGACGGGAGTGTGGGCGTGCACCCGTAGGGATTGTGACTTGGTCCGTCCCGTGGCAACTGTAGAGTTGCATGTTTTGATAAACTCTATATGATATATGTGTTTTAGGAATGATTCTGTTAACTTGGGCTGAATGCCATGTTTGGGGCCTTGTGCCGTACTGTTGGACCCTCGGGGGCACTTTACTGTTATTTTCACATTGTTTTGATAGAAAGCATTATCCTCAGTAATGGTTTATACCTGCTTATTGTTAAATCTTGTTCCTCACTCTATTTTAATATTTATGAAAGTGTTTTAGGCTGAGTTCCCTGAGGTTGCACTGAGATGCCCGAGTGGCTTGTGAGGCGGATGAGTGAGTGAGGCCGAGGGCCGGATTGTGAGGATAGTTATGGATCGGACTGCACGTCGTAGCATTATATATATGTATATATGGATCGGGCTGCACGCCGCAGCGATATTTATTGGATCGGGCTGCACACCGCATCGATATAGCGCTTGGGCTGTAGGAGCTCCTCCGGAGTCTGCACACCCCCAGTGAGCGCAGTCGACTATATATTTATGGATCGGGCTGCAAGCCGCAACAGTTGTTATGAGATATCTATTGAGCGTGGGTGCCGAGTGTGAGTGCTGAGTGTGGAAGTTGAGTCCGAGTGACTGAGAGGCTTGCTCGAGGGGCTATATATATATGAGTGATACTTCGCCCGAGGTGCTTGTGTTATGAAAATACTGGTTTTTACTCTTCTTTATACTGAGCCTCTATTGAAAATGTTGAATAAATGTTTTAACAATTTTTCATTGAATCGGAGTTTTAACTGGTTGTTCAGAATTTATTTACTGATTTGATCTGACTATTTTCTCTGAGATTTTTATGTTATATTATACTTATATTTTTAAATGCTCGTCACTGCACTCAACCTTTATTTTATAATTGTTACTTACTGAGTTAGCGTACTCACGTTACTTCCTGCACCTTGTGTGCAGATCCAGGTGCCATAGCATCCGAGTGAGAGTTGTGTCTTGCCTTCAGAGCATTTTGGAGATTGCGAGGTAGCCGCATGGCGTCCGCAGCCCTGCCTTTCTCCTTCCTATCTTTTAGTGTTTTTATTTATCAGACTCAATTTGTATTGATTAGGCAGTATCAGCTTGTATTTTAGTGGCTCATGACTAGTGACACCGGGATTGGGCAGTGTTTGATGTTTTGCATATTTGTTTCCTCTTATTTTGAAATATTTAAACTGAAGATTTGCGGTCTTCTTTAATTAGTAAATGAATTGAGAAAAGACCATTTGTTTGATTTAGATGTTGAATTGGCTGGCCCAGTACTACAATAGGCGCCATCGCGATCGGGGTGGTTTGGGGTCGTGACAATATCTCATTTTATAATGTGCATAAGATTTTTATCATTAGTAGAATCAATTACCAAATTAAAAGTTGAACATCTAACATTTTACTTGCTAAATTCTCTCAACTAAAAATTAGAAAACAAAAAGGAAAATTGACAGGTCAAATAGGATTAACATGCTAAGGCTCAGTTGGACTTCAAGAACTTATAGGAATATATATATTTTTATAAGTAAATAGAAGTCCAAAAAAAGAAAATAATTATTTATTTTAATTTCAAATATTCTTGCAAGCTTTAATTTTTGAATTTGGGCCCAGGCTCAGCACGGTCTAAAGTAACAAGTTTATCTTGGGGGGGGGGGGAGTGTTCATATCGTAACCAATTCAAGTGGGCCAACAATATAGACTTGTAGAAATAACGCTCGGGATTTTTACCTATCTATACTATATATGAAACTTATTTACCCTCCCTAATCAAGTTTCAACTTAACTACATGGTCATATACAATTTACAAATTTTATATAAATAATTTTAAATGAGTATCCCTTTATATTATTAATTGGATAAGGAATATACATGCACGCTCTCTCTCTCTCTCTCTCTCTCTCTCTCTCTCTCTCTCTCTCTCTCTCTCTCTCTCTCTCCGTCTCCTTCCCCCCTCCCCCGTTTCTCTATCTCTCCTTCTCTGTTCTTTCTCCATTTTTTCTTCCTTTGATGTTCTCTACTTTTTATCCTTTCTTGCTGTATATAGTTTTAATGGAATTCATCAATGGATTTCAATCGGTTTACTATAGAGTTTTAACTAAGCTATTTTCTTTCATGTTGCACAATTGGTGTTCGAATTGAAATTGTCAATCAATAAATTTTGAAGGTGTTTGATTCTCCACCATTAAAAAGCTTCGAAGCTTTGGATTCAACTTTGGGTTTTCAAAAACTATTAGTTATTTTGATTGAGTGTTGTTGCAAACAATTGGAAATGTTCTTTGGAGTTTATATCTCAATTTTGAGGGTGTTTGGTGAAGTTTAGACTTGATTTTGACTGAATTTTAGATTGAAACTCGAAAAAGAAGAAGAACACATGACATACAATATACTTACGAAATTATATTAAAGTTGTATATAAATTGTATTTAAGTTGTATTCTGTTATATATATATATATATATATATATATATATATATATATATATATATATATATANTATATATATATATATAAAGTTGTTGAGATGTATCAAAATTGTATTAAAAGATAAAGTTTTGATTGAAATTTCAAAGAGGGAGAAGAACACACCAAATACAAATTATATACAAAAAAAAACATACAAAATACATATTGTATAAAATTAGTATGAAAATTGTATTTAAGTTGCATGATGTTGTAGTTGTATTTAACTAGGTAAAAATGATATATGAAAGTTGTAGATAAGTTATAAATAAATTATATACTATATAATTAGTAGTATAAAATTGGTTTTTAGTTTATATGTTGTTGTGGATGTAACAAATTTGTACCAATTTTATTTTTAATTTGTATGACTGTACAAATTGGTTTGGGTATTGGATTGTCACGACCCGGAATTTTCACCTTCGGGATCGTGATGGCGCCTAACATTTCACTCACCAGGCAAGCCAACATTAGAGTAAATTATAAGCCATTTCAACAATTCAAGAATCTAAAACTCATTTAAACTGAAATGAAGCTAAAATCGAGTACGAAGTGACATAATAACTCCAAATATCTAAGTACAAATCCCAGACCTGGAGTCACAAGTACATGAGCTTCTAGAAGTACTACAAATAAAGTCTGAAATAAGTACAACTGTCTCGATTGAAATGAAAAGTACTAAGGAAAGGGGAATGAGACTTCAACGTCTGCGGACACCAGCAGATCTACCTCGAGTCTCCGAGTATGCCAATCCGAGCTGATGCACCTCACGTACAGCTGGGACTAATACCAAAATCTGCACAAGAAGTGCAGAGTGTAGTATGAGTACAACCGATCCAATGTACTCCGTAAGTGTCGAACCTAACCTCGACGAGGTAGTGACGTGGCTAAGATAGGACACCCACGTAATCAAACCTGTACAAACGAAAATATACGTATAAAATAACAATAGATAATGTTTTAACATGTACTATTGGGAGGGGACATGCGGCGGGGGGGGGGGGGGGTACAAGATACGGTAACTACAATAGGAAATGACAACATGAAATAGTCAATAAACCTTCAACCAATAAAAACTGATAAACATAATGAATAAAGACCACACGACATCACCTATCGTGCTTTTACTCTCGACCTTATCATAAAACAATAATAACGGTACAGCATCACCCTTCGTGCTTTTACTCTCAATCTCTCCATAAAATGATAAATACGGCACGACAGAAAAAAACTTCGTGCTTTTACTCTCAATTTCATCATGAAACAATACACGGCACGACATCACCCTTCGTGCTTTAACTCTCTTCCTCACTATGTATAAATCAATAAATGAAACAATAAACGACATCAAACTTCGTGCTTTTACACTCTCCCTTACCATGTATCAATGAATATATAACATCTGGGAGATAGAATAAGCAAGAATAAATCTTACGTCAATAACGGTTTCACAATACCAAAACTCAACTTCCAAAAATACTCAAATATCACAAATAGTTCATAATCAAAAAGGAAATAAATTACAAGAAACAAGTCCCACCTGCATGCTTATAACCCAACAACAACGCATAAGTGTCACGACCCAATTCTCCCTCCGTAAGATATCGTGACGGCACCTAGTCTCTAAGACTAGGTAAGCCTAACAGTTGCGGAAAAACTGAACAATAACAAAAATAAATACTAAACCTTAACAATAATTTTGAGCATAAACAACTCCCCAAAGACCCGGTAGTCATAAGTCACAAGCTTTAAGGAAAAACTCTAACTGTCTCTATACATCAGTGTTTAGGAAAAATAAGAAGAAACAACATAAAGGATAGAGGGGGACTCCGAGGTCTGCAGACGCTGGCAGATATACCTTGAAGTCTCTGAAAGCCGCAGCAAATACTCTCGACTAATAGCGGGGTTGGTAGGAGGTACCTGGGTCTGCACACAAAATATGTGCAGAAGAGTAGCATGAATACACCACAAAGGTACCCAGTAAGTGCCAAGCCTAACCTCGGTAGAGTAGCGAGGTCAGGTCAGGGCCCTACTGGTATATAATAAATAAGGCAGAAGATATAGCAATATAATGGAAGTCAGAGAATTTAACAACGAGAAATACATGAAGATAACAACACAGCACATAGGGATAAACAACAGGGGCGCTCCCGAGATACCGTCTCATAGTCCCAAAAGTAAATGCTCAACAGGGGATCTCCCGAGGTACCCCCTCGTAATCCCAAAAGTGAATATGCAGTAGGGGATGTCCCGAGGTACCGCCTCGTAGTCCCAAAAGGAAATATGCAATGGAGATCCCCGGAGGTACCGCCTCGTAGTCCCAAAAGTAAATATGTAACAGGGGAATCTCCCGAGGTACTGCCTCGTAGTCCCAATAGTAAACACACATCTCGAAATCAATGGAAACAACAATTAACAACAAGAAATCTTACAGATTAAGACTAAATACAAGTCAGGGAAAAATAGGAAATCTGCTAAGCATGCTGTACATATTTCAAATAAGCAGTTAAGACACGTAGACATGCGATATTAGGCTAAACATGATACTACACATACTGGTATAACTCATTTAAGATGTAACAGGTTACTGCTCAGTAAAAATCGAATTTTACAAAAATTAGCCCGTGTACGCACTCGTCACCTCCCGTACACCGTACTTACATATCACAGAATTATCACAACAGTACCAAATCCTAAGGGAATTTCCCCCACACAAGGTTAGGCAAGCCACTTACCTTGAACAAGGCTCAATCAATCAATAAGAATGCCCTTTCCTCGATTTTCCGACTCCGAATGGCCCAAATCTAGACAAAAGCAATTACATACCATAAATATAACTATAACAAACTAATCTAATTAATGAAATCAAGACTTTAGCAAGAAATTAGAAATTCACCCCAAAAAGTCGACCCGGGCCCACATCTCGGAATCGGGTAAAAGTTACAGAATATGAACACCCATTCAACCACAAGTCCACCCATACCAAAATTACTCAAATCTGATACCAAAATCTCAATAAAAACCCCAAAATTTGGTTGAAGAACTTTCCCACTTTTTCCCCAAATTTCTCAACCCAAAACCTTAATTAAATGATGAAATTAATGATAGATTAGTGGGATATAACCAAAAACGAATGTAGAATTCTTACCCAAATGATTCCTCTGAAAATCCCTCAAAATATCGCCTAAATCCGAGCTCTATCTCAAGTTGTGATGAAAATTGCAAAACCCTCCATTTGAAATGTTTATATCTACCTAGATCTTTTCTTCATCGCGAACACGGAAGATTCCTCGCGTTCGCGAAGCACTAGAAACTCTATTTCCAAAAATCCTCCTTCGTGAATGCGAGGGACCTCTCGCGAACATGGAGATTTACTTGCCAGACCTTTTGCGAATGCGGGACCCTCATCGCGAACGCGTAAGCTAAATGCCTGGAGCCCTATCTGACCATTCATGTACGCAAACGCGATATCCCTATCGCGAACGCATAGATTTAAGACTTCTGTGCTTCGCGAACACGGGACCCTCTTCGTGAATGCGAAGCACAATATACTCACCTGCAACCAGAACCCCTTCGCGAATGCGAGACTCCTCTCGCGAACGCATAGAAGGAAACCAACAACTGAAGCACCAGATTTTCTGCAATTCAACAAGTCCAATTCAAGTCCGTTAACCACCCGGAATCCACCCGAGGCCCCCGGGACCTCAACCAAGCCTACCAAAAAGTCCTAAAACATCATAAGAGCTTAGTCGAGCCTTCAAATCACATCAAACAACGCTAAAAACAGGAATCACACTCCAATTCAAACTTAATGAACTTTGAAACCTCAAACTTCTACAACCGATGCCCAAACCTATCAAATCACCTACGATTGAGCTAAAATTTTGCACACAAGTCATATTTGACATTACAGACCTACTCAAGCTTCCGGAATCGGAATCCGACCCCGATATCAAAAAGTCCACTGCCGGTCAAATTTCCCAAAAAATTCAACTTTCGCCATTTCAAGCCTAATTCAGCTACGTACCTCTAAATCACAATCCGGACACGTTCCTATGTCCAAAATCACCCAACGGAGCTAACGGAATTGAAGAAACTCCATTCCGACGCCGTCTCGACACAATTCTAACTACAGTCAAATTCTAAGTACTTAAGCTTCCATTCTAGGGACTAAGTGTCCCAATTCACTCCGAAACCAGAAACAAAACCTCCTGGCAAGTCACACAAGCATGAAATAATACAGGGAAAGTAGTAAATAGGGGATCGGGGCTATTACTCTCAAAATGACCGGCCGGGTCGTTACATCCTCCCCCTCTTAAAATAATCGTTCGTCCTCGAACGAACATAAAGACATACCTGAAGTGGTGAAAAGATGAGGATAACGGCTGGGCATATCATGCTCGGTCTCCAAGTCGCCGCCTCGACCGGCTGATCCCTCCACTGAACCTTCACTGAAGCAATGTTCTTTGACCTCAACTTTCGAACCTGCTTGTCCAAAATGGCCACCGGCTCCTCAACATAAGATAAATCCTTGTCCAACTGGACTGAGCTGAAATCCAACACATGAGACGGATCGCCGTGATACTTCCGGGGCATAGAAACATGGAAAACTGGATGAACTCCTGCTAGAGTGGGAGGCAAGGCAAGATCATGAGCAACCTCCCCAATTTGCCGCAACACCTCGAATGGGCCAATAAACCTTGGGCTCAACTCGACCTTCTTCCCGAACCTCATAACGCCTTTCATGGGAGAAACCTAGAGCAAGACCCGCTCTCCAACCGTGACTGCAACATCGTCAACCTTCCGATCCACATAACTCTTCTATCTGGATTGGGCTGTACGAAGTCGATCCTGAATCACCTTAACCTTCTCCAAGGCATCCTGAACCAAGTCTGTACCCAATAGTCTAGCCTCGTCCGGCTCGAACCAGCCCATTGGAGACCGACACCGCCTACCATACAAAGCCTCATACGGTGCCATCTTAATGCTCGTCTAATAACTGTTGTTGTAGGCAAACTTCGCAAGTGACAAGAACTAATCCCAAGAACTACCAAACTCGATCACACATGCACGGAGCATATCCTCCAGTATTTGAATAGTGCGCTCAGACTGTCTGTCCATCTGAGGGTGAATTGCTGTGCTTAACTCATCCCGAGTACCTAACTCATGTTGTACAATCCTTCAAAACCGCGATATAAACTGCGTACCCCGGTTAGAGATGATAGATGCAAGAACAGCGTGAAGCCTGATAATCTCGTAGATATACACTCGATCCAGCTACTTGGAAGAATAAGGTGTCATCACTGGAATGAAATGAGCCGACTTGGTCATCCTATCCATAATCACCCAAACTGCAACAAACTCACGCTGAGTTTGTGGAAGCCCAACAACGTAATCCATAGTGATCCGCTCCCATTTCCACTCCAGAATCTCTAGATTTTGAAGCAATCCAGCTGGCCGCTGGTGCTCATACTTCACCTGCTGGCAATTTAGACACCGAGCTACATACTCTACTATATCCTTCTTCGTTCTCCTCCGCCAATAATGCTGCCTCATATTCTGATATATCTTCGCGGCACCCGGATGAATGGAGTACCGCAAACTATGAGCCTCCTAGAGAATCAACTCACTTAATCCGTCTACATTGGGCATACAGCCTTCCCTGCATCCTCAATGCACCATCATCTCCAATAGTGACCTCCTTGGAATCATCGTGCTGAACCGTGTCCTTAAGGATAAGCAGATGGGGGTCAGCATACTGACGCTCCTTGATACGATCAGAAAGAGAAGACCAAGAAACCACACAAGCCAAAACTCGACTCGGATCAGAAATATCCAATCTAATAAACTGGTTGGCCAAGGCCTGAACATCCAATTCCAATGGTCTCTCCGCTGATGGTAGATATGCTAAGCTCCTCTCCGCCCTGCGACTCAAGGCATCGGCCACCATATTGGCCTTTCCGAGATGGTATAAAATTGTGATATCATAATCCTTAAGCAGCTCTAACCACCTCTGCTGACGCAAATTAAGATCCTTCTGTTTGAACAGATGCTACAAATTTCGGTAATCGGTGTAGATCTCACAAGGGACACCGTACAAATACTGCCGCAAAATATTTAATGCATGAACAATAGCTGCTAACTCAAGGTCGTGGACAGGTTTAGTTCTTCTCATGCACCTTCAGCTATCTGGACGTGTAGGCAATCACCCTACCATCCTGCATCAACACCGCACCGAGACCAATCCGTGACGCATCACAATATACAGCAAGTCCCCGAACCTGTAGGCAATACCAATATTGGGGCCGTAGTCAAAGCTGTCTTGAGCTTTTAAAAGCTCTCCTCACACTCCTCTATCCATCTGAATGGAGCACCCTTCTGGGTCAGCCTGCTTATAGGTGCTGCAATAGATGAGAAACCCTCTACAAACCGACGATAATACCCCCCAACCCAAGAAAAATCCAGATCTCCGTAGCTGAGGATGGTCTGGCCCGACTCTACACTGCTTCAACCTTCTTCGTATCCACCTTGATCCCCTTACTCGACACTACGTGTCCCGAAAATGCCACTGAATCTAGCTAGAACTCACACTTTGAGAATTTTGCATATAACTTCTTTTCTCTCAAGGTCTGAAGCACAGTCCTCAGGTGCTGCTTATGAACTTCCCGACTCCAGGAGTATAGCAGAATGTCATCAATAAACACCGAATGAGTCACGATAGGGATAAAATACACTATGCATCAAATGCATGAATGTTGCTGGGGCGTTGGTCAACCCAAATGACATCACAAGGAACTCGTAGTGACCATACAGAGTCTTGAAAGCAGTCTTCAGGGTATTTGGCTCCCGAATCTTCAACTGATCATAGCCTGAATGCAAGTCAATATTGGACAACACTCTGGCACCCTGTAACTGATCAAATAGGTCATCAATACGAGGCAATGGATACCTGTTCTTCACTGTAACTTTGTTCAACTAGTGATAATAATGCACATACGCATAGAACCATCCTTCTTCTTCACAAACAAGACTGGGGCACCCCAAGTTCACACACTAGGCCGAATGAAGCCCTTATCAAGAACTTCTTGTAACTGCTCCTTCAACTCCTTCAACTCAGGAGGAGCCATACGATATGGAGGAATAGAGATGGTCTGAGTGCCCGGCAACAAATCAATACCAAAGTCGATATCCCTGTTGGGCAGCATTCTCGGAAGATCAGCCGGAAATACATCGGAATAATCCCTCACTACTGGAACGGACTCAACCATAGGGATACCAATATTGACATCTCTCACATAAGCTAGATACACGTCACACCCCTTCTCAACCATTCGTTGAGCTTTAAGAAATGAAATAACTCTGATGGGAGTATAATCTAAGGTACCTCTCCACTCTGACTGCAGTAATCCTGGCATAGCTAGCATCACGGTCTTGGCGTGACAATCAAGAATAGCATAATGGGGCGACAACCAGTCCATGCCCAAAATAATATCAAAGTCTACCATACTGAGTTTAATAAATCGGCTCTGGTCTCTAACTACTAAGAGCAACCAAACACGGCCGATACACACAGGTAACAACATATAGAATCCCCCATAGGTGTAGACATATAAACGGGAGGACTCAAAGAATCACGGGATACGCCCAAATACATAGCAAAATAAGATGACACATAGGAATAAGTGGATCCCGGATCAAATAAGACCGACGCATCTTTATGACAGATCCGAACAATACCTGTAGTGACAGAGTTGGATGCAACTGCCTCTGTACGAGCAGGAAGGACATAATATCTGGCCTGGCCTCCCCCTCTAGGGAGACCTCTACCTTCCCGACCTCCACCTCGAGCTGGCTGAGCAGGTGGAGTGGTAGCTGGTGCTGTAATCATAGCCTAAGGACCCAGTGTGGCACGCAGTGCCTGAGAAGTCTGTGGAGGTGTACCCCTCCTAAGTCTGGGGCAATCCCTCACCATATGATGAGTATTGCCACACTCAAAACAAGCTCTTGGAGGGCGTGTCTATGTGGCTGGCTCGGGCCAAGTTGGCTGGATTGACCGCTGAAAGTACCCCGTGCAGGAGGTGCACTAGATAATGGCGGTGCATAATAAGGATCCTGGGCCTAGGAGTGCCGGGAATACCACAGGCAGTTGGAAGTGCTGAATGAACATGGCGACTCACATAGCCCGTACCATAACAAACTACAATTGGGGCACGAGTACCGCTATAAGTGCCAGACTCTCGAGACCTCTAGGCCCCCCTCTCCTCTCTCTCTCCCGAGCAAGCATACCCTCGAATCTCCTAGCAACCCCCACAACTTGCTGGTATGCAATATCCATCACCAACTCCCGGGCCATGGTAAGCCTAATACTGGGGTTGATCCCCTTGATAAACCGACGGACCTCCTCTCGAACTGTAGCAACCAAAGCTGGTGAATGTCTAGCCAAATCACTAAAGCGAACCGCATGCTCAGACACAATTATAGCACCTTGGCGCAACTGCTCAAACTCGGCGCGCCATGCGTCTTTGAGACTCTGGGTAACATACGCCCTCAAGAACATGTCCGAGAACTAAGTCCATGCGAGTGAAGCTGCCTCAATTGGACTATCCTACTCATAAGCACGCCACCACTGATAGGTCGCTCCTCTCAGCTGGAACGTAGGGAAAGAAATCCCACTCGACTCCGCAACACCCATAGTACGGAGGATACGGTGGCACTCCTCAAGAAAACCCTGGGCATCCTCGAACAAAAGGCCACTGAATGTAGGAGGGTGGTTTTTCTTGTACCTCTCAAGCCTGAGCTACTCCTCCTCAGAAACTGCTGCCCTACCCTTAGGCCGAATTGGGGCTACCGGCTATACTGGTATGACCTCTGGAACTTGGTCGACTTGAACCCGCTACACTGGGGTGCGGGCGGTTGGAGTCTGTGCTCCTCCCCCGGCCTGAGATGCGGCAGGAACAAGTGCGATCAACCCTGCCTGAGCTAAAGTGCAAAACATGCATAGAAACTGTGCAAGGGTCTCCTGAAGAGCTGGTGCAGTAACAGGCATCTCAGGTGCCTGTGCTCCGACTGGAGCTACTGGTGGATCCTCTGTAGCAGCTTGTGCGGGTGCTCTGGCTGCACCACATGGACGTCCTCGGCCTCTACCCCGGCCTCGACCTCTCATGGCTCGAGTAGGGGGGCATAGATGCCTGGTCATCTGATACGGCTGTACGTGTCCTCACCATCTGTAAGAGAATAAAAGATAGAAGTTTAAAATTCCGAAGTCCACAATTTCGCACGACAAGAAATCAAAAGAAGTGATATTTTCCTAACAGTTCCATAGCCTCCCGAAGATAAGTACAAACGTCTCCGTACCGATTCACGAGACTCTACTAAACCTGCTTGTGACTAATAAAACCTATGAACCTAGAGCTTTGATACCAACTTGTCACGACCCAGTTCTCCCTCCATAAGATATCGTGACAGCACCTAGTCTCTAAGACTAGGTAAGCTAAACAATTGTAGAAAAACTGAACAACAACAGAAATAACTACTAAACCTTAACAATAACAGGTACATATATATATATAAAGATGAAAAACTGCCACTCGACATATACAAGTAAAACCCAAAAATTTTGAGCATACAACTCCCCAAAGACCCGGTAGTCACAAGTCACAAGNTATATATATATAGCTGGAAAACTGCCACTCGACATATACAAGTAAAACCAATAATTTTGAGCATAAACAACTCCCCAAAGACCTGGTAGTCACAAGTCACAAGCTCTAAGGAAAAACTCTAACTGTCTCTATTCATTAGTGTTTAGGAAAAATAAGAAGAAACAACATAAAGGATAGAGGGGGACTCCGAGGTTTGCGGACGCTGGCAGATAAACCTTGAATTCTCTGAAAGCCACAACGAATACTCTCGACTAATAGCGGGGCTGATAGGAGGTACCTGGGTCTGTACACAAAACACGTGCAGAAGAGTAGCATGAGTACACCACAACGGTACCCAGTAAGTGCCAAGCCTAACCTCGATAGAGTAGTGACGAGGTCAGGTCAGGGCCCTACTGGTATATAATAAATAAGGCAGATGATATAGCAATATAATGAAAGACTGAGAATATAACAACAAGAAATACAGGAAGATAACAACACAACACATAGGGATAAACAATAGGGGCGCTCTCGAGATACCGTCTCATAGTCCCAAAAGTAAATGCTCAACCGGGGATCTCCCGAGGTACCGCATCGTAATCCCAAAAGTAAATATGCAGTAGGGGATCTCCCGAGGTACTGCCTCATAGTCCCAAAAGTAAATATGTAATAGGGGAATCTCCTGAGGTATCGCCTCGTAGTCCCAAAAGTAAACACACAGCTCAAAATCGATGGAAACAACTATTAACATCAAGAAAGCTTACAATTTAAGACTAAATACAAGTCAAGGAAAAATAGGAAATCAGCTAAGCATGCTGTACAGATTTGAAATATGCAGTTAAGACACGTAGACATGCGATATTAGGCTAAACAGGATACTACACATGCTGGCATAATTCATTTAAGATGTACCAGGTTACTGCTCAGTAAAAACCATATTTTACAATAATTAGCCCGTGTACGCACTCGTCACCTTGCGTACACGACACTCACATATCACAGAATTATCACAACAGTACTAAATCCTAAGGGGATTTCCCCCCACACAGGGTTAGGGAAGCCACTTACCTCGAACCAAGATCAATCAAATGCCCTTTCCTCGATTTTCCGACTCCGAATGGCCCAAATCTAGCCAAAAGTAATTACATACCATAAATATAGCTATAAGAAACTAATCTAATAATTAATGAAATCAAGACGTTAGCAAGAAATTAGACATTCGACCCGTGCCTACGTCTCGGAATCGAGTAAAAGTCACAGAATATGAACACCAATTAACCCACGAGTCAACCTATACCAAAATTCCTCAAATATGATACCAAAATCTCAATCAAAACCCCAAAATTCGGTTGAAGAACTTTCCCACTTTTCCCTCATATTTCTCAACCCAAAACCTTAAATGATAAAATTAACGATAGATTAGTCGGATATAACCAAAAATGAGTGTAGAATTCTTACCCAAATGATTCTTCTGAAAATCTCTCAAAATCTCTTCTAAATCCGAGCTCTCTATCTCAAGTTATGATGAAAATGGCAAAACCCTTGATTTGAAATGTTTATATCTGCCCAGGTCTTTTCTTCATCGCGAACGCGGAAGATTCCTTGCGTTCGCGAAGCACCAGAAACTGTACAGACAAAAATCCTCCTTCGCGAACGCGAGGGACCTCTCGCAAACGCGGAGCTTTACTTTCCAGACCTTTCACAAATGCGGGACCCTCATCGCGAACGGGTAGGCTATATGCCGGGAGCCCTATCTGACCGTTCCTCTACGCAAACGAGAGATCCCTATCGCGAACGCATAGACTTAAGACTTCAGTGCTTTGCTAGCGCGAAGCACAATTTCCTCACCTGCCACCAGACCCCTTTCACGAACGCGAGACTCCTCTCGCGAACGCATAGAAGGAAACCAACATTTGAAGCACCAGATTTTCTGCAATTCCAACAAGTCTAATTCTAGTCCGTTAACCTCCCGAAATCCACCCGAGGCCCCCGGGACCTCAACCAAGCCTACCAACAAGTCTTAAAACATCATACGAACTTAGTCGAGCATTCAAATCACATCAAACAATGCTAAAACCACGAATCACACTCCAATTCAAACTTAATGAACTTTGAAACTTTAAACTTTTACGATAGATGCCGAAACCTATCAGATCACGGTTGATTGACATCAAATTTTGCACACAAGTCATATTTGACAGTACGATACTGCTCCAACTTTCGGAATCGGAATCTAACCCCGATATAAAAAAGTCTACTCCTGGTCAAATTTCCCCAAAAAATTAACTTTCGCCAATTCAAGCCTAATTCAACTACAGACATGCAAATCACAATCCAGACGCGCTTCTAATTCCAAGTTCACCCAACGAAGCTAATAGAACCGACAAAACTCCGTTCCTGAGCCGTCTTTACACAATTCCAATTGCAGTCAAATTCTTAGAACTTAAGCTTCCATTCTAGGGACTAAGTGTCCCAATTTACTTTGAAACTAGAAAGAAAACCTCCCGGCAAGTCACACAAACATAAAATGATACATGGAAAGTAGTAAATAGGGGATCGGGGCTATTATTCTCAAAACGACCGGCTGGGTCATTACAATAAGTACTCGTTGATCTCGTCCAAGTCACACCTCTATTCAAGGTTATAAAACGGTCGATGCAATAGTAATACCCAATATGGAGTCGGCGTCGATTTTCCACAGGGAGCCATTAATGGGACTTAGGAGTATATATTTCAGTATATGGGCTTGATTATCTCAATTTACACTTCCACAAATTTGGGTTGTGTCTAGGTCTAATTTAAACTAAGATTGCAAAGCTAAGAAATGAAACTAGGAAATTATTTTTGTTGTTTTTCAAAAATATAAAAGGCCTAGGGCTATGACCCTCATCTAGGTATTAACCTAATGGGTTGTAAACTTTAAAGCTTGTTTTATTGGTCGGGGTGTATTGTAACTATCACCACTCAAGTACCCACTCAATACCTCTCGGTTAGAGAGTGATTTTGCCCAATTTGGCTTTCTCAAGACCAAATGGGTATTGAACATAATGGTTAATAAAAAGCTCAAGTCGGATTTTACTATCTCTAGGTTCAACCCTTTAATTGAGCTTATCGATCTCTCGATTGATCCAATTTCTTGTTCGCCAAGTTTTCCTAGACTAAGTCTCTCTTTCGCAAGTAGAGACCAAGTCAAATAGGCATGAACTAATGTTTGCAACCATTAATTCTACAATAATAAGCAAGAATAAGGCTAAATAATAAACACCCAATCATAAACAAGCAATAAATCGAACACCCATTAAGATTACACTCTAGGGTTGGGTCACAACCCTAGTGAAAATCTAGCTACTCATGCTTAAAATAAAAGAAATAGAAGAAGAAATTATAATTAAACCCATATTGAAAATTAAAATGATGAAATCAATGTTCAAAAAGCTCAAAATAGCAAAAACTACTAAAAAGAGTAAAAGACACCATCTACTGTAGCAGCTGATGTCAAAACATGACCTAAAAAAGTGAAGCTCTTCTATTTATACAGGGCTAGAATTTTCGAACAAAAATGCCCTTTCGGAGGTTGTGCGGCCGCACAATTCCATGTGCGGTCCGCACTTTGCTTCTGCTTGACAGGATTGGAAATCTGCGGCCGCATAATTCTGAAATGCGGCTGCATTGCTCTCTTTTTACGGCGCATAATAATACTTGCAGTCGCGTAGCGTTTCTTCTGCGGCCACACAATAATTGTGCGGTCCGCACTTTTTGTGACGACCCGGCCGGTCGTCTTAAGAATTGACGCCCCGATCCCCTAAGTTCATTTCTGCTATTTTGGGTTGCCGGGACGTTCAGTGTTGAGTTTCGGAGAGTTTTGCGATACTTAGTCCTTAAATGAGAGCTTAAGTGTTAAAAAGTGGCCCGTAGTCGAAACAGTGTGAAGACGACCTCAGAATGGAAATTCGATGGTTCCGTTAGCTCCGTTAGGTTATTTTAGGGTTGGGAAGCATGTTCGAAATGTATTTTGGAAGTTCGTAGCTCATTTAGGCTTGAAATGCCGAAGTTTGAATTTTTGAAGTTTTCCGGTCCGATAGTGAGTTTTTGATCCGAGGGTCGGATTGGAATTCGGAAAGTTGCAGTAGCTCCGTCATGTCATTTGGGATGTGTGTGCAAAATTTCATGTCATTCGGACGTGTTTTGGTTAGGTTTTTGATCGAAAGCGTGTTTTGAGAGAATTTGAAGTTCTTAGGCTTAAATCATTGATCAATTCGAGTTTCCGACGTTGTTTTAGGTGGTTTAAGGATTGGTACAAGTTTGAATGGTGTTATGGGATATGTCCGTAGGTTTGGTTGAGGTCCCAGGGGCCTCGGGTGTGTTTCGGATGCTCAACGGAGCATTTTGGAGTTTAAAAATATTGCAGAAATCCTTCAGCTGTTGCAGGTCATTTTTCTTCTTCGCGATCGTGTCCCAATTCACGTGATCGCATAGAGCAATCTGGAGGGGGGCCCAATTCCTCAATCGCGATCGCATGGTTTGATTCGTGATCGCGTAGCTCTACCTTTCCCTTTTTCGCGTTCGCGTGTCCTCAGACGCGATCGCGTAAGGTCAGCTCTCCCTTGCGATCGCAAGCCTATTCACGCGATCGCGTAGGCCTTTTTCCTGGAGCCTTATTTTTACTCTACGCGATTGCGGCCCTATTTTTGCGATCGCGATTCATTAAACACCTGGGCAGTATTTAACATTTCAAAAACGAGGGTTAGCCATTTTTATCAAAATACAAACTTGGGAGCTCGGATTTAGGAGAAATTTCGAAGGGTTTTCGAGAGCAACGATTGGGTAATAATTCTCTACTCTCTTATGCTTAATACCCACTAATCTAATCACAAATTCATCCTTAATTTCGGATTTTTGAATGAAAAATGGGTAAAACTTCATAGGCTAAACTATTGAGTTTTGAGTGGGTGTTTGACCTCCGATTTGGGGGATTTTTATATGGTTAGACTCATGAGAGTACGAGGGTTCTGAAATTGTTAAAATTATTCGATTTTGAGACGTTGGCCTGAAGGGCATTTTGGTCATTTTACCTAATTTCGCGCCTTAGCGTTGAGTTAATTAGCAGAATCAGTTGCTCGCGATGTTATTTACAATGTGTAATTGAATTGAATAGAATTGGGCCATTTGGAGTTGGATGCTCATGGCAAAGGCGTGGTTTCTAATTGATTTTGAGCCGGTTCGAGGTAAGTAGCTTGTTTAACCTTGGGTGGGGGACCTTTCCCCTTAGGATATGATATGTGGTAATTGAGTGCCTTGTACGTGAGGTGACGAGCGGGTACTTGAGCTAATTGTTGAAAAATCCGGTTTTTACTTAAGATATTGAGACTGAGTTTCCTTCATATTTGCCCTGTTTTACTTGCAGTTATAATCTGTGTTAGATTAGAAAAGCATGTTTAGTAGATTTAACTTGCCTAATTGTTTAAGTTGCCATGACTGTACTACGTGAAGCATGCTAGGCTAGTACTACCTGATGTTTGTCTTTTGTACTTCATTTCTGAATATCTTCTGGTTGTGGTTGCGCATTTACATTGGGACTACGGATGTGGGATTCCGGTAGCTCCCCCCCTTGTTTGTTTACTTTGGGACTGCGGGTTCGATTCCTGATAGACCCCCCTGCACATTTACTTTGGGACTGTGGGTTAGATTCCCGATAGATCCCCCGCACATTTACTTTGGGACTGCGGGTTAGATTCCCGATAGATCCCCATGCACATTGATAACTGGACTATGGGACGATATCCCGGGAGATCCTTCGGATATACACATATGATGGACTACAGGACGGTATCCCGGGAGATCAACTGGAAAGTTGAGAAAAGGACTACAGGACGGTATCCTGGGAGATCCTCATTGTTACCATTGGTATTGAGCTATACTTATTCTGTGGTTGCTCCGTTCTTTGTGTATTTGATATTGCCTTGTTTAGCTTGTTTTATTCCACTGTTGTACTCACTATTACTGCTTATTTTCATACTGTTGATTTATATTTTATTGCTTAACCTCAGTAGGGCCCTGACCTTCCTCGTCACTACCCAAGCGAGGTTAGGCTTGGCAGTTACTGAGTACCGCTGTGGTGTACTCATACCCTTCCTGCGCATGTTTTTCATGTGCAGATCCAGGTACCTCCACTCAGGCGCACTATCCTTGAGGCGGGGGAGATCTACGGTGACTTCGAGGTATATCTGCAGCATCGGCAGACCGAAGAGTCTCCTTCCTTATTCTATCTGTAGTGTTTAGATTCTATCATACTTTTGATGTAGACATTCTAGAGATTAGAGCATTTACAGTATTTCTATTATCCTGTGTTTCCCGTGAGTTTCCGGGTTTTGGGATTGAGTGGTAGACTTCCGCATTTCTTTTGAGTTGTATAGGCCGAGCGGCCTTATATGCGGTTATTATTTTAATATGTTCGGTTTTAATTAATTATTTTCGTAAGTTAGTTGTTATTTCCGCATTGTTAGGCTTACCTAGTTATAGGGACTAGCTGCCATCACTACATGTTCACGGAGGGCGAACTGGGGTCGTGACAAGTTGGTATCAGAGCTCTAGGTTCATAGGAGTCACGAAACACAGGCCGGTTTATTAGAGTCTCGCTGATCGGTACGGAGACGTCTGCACTTATCTACGAGAGGCTATGTAAATGTTTAGGAAAAAAATCTTCATTTCATTTGAATTCCTTGTAGTGCGATGTTTTTGAACATCAATTCTAAACTTCTGACTTCTATTCTCTCACAGATGGTGAGGACACGTGCTACTCGAGATGATCAGGCACCCGCGCCCCCTACTGCAGCCGTCAGAGGCCGGGGCCGGGGGAGAGGTCGAGGACACGCACGTGGTGCAACCAAAACACCTGGACGAGCTGCCGCCGAGGTACCACAAACAGATCCAGCCGGAGCCCAGGCACCTGGCACACCTACTACTGCCACTACTACTCCAGCTCTCCAGGAGACTTTAGCTCAGTTCATGAGCATGTACACCACTTTGGCTCAGGCAGGGTTGCTTCCCCTTGCTGCAGCCACATCTCAGGCCAGGGGAGGAGCACAGACTCCCGCCATCCTCACTCCTGAGCAGCGAGTGCAGGTTGAGCAGGCTCCCGAGATTATTCCCGCACCGCCTGCAGCGCCAGTTCAGCCCGAGGACGGGTCAGCTACTTCAGAGGACGAGCAGCGGAGACTTGAGAGGTTCAAGAAGTATGATCCCCCAGTATTCAGTGGATTAGCATCAGACGATGCCTAGGGATTTCTAGAGGAGTGTCACCGTATTCTTCGCACTATGGGCATAGTGGAGTCCAGCGGGGTTTCTTTCACTGCTTTTCAGCTTCGGGGAGCCGCCTATGATTGGTGGCGCACTTATGAGATAGACAGTCCAGTCGAGGCTGCTTCACTGTCTTGGACCCAGTTCTCGGATATGTTTATGAGAGAGTTCGTTGCCCAGAGTCTCAGGGACGCATGGCGCGCAGAGTTTGAGCATTTGCACCAGGGTGCTATGACCGTTTCGGAGTATGCCATCTGTTATACCAGATTGGCCGGGCATGCACCGACCTTGGTTGCTACAGTTTGGGAGAGAGTTCGCAGGTTCATTGAGGGTCTTATTCCACCCATCAGATCTAGCATGGCTCGAGAGTTGGAGATGGACATTCCTTATCAGCAGGTAGTGAGCATTGCTAGGAGGATTGAGAGTATGCTCGCCAGGGAGCGAGGGGAGAGGGAGGCCAAGAGGTCTCGATAGTCGGGTCACTACTCTGGTGCCCGTACCCCAGTAGCAGGTCGTCATGGTAGGGTTTATGTGGGTCGCCCCGTCCATTCAGCTCTTCCAGCAACCAACAGTGCTCTAGCTCCGCCTATACCTCAGGAGCCTTACTATGCACCTCCAGTTTCTAGCGCGCCTCCGCGGGGTACTTCCAGGGGTCAGTCCAGCAGACCTGGCCCTAGTCAGTCACAGCCACCGCATCCTCCCAGAGCTTGTTTCGAGTGTGGTGATACACGCCACATGGTTAGGGACTGCCCCAGACTTGGTAGGGGTGCATCTTCACAGACTGCTCAGCCACAGCGTGCTCCTCAGAGTTCTCAGGCCATGATCACAGCTCCAGCTGCTACCCTACCTGCCCAGCCGGCTAGGGGCGGAGGTCGGGGAGATAGAGGACGCCCTCGAGAGAGGGGTCGGGCCAGATATTATGCTATTCCTGCTCGTACCGAGGCTGTTGCCTCCGACTCCGTCATTACAGGTATTATACTGGTTTGTCACAGAGAGGCATCGATTCTATTCGATCCGGGCTCTACTTATTCTTATGTGTCTTCTTACTTTGCTCCGCATTTGGGTGTGCCTCGGGATTCTTTGAGTGCCCCCGTTTATGTTTCTACTCCTGTGGGAGATTCTCTTGTTGTGGACCGCGTTTATCGGTCATGTTTGGTTACTATTCGTGGTTTTGAGACCAGAGCGGATTTATTGTTACTCGGTATGGTGGATTTTGACTTTATTTTGGGCATGGACTGGTTGTCGCCCCATTTTGCTATTCTTGATTGTCACGCTAAGACCGTGACGCTGGCTATGCCAGGTATTCCGCGTATTGAGTGGAGTGGTACTTTAGATCACACTCCCAGTAGAGTCATCTCTTTTCTTAAAGCTCAACGCATGGTTGAGAAGGGGTGTGCCGCGTATTTAGCTTATGTGAGAGATGTTAGTGTTGATACCCCTTCTGTTGATTCTGTTCCAGTGGTACGGGATTATCCCGATGTATTTCTAGCTGATCTTCCGGGCATGCCGCCCGATAGAGACATTGATTTTGGCATTGATCTGTTGCCGGGCACTCAGCCCATTTCCATTCCTCCGTATCGTATGGCTCCTCCTGAGTTGAAGGAGTTGAAGGATCAGTTGCAGGAATTGCTTGGTAAGGGTTTTATTCGACCCAGTGTTTCACCGTGGGGTGCTCCTGTCTTGTTTGTGAAGAAGAAGGATGGTTCTATGCGTATGTGTATTGATTATCGCCAGTTGAACAAAGTTACAGTGAAGAACCGTTATCCTTTGCCTCGTACTATGACCAGCTTCAGGGCGCACAGGTGTTTTCTAAGATTGACTTGCGCTCAGGTTACCGTCAGTTGAAGATTCGGGAGCCAGATATCCCGAAGACTGCCTTCAGGACTCGGTATGGTCATTACGAGTTCCTTGTTATGTCATTTGGGCTGACCAATGCCCCAGCAGCTTTCATGCATCTGATGCACAGTGTATTCAGGCCATATCTTGACTCGTTCGTTATTATTTTTATCGATGATATTCTGGTGTATTCCCGGAGTCAGGAAGATCATGAGCAGCACCTGAGGACCGTGCTTCAGACCTTGAGGGAGAAGAAGTTATATGCAAAGTTCTCAAAATGTGAGTTTTGGCTGAGTTCTGTGGCATTCTTAGGCCACGTGATTTCGAGTGAGGGTATTTGGGTGGATCCGAGGAAGATAGAGGCCGTACAGAGTTGGCCCAGACCGTCCTCAGCTATAGAGATTCGCAATTTCCTTGGTTTGGCGGGCTACTAACGTCGCTTCGTGGAGGGATTTTCATTGATTGCGGCCCCTATGACTAGATTGACCCAGAAGGGTGCCCCATTTCAGTGGACAGAGGAGTGTGAGGCGAGCTTTCAGAAGCTCCAGACGGCTTTGATCACAACCCTAATTTTGATGTTGCCTACCGGTTCAGGGTCTTATACCGTCTATTGTGATGCCTCGAGAGTTGGCCTTGGAGCGGTGTTGATGCAGGACGGTAGGGTGATTGCCTACGCATCTAGACAGTTGAAGATACATGAAAAGAATTACCCTGTCCACGACCTTGAGTTAGCTGCCATTGTTCATGCCTTGAAGATCTAGCGTCATTATTTGTACGGTGTGTGCCTTGTGAGATCTATACTGACCATCGGAGCTTGCAGCACTTACTCAAGCAAAAGGATCTAAATATGCGTCAGAGGAGGTGGTTAGAGTTGCTGAAGGATTATGACATTACTATTCTGTATCACCCTGGCAAGGCCAATGTGGTGGCGGATGCCTTGAGTCGCCGAGCGGAGAGTTTGGGTAGTTTGGCATATTTACTAGCTTCAGAGAGGCCTATGGCGATGGATGTTCAGGCCTTAGCCAGCCAGTTTGTGAGATTGGATCTTTCGGAGCCCAGTCGGGTTCTAGCTTGTGTGGTTTCCCGGTCTTCCTTATTTGATCGTATCAGGGAGCAACAGTATGAAGACCCTCATCTGCTTGTCCTTAAGGACAAGGTTCAGCGTGGAGATGCCAAAGATGTGACCATCGGAGATGACGGGGCATTGAGGATGCAGGGCCGGATTTGTGTGCCCAATGTTGATGTCCTTCGAGAGTTGATTCTAGCAGAGGCCCATAGTTCGCGGTATTCCATCCATCGTGCTGCAAAAATGTATCAGGACTTGAGGTAGTACTATTGGTGGAGGCGGATGAAGAAAGACATAGTTGGTTATGTGTCTAGATGCCTCAATTGCCAGCAGGTGAAGTATGAGCACCAGCGCCCGGGTGGGTTGCTTCAGCAGATAGAGATTCCAGAGTGGAAATGGGAGCACATCACCATGGACTTTGTATCTGGACTCCCACGAACCTTGAAGAAGTTTGATGCCATTTGGGTCATTGTGGATCGGCTGACCAAGTCTGCTCATTTCATTCTTGTGTGTACCACTTATTCACCGGAGCGGTTGGCGGAGATTTACATCCGGGAGATCGTCCGTCTGCATGGTATTCCAGTTTCTATCATTTCGGACAGAGGTACTCAGTTTACATCGCGGTTCTGGAGAGCCGTGCAGCAGGAGCTAGGCACTCGGGTGGAGTTAAGCACAACATTTCACCCCCAGACGGACGAACAATCCGAGCGCACTATTCAGATTCTTGAGGATATTCTCCGTGCGTGTGTGATTGAGTTTGGAGGGTCTTGGGATCATTTCTTGCCAAGCGAAATTTGATTACAACAACAGTTATCAGTCTAGCATTCAGATGGCGCCGTATGAGGCTTTATATGGTAGGAGGTGTAGATCTCCGGTGGGCTGGTTTCAGCCGGTTGAGGCCAGGCTATTGGGCACAGAGTTGGTTCAGGATGCATTGGAGAAGGTTAAGATGATTCAGGATAGACTCCGTACAGCCCAGTCCAGACAGAAGAGCTACGCGGACAGGAAGGTTCGTGATGTTTCATATATGGTTGGTGAGCGGGTTCTGCTTCGGGTTTCGCCTATGAAAGGCGTCATAAGGTTTGGAAAGAAAGGAAAGTTGAGTCCGAGGTTTATTGGCCCTTTTGAGATCTTGAGGCGAGTTGGGGAGGTTGCCTATGAGCTTGCCTTACCTCCCAGTTTGGCCGGAGTCCATCCGGTATTTCATGTTTCGATGCTCCGGAGGTATCACGGTGATCCGTCGCACGTGTTGGATTTCAGTTCAGTCCAGTTGGACAAGGATCTATCCTATGTTGAGGAGCCAGTGGCTATATTGGACAGGCAGATCAGAAAGTTGAGGTCAAAGAACATAGCTTCAGTGAAGGTTTAGTGGCGGGGTCAGCCGGCCGAGGAGGCGACCTGGGAGACCGAGCAGGATATGTGCAGCCAGTACCCTCACCTTTTCACTACTTCAGGTATGTTCTCTATGCTCGTTCGAGGACGAACGAATGCTTAAGTGTAGGAGGATGTGACGACCCGGCCGGTCGTCTTAAGAATTAACGCCCCGATCCCCTATTAACTGCTTCCCCTAAGTTTATTTCTGCTATTTTGGGTTGCCGGGACATTCGGTGTTGAGTTTCGGAGAGTTTTGGGACACTTAGTCCCTAAATGAGAGCTTAAGTATTGAAAAGTGGCCCGTAGTCGGAACAGTGTGAAGACGACCTCGGAATGGAAATCCGATGGTTCCGTTATCTCCGTTAGGTGATTTTAGGGTTGGGAGCGTGTTCGGAATGTATTTTGGAAGTCCGTAGCTCATTTAGGCTTGAAATGCCGAAGTTTGAATTTTTGAAATTTCCGGTCCGATAGTGAGTTTTTGATCCGAGGGTCGAATTGGAATTTCGGAAGTTGCACTAGCTCCGTCATGTCATTTGGGATGTGTGTGAAAAATTTCAGGTCATTCGGACGTGATTTGGTTAGGTTTTTGATCGAAAGCGTGTTTTGAGAGAATTTGAAGTTCTTAGGCTTAAATCATTGATCAATTCGAGTTTCCGATGTTGTTTTAGGTGGTTTAAGGATTGGTACAAGTTTGAATGGTGTTATGGGATATATCAGTAGGTTTGGTTGAGGTCCCGGGGGCCTCGGGTGTGTTTCGGATGCTCAACGGAGCATTTTGGAGTTTAAAAAATATTGCAGAAATCCTTCAGCTGTTGCAGGTCATTTTTCTTCTTCGCGATCGTGTCCCAATTCACGCGATCGCATAGAGCAATCTGGAGGGGGGCCCAATTCCTCAATCGCGATCGCATGGTTTGATTCGTGATCGCGTAGCTCTACCTTTCCCTTCTTCGCGTTCGCGTGTCCTCAGACGCGATCGCGTAAGATCAGCTCTCCCTTTTCCGCGATCGCAAGCCTATTCACGCGATCGCGTAGGCCTTTTTCCTGGAGCCTTATTTTTACTCTACGCGATCACGGCCCTATTTTCGCGATCGCGATTCATTAAACACCTGGGCAGTATTTAACATTTCAAAAACGAGGGTTAGCCATTTTTATCAAAATACAAGCTTGGGAGCTCGAATTTGGGAGAAATTTCGAAGGGTTTTCGAGAGCAACGATTGGGTAATAATTCTCTACTCTCTTATGCTTAATACTCACTAATCTAATCACAAATTCATCCTTAATTTCGGATTTTTGAATGAAAAATGGGTAAAACTTCATAGGCTAAACTATTGAGTTTTGAGTGGGTGTTTGACCTCCGATTTGGGAGATTTTTATATGGTTAGACTCGTGAGAGTACGAGGGTTCTGAAAATGTGAAAATTATTCGATTCCGAGACGTCGGCCTGAAGGGCATTTTGGTCATTTTACCTAATTTCGCGCCTTAGCGTTGAGTTAATTAGTAGAATCAATTGCTTGCGATGTTATTTACAATGTGTAATTGAATTGAATAGATTTGGGCCATTTGGAGTAGGATACTCTTGGCAAAGGCGTGGTTTCTAATTGATTTTGAGTCGGTTCGAGGTAAGTGGCTTGTTTAACCTTGTGTGGGGAACCTTTCCCCTTAGGATATGATATGTGGTAATTGAGTACCTTGTACGTGAGGTGACGAGGGCGTACTTGAGCTAATTGTTGGAAAATCCGATTTTTACTTAAGATATTGAGACTGAGTTTCCTTCATATTTGCGTTGTTTTACTTGCAGTTATAATCTGTGTTAGATTAGAAAAGCATGTTCAGTTGATTTAACTTGCCTAATGGTTTAAGTTGCCTTGACTGTACTGCGTGAAGCATGCTAGGCTAGTACTACCTGATGTTTGTCTTTTGTACTACATTTTTGAATATCTTCTGGTTGTGGTTGCGCATTTACATTGGGACTACGGATGTGGGATTCCGGTAGCTCCCCCTTATTTGTTTACTTTGGGACTGCGAGTTCGATTCCCGATAGATCCCCCTGCACATTTACTTTGGGACTGCGGGTTTGATTCCCGATAGATCCCCCGCACATTTACTTTGGGACTGCGGGTTAGATTCCCGATAGATCCCCCTGCACATTGATAGCTGGACTACGGGACGGTATCCCGGGAGATCCTTTGGATATACACATATGATGGACTACGGGACGGTATCCCGGGAGATCCACTGGACAGTTGAGAAAAGGACTACAGGACGGTATCCTGGGAGATCCTCATTGTTACCATTGGTATTGAGCTATACTTATTCTGTGGTTGCTCCGTTCTTTGAGTATTTGATATTGCCTTGTTTAAATGTTTTATTCCACTGCTGTACTCTCTATTACTGCTTATTTTCATACTGTTGATTTATATTTTATTGCTTAACCTCAGTAGGGCCCTGACCTTCCTCGTCACTACCCAAGCGAGGTTAGGCTTGGCAGTTACTGAGTACCGCTGTGGTGTACTCATGCCCTTCCTGCGCATGTTTTTCATGTGCAGATCCGGGTACCTCCACTCAGGCGCACTATCCTTGAGGCGGGGGAGAGCTACAGAGACTTCGAGGTATATCTGCGGCGTCCGCAGACTGAAGAGTCTCCTTCCTTATTCTATCTGTAGTGTTTAGATTCTATCATACTTTTGATGTAGACATTCTGGAGATTAGAGCATTTACAATATTTCTATTAGCCAGTGTTTCCCGTGAGTTTCCGGGTTTTGGGATTGAGTTGTAGACTTCCGCATTTCTTTTGAGTTGTATAGGCCGAGCGGCCTTATATGCAGTTATTATTTTAATATGTTCGGTTTTAATTAATTATTTCCGTAAGTTAGGTTGTTATTTCCGCATTGTTAGGCTTACCTCCAAACTGGGGTCGTGACACTTTTGACAGACTTGAGATGCAGGTTCTCTGAACTTTTGCTCTGACCCAATTTCTACGACCGCACATATCATGTGTGGACCACACTTTGCACATTTCTCTGATGAGAGTTTCTTCACAACCTGCAACCGCAAATGATATTCTGAAGTTCGTACTTTAAGCTTTTGTGCATGTTTCTGTCCTTGAGTTTAGATTACTCCTTCTTGAGTTGGATTTAATTTTGGGAGCTCATCTTCAAATATTCCTGAAATTAAGCACATTTCATCAGTTTTTGGGAACACAATTAAGCGCTTTTGGACTAAAACGAAAGCTAAAATACGCTAATAAGTAGTCAAAATCCCCACTTATCAACTCCCCCAAACTTATGCTTTTGCTTGTCCTCAAGCAATTAAAGTAGTTCCCACCTTCATAAGTTAGGAGCCATTCCAACTAATCAAAGGTGAATCAATCACACTTCAATTGGGACCAACAATTACCCACACCACTTATGAATTATCAACAAGGCAACAAGTTAAGCTTTTAAGAACAAATAGTTCTAGTTTGACACTTGAGCATCACGAGTTAACTTTATTCATCAAGGAAGCTCGCTCTTTTATGTAGGTCATTGTGGATCCCAAACTCCTCCTCCTCTACTCTCCGTTTTCATATCTCACTTAAGAATATAGCACTCAATTCAAAGATTTGCGAAAGTTTCACTCATCTCTCTCAAAAGAATGTCGCAAGTACGACTTTAAGTACCATAGGCTTGCCCCTCATGTAGATCACCACTAATGTAAGTTCACTCGGCTTAAAATCACGTAGGGATTTTTCAAAATGTAATGAAGGCTTTGGACTAAGGTTGGATATGTTATGATGGAACGGGTTCATCTTTCCTTAAGCACTCCATTTTCTTTTCTCGGCGCATGCTTTGCCAACTCTTTGAGGCATTTTCTTTTTCTTAGGGGAACTAGAGAGACTTAACATCACTCTTTCTTGGTCATGATATTCATTTTTCTCCTTCTTTACTTTCTCCATGCTTTGAATCTTTCCTTTTCTTTGAATCCCTTCAACTTCTTCAACTTATTCACCTTCTTTTTGCATTTTTCTTTTTGTTCTTTATTTTTCTTGACTTTCCTTCTCTTCATTTCTTTTCTCTTTTGCCTTGATACCTTTCTCAAACTCCTCGTCTCTCCCCAAACTTACATTTTTAGCCAATTGTTTCACAAGAGTGTTAAGGAAAGCTCGGGTGCTAAGAGAGGGTCACGACAAAACGGGTAAAGGCTTGTAACGTAGTTATCAAATGAGAAAGGTTTTAGGCTCAAATGGGTTGACTAGGGATAACAACATTGGTGGGTCATGGAAAATTTCAAGCGGGACAAGGAGAGCCTACAATTATTTCTCAAGCTAAGCAAAACTTACAATTTCACCTAGAAACACATTTGGGGCAAGTTCTAGATCATTCGCATGGGTACTTGGACTTGAAACAAAAATATCTCACCTCTCACGCAGCTAGATTGTTAAAGAGGATAGAGTCGAGGGCCCATAACGACCACATTCAAGATTGTAGATCACTATGGTCCATGAGACCACTCGATGGTATCAAAGTCAACACATGAGTCACAAAGTCACTAACTAGAGCTATTTCCTTTTAAAAATCCGCGTCTCTAACCATAAGCAAGTAGTGAAATGTGTTGGTGCCAAGTGAAGCATGTTTGAATCTTCGAGTTTGACTCAACCAGGTCCTTTTATTCATTAATATTACTATTAATACCTAGACATCAAAGACAGACTCAATCCCTTAAGAAGCTTATGTGTCACGCCCCGAACCTGGGGGATGAGACCGATACCTGGTGCCTCACCTATCCTTGTGTATCAACTTGCGACTAAGGGACTCTAAACATATAACGTCATACTTTGGCCATGGGGCCACATTGCAAGACAATTTGCGAAGCCAAATATAAAACTCAACGGAAACTACCGCTGACTAAACATCAATATAAAGCTGGGTCAGCAAGGCCGTCATAGCTACTACAGCTGACAAACCAACAAAATATACATACAAGGCCTACAAGCCCAACTTACTGCACTAACTGACAGGATATGTCTACAAGCCTACACACAAAATTCTAGACCTGGCAACTCCGAAGGATTACAGATAAAGCTAAACTCGGGCAACACCTACTGAGGAGGTCTACCCGTCTATCTATCTGAACCTGCACACATGAAATGCAGCGTCCCCAGAAAAAGGGACGTTAGTACGAAATAATGTACCGAGTATGCAAGGCAAAAATATAACTGAAAGCTGAAACTGAATTGATAGTATAATAGTTGAAAGTAACTGGGAGTCAAAGATAATCTGAAGATATGCTTACCTGCTCATACTGACTCAACTCTCTCAATATAGTAAGTAAAATAGCTGTCCAGACTTATAAGGCTCGGTAGACGTATATAGCTGCTCTACCGTAGTAGGCTCGCTCATAGGCACTCGACCATACTACGCTCTGTATCTCGGCCAATTGGGCTCGCTCATAGGCGCTCAGACACAGTAGGCTCGGTATATAGCATACCATCTGATCAGAGGTTGCCCAATAGGGGCCTACCTATCAATTATAGCTCGATGGTGGTGAAAATACTGTAATACTTTATATATAGACTCTCTACTCTCTTGACTGGAAGAAAACAATACTCAATTGAATATAAAGTCCCGATAAAGGAGAATATAGTAACTTATGAGACTAGGAAATGTACATAAATTCAGAAATATGAATTTCTCTTTATACCTCGTTATCAAACTCATGTAATTACGAGATCATGCCAAAATGAAGGAGGGTTTAGCCTTAACATACCTGGAGTAGGGAAAAATCCGTACAGTGGTTTAACGTTAACAATTAACAATGGGGAGATTGTTAATTAATGCTGTTGTAATGTGAAGTCTTCATATGCACGACATTAAACTTCAGCAAATTTGTTGGTTTATCTGGCAAAAATGCGGTCCAACGTGAAGACCACATGTATCATGGGCATAATCATGGGTTCTTTTAATAGATCCTTCGAATAGTCTTTATACAATTTTGAAAAAATTATCAAACTTTGACAACTTCTACTACTACCATTTCTCCTACAAAAAGCGTCAAAATTCCAAAATTAAAAGAGAGGACTCAACAACATCACTGAATGTGAAACCTCAAACTAGACTGAATTGTTCCATTTGGAATTCAATTTTCAAAATTCCCTCACCTTCATTCCTTGTTTTGCCATTCTGTGTAAATCCAACTTTTGTCAAAATGAATTGATATCCATGGAAGATAAGTTTAGAGATGACTAATATAATTTCACCTCTTACGTGTAAATGACTTAAGGTTTTCCATGTGCCTACTAATTAAATTGACTAAAGGCAAGAGTCACTTACTCCACATGCTGTCACGTGGGGGATCTGTCCCCACCTACAATTATCCATAAATCCTTAATTACATGTTTAATCTTTTATTAAATCAAAAATTAACCAATTACCCACATAATTAAGAATTGTCTCAAATTACTTAAAATACTACTTATTTTTAATACACTTCATACATCATACTATCATGGTCTTATGTTACCTTGTACGGTACTAGTCCATAAATATCGAGTATTATAGCTCGGACCGTATTTTATCCCAAATCGACAACCTTCAACGAAACTCATTTTCTTTGATTCGTTTACCCTTTTTCTTTCACGACACTTACTTATTGCTTGTTATAAATAGCATAAATGCTTTGATAAAAGAAAACCTCATCCCCGAGTCTACGGCAATTAACTGAAGGCGAAACTTTCACGTACAAAAATACGAGATGTAACATCCTCCCCCTCTTAGAAACATTCTTCCTCGAATGTTTACTCTCAGAGACTTTGGGAAAATTTGCCAGTCTCCTCTGTTACAACCCATATTAACATACGTTTGTTCATGCCATAAGGTCGTCGACGTAAATCCATGAAGAGATTATCTTTAAGATGATAAGAGGTTAATCCTATTGGTCCTAAATGATACAAAGGTGTATAAGGGTGGTTAACAAGTATTAGAAGTTAAACGAATGGATGTTGTCAGCCGTATTTTTGGGTAAACCTAGGGGTGCTTGATACTCTCAAGAGGTCGTATTTTAAGGTATATGAATCATAAAATATCCGTATCATAGTCTTGAAGTCAAACGAGTTATGAAACAAAAGTCGACAAAAGTTGTTACAACTTAGGTTCATAGTTTTACTTAAACTTTAGGTCAAATGTTATTAAGCTTTTCTCCCAATATACTTGAAATTACGGGGTGATCTACCCACCAAATTGAAGATCTATGAGTCTAGTTTCCAACGCATTAAAACTTTTATCAATACGACATTGGAGTAGAGAGATGTAGACATTTTTGCGAGACTGCACAAGCTGCTAGGTGACAAGTAGGTGGGTCACCTACTTGGTTAAATGATAGCCCAAAAAGAGGCAATTTCGGGTCAGACAAAGAGCCCATTAAAAGGGTTATCTTCTGTAATATATCCCTCATTATATTTCACAAATAACCAGACCTAAACCCCTGTAAACTTCCTCCAAAAAATTATCCACAAACCCTAATTGATTTTCCCTCTCTTTCAAGTTCAAATTGGGGTAAACCCTAGAGTTTGAAGAACTAAGATAAGGGCTAAGTTATCCAACAAGTAAGGTGAGTTTACTGCTATCTTTCATACATTTATTCTACTGTGAATTCATGGTAATTCGTTCTATACATGTAAGAACTCATGGGACGGTGATCGGAAGCCGTGAGTTCGAGTTATTCACTTGTAGCGGACTGTTTTGTGGACTGTTTTGTGTTGCTGTTGGGCTGCGTGTTTTACTACTGTTTTGTGGAGTTTTGGAGGAGGAAGGGTGTGGAGAAACACCATATAGATGTAGGGTTGTGGGCTGGTAGTTCTTCGTAACATTTCCGGGTCGTTTGACACGACTACGGTGGCCGTCGTATGTATGAAGTGATTAGGTTGTGCGTGGACTGTTTTGGGAGGCTCAATATGATTATTATTGATGTTGTTTAGGATGTTTGGTGATTGTTTGGAATTGTGTGAATTCATATATATAGGGGAGGTGATGTCCGTTTCATCGTAAAATAGGTTGTGGTCGATACATAATAGTTATGACGCTTGAATGGTGACTATAGTATCGTTTCTTTTGTTGTAGACTAAGGAGTCGTGAAAATTGCATAGCTTGAGATTGGGGCAGTATATACAAGGTATGTGAGGCTATCCCTTTTCTTCCTTTGCACGACTCCGATTGTACATAATGTAATGAACGAGCTTCCAAAGATACTCTACTCTTAGAAGCTAGCAGTACTTACATTGTTTCCCCTCTTATGGAACGAATGATGCTGATGTTGCTTCTCTTATTCTCATGTTATCAATGTTATTGGTACTTCCTGATTCTTATAAGGTTCATGGTGAAGAGTTAGTCCTAATAACGTGTACACAGGATACCAACCTTACGTCACTCCCAAAGGTTTAGAACGTGAGTCCATGAGTCGAGTATGCATTATATATATGTATCTATTTTACTCTACCGAGCCGTGCTATAGATGGTCGGGTATGGCACCTATTGTGCAACCACTGATCAGTTGGGTTTTACCGAACTCCACGTGGCCGGGTACGATTCTACCGAGCCTTATGATGGCCGGGTATGTTTTTACCGAGCCTATTACGGCCGGGTACGATATGATGATGATGATACCCACAGAGGCGTATGTTTTAAAAGTTTATGTATATATACATATGTATCACGCATTTCATGTCAGTAGCCCTCAGAGGTACCCAGATGTTACAGGTTGTTTATTCTCTATCCCTGCTTACATTACTGTTCGTACTTATGGCTCCCTGCCTTACATGCTCAGTACTTTATTCGTACTGATGTCCTTTTATTTGTGGACGCTGCATGTCGTGCTACAGGTCTTGATAGACAGGCAGGCGCAGCTCCCCCACCATAGTAGGCTGTCCAGTTCAGCGGTGATTGGCGAGATCCCTTCTTCGGACTTGCCGTGGTCTTGGTATGCATTTTTGTTATAGACATTATGGGTATGTCGGGGCCCTGTTCCGGCTATGTTGCAACACTTATGTTCCTTTAGAGGCTCATAGACAGGTGTCGACTCATGTATAGTTTGCTAGGCCTTGTCGGCTGATTTTTGTTGTATAGTCTCTCATGGTAGCGTGGTAGCTCGTACCTTATATATAGTTTCTTGATTGTCTAGTCATCCCATGTTATGTTTGTTCATGCCATCATATTTTGTTGTTGGTTGTCCACGACCCATGTCTACCATTTATATTGATCTCGTCAGCCCTAAAAGATAATAAAGAAGGTTAGACAAATGTATGTTGGTGCTCAGTAAGTATGGCCGGGTGCTAGTCATGGCCCTCCAGTTTGGGTCGTGACAAACTTGGTATCAGAGCAAGTCTGTCCTAGGGATTGTCTATGAGCCATGTCTAGTAGTGTCTTGATTATGGATGTGTAGCACGCCACATGTATAATCAGGAGGCTACATGACATCTAGGGTTGTTACCTTCTTCCTGAATCTAGATCGTGCGTAGAGTTGAGTCGTAAGTGTTCATCTTAATATTCACCTTGTTTTCTTTCAGCGATGCCTTCGACTAGGAAGCAAACAATTAGTAGACGGCTTGATACAACTGCGGGAGAGGGTACCAGTCAGGTGCTCCAAGCTAGAGCGGGCCAAAGTGAGGCTCATAGTGAGATGCCGTCTCATACCTCATCTACTCCGTCTCCTCCAGAGGATATTAGGAGGAATCCAGCACCTCCGTCTGACACTACAGACCAGGATATGCGGAGTGCTTTGCAGTTATTGACTACCTTGGTAGCTGCTCAGGCTCAGAGGCGGAATACAGGTGCTGCTGATAAACCAGTTAGTACGAGAGTTCGTGATTTTATTAATTTAGACCCTCCTGTGTTTATCGGATCAGATCCGAAGGAAGACCCGCAGACTTTTATTGATCAGGTTCATCGTACACTGCGGGTTATGCATACTAGTGATACAGAGGCAGTAGAGTTGGCTTCCTATCGGCTACGGGATTTAGCGGTTCTCTGGTATGATAGTTGAGAGAGATCCAGGGGTCCGAACGCTCCTCCAGCTATGTGGAAGGAATTTTCTGAGGCCTTTCATCGTCACTACTTGCCAGTTGAGATACGACGAGCTAGAGCTGATAAGTTCTTGAACCTTAGACAAGGTAATATGAGTGTGCGAGAGTACAATATGCAGTTTGATTCTTTAGCAAGGTATGCTCCCCATATGGTAGCAGAGATGAGTGATAGGGTGCATCTGTTCGTAAACGGGTTGGGACCACATCTGATAAATGAGTGCACGACAGCCTCCTTGGTGGAGGGAATGGATATTTCCCGTATTCAGGCTTATGCCCAGACCCTAGAGGATCGTAAGCGCCAGCAAAGGGCAGATAGGGAGTAGGATAGGGGCCAGCATAAGCGGGCGAGATTTGCAGGGTATTCTGATGACTTTAGATGCAATGTCAGGCCCCAGTCTTCGAGGAGTTCGGCGCCATCTATAGCTAGTGCTCCTCCACAATTCCAGAGGCCTCGATATGATTGATTTACCTATTCAGGTCCAGGTCAGAGTTCGCGGGCATCAAGATCGCAATATCACAGAGATGCTAATCAGACGAGACCCCTAACACCACGTTATGATCAGTAAGGTAAGGCCCACTTTGGACTGTGCCGTCAAGGTTCTGATGCGTGCTATTCTTGCGGACAACCTGGCCATATGATACGGGATTGTCCTAACAGAGGAGGTGGTGGTATGGCTCAGCCGACTGGATTTGTATCTGGTTCTTCCTCATCAGTTCAACCTATAGCACGGGGTTTTCAGCAGTCGACAGGTCGAGGTAGAGGTAGAGGTGCAGTGCAGAGTTCGAGTGGTGCTCAAAATCGAACCTATTCTCTAGTAGGTCGACAGTATCTCGAGTCATCTTCAGATGTTGTTACAGGTATATTGTCTGTGTTTTCTTATGATGTATACGCGCTGATTGATCCGGGATCTACATTATCATATGTTACACCCTTTGTGGCTAATAAGTTTGGCATTGAACCTGAATTGATAAGTAAACCCCTTGCGGTATCTACTCCGATAGGAGATTCTGTGATTGCTAGAAGGGTATATAGAGGTTTCACTGTGATGATTTGTAGTCGTCAAACCTCGGCAAATTTATTTGAGTTAGAAATGGTTGATTTCGATGTGATAATGGGAATGGAGTGGTTGGCCTCATGCTATGCAAATGTTTACTGTCGTACGAAGATGGTTAGGTTTTAATTTCCTGGTGAACCCGTCATTGAATGGAAGGGGAACATTGCTACACCGAAAGGTAGGTTTATTTCCTATCTCAAGGCAAGGAAAATGATCTCAAAAGGTTACATTTATCACCTCGTTCGCGTTAGGGATGCGGAGGCGAAGCCGCCTACTCTACAATCAATCCCCGTGGTCAATGAATTTCCAGATGTTTTCCCAGATGAACTCCCAGGCCTTCCTCCTGAGAGGGAGATTGAGTTTAGCATTGATGGGACATTGAGTTTAGCATTGATGTGTTTCCTGACACTCAACCGATCTCTATCCCTCCATACAGAATGGCCCCGGCAGAGTTGCAAGAGTTGAAGGCGCAGTTGAAGGACTTACTGGATAAGGGCTTCATTAGGCCTAGCACTTCACATTGGGGTGCGCCAGTCCTATTGTGCGGAAGAAAGACGGGTCGTTACGGATGTGTATCGACTATCGACAGTTGAATAAGTTTACTGTAAAGAACAAGTATCCACTTCCAAGGATTGACGACCTGTTTGACCAACTCCAGGGTGCCAAGTATTTCTCCAAGATTGACTTACGTTCAGGGTATCATCAGGTGAGGGTCAAGGAGAAGGATATTCCAAAGACGGCCTTCCGGACAAGATATGGGCACTTTGAGTTCTTGGTGATGTCGTTCGGGCTAACAAATGCCCCAGCAGCTTTTATGGATCTCATAAATACTGTATTCAGGCCCTATCTTGATGTGTTCGTGATCGTATTCATTGATGAAATTTTGGTGTATTCTCGTTTGGAGGCGGAACATGCGGGCCACTTGCGGATAGTATTACAGACGCTTCAGGATCGTAAGTTATATGCTAAGCTCTCCAAATGTGAATTCTGGCTGAACTCAGTAGCATTCCTTGGCCATGTGATATCTGATGAGGGTATTAGTGTCGACACTCAGAAGATCAATGCAGTAAAGAATTGCCCGAGACCTACTACACCATCAGAAGTCCGCAGCTTCCTAGGGCTAGCAGGATATATAGGCGATTTGTAGAAGGGTTTTCCTCTATATCAGCACCATTGAATAAGTTAACACAGAAAGCTACTAAATTCCGGTGGTTTGACGCTTGTGAACGAAGTTTTCAGGAGTTGAAGAATCGATTGACATCCGCACCAGTGCTCACTCTTCCTAAAGGACCAGAAGGTTATGTGGTATATTGTGATGCCTCAGTTATAGGTTTGGGGTGCGTATTGATGCAACGTGGGAAGGTGATTGCTTATGCATCAAGATAATTGAAGAAGCATGAAAAGAATTATCCAAACCATGATTTGGAATTGGCTGCAGTAATATATGCTTTGAAGATATGGCGGCACTACTTATACGGCGTCCATGTTGACATCTACACAGATCACAAGAGTTTACAATACATCTTCAAGCAGAAAAAGTTGAATTTGAGGCAGCGTAGGTGGCTTGAATTACTGAAAGACTACAACGTCGAGATATTGTATCATCCCGGTAAAGCCAATGTTGTGGCAGACGCTCTCAGCCGTAAGTCAATGGGAAACTTAGTACATATTGAGGCAGGTAGATGGGGGTTGACTAAAGAGCTTCATCAGCTAGCCAATATGAGAATCATATTGTTAGACTCTGATGACGGAGATGTTACGGTACAGAATACATCAGAATCATCTTTGGTAGCCGAGGTAAAAGCACGACAATATGAAGATCCTATCTTAGTACTATTGAGAGAGAGCATTCAGCAGTGTAAAATTACGGCTTTTGAGCTCGGAGGAGATGGGGCAGTAAGATACCAGGGTCGACTATGTGTGACTAATGTGGTAGGGTTGCGAGAGAAAATTATGATTGAGATTCATCAATCCCGATATTCCATCCATCTCTGCTCGACGAAGATGTATCATGACATTAAGGAGCAGTACTGGTGGGATAACATGAAGAAGTCTATTGCAGAATTTGTAGCCCAGTGTCCTAATTGTCAACAAGTAAAGATCGAACATCAGAAGCCCGATGGATTGCTTCAGAATATAGAGATTCCGACCTGGAAATGGGAAGTGATTAATATGGACTTCATTATTGGATTACCTCGCTCTTATCATAAGTTTGACTCCATCTGGGTGATAGTTGATCTACTTACAAAATGTGCCCATTTTCTGCCAGTTAAGGCAACTTACACAGCTGAAGATTATGCGAAGTTGTATATCAAGGAGATTGTTAGGCTTCATGGTGTACCAATATCTATTATATCAGACCGAGGAGCTCAATTTACGGCTAAATTTTGGAGGTCATTTCAGAAGGGTTTAGGCACGCAAGTGAATCTTAGCACTGCATTTCATCCGCATACTGACGGACAGGCTGAACGTACCATTCAGACACTTGAAGATATGCTACGAGCATGTGTTCTAGATTTTAAGGGAAATTGGGATGACCATCTTCCACTCATAGAACTTGCCTACAATAATAGCTACCATTCCAGTATTAAAAAGGCCCTATACGAGACACTATACGGGAGGAGATGTAGATCACTAGTTGAATGGTTCGAAGTCGGTGAAACAGAATTATATGGGTCAGATTTGATTCACCAAGCCATTGAGAAGGTGAATGTGATACAGGAGCGATTGAGGACGGCACAAAGCAGGCAAAAGTCTTATTCTGATGTCCGACGTCGTGATCTGGAGTTTGAGGTTGGTGATTGGGTTTTCCTGAGGATCTCGACGATGAAGGGTATTATGCATTTTGGGAAGAAGGGTAAGCTGAGTCCACGGTATATCGGTCCGTACAAAATTCTTTGACGAATTGGACAGGTTGCTTATGAGTTAGAATTGCCATCCGAATTGGAATTTGTCCATCCGGTATTCCATGTATCTATGTTGAGGAAATGTATTGGAGACCCTTCTCGAGTTGTCCCTATCAAATATGTACAAGTAACAGAGGATCTATCATATGATGAAGTGCCAGTGGCTATATTAGATCGACAAGTCCGCAAGCTGAGAACAAAAGATGTAGCTTCTGTCAAAGTATTGTGGAGTAACAAGAATATGGAAGAAATGACATGGGAAGTAGAAGAGGAGATGAAGTCTAAATACCCTTACCTATTTCATAATGAAGATAACAAGGATGCTGGTGGAACGCAGGATACATTGGAAAGTGAAACGACTCTATGAGGTAAGCAATAACTTGAGCATACTCTTCCTTAATTCAAAATGGTGATATGCAGATAATGTACATATCCATAATGCTTTTAAGCCTTGTGAGGCCATACGTTGGGCTTAACTGCTTGCAAGCTTTGCTAGTGACCATTTTATAGGGGAAAATTGATCGGAAATTTCAGTTGGAATCCAGGATGATTTGGGCTCCCCATAAACCCTTACATTCGAGGACGAATGCTCCGTAAGGGGGGGGGGGGTAGAGGGTGTTACAACCGATATTCA
>NC_031991.1:37998772-38052273 GCF_001879085.1 Nicotiana attenuata | reverse complement strand
TATTTTAAGGTATATGAATCATAAAATATCCGTATCATAGTCTTGAAGTCAAACGAGTTATGAAACAAAAGTCGACAAGAGTTGTTGCAACTTAGGTTCATAGTTTTACTTAAACTTTAGGTCAAATGTTATTAAGCTTTTCTCCCAATATACTTGGAATTACGGGGTGATCTACCCACCAAATTGAAGATCTATGAGTCTAGTTTCCAACGCATTAAACCTTTTATCAATACGACATTGGAGTAGAGAGATATAGATATTTTTGCGAGACTGCACAAGCTGCTAGGTGACAAGTAGGTGGGTCACCTACTTGGTTAAATGATAGCCCAAAAAGAGGCAATTTCGGGTCAGACAAAGAGCCCATTAAAAGGCTTATCTCCTGCAATATATCCCTCATTATATTTCACAAATAACCAGACCTAAACCCCTGCAAACTTCCTCCCAAAAATTATCCACAAACCCTAATTGATTTTCCCTCTCTTTCAAGTTCAAATTGGGGGTAAACCCTAGAGTTTGAAGAACCAAGATAAGGGCTGAGTTATCCAACAAGTAAGGTGAGTTTACTGCTATCTTTCATACATTTATTCTGCTGTGAATTCATGGTAATTCGTTCTACACATGTAAGAACTCACGGGACGGTGATCGGAAGCCGTGAGTTCGAGTTATTCACTTGTAGCGGACTGTTTTGTCTTGCTGTTGGGCTGCGTGTTTTACTACTGTTTAGTGGATTTTTGGAGGAGGAAGGATGTGGAGAAACACCATATTGATGTAGGGTTGTGGGCTGGTAGTTCTTCGTAACATTTTCGGGTCGTTTGGCACGACTACAGTGGCCGTCGTATGTATGAAGTGATTAGGTTGTGCGTGGACTGTTTTGGGAGGCTTAATATGATTATTATTGATGTTGTTTAGGCTGTTTGGTGATTGTTTGGAATTGTGTAAAGTCATATATATAGGGGAGGTGCTGTCCCTTTCATCGTAAAATAGGTTGTGGTCGATACATAATAGTTATGACGCTTGAATGATAACTATAGTATCGTTTCTCTTATTGTAGACTAAGGAGTCGTGAAAATTGTATAGCTTGAGATTGGGGCAGTATATACAAGGTATGTGAAGATATCCCTTTCCTTCTTTTTCACGACTCCGATTGTACATAATGTAATTAACGAGCTTCAAAAGATACTCTACTCTTAGAAGCTAGCAGTACTTACATTGTTTCCCCTCTTATGGAACGATTGATGTTGATGTTGCTTCTCTTATTCTTATGTTATCAATGTTATTGGTACTTCCTGATTCTTATAAGGTTCATGGTGAAGAGTTAGTCCTAATAACGTGTACACAGGATACCGGCCTTACGTCACTCCGAAAGGTTTAGAACGTGAGTCCATGAGTCGAGCATGCATTATATATATGTATCTATTTTACTCTACCGAGCCGCGCTATAGACGGCCGGGTATGGCACCTATTTTGCAACCACTGATCAGTTGGGTTTTATCGAGCTCCATGTGGCCGGGTACGATTCTACCGAGCCTTATGATGGCCGGGTACGTTTTTACCGAGCCTATTACGGCCGGGTACGATATGATGATGATGATGCCCACAGAGGCGTATGTTTTAAAATATTATGTATATATACATATGTATCACGCATTTCATGTCAGTAGCCCTCAGAGGTACCCAGATGTTACAGGTTGTTTATTCTCTATCCCTGCTTACATTACTGTTCGTACTTATGGTTCCCTGCCTTACATACTCAGTACTTTATTCGTACTGACGTCCTTTTATTTGTGGACGCTGCATGTCGTGCTGCAGGTCCTGATAGACAGGCAGGCCCAGCTCCCCCACCATAGTACGCTGTCCAGTTCAGCGGTGATTGGCGAGATCCCTTCTTCGGACTTGCCGTGGTCTTGGTATGCATTTTTGTTATAGACATTATGTGTATGTCGGGGCCCTGTTCCGGCTATGTTGCAACACTTATGTTCCTTTAGAGGCTCATAGACAGGTGTCCTACTCATGTATAGTTTGGTAGGCCTTGTCGGCTGGTTTTTGTTGTATAGTCTCTCATGGTAGCGTGGTAGCTCGTACCTTATATATAGTTTCTTGATTGTCTAGTCATCCCATGTTATGTATGTTTATGCCATCATATTTTATTGTTGGTTGTCCACGACCCATGTCTACCATTTATATTGATCTCGTCAGCCCTAAAAGATAATAAAGAAGGTTAGATAAAATGTATGTTGGTGCTCGGTAAGTATGGCGGGTGCTAGTCATGGCCCTCCAGTTTGGGTCGTGACATCCTTCGTGCACTAGACTAAAACCAACCTGTACGCAGCTAGAAAACATACTCTTACATGCCACACCTGGCTAATGTCTACAAATAGTAACACTTGGCCTCACACAGTTGTCCAATATAAATTCTGAAAGTCAAAAATAAGAGTTTACCTGACGACCTACTGGCTTGAATAGAGTGGTGCTGAAGTATCCCACCTCGATCCATATCTTCAGTTTGAAATAGGTGGGGATATTTAGACTTCATTTCTTCCTCCGCTTCTCACGTCATCTCTTCCACCTTCTTGCTTCTCCATAAAACCTTAACGGAGGCTATCTCCTTATTTCGTAGCTTGCGGATCTGTCGGTCTAGGATGGCTACCGGAATTTCCTCGTATGACAAGTCCTCCGTAATCTGTACATCATCCGTGGGCACCACTCGGGTAGGATCACCAATGTACTTCCGTAGCATAGATACATGAAAAATCGGATGTACAGACTCGAATACTGAGGGCAATTCTAACTTATAAGCTACTTGGCCCACTCTCCGAGTGATCCTATAAGGCCCAATATACCGTGGGCTAAGCTTGCCTTTCTTGCCAAACCTCATCACACCCTTCGTAACTACCACCTTTAAAAATACCCAGTCATCAACCCCGTACTCTGAGTCTCGTCGCCGCATATTAGAATATGACTTCTGATGACTTTGAGCTATCAACAGTTGCTCCCGGATAAGCTTTACTTTTTCTATGGCCTGCTGAACCAGGTCTGGCCCATGTAACCCAGATTCTCCAACATCAAATCACCCTATATGAGATCTGCACTTACGCCCATACAAAGCCTCGTACGGAGACATCTGGATACTGGAGTGGTTACTATTATTATATGAAAACTCGATAAGAGGTAGATGTTCATCCCAACTTCTTTTAAAATCCAACACACATGCTCGTAACATATCCTCGAGCGTCTGAATTGTACGCTCAGCTTGTCCAACAGTTTGTGGACGAAAAGTTGTGCTGAGATTGACCTGAGTCCCTAGACTTCTCTGAAATGACCTCCAAAAATATGCTGTAAACTGGGCCCCACTGTCAAATATAATAGATATTGGTACTCCGTGTAGTTGCACTATCTCCTTAATATATAATTTTACATAATCTTCTGCTGTATATGTAGATCTGACCGGTAGGAATTGAGCTGATTTCGTGAGCCTATCAACTATCACCCATATGGAATCGAACTTACTATGAGAACGAAGTAAAACCATGATAAAGTCCATGTTTATCGCCTCCCATTTCCATGTCGGGATCTCTATAGTCTGCATTAGCCCTCCGGGCTTCTGGTGCTCTATCTTCACCTGCTGGCAACTAGGACACTGAGCGACTAACTCAGCAATGTTCTTCTTCATATCGTTCCACCAGTACACACCCTTAATGTCATGATACATCTTCGTCGACCCAGGATGAATGGAGTACTGCGAATAATGTGCCTCTGACATAATCCTGTCTCATAGCCCTACTACATCTGGAACACACAAACGACCCCTAAATCTGAGAATACCATCCCCCTTGAGCTCTAACAAGAGCTTCTTCTACTACGGAACTCACTCTCTCAATTCGACCAACTCTGGGTCCTCGTACTGCCTCTCCTTTACTTCAGCTATGAGAGATGATTTTGCAGTATTTTGGAGTACAACTCCACCATTGTCAAAGTCTACTAACCGAACCCCCAAACAAGCCAATTGATGAATCTTTCTAGTTAATTGTCTTTTCTCGGCCATTACATATGCTAAGATACCCATAGATCGGCGACTCAACGCATCTACTACAACATTTGCTTTCCCTGGATGGTAGAGAATGTTAACATCATAATCTTTCAATAACTCAAGCATTCGACTCTGTCGCAAATTCAACTCTTTTTGCTTGAAGATATATTGCAGGCTTTTATCATCTGTAAATACATCAACATGAACACCATATAAATAATGCCGCCATATCTTAAGTGCATGGACAACCGCAGCTAACTCAAGGTCGTGGGTCGGATAACTCCGCTCGTGCTTCCTTAAATTCCCTTAAGCATACGCAATTACCTTCCCATGTTGCATCAGGACACATCCTAACCTGACACCTGAGGCATCACAATACATGGCATAACAATCTGGACCATCTGGAAGTGCTAGAACTGGCGCTGAGGTCAACCTATTCTCAAGCTCTTGAAAATTCTGCTCACAGGCCTCTGTCCACTAAAACTTAGTTGCTTTCTGCGTCAACTTTGTTAATGGTGCCGAAAGAGAAGAAAAATCCTCTACGAACCTCCGGTAGTATCCTGCTAAGCCTAGAAAGCTACGAACCTCTGTCGGAGTGGTAGGTCTAGGCCAGGATTTCACAGCCTCAATCTTCTGAGTGTCTACCTTTATACCTCCATCGGATACAATGTGCCCCAATAATGCTACAGACTTCGACCAGAACTCACATTTAGAAAATTTAGCATATAATTTACAATCACGGAGGGTTTGGAGTAACATTCGCAGGTGGTTCGCATGCTCATCCTCTGAACGTGAATAAACCAAAATATCACCAATAAATACTATCACGAACAGATCTAAAAATGGCTGGAATAGGCTATTCATCAAGTCCATAAATACGGCAGGTGCATTCGTCAACCCGAAGGACATGACAAGGAACTCGAAGTGGCCATATCGGGTCCTGAAGGCTGTCTTGGGAATATCTCTCTCCCGAACTCTGACCTGGTGGTACCCTGACCTCAAATCTATCTTTGAAAAGCATCTAGCCCCCTGCAACTGATCAAACAGGTCATCAATCCTTGGAAGTGTATACTTATTCTTAATAGTTACCTTGTTCAACTGCCTATAATCGATACACATCCTCAGCGGTCCGTCTTTCTTCTGCAAAAACAGTACTGGCACACCCCAAGGTGAAGTACTAGGCCTGATGAAACCTTTCTCCAACAAATCTTTTGACTGCTCCTTCAACTCCTTCAATTCTGCAGGTGCCATTCTATACGGAGGGATGGATATTGGTTGAGTTCCTGGAAGCAAATCGATGCCAAAATCAATCTCTCGCTCTGTAGGAATACCTGGAAGTTCATCTGGAAATACATCCCCGTACTCTTTGACTACTGGAATAGACTGAAGTGTAAGTACCTTAGGATCTGCATCTCTAACTTGCACAATATGATAAATGCACCCTTTTGCGATCATTTTCCTCGCCTTCAGATAGGAAATAAACCTACCTCTGGGTATCGCTGTATTACCTACCCATTCAAGGACTGGCTCACCCAGAAAATGAAATCTGGCTGTCTTTGCTCGACAATCAACTGTGGCATAACAAGCTGCCAACCAGCCATGCTCATGATAACATTAAAATCCAGCATCTCAAGCTCAACTAGGTCGGTCGAGGTCTGACAACTACAAACTGTCACCGTACAACCTCGGTAAACCCGTCTAGCAATAATTGATTCTACGACCGGTGTGGATACCACAAAAGGGTCACTTAGTATTTCGGGCACTATACCAAACTTCCCCGCGACAAAGGGGGTAATACACGGTAAAGTAGATGTGGATACCATAAGCATCGTGAGAGCAAATGGTCAACATACCTGTCACAACATCTGGTGAAGACTCCTGGTCCTGTCAACCCGCTAAAGCATCGCTACGATTCTGGTTACCACCTGAACTGGAACCTCTACCTCTGCCTCGACCTTTACTAGCCGAAGACTAAGACCCGCACCCTGAAGGATGCACAGACATAGATGATCCTGTTGCTGAATTCGCTGATTGTGCCACACCCCCGGAATCTCTATTTGGGCAATCTCGCATCATATGCCCCGGACATCCACATGTATAACAATCATCGGAACCGGCTCGACATTGGCCCTAGTGTCCTCTACCACAGATGTCACACCGTGGCAGAAATGGCCATGCCTGCCTTGAACCTCGCTATCGCTGCAAACCCGATGCCTGTGAGCTCTCACCTAGTCTTGACTGAGTATAACGGTCATACCTGTAACCCTGTAACTGAGGTAGCGGAGGCCTAGGTGGCTGTTCGAAGTACTGAGGCCTATAACTACCCTAAGACTGCTCCTGAGACCTGGCAAAATCTCATCCTCTTACGCTGCCCTGACTCAGTGCTCTCCATACCCTGCTGCTGACGCCTACCCCCTTATATATTCTAGGCGAATGCCTGAATCCGGATGATATCCATACTATCCTGCAATGCAGCGGTGGCACATGCCTCGGTCAACTCTGGGTCCAACCCTTCTATAAACCTGTGGATCCTGTCCCGTATAGTAGCAACTATGGATGGTGCATATTTGGCCAACGAATCAAAACGGAGACTATACTCTCGAACACTCATATTGCCCTGCTTGAGGGCTAGAAACTGATCGACTCGAGCCTGTCAGATATCCCGCGGTAAGTACTGGTCAAGGAAGACATCTGAAAAATTCTCCCAAATAGCTGGAGGTGCATCACGTCCCCTGGACCTCTCCCATCCCTCATACTAAAGGATGTCTATATCTCGGAGTCGAAAAGCTACTAACTCAACTGCCTCTTTCTCCGTGGCATGCATAACCCGAAAGATCCTGTGAAGTTGATCTATGAAATCCTGCGAGTCCTCCCTCTGATCTGTCCCCGTGAACTCTAGGGGATTCAAAGCAATAAACTTTTGGACCCTTGAACTCCCAGACCCCTCAAAAGGTCCTGCACTAGCGGATGCCCTAGCCTGTTGCTGGGTAGCTACCAACTGTGTCAACAAATGCACCGCACTCCTCAAGTCCTGATCGAATAGAAGCAAAGGGGGAACTGGATGTGCAGTCTCCCTAGGAATCTCCTCAGGTAGTGGAGGAGCTGGTAATGGCTGAGTAGGGGTCTCTCCTTGGGCCTCCGATTGGGCCCCGTCTACTGGGGGTACCCTGCTAGTCCCCTCACCTACTGCTGTATCTCTCCTCAAGCTAGCCATAGTCTTCCTAGTCACCGTCATCTGTGCATGCAAATGCCAACGCGTAAGTTTAACTCAAAATTCCAATAACTCAGTTCTATAACACGATTTAGATTTGAAAGAAGGGTAACCAACTCCTAAATGCCCTGTAGTCCCTGCTTATATAATCTGGTGCACCAAACATCTATAAACAAGACCCTACTAGACACGGCTTGTAGACACCCTAGGACAAAACTGCTCTAATACCACTCTTGTCATGCCCCGAACCTGGGGGCGAGACCGGCACCCGGTGCCTTACCTATCCTTGTGTAACAACTTGCGACTAAGAGACTCTAAACATATAATGTCATTCTTTGTCCACGGGGCCACATTGCAAGACAATTTGCGAAACAAAATATAAAACTGAACGGAAACTACCGCTGACTAAACATTAATATAAAGCTGGGCCAGCAAGGCCGTCATAGCTACTACAGCTGACAAACATCAAAATATACATACAAGGACTACAAGCCCAACATACTGCACTAACTGATAGGATATGTCTACAATCCTCTACTACTGGATGTACTGTGATCGAAACAGGGCCCCGACCTAACCATAACCTATATACATATATATACATGATGCACACAAAACTCTAGACCCGGCAACTCCGAAGGATGTGGAGCTTACCGATAAAGCTGAACTCGGGCAACACCTACTGAGGAGGTCTACCCGTCTGTCTGTCTGAACCTGCACGCATGAAATGCAGCATCCCCAGAAAAGGGACGTCAGTACGAAATAATGTACCGAGTATGCAAGGCAATAGTATAACTAAAAGCTAAAACTTAATTGATAATATAATTGCTGAAAGTAACTGGGAGTCAAAGATAATCTGAAGATATGCTTAACTGCTGATACTGACTCAACTCTCTCTATATATAGTAAGTAAAATAGCTATCCGGCCTTACAAGGCTCGATATACGTATATAGCTGCTCTGCCGTAGTAGGCTCGCTCATAGGCGCTCGACCATACTAGGCTCTGTATCTTGGCCATCTAGGCTCGCGCATAGGCACTGGGCCATAGCAGGCTCGGTATATAACTTACCATCTGACCTGAGATTGCCCAATAAGGGCCTGCCCATCGATTATAGCTCGATGGTGGTGAAAATACTGTAATACTTTATATATAGACTCTCTGCTCTCTTGACTGGAAGAAAACAATACTCAATTGAATATAAAGTCCCGATAAGGAGAATATTGTAACTTATGAGACTAGGAAATGTACATAAATTCAGGAATATGAATTTCTCTTTATACCTCGTTATCAAACTCATGTAATTACGAGATCATGCCAAAATGAAGGAAGGGCTTAGCCTTAACATACCTAGAGTAGGGGAAAATCCGTACAATGGTTTAACGTTAACAATTAACAATGAGGAGATTGTTAATTGCTGTTGTTGTAATATGAAGTCTTCATATGCACGACATTAAACTTGAGAGCAAATTTGCTGGTTTATCTGGCAAAAATGCGGTCCAACGTGAAGACCACATGTATCATGGGCATAATCATGGGTTGTTTTAATAGATCCTTCGAGTAGTCTTTATACAATTTTGAAAAAATTATCAAACTTTGACAACTTCTACTACTACCATTTCTCCTACAAAAAACGTCAAAACTCCAAAATTAAAAGAGAGGACTCAACAACATCACTGAATGTGAAACCTCAAACTAGACAGAATTGTTCCATTTGGAATTCAATTTTCAAAATTCCCTCACCTTCATTCCTTGTTTTGCCATTCTGTGTAAATCCAACTTTTGTCAAAATGAATTGATATCCATGGAAGATAAGTTTAGAGATGACTAATATAATTTCACCTCTTACGTGTAAATGACTTAAGGTTTTCCATGTGCCTACTAATTAAATTGACTAAAGGTAAGAGTCACTTACTCCACATGCTGTCACGTGGGGGATCTGTCCCCACCTACAATTATCCATAAATCCNTAAAAATTAACCAATTTACCCACATAATTAAGAATTGTCTCAAATTACTTAAAATACTACTTATTTTTAATACACTTCATACATCATACTATCATGGTCTTATGGTACCTTGTACGGTACTAGTCCATAAATATCGAGTATTATAGCTCGGACCGTATTTTATCCCAAATCGACAACCTTCAACGAAACTCATTTTCTTTGATTCGTTTACCCTTTTTCTTTCACGACACTTATAGCCTGTTTGGCTAAGCTTTTTTTTTGGGCCAAAAGCGCTTTTTTTGGCCAAAAGCACTTTTGGCCAAAAATTGAGGTGTTTGGCCAAGCTTTTGGAAGGAAAAAAAGTGCTTTTGAGGAGAAGCAGAAGCAGTTTTGGAGAAGCAGAAAAAAATAGCTTCTCTCCAAAAGCACTTTTGAGAAAAATACACTTAGAAGCAGTTTTCAAAAGCTTGGCCAAACACTAATTACTGCTCAAAAGTGCTTTTCTAATTAATTAACCAAACACAAACTACTTCTCAACAAAAGCACTTTTTTAAAAGTACTTTTCAGAAAAGCACTTCTCAAAATAAGCTGATTTTAGAAGCTTGGCCAAACGGACTATTACTTATTGCTTGTTATAAATAGCACAAATGTTTATAATCTCAAGAAAATCTCATCCCCGAGTCTACGTCAATTAACTAAAGACGAAACTTTCACGTACGAAAATGCGAGATGTAACATTGTCACGCAATCCATCGTTGGGAAGAGTCACCCGGTTCGCACAAAAACTACCTTTGGAAAAAACTATGGCATTAATAAAAGCAAAGGCTTATTGTCCTCTAAAACATAAAAAGAAGCTACTCAAAAAGAAGCTACTAAATTAAACATTAACTAATAAGAAAACAAAATAAAGAAGCCACAAAGCAAAACTACAAAAAGCGTAACGAATATACAAAACGAGAGAGGAGAAGAGAGAATATATACAGAATAAGGAGAAAGAAGAAAATACTGTCAGTTATTACAAACCAAATATCTAAAAATCATCCAAATAGCTTAAATAAACTCCATCCCCCCTCCCTAAATAAAATAAGAATTGTCCCTAATGCTTAACAAAGTTAGAATAATGAAGGGTAAGAGTGAAGAGGACTCCCTATGTGGCCTTGGACATCTCTGTGTCCATAGCAGCATCACCGCCCTCAGTCTCCTCTAGCTGAATCTCGTCATCCTCGACTCCGGGAGTAGCTGGGTTGGTGAACATCTGACGCACCGCCTCAGCAATGTCGGCAGCCAGGTCTGGCTCCTCAGACTGGCCAGCTGGTGCCACTGGAGCTGATGGTGCTTCTGGATCTGCTGGTGCTAGTGGATCTGACTCCATCAACATGTCAAATGGAAGATCACCAGCTGCTGCTATCTTGGTCACGTCTCTCCTCAACCTGTCAACTGATTTCTTGGACGCCTGGGATTTCCTCATTTTCTTTACCTGCTTTCCCAGCTCCTCAATCACTGCTCCATATGGTAGTCTAGTTCTCCAAGAGCTTCTTTAATGTATCCTCCACTGTCGGGGGAATATGGAGTGCCGTAGTGGATGCCTGCGGTGCAACAATACTGGATATGTCAGACAGCTTTGTAGTGGCTATGTGCATTTAGTTGTTGAGACTCGCCAGTATCTGGGAGACTCGCATCACAGATAGTGGATGGGTGGGCACAAGCACCGGCTTCAAAGCCAAGGAGGAAGGCACTGATGCTGAAAGTGGGGGCATGTCAGCTGTATTGGCTGAAGGCTCTACTGAAGTAGATGGCACGTCAACTATCTCAACAGCTACCCCAGTGGGCTCGTCAGACTGGCCCGCAGTAGTAGGGTTGACCCTTCTTCTTTGGGTTTCCACCACCCATCAAAGAATACCATGAGAACGGCTTCTTCGCCCGCACCTCAGTATCAAAATACCTTGGCTCTACCCCTGCATCTGTAAGTTAGTGATGGTGTTGGGATACGGGTAGGAGGTGTCACCTTGCGTGGCGACCACAAACATGTTGGCCGACATCACGACACCCACATTGATCGAGTACCAGGCCATAATAGAGGTGACAGCACTGCACGTAGAATCGAAAGATTTGTTTCATTTCGACATAGGTCTAGTCTGCTACACACGAATGTCTGTTATCCCTTTGCCTCAAAGTTTAGGGTGTTCCGATGAATAGGAACCCCTGTTGTGATCCATGGTGGAGGCAGCCCCGGAATTGCAAGAATTTCAGTTAGCCACGGGCAAGCTGCATCTCTCAGTGCTAGCTTTTCTAGGTATTTCATAGGTTCCAAATCCTCAAACCTTAAATAAGCATTCAGGGAGTTCTGGTCGAATCTCACCTTCAAATTTCTCACTTTTATTACTTGGTCCCTTTCTTTATATGTGCCACATTGGCGTAAAATTCCCGAACCAGGTATTCCTTGGCATCTACCACACTCTAGGCGAACCACATCCACCCCTTCCACTCTCGGAACTGTCTCAACACTGTCGGGTTGTATTTGTCAAGGTCTTTCAAAATGAACTGACGCTCAAGAGTGAGCGATCTCACCGGCCACCTCTCTTAGAAACTCGTGAAGGCAGCCAGACTAACGAATATATCTTCCCACACCTATTTCTTCTTTGACCTCTCAAGGCCGACAACTCTAGTATCACCCCCTCGGCCATCATCCGGAATATCATCAACATCCACTGTAGTAGCTGGTGCGCCGGGGGCATGTGTAGATGAGGGCTCCGAAGCCTGACTGCCACCTTCCGAACCCTCGAAAGTGCTTTGTGATGTAGAAGGCTCCTCCCGAAGTTGGAATCTCTCTGATGGCTTTGATTGGACAGCCGACTGCTCTTCAATCGAGTTGCCCTCCAATGCTTCCCTAGATGGGACATAAGAGCTTAATTGGAAGGGCTCTGCATTTATACCTCGGCCGATTGTCGCGCCCCTTTTTATCGCAAAATCGAGTTTCGACACGTGACAACTCTTGGATTTCAGGTGCATTAGGGCATTAAAAGGAAGGGTGTTAAAAGAGAGAGTCACCACCTAATGGATTTCATGTGCATTAGGGCACCTATTTTGCAGATAGCTCTGTTTGACTAGTTTGCATCACCAAAGATCGGGTAAGGGCTCGAAATTACCTCGAAGAGAAGGTGTTAGGCACTCTCGAGGTCCACAACTGTGGGTCCCGACCGAACTCAATTATATGAATTAGTCTATGTGATCAAAGATAAGAAACAAGGAATTTGGGAAGTTCACAAATAATTGATTGAAAGACAAGGTGGGGGTGTCCTAAATATTTTAGCATGAAGGATCACCCCGTGCAACATAAATAATACTTCGTAACTCCCTCAAGATGGGGTGTTACTCATATTATTCAGCGGGCACAAACTATCATCTCCTGCTACCCGATTACTATCTTTAAGTTGTTACCTAAAGTGCACTGGTTGATTCTAAACCGTGCCTTATGCGTGCACTACCCGTCCCATGCCTATGGTCCAGAAGGCTTTGGGCCTCTATTTAGGTAGTTCTAGACTTCAACTTAGACTATTCAAAATGATAAAACTAATCGACATGCAAAAGAAGTTGGACTTCATATAAAAGCAGTTAAGGGCTCAAGTTAGCCTCCGCACTTTGACAACGAATGCATGCAAACACATTGAGCATTTTACAGTTGCAGATTTTAGACTAATTAAAGTTATTGAATCCTATAGGCATGATCTCTTTGTGATTCTGGATTTTAATTGGCAAACAGTTTCATATATAGAAGCCAATTTCTTAATACGATTTCTAAAAGACTACACAATTGCCTACTGATTATACGTATAAGAGGTTCAGCCTATAGGCATGATATCTAGGTGATTCACGCAGTAACTAACAATGGAAATCACAGGAATATGTTCAGAACTGCTTAGTCGAGTCCTATAGGCATGGTTTCTAATAATGATAATTAGCACAATGTTGAAAATTTGACATTAGCACTTACAAGAAACGTGCAGGATAATAATGAAGACTGATTTTAGACCCTATAGGTAGGATTTCTATAGTCATGATTGAGGCTGATTTTTGATCCTATAGGCATGGTATCTAAATTACAGATTAGGTAGCATGTAAATTAACAGAATCCTACACAACCTAATGCAGGCGCATATTGACATATTAGTCATTTAATATCCTATACGCATAGTTTCTAACAGGTTAAAGCAGAACACATTTGAGCAAAGTAGAGAACCTATAGGTAGGATTTCTAACGCATAGTAACTAAACACATAATAACACTTTTGAGCAAAGTAGAGCACCTATAGGCAGGATCTCTACCCATTTTAATGCAAGCATTAAGATAAGCCCCTTTTCCCAATTTACTAATACCCAGTTGTTATTAAACCATTGTTATAGACCCAAATGAATGGCATAAATTACAGAAATAAATAACTATAGTGAGCCTACAGCAGGCCCAAAGATACACCCAGCCGGGCCATACTTTCATTCCCATGGTTCATAACAACCCAGAAATTACATCTTTATTGACATAAGGTAGCCAGAAACCAATTGATTCAACCAGTAGGTAGAAAATTGAGTTGAGCATATAGAACCAAGACCCTAGTGTGTCAGAGTTCCCAAGGGCTTCAAGGAGACATGGCAGTGCTCACACTAGGGAGGCTGACAGAAGTAATTCAGAGAATGACTAGGAACCAAGTCCTAGTGTGTCAGAGTTCACAAGGGTCTCAATTGAACCCCGAGTAGTGCTCACACTACGGAGGTCAAAGGATAGAACCTAAGTAGCCTTGGCTTTCAGCCGGCTAAGAATAAGAATTCAAAGAGACCAGACAGTAAGGGAATAGACTAGTTATGGGAAAGCACTGAGGGATACAAACAGATTCAAGTTGAGCACATAGAACAGGTAATAGGCATGCTTAGGTTTTAAGAACAGACTTAACAAAGTTTCAGAAAAACAGGTTCAACACATAATGCATATATTAACAAGACAGGTTTGCAAGATTGATGTACACAGACTCGTAGTAAGAAAAAGGTTCAGATTATGTTAAGTGTAGATGCTAGTGTCACAAGAAAGGATCATATCAATTGGCAACAGAACTTAACAGGATGAGAACAAATTACGACAACTACTAGGATGACATGGTAGAAGCATATAGGATCAAACATGCTACATATCATCACAGCAAGTTCAGAGACAAACTTATGCTAGATAATTAATGAATACATTCATGTTTAGTCAACTAATCCATAAATAGGGATATGAAAGCATGCAAGTAACAGGGTTAATAGCTAATTTAAACACTAAAAAGATGGCCTGCAAAGGTTCTAAACATCAGTAACACATAGGCTAGGCATACCTAAAGAGAACTTAATTAACTCAGGTCTAAGCATGTCTCAAACTGCAAACATAATGGAATTTAGGTTAGAAAGGCCTAAATTTGAAGTAAGACAGTCAGAATTGCATACGAGAACAGCCCAGAAAATACATTAAGCTATGAACTTCAGAAGTGAAAACATATGCAAGTTACAGATACATAGGAACGAAATTGCAAAGGGTTTAGTAAATCACCAGTTAAGCGAAAAAACAAGAAAGATCAAAGTCTACAGTAACAAGAACCCATAATTTCTAGCCTTGGCTTTTAGCCGGCCAGGAATCAGAATACAGAACAAGAGTATGAGAGAACAAAGAGTAGTAAGTTAAGTTTTTAGTGAGTTTCTTAAGGATTCCAGTCTGTTTCAAAGGGAATGGGGAGGGGTTTATATAGCAGTAGAAATCAAACACCCAAACAAGAAAAATAATCAGTCAAACACTAAAAAGGAAAGAACATCACATGCAATCGAAATCACTAAGGAAATGAGAGAAATTTCAAAACCCTAATTTTAGGAAAAGTACACAAATCAGCAGATTCAAAAAATATATTTAAAAAAATCAAGTATTTGATAGAATAAAATGAATATAGACAGAAATATCGCTTAAAATCAAAGAATCGAACCAGTTTGGTTCGATCTAAAAGAGATCTGAAGCCCTAATTTTTAGGGTAAGTAAGAATCAACAGAGATACACCCATAATAGAATAAGAATGAACATAGACGGAATAGTGAAAAGGTCAAGAATTTAAACCGATTTTGGTTCGATGTGAGATCCGCTTGACATGTTTAGGCAAGCGGAATAGAGAAGGATCCAGTACCTGGGGGGGATAAGATATGGCAAGAATCGGCCATGGAATCCCATGTTAGGTGGGATTAGGAGAGGGATTTAGGGGGAAAGATGGCTAGGGTTTGAGAGATGAGAGATGAGAGGATTCAAGGGCGGCAGGCGGGTGAAAATGATTTAGGGTTAGGGGTTTGGGTATAATTAAAAGGGAGGGTGTAATGTGGGCCGTTGAACTCACTAGCCTCTGTTGATCTGCGGTCCGCACAATTTGTGGTGCGACTGCAGATTTGGACTGCGGACCGCATAATTAGATGTGCGGCCGCAGAATGGCCAATTCTCGGACAGACCAAACTTTAGAGAGTTTGCATTTTCCCTTTTTAAGTTGTGTGGTCCACACAAGAATTGTGCGGCTGCAATTGCCTTCTGCTGTATCATCCCAAATTGTGTGGTCTGCACAATACATGTGCGGTCCGCACTTTTTCCATACTTAGCCAATTTTTCTGAGCACAGTTCCTGTAAAGCACACTCATTCCTGCAATACACGTCAAATCCAGTTAGCACAAAATAAGACCTATCTAATAAAGAAGAAAAGTAAAGAAAAAGAAACATGGGTTGCCTCCCAAGAAGCTCCTGATTTAACGTCGCGACACGATGCAGATTACCATCACTTGAGATGAATTACCGTCACGACATGGCCATCACCAAATTTTCCCAAATAATGCTTCACTCGGTGATCGTTGACTTGAAACACCTCATCATTTTTATTCTTCAAGTCCAATACACCAAAAGGTGTCACACCCACAACTTCAAACGAGCCACTCCATTTAGACTGTAACTTTCCAGGAAACATCCGCAACCTTGAATTGAACAACAACACAAGATCACCCTCTTTGAACTCTTTTTTCCAAATGTACTTGTCATGAAGATATATCATCTTCTCTTTGTATAAGGACGAACTTGTGTATGCATGGTACTAGAACTCATCCAACTCGTTCAAATGTGCCACCCTTAAGTTGGCGGTGACATACTACTCAAGATTCAACTTCTGTAAAGCCCACTTGGCTTTGTGCTCAAGTTCCACCAGAAGATGACAAGCTTTTTCGAACACCAACCGGTATGGAGACATTCCGACAGGTGTTTTGTAAGCCGTCCTATAAGCCCATAAAGCATCATTAAGATTCTTTGACCAATCCGTTCGGTTAGCATTCACTGTTTTGGACAAAATACTCTTTATCTCCCTGTTGGAGACTTCCACTTGCCCGCTTGCTTATGGATGATAGGGAGTCGTGACTTTATGAGTGACACCATACTTGGTGAGTAAGGTGTCGAAGGCTTTGTTGCAAAAATGTGACCCCCCATCGCTTATGATAGCCCGCGGAGTACCAAACCTTGTGAAAATATTCTTCTTCAAAAACGACACCTCTTTTCTTGCTTCATTGTTTGGTAAAGCGACGGCCTCAACCCATTTGCATACATAATCAACCGCGACCAAGATGTAGGTGTTTCCACAAGAACTCACAAAAGGACCTATGAAGTCAATACCCCACACATCAAAAATATCAATCTCCAAAATGGTGGTGATGGGCATTTCATTTTTCTTCGAGATTCCAATGGCCCTTTAACATTTATCACAACACTTGACTAGATCACTTGCATCCTTGTAAAAAGTGGGCCAATAGAAACCGCAACTTAGCACTTTGGTCGTCGTTCTCGCTCTACCATGGTGACCACCATATGGCAAAGAATGACAAGCCCCAAGAATTACACATTGTTCCTCCTCCGGTACAATTCCTCTAATCACTCCATTCATACAAATTCGGAAAAGGTACGGTTCATCAAAATAATAGTCTTGACAATCCTGTTTGATCTTCTTCCTTTGGTTTGAAGAGAATTCATCCGGGATGATACTACTCACAAGAAAATTAGCTAGATCCGCGAACCATGGCACCTCTTTCATTGAAATAGCCAAAAGTTTCTCATCGGGGAAAGAGTTATTGATTTCAAGGCTATCATGCGGCCTCCCCTCCTCCTCCAAACGAGACAAAGTGGTGCGCCACTTGGTTTTCACTTCCTTTTTTATCTTTGATGTCAATATCAAACTCTTGCAACAAAAGCACCCATCTCATCAATCGGGCTTTGGAATATTTCTTGCGTATAAGATAACGAAGTGCCGCATGATCCGTGTGGACAATTGCTTTTGCACCCATCAAGTACAAGCGAAACTTCTCAATAGCAAACACAATGATAAGGAGCTCTTTGTCCTTAACGGTGTAGTTGACTTGGGCACTATTCATGGTCTTACTAGCACAGTAGACCGGATGAAAAATCTTGTTGATGCATTGCCCCAAAACAGCCCCTACCGCTACATCGCTTGCATCGCACATGAGCTCAAAAGGAACACTCTAATTTGGAGCGGTGATAATGGGAGTAGTAGTCAACTTGAACTTTAGCAATTCAAAGGCTCTCATGCAATCATAATTGAAGTGGAACTTAGCATCTTTCTCCAAATGTTTGCACAACGGGTTCACCACTTTAGATAAATCCTTGATGAAACACCGGTAAAACCCCACATGGCCTAAGAAACTCCGCACGCCTTTCACCGAAGTTGGAGGTGGAAGTTTAGAATGACCTCAATCTTTGCCTTGTCGAATTCAAGGGCATTCTTTGAGATATTGTGGCCAAGGACAATGCCTTCCTCGACTATGAAATGACATTTCTCCTAATTGAGCACCGAATTCGTTTCTTCACATCTTGCCAACACCTTATCCAAGTTTGCGAGACAATCTTCAAAAGAATTCCCGACCATCGAAAAGTCATCCATGAAGACTTCAAGGTAATCCTCTACCATGTGCGAGAAGATTGCCATCATACACCTTTGAAAAGTCGTCGGTGCATTTCCCAACCCAAATGTCATCCGCATGAAGGTGAAAGTACCATAAGGACATGTAAAGGTAGTTTTTTCTGATCCTTCGGAGCAATAAGAATTTGGTTGTATCCGGAACACCCATCAAGGAAACAATAGAAAGCATGGCCGGCCAATCTATCAAGCATTTGATCTAGGAAGGGAAGTGGAAAATGGTCCTTCCTTGTGACTTTGTTGAGCTTACGATAGTCCATACACACTCTCCACCCGGTAACCGTTCTTGTAGGAATTAACTCATTCTTGTCATTGATAACCACCGTCATACCCCCTTCTTTGGGACACATTGAACCAGAGAAGTCCACGAACTATCGAAAATGGGGTAGACAACCCCGGCATCCAACCACTTGATGATTTCCTTTTTGACAACCTCTTGCATGGCTTTATTAAGTCTCCTTTTATGTTCAATAGATGGTTTGTCACCTTCCTCCAAGTTAATTTTGTGCGTGCAAAATGTGGGGCTTATCCCCCGAATATCCGCCAATGTCTATCTAATAGCCTTCTTCCTCTTTTGTAACACCGCCAATGTAGAGTCTACCTGAACGTTAGTCAAACAAGAGGAAAGAATAACCGGTAAAGTAGAAGAAGGACCAAGAAATTCATACCGAAGATGTGGAGGCAATGGCTTCAACTCCAAGATAGGAGGTTCTTCAATTGAAGGCTTTGTAGGAGGAGTTGTCCTATTTTCAAGATCCAAGGACAATTTGCGGGGTTCATAAGTGTACGACCCCATTCCTTGCAAAGAGTTCACACACTCCATGAAGCCCTCCATCTCTTTATCATCAAAGTTGAGCAAGACGGCCTCCAATGTATCATTAACATTTATCACAACACTTGTTTCATCCACAATCACATCGGTCACCAAGTCCACGAAAGAGCACACCTTACTGCTATTAGGTTTCCTCATAGACTTACACACATGGAAAACCACTTTTTCATCACCAACCTGGAAAGTAAGTTTTCCGGTTCAACATCAACTAGAGCTTTCCCCGTAGCACGGAAAGGTCTCCCAAGAATAATCGGTACCTCATAGTCAACCTCACAATCAAGAATGACAAAATTTGCCGAAAGAATGAATTTATCGACACGAACCAAAACATCCTCAATCACTCCTAATGGTCTCTTCATGGTACGATCGGCCATTAGTAATCTCATAGATGTGGGTCTTGGTTGCCCAATTCCCAAAGTCTTGAAAACCAAATGGGGCATCAAATTGATACTTGCCCCAAGATCACAAAGAGCTTTAGCAATGGTACAAGGGATCGTGAAAGCACCTGGATCTTCTAATTTGGGAGCAATTGAATGAACATCCCACTCACTTTATGAGTCATTTTATAGTTTCACAATTCATCGACCGTTTCTTTTTCACCAAATCCTTCATAAACTTTGCATAGCTGGGCATTTGCTCCACAGCATCAACCAATGGCACATTGATCGATAGAATCTTCATCATGTCAATGAACTATTTGAATTGATTCCCTCCATTTTTCTTGGCAAGCCTTTGAGGGTATGGAGGAGGAGTATTAGGCAATGGTGCCATAGCCTTTTGCACTACCGGTTCCGGTATGTCAACAACGTGATCCCTAGACGGGTTCACATCCTCTAGAGTCTCTTCCACATTGTAAGGCCCTGGAAAATTTTGCTAAGTAATTTAGGATTTCGAGGTGCCATGTAGGCTAATTATAATATTTTATGTGCTATAAGTATGATACAAATGAATTAGATATGGTGAGTAAGTGTATAAGTCTTGTAATAAGTAATGTGGGGTTCAAGGAGGGGCCTAAGTCTAAGTCAAATCGCAAAATTTCATAATAGGCTAAAATTCCAAATGAGTTTGCACAAGTCCACACTTTGAACGAGCATATATATATATATATATATATATATATATATATATATATATATATATATATATATATATATATATATATATCCTATCATATGAAAGGTCTTTGAGTCTAGTTTCCAACACTTCAAACCGTTCGTCATTTGGACATTCCTACACAAAGTTATGATCAAATTACCAAAGGCTAGAAAAATGCGATCCTGTGTCAGTTCTGCGATCGCAAACCATTATGCGGTTCGTATAATTGATCTGCGACCGCAAATCTGGTCGCAAACTGGACCAGTGTAGCCCAGTTTTGGTCACCAGTTCCGCGATGCATTTTGCGACCCGCATTCTTATTTTGCGGTCCATTATGCGACCGCAGACCCGATTCCGGAGGCTTATTTTTTCTATTTTTATAACCCGACCCCATTTTAATATATAGGTTTTGGGGCTTCATTTGGGGTCATTTTCTACTGATTTTAGAGAGAGTTGAGAGCAGATAGAGAGATAAAGAGAGAGAAGGGGCCTAGCTTCATAATCACCCAAATCTTGCTCAAGTTTTCAAGAATCAAGGAAGATAACCACTTGATTGTCCTCCATCCGGGTAAGTCCTTCTTCCAAGATTTCATGTAAGAGGTTAAGGGTTCAAATATGTTGTGGGGACTAGAAATAGGCCATGCATGTGGGACTAAGTTGTAGTAAAGAACCAACTTGGGTAGTTCCTGTTAAAATTGGTTGAGGGAAGAAGGAATTTCCATTTTCAAACCTTGTAGACCACTTCACATGTTAGGTGTTTGATGAAATTCCTAAGAGAGTTACACCATGGGTAATCTTCCTAATTATTAAACGATTCCCGCTATCTCCTTATAGATTGTTATTGCTAGAGGTGTTAGTGAATTGTAGAAACTTAAGGAAAAGCTCTTTGAGGTATGTGTGGCTAAAAATCCCTCTTCTTAGAATTGAGCTTCCATGGTGTCCGTGCAAATGTTGTAAGTCCGAAATTTGGTTGATGTAGTACTTGTTATATCAAATGAATTAATATTGTGAACATATATGTGGAAGGTGCGTCTCCATGTGTTTAATGTGCTATTCTTTGTAAAATTGAGGACGTGTGGAGAACATGAGCTATGTGCTAAATGCCTAAATTTCAAGTCGCTGTGATTAATATACCAAACTGGATGAATTCTTCTCTATGCTTATAACTTGAATTCCTTTTGTATGTGCCTATGATCTTAAATGGCAAGGTTAATGTTGAAAATGGGAATAATGTGAAACGTGAGTTATGGAATATGGCCTAGTGCCAAGTATGATGTGGTAATTGTGGCCCCAAGTGCCGATGAACTAATACATGTGAAACCAAAAATTGAAGTGAGATGATTAACGTAAAAGGGTAACGTCTTGGTAAGACGGCTTAGCCGATCGGGCCGTGATCGGATGCCATGCTACACACACATGGTGGTATTGTATTGATAAATGAAATTGGAAACTGAGAATGCAATAAGTGTAACGTCTTGGTAAGACGGCTTAGCCGATCGGGCCGTGATCGAACTCCGCTCAAGAAAGCGGTGGTATTGTGAATGAGGAGGCAATAATATGGAATGCCCCAACCTAAAGCTATGGAAATTATGTGATAGCTATGTGATTCCTTTTATTTGATGATGTAGTGATAGTTTACAGCTTTTGTTGAATCCTTATGATTTCATTGTTCTTGTATGGTTGTTCTTTCTAATGAGATGGTGTTTAGTAATACATACTAGTGCTATTCGATGGCACTAACGTCCCTTTTGCCGGGGCGCTACGTCTTTAAACGGATGCAGGTGGTTCCATAGCAGGCAGTGTTGGTCGCAGCTAGTGACGTATCTCTCTTTCAGCTGACTTGGTGAGCCCCACTTCATTTCGGGATCCTGTACCATTGTTTATCATGTACTTTGTATTTTGAGGTATAGTTGGAGCCTTGTTGCCGACATTTCCATATTACTCTTCAGTTGTATTTTGAGGCTCCGTAGACAGGTTGTGGGTGGCGTCGGGTATTAAAAATTTGAACTAGATATGTTGTTATTTGGCAGAATGTTACCTTTGTATCTATTAATTGTAAAAATTTGGTTAGTATGATTGAACTGTTAATGAAAGACGATAAAAATTGTCAATTTAATGCTCATAAAGTAGGATTTATGGAGTTCATCTCCTTGTTATTCATAAATTAATTTTGGGTAGAATGAAACCTAATAGGCTTGCTCAGTCGGGCTTGCTCGGTTGAGCGCCGATCGCGCCCCTCGGTTTTGGGGTGTGACAATCTTGGTATCAGAGCCTAAGGTTTTAAAGTGTCCTAGGATGTCTCGGAGCCGTGTCTGGTAGAGTCCTTCTTATCAGTGTGTAGTCGACCACATCTATAAGTTGGAGGCTATTTGGACATTTAGGAATTTCACCCTTCTTGATACTCCAGATCGTGCAGTAGAGCTCAAGATAGGGAGCTAATTTCCTCGCTATGTCTTATTCCCAAGATGAGTAATCTTGATGCCATAATCCATGAATTTGAAGCATGTGAGGAGGGATTGATCCCACCATTGAGTCCGAAGGAGATTGCCCAAAGGTTTGTTAAAAGAATGTATTGAGCCTGGAGGGACTAGTAGAACCTGTCGCTAAGGGACGTTCTCATAAACATGATCTTGATAAGACACTGAATCACAAAACATTGCATGCATCTACTCCTTGAACGAGATCCATTATTTCATGAATCCACTCCGCCCGCAAATTTTCTTATATGCAATCTCTTATGACATTGAGCTCTATAATCATGTCCTTGAATTGAGTTGTAACTATAGAATTACTACTTCCTCTTTAGTTGGTAGTGCCCTCACTCTACTTTTTTTGAGACTTTCATTTTCGCCTAGTGATTGGAATTGGCAAGATTTTCATTTGCTTGGCGAGTTCTCCCTCTTCTCTTGCAAGTTATTTTCTGGATTTGGTCTGCTCAATTACTTCTGGTGACATTGCTAAATCTCCATCGAAGCTAGGGTTTGTCGAGCCTCTATTTCTGCAGCGGGATCATGCTACTTATTCTTGTTGTTCATCTTATTCTTGAAGGTTATCCTTCTTCTAGTTGTAAGGAAGATGGGTACTTTCGCTCCTCTTTTGATTTGCATGATACTTGTTTGAGTGTCCCTATGTGTTAATTGCTCTATTTTGCTACAAATCCAGCTGATTTTAATATTGGTAGTGGCTCCACTAGCCATGAGGCTTTTGAGTTTACTCCTAGAAACCTCAAGTCATCTTTCTGTTATTTCCTCCAATATACTCGGTCTTCCCCTGGTTGTTGTCCTACTTTTCCTGTTCCAATTTCGGTGGTTGAAGGAAGATCATAATTGTGTCTTTGGCATCTAGAAATAAAATTTTCTTTATCGATGGTAATCCACCTGAATCCCCTTGCCAATTCAGCTGAATCTAAACAATGGGATAGATGTAACAATACCTTTATTTTCAGGATAACTAGTTTTCGGTCATTTGATATTACTGGGATTTTCTATATTCTGACATAACCAAACAAGGATATGGAATTATGGGTGGCAGAGGCAAGTCAATTCATCTTCTCACTTTAGCTATGAATCTGCTTCATTCACTATCAGCTATACTATCCCTACTCAATCCTATCCCTCTTAGAAGCACTATCCTTAAAGGTTGAACTTTTACCCAGAAAGAGTAGCTCTACTTTGGAAATACTTCAAGATATCTGGTCAATGGATTAATAAATTCCACAAATTACATGGGTTCCCACCTCACTTTAAGTTCATCAAGGGTTGATAGCATGTCGCAATTGCTGAGATTGAATGATCTCCTTTCGATAATGGATTATCTACACATGTGCTAGTCCAATGATCTGCTTATCAGTCTAACTCTCACCTTTTGGTTTTGGGTTGACCAAGGAGCAATACACCTAGTAACACATTCATATGTCAAAGCCTTTCTCTCAGTCAAGTCTTATAGCATCTCCCAATTTGGCTGGTAATAGCTGGTTGTGTAGAAGTGTGTTGTAGTGCTTCATTGTGAAGTAGGGTTGCTAAACATAATTGGATTTTTGAATTTTGGAGCTATACATCACGTGACTACCTACAGAGATCTTCTTTCAAAAATTTAGCTTCTCGTAATCCCTTATATTACCACCCTTCCTAGTGGTTACAATGTAAAGGTTACTTCCACAGGCTCTCTCACTTTCTTTTCATTTACCTTGCATCATTGATGACGTCCAAATCCACTACTAAAAAGTAATAGACACGGTCGCATGCAATATAATTTACCCAACTATGAGTCGGGGTCGAATCCCACAGAGAAAAATGTGTAGGCGATTAGGAATGTAAGAAAATTATCGCTTATCCGCAGTGCCAAACACAAAGAATTTGGTTTTGAAAATGTTTATATCTAAATGCGGAAATGTAAACTAACCTAGAAAGCAAGTAAAATGATCAATGGTTGCATCGGGAATTACACTCAAGTAACGATCCAATGTATTTCATGATTTTACAAATATGAGCGAGTTTATATTAATTAGCCACGGATAATAATTCTTAATTAGCTTCTTCCGAAGACTAACAAGACTTCCTAATTGAATTATCCCTAAAACAATTAGAAGATTAAGCACACCCGGAATGGCTACAAGTAGTTCAATCCTATCCCTAGGTAGAATCTATAAAATGAGGGTTAACGCCTCAAGTTCTTGTTAATTAATCTTTCCCAACCCCAAATTATCTTTTCCAAAATTAGTTCGGATTTAATGGGCGAGTCCTAGGGTTAGCTAATCCCTTTGGAAACATTAAAGAACAAGAATAATTAAAATAACAATAACTCACTTCATAAATAAATAAAAATCATTCAATACATAAGCACAACAAGGTATTTAATCCACACTTTAAACATGAATATTTCCATAAACAAGATTTAAGTGTTGAATAAAATACTACACACTTAGATATACAATACAAAGCAAGGAAATGAAGAAAGCAACATAAATGGGTAAGAAATTCTCAACCAAAAGCTTCAATCTTCAAGACCAAAGTGTGTGTGCAAAGCCTTAGCTTCCAAAACTTGTTCTCTCTAGCCCTAAGAACTGAAAATAAGCCAAAGATATGCCAAAGATCTGAAGAGGATCCCTAAAATATCTGTTTGGACTAGTATAAAAATGGTTTGGGGTGAAGACTTGTGAAATGCCAATTCTGCCCAGGTCTGATGCACGATTTCCGCACCTGCGGAAGAATCATCGCAGGTGCGGCTCCGCATAAACGGAACTCTCATCGCAGAAGCGGCGTTGGTCAATTGCGCTGTCACCGCAGATGCGGTTCTTTTCGTCGCAGAAGCGTGATCGCTTCTACGCCTTTTCCTCCACAGAAGCGAAAATCCCAATCCAGGCCTACACCGCAGAAGCGGTTGAAATTACGCAGAGGCGGGGTCGCTTCTGCGACCAAACTTCCGCAGAAGCGGAATCACTGGAAGTTTTGCATAATTTCACTCTCTTTTGCTAAATTCCACTTCAATTCAATCCCAATCACTTCATAGCATCATTTACCTAAAAATCTGATAACAACCACCTTAAATAACCTCATTTTATAATTAAAAGGACATAAAAGTTAAGGAAAAGAGGCTAGAATGAGTGGTAAAATCACCACTCATCAATCATGTGTCGTTTCTCCATATTTTTCAATACGATCTTATCTCATTTTCTCGACTAGCTATCCAACTATATGATTCGATTCAATTCACCTCACTTTATGTACTCTACAAGCCCTTTTTTCTAAAAGAAATGACACTCGAAGTGGGTAAATTCCCCTTTACTATAGACTTCTAATGTCTTCAACTCAGTTTAAGCTTGTTGGTTCCAAATGGTGCTCTTTAGTTTTGCTGCCCTACTATCTATTTCATCTGATAACTCTCATTGTAAAACTCGTTTTATGTTTTATGGCATTAAAGAGGAAGTCTTATAGCATCAAGGATGGGGACATATTCCTTTGGTTAGAATAAATAAATATTGCTGGTATTCCTTGTAGATGTTCTTCTAACAACCATTTACCTGCTCTGTTTGTCCTTGTGACTAGATAACCTAGGTTACTTTTCCTCGATAAATGCATTAAGACGTCTCATTCTTTCAAAACTTATTCATGTGGACACTTTGAGGCCTTGTTCTACACCAACTCGTAATGGTTTTTAAGTACTTTCTTGCCATTGTTAGGGCTACGTGGGCTTGTCCCTTGGGTTCCAAAAGTAATGATTTCCCTTGAGTTCAAGCTTATATTGCCATGATTTCAAACCAAAGTGCGTCCCCTTTTCAAAAGTTTTAAATGGGTCAGATTGGATGGGTTACATGGCCTTCTACTCACTCGGCTTCTAGGATTATTGACAACGTCATTGTCATGCGCGAAAAATTTTGCTACCCCTGGCATTCCACCTCCTTAAGGAGGATAGGAGTTTAAGTTGTCTTTCTTCCCGGAGCGTTACGTCAACCATTAGAACCCCTCTAACCAATACATGATTTCACCCCTATGGTAGGATGTCCTAGCTATGTGGTTTCACTCGTGAAAGGTTGAGATTAGATGCCTTCAGATTTTTGCACATATCATGAGCATATTGATTTGGAAGACAAGTTGTCATATCTTTAGTTCTCTCATTTAGGGTCAATTATCAGGAAGGGTTAAGCTGTTTGAAATATGATAATCTCATAAATGTTCAAATTCTTTTCATCCTCATGGGCTTGTGGTATGGATTCCTTGTGTCAGTTAACGTCAAGAGTGTAATTCAACTTCATGTATTTTGAAACCCATATCGCATTCAAGGTGCCAGAGCATTTTCATTCTTGATAAACGAATTTTGCCTACACTGCAGGAGATGACTGGGTCACGTACTTGAATATTCCTCCTTAATGATTCCTATCGCCAATGTACAAGTTACCCTTATGCCTCATTTGTCTAATAATTGATGTCGTCACAATGATTAACCATGTCAGTATTGTTAGTAGTAATCTTTGTGTCTCTTAGCATATAACCTCGTGAAATACTCTACTCAGCACATTAATGGGTTCCTGAATAATTCCATCCCGATCTTGAACTCCATTGCTCCTTTGTATTAAATCTATTGGGTATTGAAGGTTAAAACATGTCAAAGAGGGAGAATCCCCGTGTGATCACATATATTCGATAGGTAATTTTTATGGTCAGTTCAGGATAGCACATCTTAGTGTAATCGTTGAAGGTCATCAAAGGTTTAGTGTGGGTGTTCGCGTAGAGATCTAGAATTTAGGAGGGTGAACAGGTTATTCTCAATATTTTCCCTTGAAGATGTTATGTGAGTTGATAATAAAGGTTGCATAAGTGTATATCACATTGGGCCGCACTAGGAGTATGAAGTTTCCCCATAGTTGTTCCCCATATATTTTGTGTTTTCACATGTCGATGTCTAAGAAGGTAGTTGGAGATCCCTTGTGTATCATTTCGGTGGAAATTATTGAAGGTGGAGGTGATGGATAGTTGGCCTATGAAGGGTATCTATTTGTCATTCTTGTTAGGTAAGTTTGGGGGTGGAGATTGTTTCCGTGAATGTGTTATGGCAAAGCTTGTAAGTCGAGGAGGCCACCTTGAAGGCCGAAAGTGTCGTGGAAAGAAAATGTTTTTGCTTGATTGTATAACAATTGGTTTTGATTTGAAAGGTACCTTATAGGTGTTATGATATAAAAATGTGCAGTCCATGTTTAGGTATCATTATGATAATGTAGCGCTTGTAATGGTAAGATTAGTGTTATGGAAATATACATTGTGGTGCTTTATCGAGTTGTGGATGAGTTGTTAGGATGTTTTGGTGGTTCTCTGGCAGGTGGATAGGCATAGTTACAAAGGAGACTCTGCCGAAATTTCTGAAAAATTTGGGAGTTACTCAAAATTTAGGGACTTGAGGTAGGTTAGAAAAGAGATATGTTATGTTAGGTGTTTGGGGCGGGCTCTACCTCTCATTCGAGGACGAATGATCCTAAGCGGGGGAGAATGTAAGGACCCGGAAAATTTTGCTAAGTAATTTAGGATTTCGAGGTGCCATGTAGGCTAATTATAATATTTTATGTGCTATAAATATGATGCAAATGAATTAGATATGGTGAGTAAGTGTATAAGTCTTGTAATAAGTAATGTGGGGTTCAAGGAGGGGCCTAAGTCTAAGTCAAATCGCAAAATTTCATAATAGGCTAAAATTCCAAATGAGTTTGCACAAGTCCACACTTTGAACGAGCATATCTATATATATAAAAGGTTTTATGTGATGAAAAACCTATTATGAAAGGTCTTTGAGTCTAGATTCCAACGCTTCAAACCGTTCGTCATTTGGACATTCCTACACAAAGTATGATCAAATTACCAAAGGTTGGAAAAATGCGATCATGTGTCAGTTCTGTGATCGCAAAACCATTATGCGGTCCGCATAATTGATCTGCGACCGCAAATCTGGTCGCAAACTGGACCAGTGTAGCCTAGTTTTGGGTACCAGTTCCGCGATGCATTTTGCGACCCGCATTCTTGTTTTGCGGTCCATTATGCGACCGCAGACCCGATTTCGGAGGCTTATTTTTCCTATTTTTATAACCCGACCACATTTTAATATATAGGCTTTAGGGATTCATTTGGGGTCATTTTCTACTAATTTAGAGAGAGTTGACAACAGATAGAGAGAGAAATAAAGAGAAGCGGCCTAGCTTCGTAATTACCCAAATCTTGCTCAAGTTTTCAAGAATCAAGGAAGATAACCACTTGATTGTCCTCCATCCAGGTAAGTCCTTCTTCCAAGATTTCATGTAAGAGGTTAAGGTTTCAAATATGTTGTGGGGATTAGAAATAGGCCATGCATGTGGGACTAAGTTGTAGTATGTGATATTAAAGAACCAACTTGGTAGTTCCTGTTAAAATTGGTTAAGGGAAGAAGGAATTTCCATTTTCAAACCTTGTAGACCACTTCACATGTTAGGTGTTTGATGAAATTCCTAAGAGAGTTACACCATGGGTAATCTTCCTAATTATTAATCGATTCCCGCTATCTCCTTATAGATTGTTATTGCTAGAGGTGTTGGTGGATTGTAGAAACTTAAGGAAAAGCTCTTTGAGGTATGTATGGCTAAAAACCCCTCTTCTTAGAAATTGAGCTTCCATGGTGTCCGTGCAAATGTTGTAAGTCCGAAATTTGGTTGATGTAGTACTTTTTATATCAAATGAATTGATGTTATGAAAATATATGTGGAAGGTGCATCTCCATGTTTTTAATGTGCTATTCTTTGTAAAATTGAGGACGTGTGGAGAACATGAGCTATGTGCTAAATGCCTAAATTTCAAGTCGAGGTTACATTGTGATTAATATGCCAAACTGGATGAATTCTTCTCTATGCTTATAACTTGAATTGCTTTTGTATGTGCCTATGATCTTAAATGGCAAGGTTAATGTTGAGATGGGAATAATGTGAAACGTGAGTTATCGAATATGGTCTAGTGCCAAGTATGATGTGGTAATTGTGGCCCCAAGTGCCAATGAACTAATACATGTGAAACCAAAAATTGAAGTGAGATGATTAACGGAAAAGGGTAACGTCTTGGTAAGACGGCTTAGTCGATCGGGCCGTGATCGAACGCCATGCTACATACACATGGTGGTATTGTATTGATAAATGAAATTGAAAAGTGAGAATGAAATAAGGGTAGCGTCTTGGTAAGACGGCTTAGCCGATCGGGCCGTGATCGGACTCCGCTGAAGAAAATGGTGGTATTTTGAATGATGATGCAACAATATGGAATGCCCAACCTAAAGCTATGGAAATTATGTGAAAGCTATGTGATTCCTTTTATTTGACGATGTAGTGATTGTTTATAGATTTTGTTGAATCCTTATGATTTCTTTGTTCTTGTATGGTTGTTCTTTCTAATGAGATGGTGTTTAGTTTTCTAATGAGATGGTGTTTAGTTATACATACTAGTGCTATTCGATGGCACTAACGTCCCTTTTGTCGGGGCGCGATGTCTTTAAATGGATGTAGGTGGTTCCATAGCAGGCAGTGTTGGTCGCAGCTAGTGACGTATCTCCCTTTCAACTGACTTGGTGAGCCCCACTTCATTTCGGGATCCTGTACCGTTGTCATGTACTTTGTATTTTGAGGTATAGCCGGAGCCTTGTTGCCGGCATTTCCATATTACTCTTCAGTTGTATTTAGAGGCTCCGTAGACAGGTTGTGAGTGGCGTCGGGTATTAAAAAATTGAACTAGATATGTTGTTATTTGGCAGAATGTTACCTTCGTATCTATTAATTGTAATAATTTGGTTAGTATGATTGAAGTGTTAATGAAAGACAAAGATAAAAATTGTCAATGTAATGCTCATAAAGTAGGATTTATGGAGTTCATCTTCTTGTTATTCATAAATTAATTTTGGATAGAATGAAACCTAATAGGCTTGGTCAGTCGGGCTTGCTCGGTTGAGCGCCGGTCGCGCCCCTCGGTTTTGGGGTGTGACACACATTGTCATCACTATCAATCCTCACTTCATCATTTTCTTGCACCACATTATTCGGGGTCTCATCTTCTTGTACCACTTGTTCATCATCCACAAGTTTCCTTTGACTTGAGGTGGGTGCATTCCCACCTTTTCCACTCCTTGTAGTAACGGCTATGGCACGTCCCGTGTTGTTCCCACCCTTTGGGTTAACCACCGTGTCACTTGGTAGTGCCCCCTTAGGACGAGTGTTTAGAGCTTGAGAGATTTACCCCATTTGAACTTCCAAGTTACGAATTGATGTATTGTGGGAAGCAAGTTGGGCATCGGAATCGGCATTCTTCTCCATCATTTGCTTGAACATATTCTCAATACGCCCCATTTCATTGTTGGAAGAACTTGGACCATATGAAGGATAAGGAGGCGGGTTTCTCGGTTGTTGATACATCAGGGGCCTTTGAAAACCTTACCCCTGATTGCCTTGATTATTGTTCCATCCCCCTTGGTTGTTGCCTCCCCAATATCCTTGGTTGTTGCCACTCCAATTGCCTATGTTATTTCTACCACTCCAATTTCCTTGATTGTTGTTATTATTCCAATTCCCTTGATTGTTGCCACTACTCCAAATACCTTGGTTTTTAGAATTCCAATTACCTTCATTACTTTGAGGTCGCCATTGTTGTTGATTCCGATTGGCCGGGGAGAGTCCTCTCAAATGTTGAACCATTTTATTAATAAGCCAATAAAAAAAAGACATTTCGTTCGGTCACTTCAGCAGTCATAAAAAAAGCCTAATGGGCCTAGAGAGTTGTTTCTTTGCCCTTGAAAGTTGTTCACATATTTCACTTCCTCCTCTTGTTCATTGTAAGATTCATCTTGATCAAACCCACTATCTTGTCACGACCCCAGTTCGCCCTCCGTGAACAAGTCGTGATGGCACCTAGTCCCTATAACTAGGTAAGCCTATGCGGAAATAACAACCTAACTTAAGGAAATAATTAATTAAAACCGAACATATTAAAATAATAACTGCATATAAGGCTGCTCGGCCTATACAACTCAAAAGAAATGCGGAAGTGTACAACTCAATCCCAAAACTCGGAAACTTACGGGAAACACAGGCTAATAGAAATACTGTAAATGCTCTAATCTCCAGAATGTCTACATCAAAAGTATGATAGAATCTAAACACTACAGATAGAATAAGGAAGGAGACTTTTCGGTCTGCGGACGCTGCAGATATACCTCGAAGTCTCCGTAGCTCTCCCCCGCCTCAAGGATAGCGCGCCTGAGTGGAGGTACCTGGATCTGCACATGAAAACCATGTGTAGGAAGGGCATGAGTACACCACAGCGGTACTCAGTAAGTGCCAAGCCTAACCTCTGTTGGGTAGTGACGAGGAAGGTCAGGGCCCTACTGAGGTTAAGCAATAAAATATAAATCAACAGTATGAAAATAAGCAGTAATAGTGAGTACAGCAGTGGAATAAAACAAGCTAAACAAGGCAATATCAAATACACAAAGAACGGAGCAACCACAGAATAAGTATAGCTCAATACCAATGGTAACAATGAGGATCTCCCAGGATACCGTCCTGTAGTCCTTTTCTCAACTGTCCAGTGGATCTCCCGGGATACCGTCCCGTAGTCCATCATATGTGTATATCCGAAGGATCTCCCGGGATACCGTCCCGTAGTCCAGCTATCAATGTGCAGGGGATCTATCGGGAATCTAACTCGCAGTCCCAAAGTAAATGTGCGGGAGATCTATCGGGAATCTAACCCGCAGTACCAAAGTAAATGTGCAGGGGGATCTATCGGGAATCGAACCCGCAGTCTCAAAGTAAAAAAACAAGGGGGGGAGCTACCGGAATCCCACATCCGTAGTCCCAATGTAAATGCGCAACCACAACCAGAAGATATTCAGAAATGAAGTACAAAAGACAAACATCAGGTAGTACTAGCCTAGCATGCTTCACGTAGTACAGTCAAGGCAACTTAAACAATTAGGCAAGTTAAATCAACTAAACATGCTTTTCTAATCAAACACAGATTATAATTGCAAGTAAAACAAGGCAAATATGAAGGAAACTCAGTCTCAATATCATAAGTAAAAAGCGGACTTTTCAACAATTAGCTCAAGTACGCGCTCGTCACATCACGTACAAGGCACTCAATTACCACATATCATATCCTAAGGGGAAAGGTCCCCCACACAAGGTTAGACAAGCCATTTAACTCGAACCGGCTCAAAATCAATTAGAAACCACGCCTTTGCCACGAGTATCCGACTCCAAATGGTCCAAATCTATTCAATTCAATTACACATTGTAAATAACATCGCAAGAAACCGATTCTACTAATTAACTCAACGCTAAGGCGCGAAATTAGGTAAAATGACCAAAATGCCCTTCAGGCCAATGTCTCGAAATCGAATAATTTTCACATTTTCAGAACCATCGTACTCTCACGAGTCTAACCATATAAAAATCTCCCAAATCTGAGGTCAAACACCCACTCAAAACTCAATAGTTTAGCCTATGAAGTTTTACCCATTTTTCATTCAAAAATCCGAAATTAAGGATGAATTTGTGATTAGATTAGTGGGTATTAAGCATAAGAGAGTAGAGAATTATTACCCAATCATTGCTCTTGAAAACCCTTCGAAATTTCTCCCAAATCTGAGCTCCTAAGCTTGTATTTTGATAAAAATGGCTAACCCTCGTTTTTGAAATGTTAAATACTGCCCAGGTGTTTAATGAATCGTGATCGCGAAAATAGGGCCGCGATCGCGTAGAGTAAAAATAAGGCTCCAGGAAAAAGGCCTACGCGATCGCGTGAATAGGCTTGCGATCGCGAAAAAGGGAGAGCTGACCTTACGCAATCGCGTCTGAGGACACGCGAACGCGAAGAAGGGAAAGGTAGAGCTACGCGATCGCGATTGAGGAATTAGGCCCCCCTCCAGATTGCTCTATGCGATCCCGTGAATTGGGACGCGATCGCGAAGAAGATAATTGACCTGCAACAGCTGAAGGATTTCTGCAATATTTTTAAACTCCAAAATGCTCCATTGAGCATCTGAAACACACCCGAGGCCCCCGGGACCTCAACCAAACCTACGGACATATCCTATAACACCATTCAAACTTGTACCAATCCTTAAACCACCTAAAACAACGTCGGAAACTCGAATTGATCAATGATTTAAGCCTAAGTACTTCAAATTCTCTCAAAACACGCTTTCGATCAAAAACCTAACCAAAACACGTCCGAATGACCTGAAATTTTGCACACATATCCCAAATGACATGACGGAGCTACTGCAACTTCCAGAATTCCAATCCGACCCTCGGATCAAAAACTCACTATCGGACCGGAAACTTCAAAAATTCAAACTTCGGCATTTCAAGCCTAAATGAGCTACGGACTTCAAAAATACATTTCGAACATGCTCCCAACCCTGAAATCACCTAACGGAGCTAACGGAACCATCGGATTTCCATTCCGAGGTCGTCTTTACACTGTTCTGACTATGGGCCACTTTTTAACACTTAAGCTCTCATTTAGGGACTAAGTGTCCCAAAACTCTCCGAAACTCAACACCGAACGTCCCGGCAACCCAAAATAGCAGAAATGAACTTAGGGGAAGCAGTTAATAGGCGATTGGGGCGTTAATTCTTAAGACGGCCGGCCAGGTCGTCACATATCTTCTTGCACATAATTCTCCATGTGGTTTTGCACTTGTGGACCCTTGGTCCTTCTTTTGTTCACCATCATACTTACTCCCTCCATGGCATTGACTTGCTTAGGACCTTTCACTTGTTGAAGTTGAGCTTTTGCTAATTGATTCATCGTGGTGGTCAAGTCGGCATTGGCTTTCCCATGATCATGCAACTCTTTATGGAGTTGAATCACATTTAGATCGCCTTGAGGAACATTTTCCCGACTTTGCCATGCCGATGATGTGTCTGCCATTTCATCTAAAATCTCACAAGCTTCCGCATACGGCGTTGTCATGAAATTTCCACAAGCAAGTTGATTTAATATGCACTGATTTGTCGTATTGATCCTCCGATAGAAAGTTTGTTGAATTATAGCTTCCGTCATGTCATTATTTGGGCACTCTTTGACCATGTACTATACCGTTCCCATAACTCATGTAACGGCTCATCGGGCTCTTGTTTGAATTCTAGAATCTCGTCTCTAAGAGTAGCCATATACCCAGGAGAAAGGAACTTCGAAATAAATTTCTCCACCAACTCATACTATGTATGGATGGAATGGTTTGGCAGTCTCTCTAACCAATCCAAGGCTTTCCCTCGTAGAGAGAAGGGAAACAGCCTTAACCTTAAAGCATCCTCGGAGACGTTTGTCTGCGTACTCCCCCAACAAGTGTCCACAAATCCCTTCAAGTGTTTGTATGAATTTTGACTCGGAGCCCCGGTGAAGAATCCGCGTTGCTCTAGCAATGTGAGCATTACATTTGTAATTTGAAAGTTGCCCACCCTAATGCGGGGCGGGACTATGGCACTTGCATACCCTTCATTCGGCAACACCCGGTGTGGAGCCGCTCTTGGTGGAGGTGGGGGTGGAACTGGGATGTTGTCTTGAGGCGCCCGACCTCGTCTATTTGCTTGAGGTTCAAGAGGAACCTCATCGACTTGGTCCTCATCAACGTCCACATCCCCCAAAGCCATGTTTCCGATTTGATCATTGTTGAGGGCCATTGTTGTACCTACAATTGATTCACAAAAATCAGTAACACGGAAGGAAAAGAAAACAATTCACACACAAAACCAAATATATAGCTAAATTCTTTTTTAGCTCCCCGGCAGCGGAGCCAAAAATTGATCTCATCCAAGTCACACCTCTATTCAAGGTTATGAAACGGTCGATGCAATAGTAATACCCAATAAGGAGTCGGGGTCGATTTTCCATAGGGAGCTATGAATGAGACTTAGGAGTATATATTGCAGTATATGAGCTTGAATTACCTCAATTTACACTTTCATAAATTTGGGTTGTTTCTAGGTCTAAGTTAAACTAAGATTGCAAAGCTAGGAAATGAAACTAGGAAATTATTTTTGTTGTTTTTCAAGTATATAAAAAGGCCTAGGGCTATGACCTTCACCTAGGTGTTTGCCTAATGGGTTATAAACTTTAAAGCTTGTTTTATTGGTCAGTGTGTATTATAGCTATCAACACTCAAGTACCCACTCAATACCTCTCGGTCAGAGAGTGATTTTGCCCAATTTGGCTTTCTCAAGTCCAAATGGGTATTGAACTAGACGGTTGATAAAAAGCTCAAGTCGGGTTTTACTATCTCTAGGTTCAACCCTTTAATTGGGCTTATCAATCTCTCGATTGACCCAATTTCTTGTTAGCCAAGTTTTTCTAGACTAAGTCTCTCTTTCTCAAGTAGAGACCAAGTCAAATAGGCTTGAACTAATGTTTGCAACCATTAATTCTAGAATTATAAGCAAGAACAAGGCTAAATAATAAACACCCAACCATAAACAAGCGAAAAATCAAACACCCATTAAGATTACACTCTAGGGTTGGGTCACAACCCTAGTGAAAATCTAGCTACTCATCCTTAAAATAGAAGAAGTAGAAGAGAAAATGATAATTAAACCCATATTGATAACTAAAATGATGAAATCAATGTTCAAAAAGCTCAAAATAGCAAATACTACTAAAAAGAGTAGAAGAAATTGTCTATTGTAGCAGCTGATATCAAAACTTGACCTAAAAAAAGTGAAACTCTTCTATTTACACATGGATGGAATTTTCGGACAAAAATGCCCTTTCGGAGGTTCTGCGGCTGCACAATTCCATGTGCGGTCTGTACTTTGCTTCAGCTTGACAGGATTGGAAATCTGCGGCCGCATAATTCTGAATTGCGGCCGCACTGCTCTCTTTCTGCAGTCCGCATAATAATGTCTTCGGCCGCATGGCTTTTCTTCTGCGGCCGCACAATAATTGTGCGGTCCGCACTTTTGTTGGACTTGATATGCAGGTTCTTTGAACCTTTGCTCTAACCTAGTTTATGTGTCTCGCAATTTGCACATTTCTCTGATGGGAATTTCTTCACAACCTGCGGCCGCATATGATATTCTGCGGTCTGCACTTCTAAGCTTTTTGCATGTTTCTGTCCTTGAGTTAAGATTACTCCTTCTTGAGTTGGATTTCATCTTGGGAGCTCATCTTCCAATATTCCTGCAATTAAGCACATTTCATCAGTTTTCGGGAACCCAATTAAGCGCTTTTGAACTAAAACAAAAGCTAAAAGCCGCTAATAAGTAGTCAAAATCCCCAGTTATCACTCGTTACCTCACATATACGTTGTACCCAAACATTTAAACACGTAGCAAATAGGCAAAATAAGTTCTAATCCCTCAAGTTAAGGTTAACCATGACACCTACCTCACTCTGTAGTCAACTTAGAGCTCCACCGAGGCTTTTCCTCTAGAATCGGCCTCCAAGCCACTCGTATCTAACCACAATCGACTTGATAGCGTTAAGTAGTGCTAAGGAAATCAATTGCAATACATAAAGATAGGATTTTTACACATTTCCCAAAAAGTCAAAAATAAGTCAACCCCGGGCCTGCTTGGTCGAAACCCCAGGTTCGGACCAAAACCCATTTACTTATTCACCCCCGAGCCCGATTATGTAATTAGTTTCAGAATACGACCTCAAATTGAGGTCTAAATCCCTAATTTGCAAAACCCCCTGTTCTTCCTTAATCCCTAGTTTTCTACTATGGAAGAACAAAGATTAGAGCTAGAAATTAATGGTTGATGTTAGAAATGGAAGAAAATAAGTTAAAGTGTACAAACCTATGAATTGGTGATGAGTTTTTTCCTTTAAAATCGCCTCAAGTCCGAGCTCTAATGGAAGGTTTATAAAAAATGGGATGAATCCCGTTTTGGGACTGTTTTTAATCACTGGCGTCACGTGTTCGTCGCTTTTGTGTGAAACCTGACGCGTTCGCGAAGGGCACTGCCCAGATGGTTTACGCGATTGTGAGTATCTCCATGCGTTCGCGAAGGTTTAGCCCGCCTCACCTCCGCGTTCCCGAGCGTGGGCTCGCGTTCGCGTAGAGTAACCTCAACTCCTAGCCCAGCCTACCCAATACTACGCGTTCGCGATTGACTGCCCGCGTTCGCGAAGAGCAGACCCCCCCCCCCCCCCCCCGCCTAATGCTCCGCGTTCACGATCATGGTCTCGCGTTCGCTTAGAACAAAATCCTCCTCTGTCCCAGATTCCCCTTCGCAATCGCGAGAAAGACTTCGCGATCGCGACGCACAACACACCAGATGACAGTAAAGCTCAAAAACAAAAAAAATCTTAGTTCAAAAGGTCCGTAGGCTATTCGAAACTCACCCGAGCCCTCGGGGCTCCAAATCAAACATGCACACAAGTCCAAAAACATTATACGAACTTGCTTGCCCAACAGAAACACCAAAATAACACCTAGAACCAAGAACAAGACACCAAATCAAATAAACTTTTCAATGAAATTTAAGAATTTCTATTTTAACAACCGGACGTCTGAATCACGTCAAATCACTTCCGTTTTGCATAAAATTTTGCATACAAGTCATAAATATTGTAATGGACCTATACCAAGTTTCGGAACCAAAATCCAGATCCGATATCAACAAAATCAAACATTGGTCAAATTTATAATGTCTTTAAACCTTTAAACTTCAATTTTTCGACAAATGCGATAACTCGAGCTAGGGACTTCCGAATTCATTTTAGGGCATATGCCCAAATAATGATACGGACCTACCCGGACTGTCAAAACACAGATCCAGGTCCGTTTGCTCAAAACGTTGATCGAATTCATCTCAAATGGGTTTTTAAGGCATGAATTCACATTTTAGTCAATTTTTCACATAAAAACTTTCCAGAAAAAGGCACGGACTGTGCACGCAACTCGAGGAAGGTTAAAAGGAGCTATTTGAGGTTTCAAAATGTAGAATTAAGGTTTAAAACTCTAGATGACCTACCAGGTCATCATATTCTCCACATCTAAAACAAATGTTCATCCTCGAACGAACATAGAAAAGTACCTAGATTGGTAAACAGGTGGGGATATCTACTCCGCATGTCCGACTCGGACTCCCAAGTGGCTGCCTGGACCAGCCAACCTCTCCACTGCACTCGAACTGATGGATAACTCTTCGACCTCAACTGTCGGATCTGCCGGGATAGAATAACCACCGGCTCCTCCTCATAAGTCAAATCCTTGTCCAACTGAATCGAACCGAAGTCTAACACATGGGACGGATCGCGGTGATACTTCTGGAGCATGGACACATGGAACACTGGATGAACTGCTGACAAACTTGATGTCAATGCGAGCTTGTAGGCCACCTCACCCACTCTCTAAGGAATCTCAAAGGGGCCGATATACCTAGGGCTCAACTTGCCCTTCTTTCTGAACCTCATAACACCCTTCATGGGTGAAACCCGAAGCAACACACTCTCTCCGACCATGAATGCAGCATCACGAACTCTACGGTCGACATAACTCTTCTGCCTGGACTGAGCTGTGCAAAGTCGATCCTGAATAATCTTAACCTTATCCAAGGCATCCTATACCAACTATGTACCCAACAATCGAGCCTCCCCCAGCTCGAACCATCCAACTGGCGATTGGCACCGCCTCCCGTATAATGCCTCATAGGGAGCCATCTAAATGCTCGACTAGTAGTTGTTATTGTAGGCAAACTCCGCAAGTGGTAAGAACTAATCCCAAAAACCCCCGGAATCTATAACACAAGCGCGAAGCATATCCTCCAATATTTGAATAGTGCACTCGGACTGTCCATTCGTCTAGGGATGAAATGTTGTGCTCAACTCCACCTGCGTACCCAACTCACGTTGTACTGCCCTCCAGAAGTGCGAGATGAACTGCGTACCTCGATTAGAAGTGATATACACGGGCACCCCATGAAGGTGGGTGATTTAACGGATGTAAATCTCAGCCAACTGCTCTAAAGAATAGGTAACTGCCACAGAAATTAAATACGCTAACTTGGTCAGCCTATCCACAATGACCCATACCGCATCGAACTTCCTCCGAGTCTTTGGGAGTCCAAAAATAAAATCCATAGTGATACGCTCCCACTTCCACTCAGGAATCTCAAAATTCTAAAGCAAACCACCAGGTCTTTGATGCTCGTACTTAACTTGCTGGCAATTTAGACACCGAGCTACATATGCAATTATATCCTTCTTCACCTTCTCCACCAATAATACAACCCTGCATCTTTTAAACTCCATCATCTCCAACAGTAACCTGTTTGGCACCACCGTGTTGCACTGTGCCCCTAAGGAAAAGTAGATGAGGGTCCTCATATTGCCGCTCTCTGATGCCCTCATACAAGGAAGACCGAGCGACTGTACAAGCTAGAACACGACAGGGCTCTCAAATATCTAACCTCATGAATTGATTGACCAAAGCCTGAACATATGAAGCAAGAAGTCTCTCACCGACTGGAATGTACGCAAGACTGCCCATACTCACTGCCTTTCTACTCAAGGCATCGGCCACCACATTGGCCTTCCCGGGGTGATACAAGATGGTGATACCATAGTCCTTCAACTTTTCCAACCACCTCATCTGCCTCAAATTGAGATCCTTTTGTTTGAACAGATATTGCAAGCTCCGATGATCCGTGTATACCTCGCACGACATCCCATAAAGATAATGCCTCCAAATCTTCAGCGCATGAACAATGGCTGCCAACTCTATGTCATGAACATGGTAATTCTTCTCATGAACTTTCAATTGCCGCGACGCATATGCTATCACCCTGCCATCCTACATCAATACGACACTGAGCCCAATATGAGGTGCATCATAATACACCGTGTAAGATCCTAAACCTGTGGGCAACACCAACACTAGCGTCGTAGTCAAAGCAGTCTCGAGCATTTGAAAGCTCGACTCACACTCGTCTGACCATCTGAACGGGGCACCCTTCTGAGTCAATCTGGTCAATAGGGCTGCTATGGATGAAAACCCCTCCACGAACCGTCGGTAATAACCAGCCAAACCCAAAAAACTCCAGATCTCTGTAGCTGAAGTGGGTCTCGACCAATTCTGAACTACCTCAATCCTATATGCCCTCTGCCGATATGACGTGCCCCAAGAAGGCCACTAAGTCCAACCAAAACTCGCACTTTGAAAACTTAGCATATAGCTGGCTATCTCTTAGAGTCTGAAGTACAATCCGGAGATGCTACTCGTGCTCCTCTTGACTGAGGGAGTAGATCAAGATATCATCAATAAATACAATCACAAAGGAATCCAAATAGGGCTTGAACACCCCGTTCATCAAATCCATGAATGCTGCTATGGCATTTGTCAGCCCAAATGACATCACTAGAAACTCAAAATGCTCAAACCGAGTTCGAAAAGCTGTCTTTGGGACATTGGATGCCCTAGTTTTCAAATGATGATAGCCAGACCTCAAATCAATCTTCAAAAATACCTTGGCACCCTGAAGCTGATCAAATAAGTCATCAATCCTCGACAATGGATATTTGTTCGTGATGGCGACTTTGTTCAACCGCCGAAAATCTATGCACATCCTCATCTATCCATCCATCTTCTTCACGAACAACACAGGCGCACCCCAGGGTGAGACACTAGGTCTAATGAAGCCCTTTTTAAGCAAATCTTGCAACTGCTCCTTCAATTCTTTCAACTCTGGCGGGGCCATACGGTATGGCGGAATAGAAATGGGCTGAGTGCCCGGAGCCAAATCAATATAGAAGTCAATATCTCTGTCGGGTGACATTCCTGGCAGATATGCAGAAAACACCTCTGGAAACTCACGAACAACTAGTACTGAATCCATGGACGGAACCTCCGCACTAGATCGTGGACATAAGCCAAATAAGCTAGACACCCCTTCTCGACCATACGTCGAGCTTTCACATAAGAGATAACCCTACTGGTAGAATGGCCAGGAGTCCCCCTCCACTCTAATCGAGGCAACCCCGGAAAGGCTAATGCCACCATCTTGGGGTGACAATCTAATATAGCATGATAAGGTGACAGCCAATCCATACCAATGATGACATCAAAATAAACCATATCGAGAAGTAGGAGATCTACGCTAGTCTCGAGACTCCCAATGGTAACCACACACAAATGATAGACACGATCTAAAACAATAGAATCTCCCCCAGGTGTGGACACACACACAGGAGCACTCAAAGAATCACGAGGCACAACCAGATATAAAGCAAAATAGGATGGCACGTAGGAATAACTAGAGCCCGAATCAAATAGAACGGCAGAATCTCTATGGCAAACTGGAACAATACCTGTGATGACAGTGTCAGATGACTCAGCCTTAGGTCTAGCTGGAAAAGCATAAAATCTGGGTAGGGCCCCTCCACTCTAAACTACGTGTCTGAGACAGGTCCTAGCTGGCCTAAACTCCACCTCTAACTGCCTGACCCCTACCTCTAGCTGGCTGAGCAGGCGGTGAAAAGAATGGTGCTTGAATAATGGCACGAGAACCCTGTTGTTGTGAGCTGCCCGGTGCCCGAGTGCAAAATCTAGCAATGTGCCTCGGATCACCACAAGTATAACAGGACCTCGGCTGCTATGACTGCTGACATTGAAACTGACCTTGTCGGCCTCAGTAACCACTCTAAAAACTCTGGAGCGGAGGTTCACTAATATGAGCTGGTGGTGCACTATAGGCTAGCTGGTCGGGATGAGATATATGAAGGCCGCGACCACCTGAAGCACTACGAGATGCCTGGAGCGCTGAGTGAAACAGCTTGAGAGGCCCCTACCAAAAGTACCCTTGCCTCCAAACGAGGTACCACTGAACCCACCGAAATGACGAGGCTTCTTATCAGACCCCTGCCCCCTCTCCTGTGCAAGAACCATCTCGATCCGCCTAGCAACATTAGCAGCCGTCTGAAAGGAAATCACACCCCCGGTCTCCTTGACCATCTGTAGCCTGATAGGGTGAGTGAATCCATCAATAAACCTCCTTACCATCTCTCTCAGTAGGAACTAGGAAGCAAAAGAAGAGCATGACGGGCTAGATCCACAAAACGGGTCTCGTACTGAGTAACAGTCATACTGCCCTGCTGGAGACACTCGAACTGCCTGCGGTAATTCTCTCTCAGTTTGATAGGGAGTAACTTCTCTAAGAATAACTGAAGAACTGGTCTCAAGTAAGAGCAGACGACCCAGCTGGTCTGGTCGACACATAATCCTTCCACCACCTCTTGGCGGAACCCGTAATCTAAAACATAGGAAAATCAACCCCATTGGTCTCAACTATCCCATGTTCCACAGCACCTCAAGGCAGCGGTCAAGATAATCCAGTGGGTCCTCAGAAAGTGCACGGCTGAAGTGAAGTGGGAAGAGCTTTGTGAACTTGTCCAATCTCAATAATCCCTCAGAAGACATGACGGGCCTATCACCGGCCTGTGCAGCAACCGGCTGAACTACCCCAGCTGACGGGGCTGCTGGAGTTTGATATTAGGGATCCATCTACTCCCGAGTGTGAGTAGAGGGAGTTTGTGTACCTCCCCCAACCTGAGGATAGTTGGTGCCATAAGAAATGTACCGTCATGGGCCACACTCTCCATAAGGCCCATCAAACGGACTAGAGCGCCCTAAAGTATTGGGGTGTCGATGAACCCCTCCGGGACCTGAGCTGGACCAACAGGTGTTGTCTGAGCTGGAACCTCTTCATCAAAATCCACCTGAGGCTCCACTGCTGGTGGTGCTTCTCGAGCTCTAGGCTGAGCTCTGCCTCTGCCTCGGCCTCGGCCTCGGGCGCGACCTCGACCTCGACCTCTGCCCCTCGTAGGAGCTGTCACTGGGGGATCCGGCTGCCGTCCAGCTGAAGATGTAGTACGTGTTCTCGCCCATCTGCGAGAGAACAATAAATACGGCACGACATCACCCTTCGTGCTTTAACTCTCGTCCTCACTATGTATAAGTCAATAAATGAAACAATAATCGGCACGGCATCACCCTTTGTGCTTTAACACTCTCCCTTATCACGTAGCAATGAATATATAAATGGGAGATAGAATACGAAAGAATAAATCTTACGTCAATAACGGTTTCACAATACCAAAACACAACTTCCAAAAATACTCAAATATCACAAGTAGTTCGTAAATGCGAAAAGATCGATCATTTAAGTAATAAACTAGTCTAATCATGGATATCATAATCAAAAAGGAAATAAATTACATGAAACAAGTCCCACTTGCATGCTTATAACCCAACAATAACGCATAAGTACTCGTCACCTCACATATACGTTGTACCCAAACATTTAATCACGTAGCAAATAGGCAAAAAAAGTCTTAATCCCTCAAGTTAAGGTTAACCACGACACTTACCTCACTCTGTAGTCAACTTAGAGCTCTACCGAGGCTTTTCCTCTAGAATCGGGCTCCAAACCACTCGTATCTAACCACAATCGACTTGATAGCATTAAGTAGTGCTAAGGAAATCAATTGCAGTACATAAAGATAGGACTTTTACACATTCCCCAAAAAGTCAACCCCGGGCCCGCTTGGTCAAAACCCCAGGTTCGGACCAACACCCATTTACCCATTCACCCTCGAGCCCGATTATGTAATTAGTTTCAGAATACGACCTAAAACTGAGGTCTAAATCTCTAATTTGAAAAACCCCCAATTCTTTCTAAATCTCCAGTTTTCTACCATGGAAGAACAAAGATTAGCGCTAGAAATTAATGGGTGATGTTAGAAATGGAAGAAAATGAGTTAAAGTGTATAAACCTACGAATTGATGATGAGTTTTCCCTTCAAAATCACCTCAAGGCAGAGCTCTAATGGAAGGTTTATGAAAAATGGGAGAAATCCCCTTTTGGGGCTGCTTTAAATCACTAGCATCAGGTGTTCATCGCGTTCGCGTGAAACCTGACGCGTTCGCGAAGGGCACTACCCAGATGGTTTACACGATCGCGAGTATCTCCATGCGTTCATGAAGGTTCAGCCTGCCTCACCCCCGCATTCGCGTAGAGTAACCTCAACTCCCAGACCAGACTACCCAATACTATGCATTCGCGATTGACTGGTCGCGTTCACGAAGAACAGACCCCCCTAATGCTCCGCGTACATGGTCTCGCGTTCGTGTAGAACAAAATCCTCCCCTCAAATTCCCCATCGCGATCGCGAGAAGGCTTCATGATCGCGAAGCACAATACACAGATGACAGCTGAAGCTCAAAAAACCAGGCTATCCGAAATTCACCCGTGCCCTCGGGGCTCCAAACCGAACATGCACACAAGTCCAAAATATTATACGAACTAGCTCGCGCAATCGAAACACCAAAATAACACCTAGAACTACGAATCGGACACCAAATCAAATGAAATTTTTTAATGAAATATAAGAATTTCTATTTTAACAACCGGAAGTCCGAATCACGTCAAATCACTTCCGTTTGCGCCAAATTTTGCAAACAAGTCATAAATATCGTAATGGACCTATACCAAGTTCTGAAACAAAAATCCAGACCCGGAATTAACAAAATCAAACGTTGGTCAAATTTATAAAGTCTTTAAACCTTTAAACTTTAATTTTTCGACAAAATGCGGTAACTCGAGCTAGAGACTTCCGAATTCGATTCTGCGCATACGCCCAAGTCCCAAATCACGACATGGATCCACTGGGACTGTCAAAACATCCATTTGTTCAAAACGTTGATCGAAGTCAACTCAAATGGATTTTTAAGGCACGAATTCATATTTTAGTCAACTTTTCACATAAAATCTTTTTGAAAAAAGGCACGGACTGCGTACGCAACTAGAGGAAGGATAAAAGGAGCTATTTGAAGTTTCGAAATTTAAAATTAAGATTTAAAACTCTAGATGGCCTATCGGGCCATCACATGGATCCAACTTCTCAAATGCTTACTATGAAGAAGGAAGAGAAGTTGGACACATTAAATTACAGCGCTTGACAGAATATGTTTCCATCTTGAGCACTAATCAATTTGTTGGTTCCGAGATTTTTAAATCTATTAGGATCAATTTTCTTTTCTTAGTCCAAAGGTTGGAGAAATTAGAAGGTGAACAAATTTATAGCATCAGATCTAAACGTGGGTTCGATGATTTTTATGTCTCTTGAAAAGTACATTACTACCATGGCATAATGGATTATCCTCAAAGGATGTAGATCGTTTATGAATTTGGTCGCCCGAGGACATTTGTTGTTAGATAAATATATTTTTAATTTTAAAATAAAGAGGAGAGAAAAAAGAAAAATGGTGTAAGTGAATCCGTTGATTTAAAGCAAAAATGGTGTAACTGAATCCTTTAATTTAATGCACTAATATTGGATTATATATAAATTGTAAGCAACCCTTATTTAGGGCGAGTAATATACAAAATTAGGACAATTTTAGTAAATAAGTTTCAAATATTATATAGGATGCAAAAAATCTCCATAACACTCATTAGCCACTTTTCTGCCTGATCTTTTAAAAATAATCAATATTAGGGAGTTCCGAATTATTTGAAAATTTATGACATAATCTTGGAGTTTCACTTGTAAAATATAAAACCTTAAGGCAATGGCTATTTTTCGATTACGACGGGGACGTGGCTATTTATGAATTTTTTCCATTAGACCTGGGTTAGAGATTGTAGCCCGTTAACAATGGTAACTACCGTACATAACATTTTTCATTTAAACAAAAGAAAAACAACCTTCATTACCTAAAAGTTTTAATTATAATTTTGGTAGATCATTGTTTCTATTTCATGATAGAAACCTTCAAAACAATTTGAAGATTTTTTTTTCTAAACAAAATGAAATATTATTAAAGAAATTATTGTTGGGATCGAAATAACAAGGCATGATGCGAAAAGCTAATAAAGTAAAATTTAGCAACGATAAATCAGACAACAAAGATAAATAGACTAAAATAGACGTAATATACTTATATGGATTCAATTGACCTACATATGAGAAAACTATTATAAAAGAAAATATAAAACTAAGGAAAAACTGATCTCTTCCAAACTAAAGCACTCATAAGGACTACATTGTGGATACTATTGTTGTGTTATTGTGTGAAAAAGAAGGATCCTCAATTTATAGAAGTATAAAAGAAAGAATTACGGCCCTTGTCACTTGGCCCGACGACCTAACAAAAAAGGGCACAAGTTTGAAATCATTACTCTGTTTGGTCCAGGTTGTACGTAACATGAAAGAAACTTTTCAATCTTTAGCCCACATTAATTATTTTAATGGTTATATTCAGTTTTCACTTTTATTTTTATTTCTATTCTCTTTTCTCACGCCATTGATGTCTTTCTTTTTCTTCTTCTTCTTCTTCTTCTCTACTTTCTTTCGCCCAAACAGACCATGAAAAGTAGAGAGAAATTGAAATTTCTAGAAATAAAATTTTATGTCAACAAAAGAGCTGAGCAGACAAGAGAAAAACTCAGGTTAGTCATTAATTACCAACCACTTAACCACTTCCTCGGGTTGTTGAAGCCAGCCCCTTTGTAGGGAAACTTTCGTATCTATGATTTAGTTTGCTTTCTTGGAGTCTCTTGCTTTGTTCTCTATACTGTGGTATCAGAGTCAGCCCATCCTTTCGAAGGGAGGAATAGTTTCCTAAATAAGTCTGAGTCATTTCCATCATCATCTTCCCTTGCAAAAATGAATATGTCCCCTACTCTATATAAAACCTTGTCCAAAAAATATGATTACCTCTATGAAGTAGAAATCCTACCCGACGAACAGAAAGTATCCTCCACTGCACTACCCCTTATAAACCCTTACTCAGCTTTGCCAAAAAATCATTTGCACCCTGGACCCAAATTCGTTCCTTAGTCCAACACAGACCAAAAGAAGTCAAAGAATATGTTGCTGCTTCAAAGCTTGACCAGCATCCTATTCTTGCCACTCGAGAGGAACAATTTATCACCCTTCAAATCCCAGATGATTTTCCTAGATGATGGAGAGATCATGGTTTTACCCATATCCATTTTGGTGCTATCCGAATCGCTTTAACATATCACGGAAGAAAAGGTCAACCCATTATAGCTCGGCTTTCTCTTCTAGATACATGATACTTGGAGTACCAACATGCGAATTTAGGTACTGCAGAAGTTACTTGAATGCTAGGACTGTCTTCATAACAATCATTCCAAATTTCAAGATTTCCCTTTATGACCCATAGTTGACTGAAGCACTAAAAATTCAAGTCCAAATCCAAGGAGTCCCACAAGCCAAAGATTCTATCCAAGCCACTCTTCATCATCAAATGGCGTGGCGAGTCCAAAATCATGCCATGGATCTCTGCATTCCCAGAGGAGAAAATACTTTACTCTTGAATATTGATGCTACCAAAGGAAACACGATGTGCACCCAAATACCCAGAAAATTTTCCAGAGATGAAGTTGTCAAAATTCTTCCTGATTCCTGGATCACAAATTATGAAAAGTTAAGGGAACCAGAGGAATCTCTGCAATCAGGTGAACCAACTTTTACCAAAAGAAATGATAAAATTGTTTCCATAAGCTTTGACCATTCCCATCTCAAAAAACCCAATAAAGCCATCTTCTCTTGCCAAATGATTCAACCCAAAGATATAACAGATACATCCCCTGAACCTGACGGAGGGTTTTTCTGGAATATACAGTGCATCATGGAAGAACATGACTGGTGTCAACATTTTGACAAAGAAGGAAAAAGAATTTGGTGGTTCAAATGCCCCTTTACGGGACACTGCCCTTGGGATCTTAGTTGCGACTGCCAAGACTGTTTGGAAGACTCAATTGGGGAATATGATGAACACCATCTGCGTCATTGGAAAAGATTCGGCCTTAACAAGACCAAACCAACATCCAAGAAAAAAGGGAAAACCACTAAAAAGCAATTTCGAGCCAAATATGAAAATAAAGACCCTTCAATTGGCTCATTAAGCGGTCTAGGTAACTATGAATTTCTTGTCAGTTACAAACCCCAGGAATGGCCAAAATTATCAGAAAAATTCACTCCAAGATGGGAAGATAGTGAAACCACAACCAAACCCAAACCACTATTAGCTCATACCACCAAAATCCAAAAAGCCACCTTAACCTAAAACTTCACCAACTCAAAAAACCAAAAATCCCACAGAACCATAGATATTTCATGCTAAGTCCTTCAAGCTCCAGTCATACCCAAGATTTTCCTTCACTTCAACCTTTTGAAAAAGAGGGTATAAGCCATGCTCCAAATATCCCCAAGAAAAACGTAGTGCTACCTACTGGAGAAAAACCCCCAACAAGTGACATCAAAGCAACAATGAACTGGCAATCAGAAAATTCCATCTGCTAAACAACATCGGCAACACCATAAAGAACGTGGCCCATACACAAAACAAAATGATTAGAAAAGTGTAAACAATTGAGAAAAAAGTGGAGCAGACATCGTCTCACCATGTAAGACTAATCAAAGCCTTGGAACTAAGGCTGGCAAATTTACAATATGAGATTTGTCCGTTAGGAACTTCACTTTTCATATTCTTCCAACAACAATAAAAGGAGACGCTTTCCATCAGAGAACAAGTTCAACTTTTGAGAAATGACCACTTTGAGACATAAAAGACCCCAGTTTTCCCCTCAAAACCTACCTTCTTCTCTATGTCGCCACAAGCATACTCCCTACCTAAATTGGACTACACCTTTTCTACTTTTCCAATAGCCTCACAAAATCTTATTTATTTCACCCAACGTTTAAAAGAAGAACATGATTTTGATATTGAAAAAATGGTTTGGGAAAGGAAAGATGCTCTTGTGGTGCAAAAACAAACCAAGAAAAGGCGAGATCATGGTAAAAGTTCAAAAGGGTCCAACCCCAAAAATCTGATGATTTCTGACCAGAAGGCTCCAGACCTCTATGTCTCCCAGCCAAGAAACATATCAGAAGAAGAACCCCCTGGTCGGAATCTCTAAATTCACTAGACGATGAAATAATGGAAGATAGCTCTCAATCAAGCAATGAATCCATAACAAACTCTTCCGAAGATGACGATCCCCCAATATTTGTCAACCAGCCAAGAGACCCAGAAATATCTGAAGTAGATGAGGAACAAGAAGGCATGACGGATGAACCAATCCCAAAAAGAAGATATGAGCCCATGGCGTCAAAACCAGTTGGAACTGGTTTCCACACTTTCACCTTAGATGACGTCAAGGTTTTAAAATGGCCTCAAAGGATCCAATGAACCCAGCTGGTTTGGAAATTTGATAGTGGTCATCACCATGATATTCGTATATATCAAGAGAGAATATAGTTTTTTCAGTGGGTTCATCGTCCATAGAGAATATGGACTCGAGGTCTTCTTCTTTTCCGAGATGTATGCCAGTGTAATCTTCAATTTCTTGCAAGAGTTTGACAAATTTCCTCAATTATGGACAATTTCTTGTGAAATGTCCAATATTGTGGCAAATAAAGCATCTGTCCTTTTTGTGAAAATTTCCTGGCCTCCTTCGTATGAAATATTTTGTGCGCCTCCTGGGCCTGGATTTACCATCTAGAATTCTTGGCCATCTAAATCTCCTGAATCCTCTCCGTCGCCTAGATGTGCAGCAGGAACATCCTTATCTGGTGATTAGATCAGATTTGTGGCATGCTTTGTCAAGTGCTGGATTGTGTTGGATAATTTGTTTTAGGGCAGAGCGCTTCGTACAAATGTGATCCAATGCAATGAAAATAGCTTGCCTGATGTAACCAACTTGTGGGATTGTTACGGACTGAAAATTTTCTTCAATGATGGTCATGGTTCGGCTTGCCAACAACTTTGGAAAGGAAGAGACAAAGGCTTGCTTTAGATGGATGTCTCCACCGATCTCGAAGTATATCTTCGCCATTTTTTGAAAATGCTTGTCAATGTCATTTCTGTAAAATGACACACACTTCATCTCGAAGAGTTGTCTTCGCATCTTTTCCTGTCTTTGGCCAGTATCTCCATAGAAAACTTCATGCAGGATTCTGATGTTGAAGGCAAAATCTTGGGAAGTAAGAAAAGTATTTTTGTCTTGAAGTCCAAGTGAGTTCTACCAATCTCTGAGAATTCCTGAGAAACGAGAAGTGAGTTCTGACAGGATGATATACTTTTCTCGTTCCACCAAATTTTTGGTCACCATCCAAGTATAGAAGTCTTGGATCCTTTGAGGCCATTTTGAAATCTTGACGTCATTTAAGGTGAAAGTGTGGAAATCAGTTCCAACTGGTTTTGACACCATGGTCTCATATCTTCTTTCTGGGATTGGTTCATCTGTCATGCCTTCTTGTTCCTCATCTACTTCAGATATTTTTGGGTCTCTTGGCTGGTTGACAAATATTGGGGGATCGTCATCTTCGGAAGAGTTTGTTGTGGATTCATTGCTTGATTGAGAGCTATCTTCCATTGTTTCATCGTCTGATGAATTTAGAGATTCCGACCATGGGGTATCTTCTTCTGATATGTTTCTTGGCTGGGAGACATAGAGGTCTGGAGCCTTCTAGTCAAAAATCATCAAATTTTCGGGGTTGGACCCTTTTGAACATTCACCATGATCTTGCCTTTTCTTGGTTTGTTTTTGCACCGCAAGAGCATCTTTCCTTTCCCAAATCATTTTTGCAATATCAAAATCATGTTCTTCTTTTAAGGGTTGGGTGAAAGAAATAGGATTTTGTGAGGCTATTGGAAAAGTAGAAAAGGTGTAGTCCAATTTAGGTGGGGAATATGCTTGTGACGACATAGGGGAAAAGGTAGGTTTTGAGGGGAAAACTGGGGTCTTTTGTGTCTCAAAGTGGCCATTTCTCAACAGTTGAATTTGTTCTCTGATGGAAATCGTCTCCTTTTGTTGTTGGTTGAAGAATTGGAAAAGTGAAGTTCCTGGCGGACAAATCTCATATTGTAAATTTGCCAGCCTTAGTTCCAAGGATTTGATTAGTCCTGCATGGTGAGACGATGTCTGCTCCACCTTTTTCTCATTTATTTCCACTTTGCTTATCATTTTTTTTTTGTGTATGGGCCACATTCTTTACGGTGTTGTCGATGTTGTTCAGCTCTTTATTTTGGCAAATGGAATTTTTTGATTGCTAGTTCATTGTTGCTTCGATGTCACTTGTTGGGGTTTTTCTCCAGTAGGTAGCACTATGTTTTTATTGGGGATTTTCGGAGCATGGCTTATACCCGCTTTTTCAAAAGATTGAAGTGAAGGAAAATCTTGGGTATGACTGGAGCTTGAAGGACTTAGCATTAATATCTGTGGTTCTGTGGGATTTGTCGTTTTTTGAGTTGGTGATGTTTTAGGTTCAGGTGGCTTTTTGGATTTTGGGGTATGAGCTGATGGTGGTTTGGGTTTGGGTGTGGTTTCACTATCTTCCCAGCTTGGAGTGAATTTTCTGGTAATTTTGGCCATTCCTGGGGTTTGTAACTGACAAGAAATTCATATTTACCTGGATGGCTTAATGAGCCAATTGAAGGGTCTTTATTTTCATATATGGCTCGAAATTGCTTTTCAGTGGTTTTCCCTTTTTTCTTGGATGTTGGTTTGGTCTTTGATGTTTAGCTTAAAGTATATATATTTCTATGTATATCGCCTCATATTTTACTTTTGTTTCGTGAATTTGGGATGTTAAGTCGTATGATTTATATTAATTTGAAGTGTTGTTATGTGTAGGAATGATTCGGGGGCAATTGGGGGCGAAACGCGCGAGATTTGAGCCAAAACGAACGAAACTGGGAAATGTGCAAATTTGGGCGCCACCTGTGGCGCCCAGCCCTACCTGTGGCGCCAAAAACAGTAGCTAAAAATATATGGAGCCGTGGAGGGCGCCTGGCGCTAGCCAGGGCGCCAGTGACGTGAAATTTCTCCGATTTCGCCCGGGACAAGGTTATTTCGGCCCTAGACCTACCCAACACGTATAAAAGCAAGACTAAACCTATTTTTGAAGGGGGAGACGCCACTTTGGAGGAAATATACACACGGGATCATGAGGAAGCGAAGAATTCTCAGTTTTCTTCATCTTTTTCTAGTATTTCCAATTGATTCAACACTTATGCAATTGTTTGATTACATCATGAGTGGCTAAACACCCATTGTTCTGGGGTTGTGATTTAGCCATGAATATTGTTGTTTGATATTATCTTGACCTTGATTATAATTCACCAATATATGGTTGTTTCTTCAATTCTGTGTTTAATTGCTTAATTGTCTGGCCAGCAGTTAGGTTCTATTTACTATCCATGCTATGCTTGGGAAAGCCGTGTTTAGATTAGAGAAGAATTGAAGAGAGCATGATCTTAACCCTTAGGGGGAGCGGATTTGTGGCTAGGATAGGAATATACCTAGTCACCGTGCTTAATTAAATATCGTAATCTTAATGCGTTCTTAATAGATTGATTTCATAGGAATATAGGCGTTAATCTATTGAGAATAGGTGAGTAGTACTTCGAGAGAAGGCTATGAGAGCATTTATCGATTAATTAGCAACCATGAGTGAATTATATGAAGGGGAGAGTTAATTAGAACACAATACAAATGGTGAATCGATCACAACCCTGGAATACTTGTCTCTACTGAATACACAACAATCAATTTGTTACTTGATAATTTAGTTATTATTTAGAATTGTAGTATAATATAATCATCTTATTGGACTTTGATTTTAGCTGGATTGAATAACAATTTTAGTGATTTAGTGAGTAGTTTATACAAGTCTCTGTGGGTTCGACACTCAACTTATCATTATATTACTTGTCGACCACGTATACTTGGGTGTGCGTTTGGGAGCAACAAGTTTTTGTCGCCGTTGCCGGGGACTTGAATATTAACTACTCTCTAGTTTTTGCTTTAATTATTTATTTCGTCTGTCTAACGTTCTA